>NC_092468.1:13819851-14531448 GCF_047495875.1 Pithys albifrons albifrons | reverse complement strand
TGTCCTGGTCATGCCTTTTCATGTGCTTGGGTATTTCATTAGGGTTAAAGAAGTGCTCACCTGTAAAAAAAATCCTTGTTGGTGCATAACTTCTTTAACTGTCTCTTTTCTAGGTCCATCAACACCAACACCCACAATTCCCTTGCCAGGCACTACAACACAACCTGTACACACACCAGCAACACCTCCATCCAGCTCAGGTACTGTTGTTTCCCATCTCCTACTCCTAATGCCTCTCATAATTTCCCCCTTTACTGAATCTAGGTGTCACAGAGAAGTGACAGAGTTTTTATACTTGAGGGTTAGAGGTTTTCCTTGCTCCCTGAAACCCACCTGTGGGTCGTTTCTTCATGTCCTGAACTCCTTCTAAGTTCTGACTATGTATATTCTGTACTAGGTCTCTTTGCCACAGTGCTGGGGGTTTCAGTAAGAGTAGACCAGCCAACGAATAGTTATCTCACCTACTCTTTTTTTCCATCTCCATAAATATTTAAATTACTCTTTTGTAAGGCAAGATTCCACCTATTATACAGATGTCATTTTTTATATATTTTGAAATTTTATTTATTTTCCAAATTTTTAATGCAATTTTATTTTCCTGGCAAAGACTGATTCAGTGCAATTATTGCTAGTTTAATATTTGGGATATATGCACAAATATCATTTTTGGTAAATTTTATCTGCTTCTTTCCTTCATATGTTAGCATGTTGTATGCAAGAGAGTCCTAGCTCACCTAATCAGTTTAGATTTCTTCTGCTTTTTTTGGTATGGCATTCTTGGAGTATTAATACTTTTTCTGTAAGGAGTTAAGCTTGTAGACTTGTGTAGAAACAACCATAAGTGTAGCTACATTTTAGCATGCTATTGAAAAACAAAGAGGTAAGGAGTTCTTTATTTTTTGTTGTTGCTGGTAAGCATCATGAAGCACCTTCAAGCTCAACTCCACTAAGAGTTAATGGAAAGTTTTTTTCTTCAAAATGGGAATTTCTTATTAACATTCAAAATCTTCCCCAGGTCGCATACTTAAATGCACACAAAGTGTACTTCTATTTGTACGTTATCACTGGCTAATTAACTTCAATATTTTATGTGTGTAAAGGACAGCCTGTGTGTGCAATGTTCAGTGTAAGTTCCATAAATCATGTGAGTACAGACGCCCAGACTACTGGTAGTGCAGCTCTTCTGGCTAACCAATACTATAAAGATCTTAAGTAAAATAGCCTTTCAAATATGGACACTAAAATTTCACTGCCATACTTTTTATAATGATGTCTTAATAGCACTGCTTTTTATTTTGGCTTATCAAAGCCTTTTTCTCACCTTTGTTCCTCAGCCTCTAGTATAGATTTCTGATACGCAAGAGTACCATTTTGTTTATGGGTCCAAAGATAGAAGACTGAGTTGGCCTTTGGAGTACTGTTGACTGATGCCATCAATATTATATCAGAGCAGGAAATACAGAGTAAAACAAACAAAATGGCAATTAAGCAACGCCAAAGTTCTGCTGAGGATTCAGAGAGAATTAGTCTGTCTTTCTTTCTTCACAGGCCGTGCTTCCTGCAGCGCCTCTGGGGATCCACATTATAACACTTTTGACCACAGAGTCCATAATTTCATGGGAAATTGCACTTACACCCTCTCCAAAGTGTGCAGTGTCTCTGAGAATCTTCCCTACTTTGATGTGTCCACAACAAATGAGCACAGAGGAGCCAACACCAAAGTCTCTTATGTGAAGTCAGTGCAAGTGGAAGTCTATGACAGCCATATTTCTCTACTGAAAAACAAGAAAGTGAATGTAAGAAAATACTTGTTTAAAAGACATATATGACTTTAACTGACATGCTGATAATAAAATACTACCTCTGCAGAGTTTGTAAAAAATTTTCTCTTTTCATCAGTGACATGTACCTCTTTTAATGAGATCTCCGACAAACTTGCTCAGACTAAATGTTCTTGGATTTCAGTTCACTTGTACACAAGATCATAACTTTCAGTAATCTGCACTAGCTGCTGGTAGTTGTAGGAGTCCCAGCAGCCATACAATAACTTTTACAACTTGCTGTACAGGTGAATGGTCGCAGAATGAATCTGCCTGTATTTATTGAGAAGAAGATCAGTATTCAAAGCAGTGGTGGATATGTTCTCTTGGAAACTGACTTTGGACTGTGGGTGAGATATGATGGAAACCACTATGCAGAAGTCTCTGTGCCCTCTAATTACAGCAATCTGCTCTGTGGCCTCTGTGGTAAGTTGTAGACTTAGTCACTTTTTAGTGAGTTGTGAAGGCTGGTGATTACTTAAACTTCTTTTTTAGGGTGTCATACAACTAGTCCTTGTCAAATGGACCAGAATTTACAGTATTGACAAATATTTGCTAGACTCTTTCAGTCTCTAAGAATTTAGAAATTTCCTGGTAACGTTACCCATTTGAAAATGTTGTGATGTATCACTACAAGTAATACTTTTAGCCAAACAAAAACCCTGATGTCAGTTCTACAGTTTAAAATTAGGAAGAGTAATTATTTGCATGGAGCTATTTAAGAATTCTACAAATACATTTTATGTTATTTAGATTCTGAAGTCTTCATTTTCTGTTTGGTGTGGAAGTGCTATACCATTTCATTTTGTGAATTATAAAAACCTGAGGACATTTGTTTAGCAGAGAGAAATCTTTAAGAATAACTTACTGTCAGCATCTTCAAGTTTTCCTGCTTGTCTTTTTCTGTGCTCTTAGAAGGCATTTTTATAATCTGAATGATCATGTTTATACAATTAAAGGAATGAGAGAAGAAGAAAAAATAAAAGAAAAATTAGACTACTAAGTCTAATTTTTACCTACTTTTTATTTCAATTCAGACAAGTAGTGTCTTGACAAAACCAAAGCAATAACAAGAATCCAATATGGGTAATCTTGAGCTGACAGGCTTGATGAATAAGAAACAAAATTCATTTCAAAATTAAAATACCACAAAATATAAGTGCTGCATATACTACAAAACAAAGAGGTGTTTTTAGAGAAAGATCAGACACAAAGGACATTTTTCTACTGTGCACTGTAAGAAATACAGTTGCAATACGATAACAAAGTAAAAAGGAGTCATAGATTTCTGTAGCTAATGAGAGTAAGAACTCACTGAAATTGGTAGTGACCAGAAATTGTTCCTCAGGAAGTTTGCTAATTCCTGAACTTGAACAGGTTTAGTTGGAACAACATTCTGAAATCCAGGTGATTATATGAAATTTCAACATGGAAATGGGATTGTAGAAATTACAAGAGTAGTTTGTCTTGTGAGTTTCTGATTAGTCTTGGTTTTGGAACATCTGGAACTTTCTAGTTCTCTCCATGAGTTTTTCATGCTTTCAATTCAGGAAATCTGCCTAAGAATATAATGGTGATATAATGGTATAAACAGCAGTGTGTAATTTTTAGTCCAACATTCTACATGTAGGAACCAAGAAAATGAGTTGGGATTGTTTATAGCTAAGTTCTTTCTTGGATGCAATGGAATCTTGTTACATAGAAGCTTACAGACTTCCTGCTTCAAGTCCTCAAGTGTTGAATGGCAGCTCTTGTCAGTAGTCAAAGTCTAAAACATAATTCTGCTCTTCTTATTTTGCCCAATTCACATTGATGTTGTATATATACTCTCTATATATCATTTTAATCTATTTTACATCCTGAAACCTAATATTCATTTACAGGTTTGAACTTCATGTGTCCCATAAATTTCCTTTTGTCTTCACAGGTAATTATAATGGTGATCCAAATGATGACAATATAAAGCCCAATGGTGACATTGCAAGTAGTTCCACTGATCTCGGAGAAAGCTGGCTTGTGCCTGAGAATAACACCTTGTATGTATAATAATTATAATAATTTAATCCTATGGTGTTTCCTAACCAAACTCTTTAAAATCAAATAACCATCCACTTGCTGGCTTTGTCATCCAGTACCATTCCACATCTTCTAGCTGCCCATTAGAAATACAGACCTCCACCTTTATGTAAACCAGAGAATTACAGAAGGGTGGTGACCTTTAAATCTCATTTTCCAAAGCAGGAACTGTCTGTTGAGTGTAAGGGGGGATGGGACTTTTGTCCAGTTCCCTGATTGGAAATTGTAACTGTTTGGATACTATAACTCTTTTTTTCAGCTAAGAATAAGCCTTTGAATAGCCCAGAAGGGATCAAAAAAGGAGTCCATTCAACTCAGTGAAGGGACTGACATCAGCTTTTCAAAGAAGCTGGATGAAGTCATGTGACTGACCTAAAATAGTCTCTGTTGTTCTGGGTTATCATGTGCCAATCTTTCACTGAAAATCTGATAGTAAATGATGTGAAACACACATCTGATTTCGTTTTGCTTTCCCCAGGTGCTCCAGTGGTGGGACAGAAGAGCAGTGTGATCCTGTGTTGGAGAGTGAAGCAAAGAAGAACACAGCATGTGGCATGATCACAGACCCAACAGGTAGTATGTTGGCAGTTCTCTGTGAGCCATGTGATGCATGTTACAGCTTGTCTTGTCTCTTCTCTATAGTCTGTTTTGATGAGCTCACACTGGAAGAATATAAAACTTACAGTGTAAATGGAAAATGTAAAACTCAGAGGTGCTTGGTCAGGATATGCCATCTGTTCAAACAGTGCCAATGTGTTCATGAAGATTATCTCAGAAGGTGTTCAGGGAGCTGTTCTTTGCTTTATAGTGGCTTGCATTCTGTTTGCTAACAAAAATAGTTCAGAGGGCACTGTCAGTGTATGTATTACGGATGTTTTATCTGAAACTCTTTAAATGTTTCCTGCACTGGACAGCCCCTGCAGTTGTCTAGAATTAGTGGTTTGCCTAGGCAGCAACACTTAATCTATGTAAGCTATGTTGTATCAATAATGCAAAAAGAAGAAAACCCGATGCAGAGGGCCCATTCTCACTGTGCCTTGTGCATCCATTTCAAGTGCTAGTTTGTCTTACTAAGCAAAGTTAGCCTGGAGCACTCACAATGTATTTGCTGTGACAGAAACTAGATGCTGGTTGGGATCTTAACATCTCAGTTGTTTTTTTCTATCCTTCTCTATATCTTTCTTGATTTACACAGGAATTTTCAAGGACTGTCATACCAAAGTGCGTCCAGAGAATTTCTTTGAAAATTGTGTCTACGATATGTGTTTCACTGGTGGACAGGCAACATCCTTATGCTATGGACTACAGGCCTATGCTGAGTTATGTGTCAATGCTGGGATATGCATAGAGTGGAGGAATGCTACTCTTTGCCGTGAGTGTTGTGATATAAATGTCTGTTTTGGATTTTAACTTATTTGTCCTTTACCCTTTTCATGCCCATTATTTCATTTTATTGTTCTGGATATAGTCTATCTTTTGTCATGTCTTGAGCCTGCTTCAGATTCAGTACCAAACCAGTATTTGTATAAAATACTAATTTTCAAGAACATTTGGATACATGCAGATTAAACCCTTGAAGTTCCAATAATTTGCTATTAGATTCTTGGAAACTTTGATTACATTCAACTGTATCTTACCTGAATTTCTACACTGGAGAAATAACTGTTGCTTTGCTTAATTGAAAATCTACCATCCTCAATTGAAGTAGAGCTTGTAGTCCTCCATACAAAAATGATTATTAATGAATTTTGACTAAAAATAATAGTTTAATAAGAGATTTTGATAAGCAGCTGTTTCTAGGAAGTTTGCAAGTATGTCTCTCTAAAGCAAAGAAATCAAGTATTATCACTTATCTCCCAACTAATTCTCTTCAGAATGACCTTATGGGAAATTTAATAAAAGGAACTCATATTTCTTAGAATAAAGCTTTTCAAGGGTTCCACTGATGTTGATTTTAAGCAACACTGGACAGTTTTCTGCTTGCCATAGAATCAGAAAATCATAGAATGGTTTGTGTTGGAAGGGACTTTAAAGATCACCTAGTTCCAACCACCTGCCATGGGCAGGGATCTTTTCCACTAAAACAGCTTGCTCAAAGCCCCATCCAACCTGGCCTTCAACAATTCCAGGGGTGCAAGGATGGGGCATCCACAGCTTCTCTGGGCAGCATCTTCGAAGGACCTTAGAAGTGCACAGTAGGAGAGGAAAAAGAAAAGTCCTCTAAAGGTTAACCACACTTAAATAAACCATATTTGTTCCTTAGGGGTTTTTTTTGTATTTTACACTGATTTTTATTATATCAGTTCCATACCCCAAAAAAAATATTCTAGAAGCTGGTCAGTTTGGAAGAAGGATTATTGTGGGTTTAGAATGGTTTTAAAGCACCCAGTAAGCCAGCCTTAGGAGGACAAGGACAGAGCATAGAGAATTCGTATAACAAAAGAAGACAGAGCAAGAAATGGGCTTCTAACCCTGCAAATCAGATTAAAGCTATGGACATACAGACCCCACAGTCTGAGGCCATATCCCAGGATCTAAGTATCTATGGCTTGATTATAGTGATAGAGAAGACTCAGTAACATCAGATAGACTGACTCTCAAGTGCTCTCTCCATCAGTGATTCAAATGAAAACTCAATTAAGAATCTGACCAAGGGCAGGTGGTCTGGCTAGATGACTGGATATGTTGGCTGTAATTGTCTGACAGGACTAAGAGATCCTGTTGTAAGGACAGAGTTAAATAAGAACAATATGTAGTGATTTATCACATAATCTAGCCAGAAACAATTTTTCTGTGTTTTTTTTTTTTAAGTTACAGAAATGGAGAAATGCTTCAGGATTTCTGTGAAATGTCATGTTATCCCTAGGGACCATGCTTTGAGTGATAGAAGCCCAGTTCTACCATGAGCAGGAGGGATGTGAAAATATAATATATTTTCCTCAAGGGGTCCCAGTGAAAGACAGAGTGTGATTTTTAGTTCTATTTTAAAATACATGGCAGATGTTCAAATAGTAACTACTCTAATGGGGACATGTCAGCTGGTATGGGTAGAGATTCTTCTATTCCCTTAATGGAGTGAGTTTCTGCCTTTAAACCAAGAGAAAAAGGTTTACTGAATCAACCACAACTGGTCATGTATGATGACATTAGACCTATCCTCAACTTGAGCCTGCAACGTTTGACTTCATTGTGAGGTGAAGTGCAAGGGTAGCCCAAATGTCTTGCCCACCTCTATCAAAAGCCACCCATGTCTCATGGCAAGAGAATCCTTTCTACATAGCACTCTCCAGTGTCAGGCTTTCTAACAGCAATTTTATATATTTTCAAGAGCAAACAGTGAAAACATCAGGAAAACTTTTATCACAATTTTGCCCTTTTGTATGATCTTATTTTTAATCTTTATCTAGCAATGTCCTGTCCTGGAGGCAGCATCTACAAGAGCTGTGGTACTAGGTGTCCCTCTACCTGTTTGAACATCTCAGCAGTTGATTCCTGCAGTTCTTTACCAGTGGAAGGTTGCTTCTGTAAGGAAGGCTATGTTTTGAGTGGAGACAAATGTGTGCCCGAAAGCAGCTGTGGTTGTGCTGATGAAAAGAACCAGTATCATCAGGCAAGTTACCTCAGGCACTTAAATAAATTTTAAAAAAAAGGTGGTGGGGATGGGGGGGGAGGGGGAAGAGCATCTCATTCTTTCTCACTATGATATAAAAAGCATGTTAATACCACTACACAATATTTACACCATTAATAATTTCAAAATAGACTTACTTTGCTACCCTTCTTGATCCATGAGCTGTGTGGCTACAACTGCCCACATTGAAATACTAATAATTTGATTCCCTTATGGTTTTACATTCCTATTCATTTTATAGTATATACTTTCACACTGTTTTTTCCATGCAGCTGAATGAAAGCTGGTTCACTCATTATCCCTGCACTGAACGCTGTACCTGCAAGGCTAATAACACCATTGAATGCATATCCTGGGAGTGTGGAGTCCAAGAGGAATGCAGTATTCAGGATGGTGTGCTGGGCTGTCATTCCAATGGTAAGTCCTGCCTCAAAATCAGCCCAATGTCAATTCCATAATTAGATTCTCTTCTCCTTCTAGCTTTATTATAAATTTCTCTGCCTATGTGATAGTAGAGAATTCCCAGCTGACTGCTGTTAATGCTAAGAGCTGAAAATACAGGAAGAGATGTCCTTCTATTGTAGTGGACATCAGCAAAAACTGATGCCCAAAAGTTCTCAAGGTCACTTGGGTTCTGTTTCTCCTGATAATGAAAATTCATGCCCCATATCACCAGTATTGCAAGCTATAAATTTGGGAATAATTGAGCATTGCACTTCTGTGGGTCTGGGTTATGACAAGTGCTGTATGCATTGATATATACAGATGCAGTTTTATTTACTTTTATATTTAAGCCAATATTTATACAGATAAATATGTATTTTTGTATAGATAAGTAGAAAAGCTCCGTATTACTTTCAAATACCATAAATCATACCTACAACAGCATATAGAAATGTTTACACAAGTTCATTTGATACCAATTTGTCATTTTGTATGCAATTTGCAAATTAAATTTAGGAGATGCTTTCTAGAAATTTATTTTTTTAAAAAATTGTCATTGGAATGAACCTGACATGCCTCTGTAAAAGGTTGCTCACAGAATATTGATTGGGATTGGATTGCTACACTAATGCAAACTCTTTTGGTCAACCAAGTCCACAATGAAATTCAGTACAAAGTTCTTAGATAATTTTTTTCACCTTCAGGTCAAGCAACATGTCAAGTGGTAGGAGATCCCCATTATTTCACTTTTGATGGAATGAAGTACACTTTTGTGGGAACCTGTACCTACACTTTGGTTGAGGTTGTCAACACCGCCACCCACGTCATTCCTATAACCATACTTGGCAAGAATGAAGAAAGAGGACTAAGAGGCGCCACATACCTGAAAGAGGTCTATATAGATGTGCATGATGTACGAATCACCCTTCAGAAAAACCGAGGAATCCTGGTAGGTGGTGATGCTCTTTATTCTGGCAAGTACTTTAAGATTAGCTCATTTACAGTAGCTGTAGAAAAAAGGATCTTCATGTTTCCTAAGGAGTATGCATGCCTATGCTTAATACATATGGGTACCTCCATTAAGTGGATATCATGAGGAAATACAATTTCTCACCTAGTTCCCAAGGCTTCTAGTTTGGGTTTGTTATTTTATTGGTCATATCTTGGAGATGGAGCCCAGAGTCTCCAGACTGGAGAATCATTGCGTGAATGAAAGAATGAGAATCCCCACTTCAACAGCTCTTGTAAGCCTAATCACCTGTCAGCTGACAAGAGCAGAGGAAAGGCAACCATACTGTGTCAGTTTAGAATAACATGGAGATCCATGACAGTACTGGAGGCAGGGATTCTACCCTTTGGGTAAGTAAGAGCTTGCTCACTACCAGTGATCTTTCCAGCTATCTCTCCTCAGCTAAAAGGCTTATTCCTGCAACCCATAGTTGGAATATGCAATCATGGAAGTGTAAAGAGCTAAAACAGAAATCTTCAGCACTGCTAGAAATATAGCATGTGAGCAGAAAAGATTTCATGGAACAATGTCCATACTGACAAATTACATGTCTCTGCAGCTGAACAATGAGAGAGTCTACACACCAGTGGAGAACCGACTGCGAGGCGTGTCCATTGGAAATGTTGGCAGATTTATAGTAGTGGAAACTGACTTTGGTGTAATAGTGAAATATGATGGCAATCACCACCTGGAAATCACCCTCCCCCACTCTTATTTCTCACAGGTAAGATTTAATATTCAAACATCTGGCTCTTCAAAACCACTGCTTTGTGCATTTACTTCTAATTCCTTTTAATCTTGTGTTTTACTATTGCATCTCTTTGTAGATGTATTGTAACACATGTCAATTTTTCCTCTCTATTTTTTCCTCTTCACAACAATTTCCCTATGTTCCAAGGAGGTATTTAAAGAAAATTACCTGGGTAGGGGAATACATCTAACAGAGAAATAAACACCTTGAAACCTTAAGAAATCACAAATTTGCTGCAATTTCTATTTTGTTTCTCCATGGGTGCAGTCAGAATGCCTAAAATGTCTGGTAAAAGATTGGGTGGTGATGGTGATTTGGTCACACTATTTCATAGGCAATGAAAAATAAGTTATTGGGTAAATTGATGTGAACAGGTCAAGCTTATAATATGGTTCTTCATTTGCAGGTGCATGGCATGTGTGGTAATTTCAATAGTAAGCGTGAAGATGATCTGTCCTTGCCCAATGGTACAGTTGTCAGTGCCCCGCAATTTGGAAATAGCTGGAAAGTGGAAAAAGACAGTGATAAGGGGTAAATATTAATGCCTTTTCATACCTTCCATCTTGCTTCAGGAAACAGTCATTGTTTTCAGTTGTTTTGACTGTCTGCTACTTTGTAACATGTAAGTAGTGTGTGTGAAGCTTTTTCTTCTTCAATTTGAAGCTCGAAAAGAGGCCATCCCCACAGGAAATCACTGCACAGGCCAGAGAAAAACCACAGCCAATCTATCGATAGACATACACGCTTGGGAAGTTAATCTTTGGGGCAGTCTACAGTGTGAACACAACCTGTTTATTTTACACTGATAACACCCAGAGAGGGATGATGGTGCTGGAGAATTATGAAGGCCAGCTGCTCGCTAAAGGACAGGGAGCCTTATGGGATAACACAGCTGAGAAAATGGTGGCCTCACCAGACAGAGTCTATCCCACACTATTCAAACAAGGCAAGCAGGGATGGCCCACAAATGGAAGCCGGGGACAGCCTGGCTCAGTCCAGATCACCATATGAATTTGGAGTGATGAGACAGATCCAAGGTCAAGCTGTGAGTCAATCATCTCATCAGGGTCAAGTTTAGTGAGAGTAACGAGTGTTACACACAGCATAGTGTTTGTCAGGCACATCTAATTCTGCATAGTCTTTCACTCAGACAGAGGGCAGACTGTAGCCTTTTCTACCTTTCAGTAGAAACAGACTTTTCAATTTTCATGTCTAATACATGCCTTTGAAACTTAGACCCCTGTGTCTGTGCTTTCTTGCAGTTGTTTACCAGACTTAAGAGATGATGATAATCCTCCTTGCACTGCTGAGAATAAAAAAGTCATTGAAAGCCAATGTAATGTCCTAAAATCAAACAAATTCAAAGTATGTCATGATCTAGTCAACCCTGAAGACTTCGTAGAGATCTGCATCTATGACATGTGCCAGTATGATGGCATGAAATCTGCTCTCTGTGACATAGTTCAAGCCTATGTGGAGACCTGCAAGAATAATGGAATCACAATTAAATGGAGGAATAACACATTCTGCCGTAAGTACATAAGCAAGCAAAAAACTGAAACATGGATGTCTGATAGGATGAAAACAAATAAGCAGGATCAGGCAAACAAGTTATGTCAAAGAAGATTAAACCCAAACTCTCACAAAATACAATTCTACTCTCATTATTCCTTTGCTGCACTGAAGTGTGTCCAGGTTGAGATAAACCTAGGACTAGACAAGTTATGGACACTAATGTAGAGTTAGAATGGTTTTAGTAGCCAAACGTGTGCTATGAGATATTACTGTGAGCCTAAAATGGAGAAATAATAAAAGCAGAAGACTAAAAGAATGTGGAATACTGTATTAGGACATAAGACTCAGTGACACTCACTGTGATTTGAATGAAAACTGTCAATTTGCCCAGTTTTTTATTACAGGACTAACAAAACTTTCGTCATGTTAGCCCGTTTCTTGAACTGTCTCCTTACGCATCCCTAGTCATTGGCAGAAATATGGTATAAAGCTGGATGGATCTGCAGTCTGACAATGCAATGCATATCTTGCATGTGTTTATGACTATGGTTAAGCTAAATTTACACTTGGTTTGCATCAGTGGAGAGTTGAACATTCTAAGGAATTTGCCCTTAAGATTCACATTTCTAGCAGTGCCAAAAGAGGCATTTGCAGATGAACTGGAGTACTGAATCTGAATGATCTATTACCAGGTACCACCAGTTCAGACATACCTGTAATAAAACTGAATCAGCAGCTCCAGAAAGGGATCTTTGCTTTGGTATTGTTGAGGGGTTTTTTTAAGTAAAATATAAAAACAGAAATTTTTTGAACATCAAAATCAGCAATTAGAAGGCAATTCTGTACTACCGTTTTGTAGATCAAGGCATAGCTTTCAGTTTCTGCAGTGCACTTTTTAAGTGTATTTAATAACACTGTTCCTGTTCTGCCACAGCATTGCCCTGTCCATCCCGGAGCCATTATAAAGACTGTGTCTCTGCCTGCCCATCAACATGCAATGACATTTTTGCCTCTTCCCTTTGTGAGAAGACAGAAGAGTGCACAGAGGGCTGTGAGTGTGATGATAATTATGTGCTCAGTAATGGCAACTGTGTACCTCTGAGCAGTTGTGGCTGCAGAGATGATGACAACAATTATTACAGTGTAAGTAGTTTGTGGAGCTTCAAAATGTGTAGAAACTTGGTCTGCTGTCCATCTGAATATCAGAGAGAGAGAAAGAGAGAGAGAGAGAGAGAGATATCAAAGTCTCTAGGGTCTACCTCTCATCTTACTACGAAGAGCTGCAGGCTTGAGTATTAGGAGATGCAGAAGCTTGTTTGGTACTTCACACCTGTGGCCAAAACTGAGGCATATTTGAAAATAGTCAACTGATCAGAGTTATTCAGGCAGTCTGTCCTATCCTGTTTTATGTTTAAATTCTAATGTCAAAGACAGTAAGATAAGTGGATGAGATCCCCCCTCCCACACTCTTGCTGAGATGACACCTGGATTGAGCAGTTGTGAAATAACCAACTGGATAGGCTGCATCTAGTCTGTCCCAACATCCTTGGCTATTGAACTTTTATTGCATTGCAAAGCTGAGCACCTTGATAACATATTATCACCACAACTTGTGTCCAGGCTGGGGAAACATGGATAACTCCACACTGCACCAAAAGATGCCAGTGTCAGAAGAACGGTGTCATCAGTTGTAAGAGCTATAGCTGTGATTCTAGAGAAACCTGCATGATTAAAAATGGAAAACACAAGTGCCATCCTACAGGTATGTAAGCAGGTCTTCATTTGGTGTTCCATGAGGGCTAGAGAAGGATGGAGGATGTGGGTGTTCTCCATCTCATCTGGCTCACACTGGTTCTCAACAGAGGAATGAGTTTCTCTGTCCATCTCTCCGTTTTACTGTCCATTCACTACGGTGATGCCTGAGCACCCATCTTTACTTTCAGACTTGTACAGCAGCAGCAATCATTTTTACCTGATTTTTTGAAACAATCCACACATTGGATCTGGCACATGCACATTTAGACTGGAGAGTAATGACGTTTTACCTTTTTAGGTTTTGGGAGATGCCAGATCATGGGTGATCCACACTACACCACCTTCGATGGTCTGGTGCACCACTTCCAAGGGAAATACACATATATTGTGGCTCAGACCATCCCTGACCTACCTGATACTCTAATGCAGTTCAGCATTGAAGGCATGAACTCTCCTTTACATCGAAGTCGACACATTACCTACCTGAAAGAGATTCTCATCAATGTTTACAACCACACAGTGCGATTCCGGCAGAACAAGCAGGTTCTGGTAAGTCTCTCCCTGACAGCAGAGCATGGAGAATGACCCTCCCTTGGAGTAACACACCTTTGGGTAATAAATGTCTCTTTTGAGGAATTAATGTATTAAAGCTAACTGTATTATTACAGCAGTCCTCTGTGTGAGGCAACCACAAATGAGATTTTCAGTTGTGTTGAGTCTATTTTCTCCACAGGTATGAAGGATATAATTCTATTTCAAACAAATAAATGTATAAATAGAGGTTTAGGAATAAAACACCAAATATCCTAAGACTTATAATAAAGTCACACAAATTTTTATCAGTGGTAGGGGAAAGTGTGAATTATGCTAGGATAATTTAATTTCCTTCCCCTTTATTAGTGTGTAAGAATATATGCATTTTAGGTAAATAATAGAAATCTCTTAGGATGATATGGAAGTACTGTATCCAGATCACTTTCCTTTAAAAAATTAAATACTGAGTCTTTTACTGGTTAAATTATCTGATACATTTATCATGATAAGAAAGAAGACTTGATTTGTAGCATTGGGCCGTAATGAAACCAGATTTTAATTTGGCCTATATATAATGAATTTTAATTTATTCTTTCCCTGTTAGTTGGATGGTGTCAGGGTGAGACCCCCTCTTCGACCTCATGAAGGTATTCATATATATCAGAGGACAACGAGAATTTACCTGGAGACAGATTTTGGTTTATATGTGAGCTTTGATGGCAATCAAAATTCAGGTAAATGATGCTAAATAAAATATGCAGAAATATTTATGTGCTGTCTTAAAAAATGTTCTCATTCTAAAGGACGTTTAAACCTAAGGCAAAATTTGAAACCTTCACTCTTTGAGCCTATAGCATTTTGTGATGTAAAATTCCAGAAAATGACAACAAAAAGTGTTTCACGGGAACCAGAAAAGCCATAAAACCAGCATTTCTCTTTCTGGATCCCCTTGAACCTAGGAGAAATGAGAAGTAGACTCAGACTGCTATACTTCTTTTTTGTGTTAAGTAAGGTCTGAGTGATAGAAACAAGAGCAAATCACTTAAAATTGCTGACTGAGATAATGGGGTGAAGTCTGGATCTGTCCCTTTGCCAGCTTAGCCCAGTCAAAGGACTCAGAGGACTGAGATCCTCAAGCTATACACTGTGAGTGCATCCTTTTATATGCCTCCTCTCAAGCCTACTCCAGTTAATCCCATTCTTTAGTGTTTCTCAGAAGGATTTCTACATGGCATTACACAAGTCACTCATGTGAGCTGAACACACATTACCTCCTCTGATTAAAGCAGAGTTAGTTTGAATTTAAAACAGCATATAGCTATTCTGTGTAGGGTGAAAGGGCCAGGCTATTTATTTACAGGACCATCATTCCAAATGCTAAGATTCCAACTGCAGAAAGAAAAAGTCTGTTTGTAGGAATTCTGTTTCTTAGTGATCAAGTGAATTATGAGTGAAGGGCAAAAAGTGGGTGATGCATTCAGATACAAAGCAGTAAGCAGCATACACTAAAAGCACTCAGGCAATGATGTCATGCTAAATAGTAACATATTAGAAGAAATTGCGGCAAGAAATTACTTTTTTCATGATCCATGTTGCAGAGCACAGAAACACTCCTGTGAGTACATGTATGAACATGTATGTTCAGGTCTGTCCTCACATGCTACATGTGAAGCCCATGTCACATTACCAGCTTCATTCTGAATCATAAAGTGTGGCACTTAGCATTAGTTTTCATATCTCCCATACACTCAGAGGCAACGATTTCTGTGTAACAGCTTTTTTTCCTTCTGACCTTCCCTAGATATAAAACTGGCCAACACCTACAGAGGCAGAGTAGAAGGCTTGTGTGGTAACTTTGATGGGAGACACAGAAATGACTTTACAAATCCAGATGGTGTTTGGATGAAGCATGTGAATGCATTTGGTGAAAGCTGGAAGGTTCCTTTGAAAAGAAGCTCTCGTCTCAGGTACTTGATTTTCTAATTACTACCCATGACAAGCACTGCCACTAGAATTGAGTGAATTAAGCCATAGTTAACCTCCAAGAACAATTGCACTGTCTTATTGCTGGTCTTTCTTCTTCCATTTATTTGTGTGTAGGGACTTTTCCTGCTCATCACTAAGGTAAACTATCAGTGCCCTCCTATCTAGACAAAAGAGACCTGAATTACTGCATTACTGCAATTCAGTATCCCTCTTCAGAGTAACAGCCATTACAACTGCTAGGGCACAGGGATGAATAACATCTTTGCCAAGCACATGGTTGCTGGCAAAGATAAGTACATGTTGTGCTGGACGAGCCTGAGAGAGACCAAAGTCTGATTCTATTTCAGTCCCCCCTGGCACATGAAGGTAGCTTTGAAATCCATCAACAAAAATTCACAATTCTTCCTAGAAGAAGTTCTTGAAGAGTCTCATTTCCTTACTTAAATGGCTATTTTTTTTTCTACCGGTACACAAAAACTTAGGACGTTCTTTTGTCTATAAACGAGCATGATATTTGTGGTCAGGCAAATTCCATGCTAATTAGTCCATTGAAACAGGCAAAGAAAGAAGCTTCCTTCCTTCCTTCCTTCCTTCCTTCCTTCCTTCCTTCCTTCCTTCCTTCCTTCCTTCCTTCCTTCCTTCCTTCCTTCCTTCCTTCCTTCCTTCCTTCCTTCCTTCCTTCCTTCCTTCCTTCCTTCCTTCCTTCCTTCCTTCCTTCCTTCCTTCCTTCCTTCCTTCCTTCCTTCCTTCCTTCCTTCCTTCCTTCCTTCCTTCCTTCCTTCCTTCCTTCCTTCCTTCCTTCCTTCCTTCCTTCCTCCCTCCCTCCCTCCCTCCCTCCCTCCCTCCCTCTTTCCCTCCCTCTTTGGTTCACTACATCTATCTCCTTCCCATTCAGGATAAATAATAAGAGAGAAATAAGCTTATCAATCATAAGAGAGAAATAAGCTTACAATTACACTATGAGGCAGAAGTATTCTTGCAGTGTTACTTAAAGAGTAGTACCATGAATCCTGGATGTACACAGAACACTGATGGTTTCATAACGACTTCATTTACAGACGAGATGTCAACCCAGAAGATGAATCTGAAGAGGAGCCAGATCCAGGGCTTTTCCAAGGCTGCAATGAAAATCAGCTGGAGCAGGAAAATGCAACTTCAAGATGTCAAATCCTGACTGACTCAAATGGTCCTTTTGCAAAATGTCATTCTACAGTTCTACCAGATTTCTATTTAACGTAAGTGTCTACTGCAGACAGTTCCTCTCCCTATCATTGATACTTTCTGACAAGAACTTAGCATCTTCAGTGTCCAGGGTATTAATAGGAGCTGAGGATAATAAGTGTGTTTGGAGAACAGGGTCCAGTGATTCCATTATTGATATATTTATAACTGCTTATTTATTTTTAAATAATTGTGATGACCTTTCTTTCCCCTGTTTAGAGTTTCACTTGTCTGTTAGCTCTATAAAGTAGCTTTACTCTTTTCCCACACAGATATAGCAGCAGTATTAAACATTATACCTGTAGCCTGGGATTTCCAGTGTGCTTACAGTTCTCATTCACATTCAGCGAGAATTTAGCACCTGAGTCTATTGGTTTCCTTTTAGCAATTCTAGTTTCACAAAACCTATATCATGTTATAGCCAAAGGCTGAAGCTGTCAGTAACACTTCTTGAATTTTTCATGGAAAAATGCAAAAAACAGAGTAATGAAGAGCAACTAACCTGCCATCTTCAAGAAAATTCCCTCTGTTTCAGGGTTGCTGTCATCTACATATAAAATTCTTATATAGTTAATTTTGAGCTATATGCATCTCCACATTCATCATTCATCCATCATGAGTCACAAATACACCAAGAAGCCACCAGTTTTCTCTAGTTACGTAGTTGTGCCTTAATGTTTAAAGATAGACAATGCCTGCCTCTTATCTGTGAGAAGAATCTTACACTATCTTAAGCCAAATAAGGTGGACCACTGGCTTCAATGTATATATCCTGATTCTTAACATAAGCCTACTTTTTTTCTCACTCCAGAGGCTGGTTGAGAAGTCTGTTCTACCTGTCTAGTGGTGCCCTGATTTTACTGAGGTCCTGCAGATTTGCAGATTCTATTCATCTTGGATCTCAGTGCCTCTGAAAATCAGGTCATGGATATTCAAATGATGAGCAAAGCTGAGAAAGCAACACTGTTAAACAAACACTTGGTAAAACATACTGTGTCAATATTCAAGGCACATGGACATGGGGAGAGTACCCATGCATTGAAAGAAGTGTATAGGCCAGCTGTAAGACTTAGCAATGCTAAAAAGTGCTCTCTAAGCAAGATGTAGCCCAAAACAGAAGCAGATAGCAAAGAAGAACTGCTTGTGTAAAGTCAGGTAAGAGTTTATTGCTTGTTCCAAGGGAGGTCTAGATTGCAAATTAGGAACATTTTCAATTAAAGAACATGGTTTAGTGGTGAACCTGGCTGTGTTAGGTTAAAGTTTGAACTTTATGATCTTAAGAGGACTTTCCCAGCCTTAATGATCTATGATTCTATATGAACACCTTGCATATTAGCAGCAGCTGCACAACAAATGACCTGATGTTCCCAATCATGTGTCTGGTGTGCTTTTTATTCCTCTGCCTGTCAGGCAGATACTGGAAAACAGAACTAACGCAGAGTCAGGTAGAAAGTCATATGAAAATAAGCAATAACAAATGTACTAGGAATTAATGTTTTCTCATGTTGTACATAGGAGCTGCCTGTTTGATATGTGTGTGGAAAGAGATGAGGTCACTACCTTATGTCGCAGTCTGGAGGAATACGTGCTGGCTTGTCAGCAGCAAGGAGTCAATATGGATGGCTGGAGGCAACAGACAGCTTGTGGTAAGCATGGGAAGAAACATAAAGTAGGGATTCTGCCTACAGGACTCTCAAAATTGGAGGTTTAAGGATTTTCCTAGACATATCATATATCAAAAGTTCTCAGAGAGTGAAATTCTGTTGATTCACACTTCACTCAGTCTTCACAGTTTAGAATGCACACTTGCCTTTCTGGCCTCTCTTCTGTGCCCTATGCTTATTCTCACATTTAGATCCCAGCTTAGAAGGATACTTAGGAAATCAGAGCTCTCAGCTGTCAGAAGTTCTCTGAGAGAAAAAATGTCCCCATTCCCAATGGGACAAAAAAAGTTTTAATTTCAGAGACCATCTCAAGATACAGATCTGAAGGAAAGACATTCAAATTCAAACTCTTTTTAAAATCTACAAAATATACTATCTTTTTTTGTCTGTGAAATTTCAAGATACAAAAAGATTCAACTGAAAACTCCAAATTTTTCAGAATAAACAATACCAAAATAAAACTTAAAATCATCTCAAACATTTTTTTCTTAAAAAAAAATGGAGGTTGGGAGATTTATCAAACCATGTTTTCCCTGTGTGTCCTGTGACTCTGTATTCTTGGTGAAACACAGTTCCCAAAGTTGTGAAACAGCTCTGGCACTTGCAGGGATGGCTACCCTGAATGTCTGAGAAGCTGTTTTGAGGTCAGTGTATATCAAGAACGAGAGCGCAGTATACAAATAGCTTAGATGATGCATTTCTTTACTTTGGAGTGCTTTACTTATAACTTCAGCACTATTTTATATTTATGCACATCTCTGCGTATATCCGTTCATTGTATTGCCTCCTACAACATGGTAACTTCTGAATCTGAATGGGAATTCTGTATGTAAGTAATGCACAGCAGCCTGGTATAACTGGACTGCCCTTATCTTTACAGGCATATCATGTCCTGCCAACAGCAACTACAGCTCATGCATGTCTGCATGCCCAGCATCCTGCAACGACCTGACCAGCCCCTCTGAGTGTGAATCACCCTGTGTTGAAGGCTGTGAATGTCTCCCTGGCTACGTTCTTAGCGGTCTTCACTGTGTGCCTTACAAACAGTGTGGCTGCACATACCTTAACAAATACTATGAGGTACATACAGTCTCTCTGTGGGTCAGGCAGCTGTCGTAGCACTAAAAAGTATTTTCTTCCATTAGTTATTTTGACAATCTTCTCATAATCCTCACCATGTAATTTTGTATTAGAAACAAAGAGCAATTGTTTCCAAAAATTCTGATTTGTGGAGAAAGGATAGAGTGAGGAGATCCCTTGGTCTGCCTCTGAAACTCTGTGTGCCAGAATACTTAAGGTAGGCACTTGGAGAAAGTATATAATTACACTCTGACCCTTTATTAGGCTAAATAAGCCTGATAAGCTCTAAAGTTTTCAACATACCAGTTACAGAGAAATTCTGTGAGTGACTGTGGTCCTGCTCAAGTCAGTGAAGAGTGATCCAGGCAGTGTTGAGAGTCTGTAGAGTTGGGTAGGACATGGAGAGAGCCCTGAGCAAGGCTGGATCCTGAGGAGAATCTTCCATTGTCACTGCAGGAGAGAACAGCTTCATTATCTCATAAATTTCTGCTTTAACACTAGAGATTTGGTACAGAAAAGGTTTAAACCAGTAAGTACTTTTTTATTGGAGGAGAGAGACACTATTATTAGGTGGCACTTTTAAGAAAAATGTCAGATAGCATTAACACATTGCCTTAGAGGTATGATGTGATGCATCTGTCACTCATTTCCAGCAATAGTTAAACATTGTTGGTTGCATATGTACCCCACCTGGGACGAGAACCTCATAACCCAAACTCTTCTTATGTCTTCTTTCTTGGGCCATCCTTGAGTTTCAAAGAGCTGGATTAGTAAACTGCTTGTTTTCTTTTATCTGTACAAACTAAGTGAAAAAAAAAATCTGCCCTATTATCATTCATCAGGAAAGCATTGCAGAGACTATAATGAGGCCCTACGCTCTATTCATGTTTTTTTTCTGGCTGATTTTATTTTATATTTCTTAACATCTAACTGCTGCCTTACAGATTGGAGAAATATTCACCACTGATGACTGCTCTCAGACATGCCAGTGCACAGAAAGCTCCACTGTTTTCTGCTCTGATGAAGTGTGTGGGCCTGATGAAATCTGTGGCATTTCAAACTACAGTCGTGGATGCTACAGAAGTGAGTCAACCACTATCACATTGTCTTTGATACTATGAAATCTTAACTTACCTTATAAGGCACCACAGGGTTGGGGATAGTTTCTTAAGAGAGTGTACAGAAGAAAAGCATGCAGGGGATCTTGCTCTGATGTCTCATTGTCAGAGACAAGTAAATGTCTTAAAATACTGGGATGTGCAGCATTAAGAGTAGGTGTAATCTAAGCAAGAACGGTTCTCTCAGGGTTGGATTATCTGAGAGTCAAGTGTTTCTCCTTCCTTTTTACTAGGTGGACCATGTATGCCAAATCCTTGTAAGAATGATGGTGTTTGCTCTGAAACTATCAACAACACCTCTCTTCACTTCTCCTGTGAATGTTCAGAGCTGTACACAGGACCAAAGTGCGAGGCTGAAAAGATAGGTAATAAAACTTTTTTGATTTCCCTGTCTGGATTACTCACACCACTTTCAAAAATGGGTGTCATTATAGAGAAGATGGAACTTGGTTTTCATTTTCATGATGCAAAATAGAAACCCAGTGGGTGAGAGCCTGTGCTCATCCAAGCAGAAAGAAGAGTCAGATGTCCAGTGGAGAGGTGCCAAAAATCATGACAGCAGGCCTCTGTAAAGTCTACAGAATCTGGTTCTGACACCACTCCAGAAAGCTACATTCAACAAAGAACACAGTGTAAACCAAACAGATGGGCAAGGGTTAACAAGAAAATTTCTGTTCACAGTATGGTCAGCTTTCACTGACAGGGCTCTTATTTCTTCTTCAGTTGAAGACCCTGACACAGAGGATCCCAAGGGCCATACAGTTGCCATCATCATTGCAGTTATGGCAGGTGTAGCTGTTATGGTCATTCTCATCTCCTCTACAATGTGCCTGTACAGGTAAGGCTTTTCCCCAGCTTTGCTACATTCAAAAGAGTCAAGATACATACACCCTTTTTTAGCACCTGTAAACCTCAAAACTCCCATCAGTCACATACCTGTAGGACCAGAAAGGAACCACAGCACATGAGATCTCTTTTGGCCATTGTTTGACCTCTCAGTATAGAAGAGAATAAAAATTAAAATTGGTTCTTTTTTTCATTGTACAGAAGAAAGAGAAAAGTGGGTACAGCTACAATATCAAGAGATTCTTCTTGGAAATTGTCCAAGGATGAAATGGATGCCAGAGCGCTTGAGCAAGATTATGGTTGCATCACAAACAGTGCATTTGATCAAAATGAATCACAAGATACATAGCTATAGTTAACAATATTTTTTTCAATTCATTTGTTATACTTTTCACTCTTGTATTTTAATTGTATGTCTAATATTTTGAGAAGAAATAATAATAAATTTATCTTTGCATTTGTTGAAAACCTTTGAAGTTCTTCATTTAAAATATTTATTGGACCTCATATTGTAGACCCAAAATGAAACATGTTCAAACTGATATAAGAGACTCTGTTGTCTCCAAAGGCTGTTTGAAAAACACAAAGTCCAGGCAGAATTTGACAGCACACATGTGCTGCACATCATCATGTACTCATCTCTGAGAGATGTGCAAACTGTAGACTGATGCCAGACTTCAAACTGAAACAGAGGAGGTTTAGATTAGGTATTAACAAGTAGGTTTAGATTAGATTTTAGGAAGAAATTCTTTACTGTGATGGTGATCAAGCTCTGGCACAGGTTGCCCAGAGAAGCTGTGGCTGTCCCATCCCTGGAAGTGTTCAAGGCTATTTGGGTGGAGCTCTGAGCTACCTGATCTAGTGCAAGCTGTCTGTGTCCACAGCAGGAGCATGGGAACTGGATGATCCTTAAGGTCCCTTCCAACCCAAACCATTCTATGATTTTATAAACTAATCATAGCATCCCAGACAGATCTTCATGAGATCATCTAACTCAAATCCTTGCATGAGGAGGGGAGTAATTAACTGATAGGGACACAGTTCTTACTCCTTTTCTGGCAAGGCATGTCCAGCTGGGAAGAGAAATAAACAAGAAGACACTGAGCTCATCTGAGGACAGGTGTAGTAAAAAGAATAACCTCCGTTGTCCCCCTTGGGAGTGCTGGACAGAAAGAAGTGATTGTTTGAAGGAGAATGGCCTCCTTGCTATTAGGGTGGAGGGGACAAGAAACAGGGTTGTAATCAGTCCCTGTGGGGGCTAAGTGAGAGAGTAACTTAACAAAAACTTGCTGAAGAATGAGATCCTGTTAATAACTCTCCTTGGGGGTCTTTGCAAACTCAGAAGCTGCCACACTGATAAATGTGAGAAGAGATCTGCTTCAGCTCAGTCCCAGACCATGCTAAGGACCCCCCTACACCAGGAGACCGAAGATGTTTGCAGTAAGACCTAGTAATATGCTGTATGTGAGACACCCACCCTGTGACAGACCACTCACAAAGCTCAGGGACTGACGCACTGCCTGGGCCTTGTCTAAGGCCAGAATGAATTTCCAGTTCTGTGAGTGAAGCTCTGAGTCATAAGCACCACAAAGGTCTTTCTGATGCTTTTCCGGTTCATTGCAGGTTACCTTCTGATTGTTGAGGAATACATATAGTGCTTGTAGCTCGATGTGAAGCTGCAGTGCGAGAGGTAGGGGCCTATGAACTGGTGCCAATCCTTTACATAACAAAGGACATAGGGATCTGTGACACCAGTTAGATGAATAAACACTCAGAGAGATAGCAGGAGCCAAGGACCCCAGACTTTCACACTTAGACTGTGAAGGTATAAAAACCACTGGGTTTTTTTTTAACATGGTCCCTCTTGAAGGCAACCTGCTCAAGCTGTTGTTTTGTTGTTGCACCATGATTAATTTATTTTAAAGATCCAGACATCTGTGGGAAACCTTGTCTGACTGTGTGACTGTGGGGTGTGGAAGTCAAGTGGGACACCTGTCGACTCAGTGGAGCCACCCACTCTGATGGGACCTTGATTCCAGTTCAGGTGGTGCAAATGTGACTGCCAGAGCGGCTCCTGGATGGCTGGACAGGAGGGTTTCCTTAAAAATTATTACAGTGAGGAACAGTGTGGGCTTCCTGTTGTTTCTGCCATAATACTGGCTATTGTTTATTTACCCTTTCTCCTTTCCCTTGTATCATAAACTCATGTGTACTGTCAGCCAGAGAAGTATTTGCAGTCTCCATGGCGAGTTAGGTTATTCTGGTTCATTCAAGAACACACCAGCTGTCCGTACACACAGGTCACAGCTATTTTGGAGAGGGTGTGAATAGAAAGGGCCTTTCAACCTCATAACATAATGAAAATGAATCAGCAAGAGAGACCTACCCATGCACAAATGAACTGTCAACCTTATGTTGGAATTTCACTGTGATTACAATACCACCTTTCCTGCCTGTTCAGCGGCAGCTTCCTGTTGCGCTCTGGCGTCTGCTACAGAGCGATTCTGTGGCTGTCCAGCGGTGCTGATCAAGCTCAGCTGTTCCTGCTCTTGCGGGGCGCACAGGGCAGTCCCTGCCCTGCAGGATCCTAGCCCAGGCTCCTCCAAGCAACAGGACTCTGCTGTGCCCAGCTAAAGCAGATTTCTGGGTTTCCTCATATTTATTTCTTTCTCAGTACCACAAGATCTGTCTCCACTTTCCAGTGCAAAGCTTCCCAAATAGTTCAGACTTAAATAGGGAGTGATACAGAAAGAAGAACCACACTCAGCATTCCTCTGAATTAACTATTTCATGTCACTGGAAGCCAGAAATTTAACAAATCTGCCACTGCTCTCATCTTTTAAATCAACCAGCTTGCTCACCTGACTTTCGAAATGCCAGGCTTTAAATACGCTGCTTAGTTCAAATCACCCAGATGACAGTTTTTTATTGGTGAATCTTCCTTTTTAGCACACTGTGCTGGCAACAGCCAAGGAGATGGCAAGTATGGACTCAGCTCATCTCTCGGATAAGGACTATTGCTGGACACAATCATGAGATTCCTCTGATGTTCCGACGCAATGCCTGGGAAACATCAAAAAAAAAAAAGCCATCCTAGAAATCTGTACCATAAAATTATTTCACTCTGAGCTCCACCTCCTTTGTTGCTCCTCACAGTGAAGAAGCGGAACGGCAGCATCACCTTTCCCGTTCAGAAGGTTTCCTGGAATGCTCACTGACCGCAGGGCCGGGCAGAACCGGGGCCCCTCCACAGCTGGAGGAGATGGCGACAGTGGCCCGTCCTTGTTGGGGACAGAATCAAGTTTTCCAGTGGTTCCGTCTGCACCCACGGGAGCAGAGCCTCCGCTGGCGGGGGTGGGGATGGGACGGCTCCCGGGCAGCGCTGGCACCTATCCCAGCAAGATCCGCGTAAGCGCCTCCTCGCCGCTATTTATAGCGGGCCAGCGGGCCAGCAGCCCGGCCGCGGCACCAACAGGACAGGCAGTGGGGTGAGAGGGGCGACGTGGAGGGGTAGGGGGCTGGGAGCGGAGATTGGAGATCGGGGGATGCGAGCAGGCGTCTGCCAGCAGGATGCGGCCCCGTCCGCTGTCCCGGCGGCAGGCGCGGGTCTGGCGAGCGCCCGGAGGTGTCCGTGGACCTGGGGACGGGCTCGGCACCGCGGACATCCCCGGGGAGCTGCCTCCCGCCAGCGGAGTGGGCCCAGTACCGGCACAAGCAAAGCCCCGAACGGAGCGCGGACGAGGGAGGAGCGTGGGGACCGGGCGGCGGCGGGGGGAGCCGGGAGTGCGGCAGGGGCTGGACGCCGACTCGGCCCATCCTCACCAGTGGCCGACTGCCGTGGGTAGGAGGGGCGACCCTTCCGTCTCTTACCCTGCGCCAGCGGGCGGGAGGGGCCGCCCCGAGCCGGGTCGGGCGGGGAGAAGACGCCGCTCCCGCAGCTGATGCCCTCGGTGCCCGGCAGTACCGCCCTCCGTACCTGCGATCCCAGCAAGTGCCTCTGCACTCCCCAGGTCTCCCCACTTCGCTGTGCCCTGTGCTGAGCCAACCCAGCTACAAGTGCGTGTCCTGATCGCACGATCCTCTGATGGCATACGGCAACTGCTACCCCAATCCTGGGGATCTGATCGAGGTCAAACGCCCATTTTACCAGCACTGGGCCCTCTACCTGGGGGATGGATATGTCATCAACGTGACTCCTGTAGGTAAGACTGGTGCAGCCTGGCAGGGTGCACAGGGGGTGTTGGGGTGGCCCAGGAACCCTGTCTCCTCCCTCCATGGGCTGGCGGTGAACCTTCTGTGTGTAGATGGCCTTTCCAGGAGCAGCCAGGAGAAACCCATTTGGAGTCTTGGAACAGTGTAACATAGTCTTCTTGGCTTATCTCCTTCCTGCCTTCCCCAGATGAAGGCGCCCCATCGCTGTCCGTCAGTGTCGTGTCAATATTTACCAGAAAGGCCAAGATAAAGAAGCAGCTCCTGAAGGAGGTGGTTGGAAATGATGAGTGGAATGTCAACAACAAGTATGATCGCTCCCGCACTCCCCTCCCAGTGGCTGAGATCATCCGACGTGCTGAGCGCTACATTGACAGGGAGGTGTCGTATGATGTTCTTGGAAACAACTGTGAGCATTTTGTGACAATGCTCCGCTATGGCGAGGAGGTGTCCGATCAGGTAAGTAACATGGGCTCAGCCCCTGAGTGCCTTACTGGAGGCCCTGGACCAGGAGGGTCACTGTGGCCTGTGTGCACCCTGACAGAGTGCCCTGTTACTGAATGCCACAGCCTAAGGGTAAAGCCTGGGTGTTACCCTTTCTGCTTATGTGGCTGATGTCTGCCATTCATGTAGTTGCCTTGAATATTTCTGCAGCTCTCCATGAGCATGCCTGGGGGTAAAAAGAAGTGCTTATCATGTTTCCAGCCTGTGTTTTCCTTTCCCTTCACAGGCCAAGATAGCAATTGGTAGCATGGTGGCACTAGGAGCTGTCGCTGTTGTGTCTACTGTCTTGGTGGGCTTGATCAGGGGCGTGTCCAGAGAGAAAGATGACTGATGAGCCATCAGGAAGAGCTCAGAGCAAGGCAGGGCGCCCCTGGCCTTGGGAGCCCACTGACCAGCTTCTATAAAAACTGCCATTGAGACATACTAACAAATAGCCACTCTTGCTGAATTAGCCAAATCAAAGCCTTAATAAAATATTTTTTAAAAAGTCATTATCATAAAATACTCTTTATTTGACTATAGCTTTGTGTGTGAGTTCAAGAGTTAAGCCTTCCTTCTCCCATCACTTTAGAAAGAGTAATGCAAGAGTGTCACCATACAAAGCGACAGCACCAGCCTGTTTGCCACATCTGCTTTTATTTCATTCCCTAGGATGACTTTTGTAACAGTTTGGGATCACTTGCAAGCAAAATATCCATTTCTTTCTTCCCACCCTCCCTCTAGTGCTTTGCTGAGGAATGGCACAGGCTTTCTACCCACATCCTGGCTTTATCAGCTGCATCCTGTGGACTCTTTCTGTGAATAAGTGATTTTAACTTTCTGAAAAAGGAAACTAAAAGTATTGCTGAGGGTTTACTGTGTGTCCTCCAGCTGAGGCCCTGAGTAGGTGGAAAACCCCTGCTTCCCTGGCCTGCAAAAGGGCAGGCAAGGCATGTACAGTGTCTTGGAGCCCATGGTGCCTGCGGTGCCAGAACTGAGCAGTTCCAGCAAGGGTAGGAGCAAGGAAGGAAGGGCAGGTCTTACAGGCTATATGGCTCAGTGTTTCTAAGGAGTGCTCTGATTTGGACATTACAGTGTTTTGCTCATTTTTTTCCTGCCTGGAATGTGTCTTTTTCCCTGGTTGCTGTGACTCTCATTGGGAGAAGCAGACCCCCCAAGTTTGGGGAAGTCTGACAAAAAAAAACAGCTGTCTTTCTCTGTAAGCTGTTTGTTCCACTGTGCCATCAGAATTTCTCTCTTCATCTCTGTAAGCCCAGTGAATGTTGGCATTGGACATGAGCATGCTTACTAGACGATTTTTAAGGTTCCTTCCAACCCAACCCATTCTAGGGTTCTACTCTTTGGGCTGCCAAAACACTGAGGCTTAAAGAAAGAACGCCGTAGATGGCAAGGGCAGCCAAGAACCTTTGCCCCCAACATCTGGGCCATTGTCTCTTCAGTGACCAGAAGGTGATGTTAAACAGTTCATAGTCACTGGGTCAATCTTCCCCCAACCAGCAGGAAGGCAAGGATGGGTCCCTGCAGAGCTGGGGCTGATGTATGTGGAGAATGAGCTGTGAGGCATCTGTGCCTCAGGTCCAACTGTACTGAGCCCCACTTTCCTTGTCATAAAGGTGATGTGTGGATTCTCTTGGAAAAAATCTGTTTTGGGAAAGTGTGGTTTATTGCTCCTGGACCAGGAGGGTCACTGTGGCCTGTGTACACCCTGACAGAGTGCCCTGTTACTGAATGCCACAGCCTAAGGGTAAAGCCTGGGTGTTACTCCTTCTGCTTATGTGACAGATGTCTGTCATTCATATAATTGCCTTGATTATCTCTGCCGGGTCTTCATTAGGCATGCCTGGCAGTAAATAGAAGAGCTTATTCTGTTTCCAGCCTGTGTTTTCCTTTCCCTTTAGTCCAGGAAAACTGTTGGACCACAATGGCAACAGTAGCAGTTATCAGTGTTGCCATTATTGCTGTCCCTGTCCTTAAAGGCTTTTTGGGGGACATGCTCTAGAAAGTACTACTAATGGGGCTGTCAGGAAGAGCTTATAGCAAGGCATGGAGGTCAGGGCAGTGGGTGGTCATTGATCAGTTCTTGCCACATATGTGAGCAATGGTGCTGCCCTTGCTGTGATAATTAATAAATGAAATAAAATAAAATCTAAACAAAAAACCCCTCATGATGCCCTAAAATCCTCTTTTATCTGTTGAGTATAGCTTTGTGTGCAAGTTTAACAATTAAGTCTTGCTTCTCTCTTCCATCTAACTGAGAAATAACAAGTAATTTGTGTCACCATTCAAGGTGATACACAGGAGCTCTGGCCTGTTTGGCACATCTGCTCATATTTCATTGTCTGTGATGACTGTTGTGGTGTTCTGGGAGCACTTGCAAGAAATTATCCATTCCTTCCCTCTCACCTACCCTCCAGTGCTTTGCTGAGGTCTGGTGCAGGATTTCTACCCACACCGTGTTTTTATCACTTACCTCCTGTGGGCTCTTTTGTGAATAATTGTTTTGAACCTTAGCTTTCTGAATGCCTTGCTTTAAAGGACAAATGTTTCCCAAGGGAGGTAGGAACCTTCCTTGAACTGAAAGAAATTCCTCCAAATTATTATAATTTTGAAATTAAGATGCTTTTAGGCAAAATATGTAGAAAAAAGAATAACAGTTCTTTACCACAAAACAGAACAAACACAATCACAACAGAAGCTTTCACCCAGCTAAGTACTACTTTACCTTTTGGTGCAGTGATGACCACACCAAGTAGGGAGCACTGGTGGGCTCCGGTGGCAGCGGCTCCACCATGCCAGCTGAGGCCTCCACTGGGAGCTCAGAGGCTTCACCGTGGTGGGGGGGTGTGGGCTGCTGCCGCCATGGGAAAGGAAATGGGGTTGGTCTTCTTTTTGATAAGAAGCTATGTTGTTGGACAATGCCTGCAAGAGGTCAAACTACTCCCTGTAAGGTATGTGCTTGCCTAAACAACCATAGATAGCAGAGAAATATCAAGAAGATAAGACAGTTTTATGGTTTGGACTGTGGCAAAGAACAGCTGTGCATGAGCAACAGAGAAGAGTGCAAAAGTTCATCAGAGGCAGATGACGAGCCTTTATCAGAAGACCCCATGTAGGGGAAAAGGTGACGCAAAACAAGAGGGTTTTCCATGTCCCCGCGGCCAGCCCTGACATGACCTTGGGTTTGGGCTTCTAGTCGCAATGTGCGTCTTTCTCATAGAGATACCGCCATGCCCAGGCCTGTGTGAGCTCATGATGCTCCAGGGGGATGTGAGGGGAGGCAACAGCAATCCCTGCCCACTCGCTCCTCCAGCCAACAAGCCTCTGTCAACATGCAAATCCACAATCAACTCTATTGTGCTTTCTTTTTTTTTTTTTCTGTGAGGAAGAAAAGCTCAGCAAACTCTAAGTGCTTTTTCCTCTCCCAATTGCTGCCCAGTCTTTAGAGGAGAAGAGGACTACCTATCACATTCTTGTCAGAAGGTTGTAAGACAAGCCTGAAAGGGTGTGATGGGCTGGCCCTGGCTGGATGACAGGTACCCATCAAACTACTCTATCACTCCCCTCTGCAACTGGACAGGGAAGAGAAAATATAATAAAATGCTCATGAGTTAAGGTCAGGGAGAGATCACTCACTGATTCCTGTCAGGGGCTAAACAGACTCGACTGGAAGAAATGAATTGAATTTATTACAAATCAGAATCAGAGCAGGGTACTGAGAAGTGAAACAAATCTTCCCCACATCCCTCCCTCTCTCCCACACTCTACCTCCTCTCTGCCATTGGCATAGGGAGATGGGGAATGGGAGTTACGGTCAGTTCATCATACATTGTTTCTGCTGCTTCTTCTTCCTCAGGAAGAGGAGTTCTTCCTCTGCTTCAGCATGGGCTCCCTCTCCCACAGGAGACAGTCCTCCATGACCTTCTCCAATGTGAGTCCTTCTCACAGGCTACAGTTCTTCATGAACTGCTCCAATGTGGATCCTTTTTCCATGGACTGCAGTCCTTCAGGAACAGGCTGCTTCAGATTGGTTCCCAAATGGAGTGACAAGTCCTACCAGGAAATCTACTCCAGCATGTCCATGGGTCCTCAGGTCTCCTGCCAGGAGCCTGGTCCAGCACAGGCTTCCCACAGGGTCACAGCCTTTCTTTGGGCACTCATCTGCTCTGTTCTAGGTCTCCACACGCTGTAAATGAATTGCTGCTTCATCATGGACCTCCATGGGTTGCAGGGGTACAGCCTGTATTACCATGGTCTCTCCACGGGCTGCAGGGGAATCTCAGCTCTGGCACCCAGAGCACCTCTTCCTTTCTTTTTGTATTGACATTCACGTCTGCAGAGTTGTACCTCTTGCATATTGTCATTCCTCTTTTCTTTGAACTCAATTACACCTGTGCAATAACTTTTTTCCTTCTTCAGTATGCTATCACAGAGGTGCTACTACCATCTCTGATTGGCTTGGCCATGGCCAGTGGTGGGCCTGTCCTGGAACCAGCTGGCATTGCATTTTCTGGACACAGGAGAAGCTTCAAGCATGTTCTCAGAGAAGCCACCCCTGTAGCCCCCCTCTGCTATCAAAACCTAATCACACAAACCCAATATGATGAGCTGTCCGATCAGTACCAGATCAGCACATTCATCCCAAGGTGACTGCACCTTCGGTACTATATGCTTAACAAAAGGGCCAGCAAACCACATGGCATGAAAAGGAAATGCACGTTTTGTTTGTGATGACCGGCATGCCACTGTACACAGCATCAATGCCAGCAAGAGGCAGAGACAAATTGCAAGCCAGAGGGCCACGAGGAATGAAAATACCTCTAGGGACAGAAGAGCATTTGTAGCCCTGGAAAGGAGTGGGGTTTGGTGGCTAAACTCTGCAAGTATACTCTTAGCAGCCCCAAATCTAATGCAGTAAAACTGCCTCCATGTCAATTCCCTTCCTGAGGCAGGAACAGAGATCTCCAGAGTAGGTGCTGCTTCAGCTCTAACATCAGTTTCTTCAGATGGACTTTGAGAAGGGTTTTTCCTTGCAAAAGACACAGACCACAGTGATGCAGTTGATAGAAGAGAGTGGTCACAGGTGTATGTGTTTATAACTGAGGACTGTACTCTGGACACTACTGCTGGTCCCATTTCCCCCCGGGGCTGTTGGGGGAAACATTTTGGTTTCCTGGAGAGCAATTTCTGTAAGATGAAATCCAGCACTTTCCTCCTGCTCTCTCCAGCAAGAGAGCTGCAAACTTAGCCTGCTGTAATAATCACATAACACTCAGAGGAGTGAAAGCCATACATTAAAAAAAAATTAAAGTAAAAGAGACAAAACAAAACAAAAATTGGCTTAAGTTTCTGGTATCTGCCAAAACCGTGTCAAACCCTCTCCTCTTTCTTTTATCTCCCTTCCCTAAATTACTAATTTTTTTTAAACTGGGAGGTGTCTGATTGAAGCAAGAAAATTAATAACAGGTTTAGTAAAAATGGAGAACAAAACAGAACAAAAAAAAAAACCAAACAAATGGCAGAAAAAAAAATCACCTAAACCAGTCTCTCAGTTCTGTGCCGCCGGGACGGCAGCACGGTCCCAGTGGAGCTCACATGATCGCAATGTAGCTGGAGCAGAGCCGTGGCTGCGCCAGCGGGAGGCGAGTGAAGTTCGCAAAGGGGAGCTCTCGAGTCCTTCTCGTGAGGCTTCAGCCCCACCCGTGAGAGTCGCCGGGAACTACGAAGCTGGAGAGCGGAACAGGTCCTGGAGCAGGCGACCGGGCGCCACCCACAACGCACAAAACTGAAAGGGGATGCCTGGATTCCTTTCAGCACACCCGCTGCCGTGAACGGGAGAGCCCTTGTCCGACACGGGAACCGCGAAGCTGGAATGCGGGGCAGCTCTGGGAGTGGGAGTCTCAAATCCTCTGGGATACAGTCCTAGGATCCACGGAACGAGCTCCAGAAGCACTATCAAGTCTTATCTCCCTAAGTTCTAGTGGTATGTCTGCAGGGATCCCTCATCTCTCTCCGCCTCCCTTCTTCGAGGAGAGAAGGCAGAGGTGTCCCTCGCACTTTCCTAAAGTATATAATTGTAATAGATAAGTGATCAATATAAAATTTCCTTGTTAAATTGAGTTAATGATTTGATATAAAGTTTTAGTATTAGTTTTAATAAATCAAAGTTTGTTATGTTATTGTGACTGTTATCGCCACTTTGAGGAACTTGCAAGGCTTAAACCGCAGAATGGACTGGTTTTAGCATATTGTGTAATGCTTAGTATAAGCATATAATACATGTGAAGCATGCATGAGAAGAAGAGCCCGAAGACCACCCTAAAGACCACTCCATGTCCAATCAAAAGAAACCAACCCCCCAGCAACAGAGCCAAACCTAAGCAGAGGTGAACACTACAAGCTATCGAGCCTGATGAGATGAAGATCAGGAGCCATCACAAGCCAAGGCTGGGAGGACTAATTAAAAATAGAAACTAAGACATTATCAATAATAGAAAAACCAAGCTAAAAAGAAGAACCATCATAGTTATAAAAACCAAGCCTATAACTTGTATCCTTTGCGAGGTAGCTGGGAGCACTAGGCTCTCCAGCTGGTCGCCCAGGGCATTTCGTAGGATGTCCTGTTTGCTTACTTGTCTCATAGTTGCTGCGGTAAATTATTTGTCTATTGTTGCTGCAATAAATTACTAAAAATTAAGTTTTGAGTATCAGCCTCAATAATTTGGTCAATTTTACCTATAACATAATGATATGAAAAACCTCCACCAAATGAAAAAAATCTTCTTGATTTAGCTAAACTGTAAAAACTACCTTCCTTCACCTGCCTGAGATCTTCACTTATTTTTCAAGTTTGATTTTTTTCCCATGAGAGTGAGGTAGCTGCTCTCCCAAAGCCCCATTCTTACAGCAAGTCTGCATTTTTCAATGTCACTTTTCAATGTTTGAAAGAGCAAAGCAAAAACTTCTGGTTGCGTTTTGCAGTGATCTTTGTTACTCTATTTAAATCAAGTTCTTATTTTTAGAGCAGGAAAACATATTGTCATAAAACTGAAAGTTCTTTTTTGATTCCTGGAAATGATGCCCTGGGTGGGAGGGGCGACCCTTCTGTCTCTTACCCCGCGCCAGCGGGCGGGAGCGGCCGCCCCGAGCCGGGTCTGGAGGGGAGAAGACGCCGCTCCCGCAGCTGATGCCCTCGGTGCCCGGCAGTACCGCCCTCCGTACCTGCAATCCCAGCAAGTGCCTCTGCACACCCCAGGTCTCCCCGCTTCGCTGTGCCCTGTGCTGAGCCAACCCAGCTACAAGGGTGTGTCGTGATTGCACCATCCTCTGATGGCATACTGCAAGTTCTTCCCCGAGCCTGGGATCTGATCGAGATCAAACGTTCATTTTACCAGCACTGGGCCCTCTACTTGGGGAATGGATACGTCATCCATGTGACACCTGTAGGTAAGACTGGTGCAGCCTGGCAGGATGCAAAGGGGCTGTTGGGGTGGCCCAGGAACCCTGTCTGCCTCCTTGGGCTGGTGCTGGACCGTGTGTGTGCAGTTGGCCCTTCCAGGAGCAGTCAGAAGCCCATCTGAGGTCTTGGAGGGGCCAGACAGGCTCAGCATGGCTTGTCGTCTTCCTGCCTTCCCCAGATGAAGGGGCCCCATCCTCGTTGTTCAGCAGTGCGTCAGTACCCATAGGAAAGGCCAAGGTGAAGAAGGAGCATCTGAGCAAGGTGGTGAAAGGAGGTGACTGGCACGTCAGCAACAAGTATGACCGCTCCCACACTCCCCAGATCATCAGGCAGGCTCAGCGCTACATTGACAAGGAGGTGTATTTTAATGTTTTCACAAACAACTGTGAGCACTTTGTGACAAAGCTCCGCTATGGCAAGGAGCTCTCTGACCACGTAAGTAACACGAGCTCAGCCCCTGTGTGCCTCACAGAGCACCTCTTTCCTGCTTCCTGTGAGCCCCTGGACAGGGACATAACCTGAGACTGCTTGGGGACAGCCAAGTCCCAGGCATGGCGGCCAAACCAGCCCCACCCCTGACCTCACCAGAGACCTTGGACCAGGGGGGTCACTGTGGTCTGTGGGCACTTTGACAGCGCCCTGCTATTGAATGCCACAGCCTAAGAGTGAAAACCCTTCTGCTTATAGAGCAGGTATCTCTCATTCATTTAATTACCTTAATTATCTCTGCCTGCTCTCCATTAGTGTGCCTGGGAGTAAATAAAAGTGCTTGTCATGTTTCCACTTTGTCTTTTACTTTCCCTTACAGGCCGAACAAATTCCTGACAATTTATGTGTCATGCACTAGTTGGTGAACATGTTTGAGAAGGAGAAAAAGGACCCCTGATGGACTGCCAGGAAGACCTCAGAGCAAGGCAGGGAGCTCCTGGCCATGGGCAGTTACTTCCAAGCTTTTCCTACAGCTGCCACCAAGGCCTACCTGCAACTGTGCCATCCTTGCTATTTTATTTTTAATTGTATGCATTATTTTATTTATATTTAATAAATACACTTATTACAGTCAATTAGAATTGATTTGTAATTAATAAATAAAATCTATTGTAATTAATTATAATTTGTTTATAATTAATAAATAAAATCTAAACAAATGCACATTGCTTTTAATCAGCAACCCAAGGGTCTTCTTCTTCAGGATGGTGTCCTGCAGAGTGTCAGGGCACAGGGTCAGTGCTGTTGTCCTCCCCTGGAAGGAAGGACCACTCAGGGAGAAAAGCCATCCCTTTGCTACCCAGGGGATCCCCACGAGCCCCAGGACACTGGCTGGCTGCATGCACTGCCCTTTGGTAACATGGCTGCCAAATGTCACCCTCCTCATCCACAGGAAGGTTCAGATCAGTTCTATCAGGACAGCATTAAGGGGGAAAGTCAAGAGGCAAAATTTTCCTCCTGGGGCTCTGGCACAACCAGGCACTGCTGCTCCTTGCACTGGAGGTTCAACAAATTAATTCCCAAGATAACTGTAGCTTCTGCTATAACAGAGTGCCACCATTCAAGGTGACCCCCAGCAGCACTAGCCTGTTTTTCCACATTTGCTTTTATTTCATTGCCAGGGATGACTTTTGTGGTACTCAGTGAGTGCTTTGCTGAGAACTGGTGCAGGCTTTCTACCCAACCACCCTGTTTTTTATTAGCTGCATCCTATGGGCTCTTTCTGTGAATAACTGATTTTAAACTTTTCTGAAAAAGTTAAGCCTTGCTGAGGATTTACTGTGTTTTCCAGCTGAGTGCCTGGGTAGGTGGAACTCTGCTGGTTCACAGGTTTGCAAAAGGGCAGGCATAGCAAGTGCAGTGTTTTGGAGCCTGTGGTGCCTGCAATGCCTAAACTGAACAGGCCCTGAGAGGGAGGGAGGTAGGAAGGAAGGAGCAGGTCTTATGGGCTGTACGCATCAGTGTGTTCAAAGACTGCTCTTATTTTGGCATGATGGTGTTTTGCTCATTTTTTTCCTGCCTGGAAAGTGTCCCTCATGGATTTGTACTCCAGTTTCTTCCTGTAAAAGAAACTTCTGTTTCTTTCTTTTCTTTTTCATCTCAGCCTTGAGGTTTATTCCCTCACTGGCACTACAGACTTGAACACATGTGAAGCTGGGCTTGGCAAAGACTATGATTTCCTCATTATTTATCGGACTTCTCTCTTCACACAAAGACACACATACATTCCCCTCTAAGAATCTGCTGGCTGCCAAGATGTGTCTACCAGACCACAACACAGCCCATTAGCATTTTGTCTGGCATGTTAAGGAAACTTTAAATAGATTTATTTACCTTTGATCACCACTAGCATCCCCTGTTTCTAACACAGGCATAGTGAAATGAATCTGGAAGCCAGCAGCTGTATGAAAAAGCACAGTGAATCCAGGACCTGTTTTCCCACTGAGCCTTGCAAGACTGTTCTGTTTCCAGCATATTATACCTTGTTCTCAGCCTGATCACAACTGGCTTATTAATTAATTAATACTTGAGAGACACTATGAAATTACTAAGTATCATGTAAAACCAACAAACATTCATATCTTATTGAACATACAATAGGATATTTCATAAGTAGAATTAAATTCCTTTACTGTCATTGCCTCACTAGCTGTATTCAGCTTAGCTGACAGCTAGTGTTATAATACATTTTAAAATGTGAACATTTATGAAAGAGTAATTATGCAAATAGTCTAATAAGATCCATGCAGACAACAATAGATTGTCCTTGAGTTTTTGGCAAACCAACAACATGTTCCCAGCTGGGTGTATATTGGACACATCTACAAAAAGAGCTTTACACTGTGATACCTTACAGAGGGTTTTTTTGGTTACATGAATTTATTCTGACATACAGATCCAGATTTGTTCTGCTGCTTATGTAAGCAGACATTGCCTGCAAGAGTACCTTGGTGGAAATCACTGGCACTGCTGTGAGCTGCCTGCTCTTTGGTGGGCTCTCAGCCTGTTCAACATGTAGCTACTCAGTGGGGCCTCCCTGAAGCACTGAAGGAGGGCCAAGAAGAGATTGTTCAATGTGCCTGTGGTTTGGTCCCAATGGAGGAGTATTTTATTGGTTGGTACTCATTAATTTCATCTCATTAATTTGCATCACATAGTAATTTCCTTTCTGTCCTTTGAGGAAGTATTGGGAATGTGATTATTCTCCTCTTGCAATTAATTCCTTCTTTCATTCATTGTGGTATGATTATCTCTGTGGTGTTGAAGTATCTGATGTATTAACAACTACTAATGAAACCTAGGAGTTGATATGGGGTGTATGATTTGTCCTGGTGTCTGCAAAAAATTACCATTTTGAGTTTGGCATCACATGCACTGCGGAGTTGAAGTCTCTTATTGCATTACAGTAATATGAATTAAATAGTATAATTCTGAATACAGTCAACTTTAATGTTTACATAGATATTATTCCTTTAGGTTTGGAATTGAGATATAGTCTGCCAGGGCTTGAGGGAGTCCCTAAAGACATGTGAGTGCTTCAGCTCTGATCTGTGGTCTCATGGATTTTGCTTCATGTCATTTACAGAAGGTAGGTGAGACGTGAAAAGCACCAAAGTCAGCAACATTTAATTTCAACAGAAGGAGCATTATCCTAACATTTACATGATGAAAGGTTTATTGATAAGATTAAGAACATTTATTGAACTGTGCTGAGAATTACTTAATTGAAAAGCCCTGTGCATATTCTCCTAACCTCACCAGGGAACTTAAGAGCACTCAGACTGCTGCTCAATTCTGTTTGCCTTGAATTAGCAGTGACCTTTGTGGCTAACTCTGCCACAGAAGTGCCCTGGTGACCTCCTCAGAGAGAAGGAGCTGAGCAGGAAGCAGGAACACCCATTGCATTCTGCTTCCCCAAACACAACAGAGTACTCTCTTGAGCAAAGGTTGGATGAGAAAAGATGACAAGGCAGGTAGAGATACAGAATCCCTCCAGGCTAGGACATGGCAGGAAGAGCAGCCCCTTTCTTCCTCATGTCTCCTCCCACCTGTGCTATGGTATGTTTTTCTAAACATTAGGTATGAGGATCTTGGGTCAATTTTTTCCCTGAATCACATTCATGCCTTGAAGTGGCTTGATGTTTAGGGCTAACACTGACCTCTGTGCTCAAACACTGCCTGCTTGAACCGAACTTCTGCAAGATCAGAATCCAAAGAATAAAATAATACGTATTCTGTATATTTGAGTATTTTCACTTTCTTCTCCTCACAGTACATTATTCCAACTTGTTCTTAATGTGGATAAGAAATGCATATTACACAATGGCAGTGTCCCAAAGCCCAAGACAGCTGTGAATTGTTCAAGCCACTGTTTTTCTACATCCTGCTGCAAACTACTCTAATAAATAGTAAACAATTTGCTATCAGAACAGATAGAGACATCGCCCTGTCCGAGAACCTGCACAAGACCTTAGCATTTTAAACTCCAAGTCTACACCTGGGAGCATCCTTTCATTCACAGTGCAACTTCCATCAATCAGGACAGCATAACAGAGAAGAGAGAACTTTTTTCCATCTAAAATAAACATGTCTCCAGGGACTAAGAAACAAGATTCCAGATTTTCACAAACTGTACAACAATAAAAAAATTACCTTTACTTGTGCACAGGCTTTGGGCAGTCAAATTAAGTCTCAGTGCACACACAGAATCACTAATATTCTACACTACGTTATTTGAAACCAGTGCTTCTTAGAAATAATACTGGCTGGAAAACAACAGTACAAAGATCAGCCCTTTAAAAAACATCTCTCTCCAAATGCTCATCTTCAGTTTCATTTGCCTAGTGTCCATAAAACACTCCTACCAAGAAAACCTATGCAAGGTTTTTACAACTCCCATTACCCTAGCAATTGCTCATCTCAGTGTCTTTTGGGTGGCAAAAATAGCTGTGACCCCTATTTTATGGGTGAAGAACTGAGACTGGCAAAAAATCACATAACTCAATGGGAGTCATATGTCTAGATGCCTTAAAAATCACTCACGAGCTGCTTGACAAGCTTGTTAGAAGCAGCCTATATCAGAGCTGGGAAGCAGGTCTCGGAAGGCCAGACTTGTTATCTGGTTGTTTGTTTGTGAAATCAAATTTTCCAAGCTGTTCTATACTTTTAACACAAATTATTGGGTTCAGCTGTATCATTACACATACTGCAGATACAGATGCACCTTTACTGCACCACACAGGTTGTGCCTGCACTTCTTGCTGCTCTGCCAACCTCACCTCCCTCTGCTCCATTCTTTCTTTGCTGTGAAGTTCCAGATACATTTCAACATGTTAGTTCATTATACAGGCTGGTGAGGAAAATGAGATGCAGATGGCTCACCTTTACTCTTGGTGCAGATAGTAACCTGAACTTTGTTATACTCCTCAAAGGGGTCGTGCAGCTTGGTAAGCTGCTGAGGATGGAAAAGCAATCACAGTGTTGAGACACCAGCACTCAAGTGAAAACAGAAGGTTACAATTCAGTGGTCACACTAACAGCACAGAAACTGAACTACACTGAGTTATCCAGGGAGGTTTCACATCACTTGTGAGAAGGCAGAATGTGAGTTCATTGACTTATTGTAGAACAAGCTGCTGTGGGAACATGGGCATAATTTTCTGTTTGATTCCAGTTCATGCAACTATATCTCCCTGGACCTTCAAGGGGCAATTCCTCCTTCATGCCACAGTCAGCCTCCTTAATTGTAGCATTGCTATCTTCAGTTCCTTAATAGATTTCTTATTTGTACTCAACAGTTTTACCTTTGCTTGGAGGACATCAACAGGACGACCAAGTTACAAAGACGTCATTACAAAACTGCCATTGCAAGAAGAAATAGAGAAATTCTAATTTAGCTAGGTGTCTGTGCTTTGTCAGTTATTGCAAACTGATTCCCACAATTAAATATCCTGAGATTAAGTCAATTGTAATTGCAAGGCCATTAAAGAGAATACCTTATCTTGATTTAAAAGTTGCAGTTGCAAAATGATTGACACCATCTCTGAGCTCTTGTTCAACATGAGAGTGCTAGTCATTCTACAGATGTTAGAGATAGAAAAACTTGATGTGCAGCCAAAATACCTGTGCTGGTAAAAGCCCCAGCTATTCACAAATCTCTTGCCAAGACCAGCAAGAGCCAGTGATTAAAGTGCTCCTGGGCAGCACTTTACCTTCTCAAGGAACCTTTCAAAGGCCTGAATCTTGCCTGTGCCCAACAACTCAGTGCAGGAACAATAATTTTAGCAGTGAATTTGGAAGCAATGTGAACTGTGCCTGGTTCTGAAGCAGCATGTGATTATGACAAACAGGTCAGTGCACCTCAGAGCTGCCATCCCTTCATCCCTCCCACCACCTGTAATCACATCACACTGTCTGCAGGAACTGCAGTTCTCGATGCTGAGCTCTAACCCTTATGTCTTTACTGATAAATAAAACATTTATCAGGAATCAGGAAGTCCCAGATTATTTTTTACTTTTAAAGTTTAACAATACAGAAGAATATGGCACATAATATCCAGACCTGAGAGACTAAATTGTTGCCCACCAGACACTCCTTCCCGTCTGTACTTTCATTCACATGGTTTCTCTTTTTTTCCTCTATTATATCCTTTCTCCATGTGATTTTTGCCTTCACTGGGTATTTTTAAAGCGAGTTCAGAAATCAAGGAAATGTTTTCAAAATTCTCAGCAAGAGCATTCTGCAATGTCAACAGGAAGCACCAGAAAGGTCACCTGGGGCTACATGTGGATCATGTTTCTTTTTGCTAACAAGACCTGACACTTTCCAAAGCTTAGAGGAGTGAATCCGCCTGAAACTACAGTAGGACACTGACTCACTGATGGAGTCCTTCTTCTTAAAGTCTTACAAACCCCAAGTATGAGTATTAGATCTTCTTTAATTCTTGGAATATCAAGATCCCCAAGTATGAGTCTTTTAATCCTTCTACCCCTGTAGTAATACAGCAGAATACACATAAATTAAAAATTAACCAAAAAGAGCAAATAAATAGCTACTTGTGTCTGTGGTAGGTGGAATTTTTTGCAAAGTGCAGGATGGGGGGCTGGCAAGCTGCATGGCAGATTCACTATCTCAGGGCACATGTAGCTAAGCCAGCAGAAATGATCAACAGGCCTATTCAATGTAGCCTTGTGTCAGCCACAGCACGAGGGTAAAGACTTAGAAGGGGTTTAAAATCTGCAAATTTGAGTGGAGCATATGTCAGGGGATGGCTATATTATATGTCAGGAGAGACTGAGTGTGGGAACATTTCATTACAACATCTAGGAGACTTAAACGCCCATTTAAAGGGTTGATTTTCTATTCCGAGGCTTTTCCATGGCTGTTTCTGAACATTAATAGCCTCCAGCTCTGAACTTGGCAGCTTACACATGTTTATATTCAGCAGCTGCTGCTAACCAATTCCTGTTAGGAAGTAACTATGCAGAAAATGAAAATTTGGCTTGAGGGACTCTAAGTCATGTGATTTCTCAGCACAGCCATCTAACAGAGCTTATCTTTAGAAGGTTTCTGATTCTAATTCCTACTCAGGAGACAGTATCCAAATGGAAGGGGCAGGAAGGGGGTAGTGGGGAGAAAAGGGGAAACAGGGGGCAGGGAGGGATACTGAATTAGCATAAAAATTTGTACATAGGGCAAGGGGACAGAGGAACATTGTTATGGCTTTTCTGCTTCCAGTCAATTTAAAGGTAAACAAGAGCTGATTAGTCCTAGAATAAGGGAGCAATGATGAGTCAGTCCTGCCTCTTTTTTAAGTCTTTGAGAGAGTCTTTTTACAACCAACTGCAATGTCCTGGATGTGTGTCCATTGCAGTCTCCTTCAGAGTGAGTCCTCACTGCTGTCAAATGTTGGATTGCTATGGCCTCCCGTATTTCCTTCTATTGTTATTGTCACAGAATCTGAGAAGAAGGTTTCATTCAGAGGTGGCCAAGCTGAGTCCTGCTCTAATATGTGCTTCAGTTTCTTGTAGTGGCTCTTTGAGTGGTACCGGAAAGTCTTTTTCAGAAGCAGCCACAGGGGTCTGTTCTCAATGACAGCTTCCTGTAAAGACAAAACCAAAAGGAAGATTTTAGAGGCTCTGGACAGCAGTTTTCCCTCTTCATCCATGGTGCACACATGGGGCAATAGTGGAGACCTAGATCTCCCACCATACCCTGCTTATCCACACCCCTTAAAAAGCCTTCTACGAACCACTTCTCATAACAGTTCCACCAGAGCTCTCCACCAGAAAACTGTGAGACCAGCTCCTTCTGATAGTTTTCAGGATCTGAGTAAAAAACACCAAAGACCATATTTTTCTAGCCTGGGGCATGGACCAATAGATCCCACTCACCAGAGGAAATGCCTTGCATTCCCTTATCTACCTGATCATTCAAATGTAAGGCAGCAATTACTCCTGTTTTACTAGATACTCCCAAACTTGACTGAGAAGGAAGAAAGAGTGAGACCTGACCCTTTCATCTCTCTCATTAGTGCTGACTAGTTCATTCAATGAAGCACACTCACCTCGACAAGGAAGGACACAGCAAGTGTGACTGCAAGCATCATCACCATGGAGATCCGCCATGTGGTAGGAGTGCAAACGAGCTGGGGGAAAAAGCAGGAGCTGGTCAGTAACGTGTGTTCACAGTAGACACTGGTGGGTACTTGTGTGACAAAACATAGAACCATTTACACAGGAAAAGACCCTTAAGATCATCGGGTCCAACCACTAACCTGGCACTGCTAAGTCCACCATGTCCCTAAGTGCCACAACTACACTTCAGTCAAATACCTCCAGGGATGATAACTCAACCACTTCCCAGAGTAGTACGTTGCACTCTGTAACTCTTTCAGTTAAGAATTATTTCTTAATCTCCAATCTAGACCTGCCTTGGCACAGCCTGAGACCATTTCCTCTCTGTCACTTGTTACAAGGGAAAAAAAGAGTGACACTCACCTTGTTACATCCTCCAGTAGGTAGTTATGGAAAAAAATAAGCTATCCCCTAAGCATCCTTTTCCCCAGACTAAACAAAGCTGGATCCCTCAGCCACTCCTCACAACTTGTGCTCCAGACCCTTCACCAGCTTTGTGTCATGAAAAGCCAGAGTCCCACATGGGCTGGACACTTCTGATGAGCTAATATTGCTACTTGTCTTGAGGAATTATTGATAAAGATGCTTTTAAACCTATGACACAGTACAGAAAACAGGGAAAACCATACTCTAGAACTGCAATAGGAAATCTAACTACCTCTTTTCTTTGTAATGTAAGAAAAAGTTCAGAGTCTGACTATTTCAGCTCCAACCCCTGTTCCAGCTTCCCACAGCTGGCAGCACCAGCTTTCTGGCTGTAGCTCAATTTCTTTTGGAGATGAAGCTCTGATCCAAAATCGTTATCAGCAGTCTCTCCACAGCCAGGATATTGCAGGGTGTTTTTATTGCCATGCCACCCTTTTCTCAGCAAATCCAGTTTATTCCAGCGTATTCCCTCCAGACTGCCTGGGCTGGGAGTTTTGCAGTTCTCCCCAGAAGCATCTTAAGGCTCTTACAGCTGCAGTCCTGACCATGTGCCACCACAGGCCACAAAAGAACTAAGACTTGGTTTAAAGTGCCATCTCGTGGCAGGTTCTCTAACTGTGTCTGCCCACTGAGTCGCTGCTCTGGAAATAGTTGCATGGTGAGGCAGCTTTTGCTGGACTCTTCGGCATTTTAAATCGAGGCCCATACCCTTTGACCATGTTTCATTACTTCCCTTTCTAAATCGACTTGCTAATTGTCATGCAAACATACAGTACTGGAAGCATCGTGTTCAGAACTTGTTATTCAAAGCCACCACACAACATCGCTCTAATTACAAATGTGCAGAAAAAAAAAAAAGCTGTAATTCACTTTTGTTGTTTTGTTCCTGTGACACCTACAGCAAGACTGTGAGTGTGTCACAGTGGACACGGTTAACGTCTCCCTGTCTTAAAATACTAATTGTCAGGTCCACTGAAAACCCTGTCCTATAGCTGATGTGGATCTTGTCCTTCCCTCATGTTTCCATTAGGATGGATTTTCACAAGAAAACTGCCAGCCTTCATTCTGCCAGACTAACTAAATCAAGCCCTTATTGATATTTATTAATCAAGGATCAAGACAGATCCTCTATTGCCATAAAAGCCCCCACTACTCTATCTCTACAACTGTTCTAAACTCAAATGCTGCTTTGGGTAACTGCAGGCTCTCTGAGATTTAAACAGGGAGCCTGAAAGGATTGGGGACTGAGAAATGAGAGCCTCTGTGTGTGCCAACTGGTAGATCATCTTTGCAAGAGGACCTTTGTTCAGAGCACATGGTACTGTACTTTAAATTTTCAAAGTCTAGCCCCATTTTTCTCCTGGCTTCACAACTTTCAAGCCACCAACACATCCAGCATTGTAATCTCACCAATGTTGTTTTCTATTGCATGAACCATATGCTGAAACAATGAAAAGTACATGTGTAGCTGTTCAGCTGTCAAAATGCACAGATCTCAGTTTGGACTCATCACATCTACAGAAGGTTCTACAATACCATTATTTAAAAGCCATCTCAACATTTTATTTGTCTGTAGAGGTACTATGTATCCCTGAAAAATTCTGTGTCTTTTGTTAAAACAATTCCATGCACTTAATAATAGGACTGACAGTACAAAGAAAACCCTCCCCTTAAAACAATACTCACATCCATCTTGGAGTAGAGATCATCAATATCAGCAAACATCAAGAAGAGGCAAATGCCCAGCTGCCCTATAAGCACCAGTATGAACACATCTGAAGGGACAAGAACAAACAAATAAACCCACAGATTTATGAGCAATCTCAGCTGCTTGCCTTTATTATAGAAGATTGTAATAATTTTATGTTACACAGTCATCAAAAAAATTCATGAGGTAGGAATGAACTTTCAGCAGAAGAAAGCTGAACAGAGTATAACCCCAGCTTAACTCAGTGACATGAGGGTGGGACAAGCCTTGTAGCCACAGACTTAAACAACCAAATGGGTATTTTGAATGTCTGATGTGACTCCTCACATCTGAGAAGCTTTACAGCCTTCCAGTGAGTCTCTCTCTGAGCTCAGTATCTCCTGTCACGCAGAAAAATCTCCAGGATGTTGTCTTGATCTTGTTAATATGGTTAGGAATTCTGTACTCAATTTCAGTGATATTGGGACTTTGCTCTTGATCAGGATCTAAAGAGTCTAAGTAATGGAAAATCTATTACTCTCTCCATCTGTGATCTGTAGCCAATATGTAGTAATATGATGCTTCTGCCAGCCAATACCACCTTCCTGATACTCCTTTTGTCTCTTTCAGAAATACAAATTCCAGTATTTTAGCATTACAGAAGCAAGCTGGATGCCACTGGCATTAAAAAGGTACCTGGAAATGTGGCCTTTGGTCACTTAGAAGTCTAATATTGGGCTCCTGACTTTTTGGCTGGCATCATTTTGGTCAAGTTTTAATCTTTCCTTAGTGAATTGTCCTAATTAGTTGACATATAACCCTTCTTCTCTCCCTATACTTACAGTTTGTGTAAATGGGTTGCCTGAAAGGCTTTCCCTTGGAAAATACTAGTGCTACAATGAGGCAGTTGATGGTGCTTAGTAGCCATACTGTGGTGTTTTCATAGCTCTTGTAGCCATTGTCTGTTTGTTCCTGGGCTCCATCTCTCACCCCATGGAGCCCCAGGCTGGAGGAAGAATTCTCTGTGTGGTTGTTCATTGAAAGGCAGGCGCTGAAAAAGAGTGTCACACTGGTCAGCAAATGATTATTTCCCCCAGCTTCCACTATAACTATTTGGAATCCTCCCTCACAGTCATGATATAGGTTATTGGCAATGCCCTGAGTCTCAGACTCTGGGTTCAGCTTGCTGAACTTCTCAGAGCTTGAGCTCAAACCTACTTGGACACCCTGGTCTCTCTTGCAGTCAAATCCTCCTCTGTGTGCTCAGCAGAAACATTTGCACCACATGCACTGTGCTGCCTGGCAGATCACTGGAGAGCTTAGAGAGTTGCAGACAACAGTGGTTAAAATGTTTGCACCCTGTGGAGAGCACAGGGTCTGCCTGCAGCTGCTGATCAGGCCTGCAGTAAAGCTGATGAATAGTATCATGCAGACCTGCCCTACTATGTCAAACCCGTGTTACTCAAAGTCCCAAGAAGGGGACCTACCTGTGTATATCAGTTTTGGAATACCAAGGCTGCTCCTGGACCACCACAAACCCGAAAATCTGCATGCCGAGGCTGAAGAGGATGTTAAGTACAACAGAGAGCAGTAATGGGGGTGAGACGAGCTGGCTTGGAGGCCTGTAGGGAACCAGCTTTGGATAGGCACCTGTGAAACTCACTGTAACATGCAGAAATATTTACTAGTGTGTCCAAAATACAAGCCGTGCTGCTGTAAAATACTGTTATCAATGGTCAGCATTTTTACAGTCTACAGCATTCATTATAAATCATACTATATCAACTACAAAATACAGAGTCATTTTCTTAGAAACTCGTATTGATACAGAGAGATTAATTAATGGTATCTAACTATCATTAGGCACTTTTGGAAAATAAAATGTTGAATTTTTATTTTAATTGTCTACTGTCGGGTCCAAGGATATAAACATACTCATGTTCTCCTATTCTCTTTCTGTCACTTGCCAACTGTGGCTTGGAATTTTCTGCTGCCCATGTTTTGTGCATCCTCCTGGGCTCAGTGGCTAGTGCCTGGTTATTTGAGCTGGAGGAAGACTGCATTAGCTGACACATCATGTTTGCCTCTGCTCTTAGGTTTAATAAAGTTATACGGACTTTAAGTAATACAGCTATATATGATGTACATGATTATACACATTGATACAATGTTCCAGATGGGCTATTTACAGCAATGTAGCTTTTGGCACCCAGTATTGTGGCTGACCTTTTTAGTCTTTTCCTGTTGTCTGTGTTCCAACAAGGATGGAAGAGATATGGACGTGGTTTTGCTCTATGTTCTTCATGGCCCTTTCCCTGCCAATACTGCTTCTAAACCTCTCCCTTCATTTACTCTATCTCAACAAGATTGTCTTTCTGCCTCAGCACTGGTTTCCTCTTTTATTCTTGGCTAACAACTTTCTGCTCTGTAGTGCCTGACATCTGTAATTTCCTTCTTCTCCGTTTTCACGTCTCTTTCCTTTTGTGGCTCCTGCCTATGCAGCTTCAGATGTGAGATAGATTGTGAAGTCAATCTCTGCACTTTTTCCTTTGGGCACAGAGTTAACAGGAAAAAGCCTGAATAGACTTTCCACTGCATAAGGTGGATTTTACTCCTTCTAGAGATAACATCCCAGTTAGCAAATGCACCACTAAGAATTACCCATCTTACTTCAGAGCTTTTCTCAAACAACACCCCTCTTCTATGCATCTAAAGGTCCTGTATTCTACCTAGAGGATTACTCTTCAAGATGTTTAGTCTCCCTTTTCTTCTTTTCTGTACATAGAATTATGCATTCCCAAGGAGGTGAAAAATATTTGAGATCATTCTGTCATTAATACATAGGATGACTAAGGGACTTACTTGTCATGCCAATGACAGTGGTAATAGCCAGATCTTGAAACAAAAATTGGTAATTCCCAAAGGAGTTTAGTTGCTGAAAAAAAAAGCAATACAAAGAAAAAATATCGCATATCAGACATTTGCCATGGGCTGGTTTATATCATCTCCAGAAAGCTATATTATATCCATGGAGCTAATGCTCTACTGTTTGTTCTGAAATGCTACTCTGCAGGTAAGGGGACCACACATTTCACCACCCTGCCAATAGGTTTGTCACCATTGAGCCTGCATTATTCTCAGTACTCTCATTTTGCACATTGTTCAGACTAACTATGCTTCCAGTTCACTCCAGGCAATAGAAAACTATTTGAAGAGACATGGTTTCTCACTGCTGGGTGACTTCTGAATGCAAAGCCCTTCTCTCCATCTGGGAAGAAGCCATGTAAAAGTGTTTTAAGGCACTCCAGGAGATTTTCTTACTGTCAAGTCAATTCATGGTTTAAATGCTGAATAAATCATAACAGCATATGCTTACACCAGATTCTTCCTTTCACAGACATATGCCCTCATCCAAAATACCATTCAGTATCTTAGCCTTCTTTTTGCCCAGCTTGATCTTGAACCCACTGCCTGAAGTTAATGGGAAGGATCTTTCCAATTTTCAGCTGAGGGTACAGGACAACCATCTGAAATTTGCAGCTCAGGTAAAGGTAAAGCTTCATACCCTAGTTTTATTGTGGCTTTTATACCCTGTTTCTCCTATAAGGGAGTAGTAGCTCATCCAGTTCTAGCCAACATGTTCCTAATACATACCCAGTAAAGTAGGAGAACACCAAGGTACTGAATTGTGCTGTACAGTGCCATGTACTTGAACATGCAGAAGGAAGTGACAAGAGCAGCACGGCCTTCCCTGTGTGAAGACATGAATAAAGGATAGCAATTAGGTGAGGAATCTGTTCCCGTTGCTAGTCCTCTCAAATTGTTGCTGTAAAAAAAGACGTATTACAAGCAGTGAAGTCTTTGCCAGTATCTTTCTGGGAGGTGAAAGAAAGAAAATCTGGCCTGAATGAAAGTAAAATCTTCACTTGTAGATATCTTGTTGCAAGGAAACGGGCTTTATTCCAGTCACCTCTGCTCTGCTGAATACAATTTAGCCCAGTAACTTTTTCTACTGATATTAGTAGTGCAGTTAGCAACTTAGTATGAGGAAAAAAATTCAAAGCTATGCAGCTGCTCAGTGAGTTCAAGCTAATAAGTCCTCTCCTCATGCAATGAACATATAGTATCCTGCCCCAGGAAGGAAAACTAGAATCCTGGCATAACAGATGCCAATTTCCCTTGCATAGGTTATCAGAGGCAGGGCCTGACAGTAGTTTTTATGGACACTTGATTCAACTTTATGTAGCATTGCTCATTTTGTCATTTCTTTTGCATTTAAAATACTGTTGATGACATAAAGCTCAACTGCAAATGCCCTCCTCCTGTAGTTTTGAGTTAATTAATGTACCTTACAGGAATTTCAGGTAGGGACTAGGCAAATGGCAGTTTCAGGGTCAGAGATATATTTTATTTTTCTCTAGATAGACACATTGTGGCTTGGTGGGACTAATATTTGAGAGGAATGTCTTCTTTATGAAATAGGAAACAAAAATCCATGCTTACCTGATTAGCTCTGGCACACAGGCTATGCTGGGGGTTCGAGATGTGAAAGGTGAAGCCACAGATGCCTCCTGCTCAGACAGTGATATCCCTGCATGTGCCACTTTCAAAGCCTGAAAGTCACATTCTTCTTCAACACTCACAAACCAGGAAGACACAGCAACTCACATATCAGCCAAGCAGTGATCCTTATTATGGGATGTGTTCTCTGAACATCAGGCCCTCTTTACCCCCTGGGTGTGCTCCACTCAGGAGGTCTGTCCAATGGGATGTGGTTGAGGCATTGGGTCCAGGAAAAGAATGGAGACGAGGGCATGGGCCAGTTCATTTTCCACAGACCCCAGAGCCATCCACTACCAGCTGCAGAAGACAGGCTTGGCTCTGCCTCCTTTGTCAGCACTTATTTGCAGACACAACTTATGCAGATAGCCTAGGCTCTCTGCTTGCTTCCCACAAGAGAATCCTTGGGACTTTGTGTTAGGACAAGTGAGTGCTGCACTGCTGAAGTGGCATTGCTCTCACTGCCACAAGGTTGTGTGAAATCTGAACCTGCCCAAAAGGGAGTTATGGGTCCCTCCTGAACATGAACTCTTCCTCTTGGAAAAATAAATATCAAAACTTTCCTGCACTTCTAAAATGTTCATTTACAAAAACATTGCAAGACTAGAGCTGTTCCCCATGGAAACTTCTCACCTGTCCTCTCCAAACCCAGACACTGAAGATATTGACATAAAGTCCAGTGGAGGATTTGGAGAATGTCCTGGTAGTTTTTATAAAGAAAATGAATTAGCCCTTGAGACCACAAACTGCAAAAATCTCTGCCTAGGACAGTGCTTGTGTGGTAAGGACCACACTGCAGGACCAGGTCTAAATCGATACTGCTCTGTGAATAAGCAGTGCACTCCCATCCCCAGCATGTGCTCAGTTTGTAATATTCTACTGGCGTTGCATTCATTTCTCATTTTAAAAATAAATATATTGGAAAGAATTTTCACCTACCCCACAGTCATTGGCTCCATCTCCACACATGCCCACAAAGTAACTAAAAAATAAAGTGACCTGCAGTTCAGTTCTGAGAACAGTGAAGAATCAGAGCCTGCTTCATGCAAGTTATTTATGCAAGTCATTTAAGCTTTTTGTTAAATGCCTTTCTGGAAAGCTGAAAGACTGAAATATAAGCCCAGGACTCTGGATTGTGCATGGTTGTTCCCAGGACTCAGGAATATATATACACCTCTGTGACGGTGAGCAGCACAGGCCATACCAATCCAGGCTGCCCTGCCATGTTTTCTAACCCATCACACTGAGCCAGCAGTAATGCAGTAAAAAGACTGCAAGCATCACAGAAGCTACAGTGCTGGGAGATATTCCTAAAAAATCTTAGGGAGACTAGTGCCCCTCCTTAAGGCCCCAAGAGAAGTAAGAATGAAGGATGGTGTGAACAAACAAAAGACAAAATCATGCAAGTGTTAGATCTTGACAGTTTGCCAAACCAGCATGGAGTTCAGTGTCTCTTTTAACAGGCTTTTGGATTTTAATTGCAAAATTCTTTATCTGTGGACCTTTCTGCTTTGTACACTTCCATGAAACGCTATGCTAGACAAAAGCTAGCTCTTACTAGACTTCTTTCAAGCCTGGAAATCCAACAAACATTTTCAAACTCATTATGAACTTACTCCAGCTTTTGAAACTCTTCTACGAGGCTGGATTTCTGACCAGGAGACATTCTAGCAAAAACTGTTCCATTCAGCAGGAGCTGTAAGGAGAATAAAGGAAATTATTTTTAAAGCACTTGAAGTAAGTGATTTCTGTGATGATCTGGACTAGAAATCATGAAAAAATCACATTTATAAACAACTGGTTCAAGACTCTGAAGTAGGAAAGGCTGATAATCAAAGATAAAATAGTTCTTAATCAATATTTTGAAAAAATAACAATGACAATAAGGACAAGAGGCCTGGTATGTCATTTGAGTTATCTGATGAACACAGATTACCAGGCAGGCAGAGACTATCCTGTCCATGAAACAGACAAGCCATGCTGAAGTGCATAATGTACAACACCATGTTTTCTCCTCTTCTCCAAAACAGGACAGAAGTAGTGCTGTGTGAGGGCCAGGCATATGGGTAAAAATATTTTAAGTTACATCCTCACATCATGGGGCAGATCTGCTGCTCTCATGTGCTGAAAATAATCCATGGATTTTTAGGTCCTTTCACATATGTTAGTATCAGAGAATCATCCAAAAGTATTTGGGGGTTAGAACTGTTCCCAAAAGATGTTCTGGTACAGATCCTTTCACTTAAATATATCAGAACAATTCAAATATCCTGAATGGCAAGCCTACACCAGTTAAATAATGCAGATCTTACCTTTGGAAGTAAGTGCCTGAAATGCTGAGCTACAATTTGGTAAGATTTTCCACTCATGGCAAAATGATACTGGCCTGATGCCAATGCCATCCTGATTCTTTGCTCAGTCTGACTGTCATCCTCCTGTAAAAGAAGACAAGAATGACTGCTGGGCCCAGGCCCTCCAAAGCCGCTCTGTACAGTTACACAGGCACTACTACAGACAAAGTAAAGGGCATACCATGGGGAGGGCACTTCTGAAGACTCTGGGAGCCTTGGTTTTAAGGCCAATTGCCTTTGCCTGGATTTTTAAAGGGATTGAGGTATATAATGCCATTAATTTCAGTGTTAACTGGGTGCTTCATAACTTTTAAAAACTGGCCCTCAGCATTGCTGCATTTGATAGAATTCATGGAACAGTGCCAATATGGTGGGCTGCACTCGGAGTGAGAGGGGCTAGAGAGGCAGTATAGGGGCACCACCAAGTCTTTATACAGTGAAATACAGTGCAGATGCAGCTCAGGATGGGCTTTGGTGGAAAGGAGCCACTCAACAGCCCCTGAAGATATTCCCTACCATCTGTCTGACTAATATATCTCAGAAAGGGTCAGCACCTTCAGACTTACTTCAGGGAGAAAGTGACTGGTTTTCAGCCTAGTTTCTCTGAGGAGATGCTTGATGAAATAAATTTCTTCATGTAGTTTGTTTGTGTTTCATTGTGTATATGCAATTTCTCAAGACTTTATCTGTGCTTCAATTCTGCAGGTATGAGGAAGTGCTAACTCTATACCTTCTTGAACAGGCTGGTCCAGTGCACCTCCTCTGATTTTAAGTCCACATCTATACCATCAAATTTATCTTGCAGGGAAAGAAAGCATGCTTTAAACTAGCATCAACTAAGCATGAGGGCTAGGGACAAATCTTTCCTGGATTTCTGCAAAGCTGTACTCAAACCTAGCCAGGCAGTTGCCAAAAACATATTCACAAGATAATATGTTAGGAAGTAAGCTCCAGAGTAGTACATTTTTATAAAGATCCCTTCTTTTTAAATATTTTTCTAGCACATATTTTGTTATGCAAATGATGGTGAATGACAGGTCTCTGTTATAGTAATGTAATCCCCTTGCCTTATTTAAAGCTTTACTGCTTAGTTTGTTTCCCTGCTGCACAACACTTGCTTCTTATATGCTCACCAGTCTTCTGCAATCTTCAGTTTTGTTTTCTTCTAGGGGTTTCCAGGTTATAGATGCTGAAAAAGATCCAGGCACTTCGTTTGCTTCCACAAGAATCACTCTGTGTGTTGGAGAGATCATCCCAGCATTTTTGGCAACGGTTATAGCTGTCTGAATGTTGTCACCTATAAAAATCAAGAGGAGTGTTATCTAAAAATTTCTGCAGTGAGAAATTGTTTATGGAGGAAACATTAGCCTTTTCCTGAGTTCTAAGTTTTCAGATCTATCCACAAGAATCAGTGAGATTTCACTGTCTGTGTGTAAGAAAGTTTTTGATAAAGATCAAAACTTTGCAGATAAGGTCTGTCTCAATCATTAGACCTATTTTCATCTGTAAAGGAAATATTTCATTTGGAGATGAAGTATTTTTGTCTTCAGCTTGAAGAAATCCTGATGTGGAATATGCTTCTAGATTATTTGTTTTAGACAAAGACCAAAAAGGTATTCATTCACTGCTAAGTTGCTGCAGGTATCACTAATTCTCATTGACTGGCCTCAGGTGGCTTTGGTGTACATGCGCTGAAAGGGTTGAGGCCCAAGAAGACACAATCCTTATGACTCCTAAACAAATGTTTTCAGACCATGAAAAAATTGGAGGTTATTCTATCCAAATTCTGGATAAAATTCTGGTTTGGATTTTGATAGAATAGCCCTTTAAGAAAAAAAAAAGGGGTAAATAGGGACTGGTAGGCATTAGTTACCAGATGTCTTAAGGTTCAGGGATTTGTCCTGGCACTGATACTCCCTTTCTGCACATTTATGATAACAAGATTTCAAGAGACCCTATAAAGAAGGGATCTTACATGACATGCCTTTATGAGGTATCTAACACAGCTTGGTGAAGTTGCCAGGGACAACATGGTTCAGCACACGTCATTATTAAAACACATATGCTTCTTGGACTAAATATCTGCGCCTTCCTACGAGTGGTTAGGCAGTTAAATGCCTCCCTGACAGCTGATCCCATCAGATCTCGGAAGCTAAGCAGAGTCAGCCCCAGATTAGTACTTGGATGGGAGACCTCCTGGGAAATGCCGGGTGCTGTAGGTTCTAGTCCTGAGGACTTCACTGTCACTGTCCAAGCTCGCTTGGCCATGGCAGATGAACCTCAGGACTTAAACGGTGGGGCCAGTTCTGCGCATGCTGTGCCTCACCTAAAAAAATCCACTGCGCAGGCTGGAAGGGCACACCCACGTGGGGACAGCCCTTCCCAAATCTTTGTTCGCAAAGCCGAACCACACACCTATGAGTGGTGGTAACAACAGCTGACTGTTCACTTAAACACCATTGAACTCTGTGTCTGGGCTGGTCATCACATGAGCAATCCACCCGATTTAGATACCTGTAACCATAACACTCCTGATACGGGCAGCACTGAGCTCTTCCAGGACAGGTTTTGTCTCCCTCTTTAATCGATTCTCCATTATCAGCAGACCCAGGAATGTCAGATCAGATTCTACCTCCTCCCTAACAGTGAAAGAGAGACAGACAGATTTAGTTCTTCTTCTTGCCTTTGGCCTGGTTTTGTACTGAATTTGGTGTTAGCTAGTAATAACTGTTAACCATCCTACCTAACTCAAAACAATTAAAATAATTTGGTTTTGTTTTCAGCAGTCCCAGGCTATCTACCCTTTGTGGAGCTATTTCAGCACCAGGAGGGCTGGCTTCCCACTGGTTGCAAGTGGTGCTGATTGCATATGGAGAATCTTCAACTAATTTTTCAACTGTCTTTTCTCTTTGTCCCTTGTTCTGAAGAAGGAGCTCAGTACACAGCCAGCTTCCAGCTCGTGTCTACTTAAGTACCAAATCAAAAGAGCCACAACCCACCTGCTCCACATACCAATGTTAAGCCTGCTGGATAAGTTAGACTGTTTTCCATTCACACACTATCTTCAGCTAGCATGAAAAAGAATCCTGAATTTCCTGTAGGATTCCCAAACTCTGGTGGTCGGATTTGGAAAGTTCATGTACTCTAGTCATTCTCATTTGAGGACTGTACAACAAAACCCCCACACCTTAGTAAATTTATCTCCTTCTCATGACAGTAGGGCCTGAGCAAAGAGGATGTCGAAACTCCAATTCTGTTTTACCCTACTATTTTCTCTACACCTGTGCTACTGCTGTTTTACAGTTGAACACATGCAGTTGAGAAGAGAATTTGATAAACACCCCTATCCTGAGTCATGAACTAGAGGTCTCTCAGGGACACAGGCTGACTCTGAAAAGTCTGAAAAGAAAAGCTTTCAAACACCTGTTTTAGCTACTGCAGTAAGAAGGAGGTGTTGCCAAACACTTTTTCATGGCAGTCAGAGCAGCTGAACCAGGTTGTGCCCCAACAGTTACTGCTTTTACGGCAGATTTTGTGTTTGACCACCAGCCTTCTCTTTTCTCCTCATAGCATATATATCACACATGCTGTAACTGCAAACACAACTGCAAAATCTGGGCCATATCACACGTGTTTGCTCATTGCCTTGGATAGGTCTGTTATGACTCCTGTCACAAGAATTAAATAACCACTTGCACTCTGCCTCAGTGTCATTGGCCCCTTCAGCAAAGCAAAAAGCACTGTGAAAAAGCAAGTGAGCTCCACCTGAATTAGGACCTGCAGCTAGTAAAGACAGAGGGCAGCAGATGATCAGTAACTGCAGATATTTCAGAAGTGGTGTTTCTGGAATATCTCAGCCAAAAGCTAGAGGGATTTGGGAAAAACTATATGAATTCATGTGAAGCTTGTGAAAAACTAATACCATGAGCATAGTAGAAGAATTTTCTCACTTCTATGAAACTAAAGAGAGCTAAAGCTCTAAAGCTAGAATATTGGATCAAGACAACAGCAGAAGATAGTTTGCTGACTTTGACTGGGCTAGAGAACAGCAATGGGGTCATCTGCTGTCTTTGCTTAATCAAGGAGTCTGGGTAACTGAAAAAAAATAAAGGAGAAGGAAAAAAATACCTTTACTGAAAACCTGGATAAATCTGCAAGAAGACTGATGGAAGAAATGATGGAATGTGGGAGAGGTGTGCTAGTCTTCAGAATGTGCTAGAGTTATGCTTCCTATGCTAATGCAAAGTTAAGAAACTTGAGAAATGGACAAGGATTCTGAGCATGTACTGTAAGAGGGTCCTCTTCCCTTCCTCAGATCTTTATCCAGATTTAAATCAGATTTCCTCTGGCCTCAATCTAACAACACTGTACTACAATCCTGCTCTTGGCAGGTTGTGGTGATGGTACTATGTGAGGCATTGCCAGCCCATGGCTGAATGTGGCCAGAAGCAGCAGCCCATGGCTTACCTTGTTAGAGCAGTGGATGGCTTCCCTGCCTGTAGAGATTTACAAGCCAGTCCGATGACCCTAAAGCCCTGTGCTGTGTAGAGCAGAAGCTTGCTTGCAAAGTTCGATGGGACTGTGTAAAAGAGGAAAAAGACAGTTCATCAGGGCATTTGACAGCTTTTTAATAAAAGGAAGCCTTGGATCAGAGGTTTATGTCCCAATGGGCAGGTAGACTTAGAGTCTACTGATAGGCCAAGGGCATCAAGGAAAGTTGCCGAACTGAACTTTGCTCAATAAGAAAACCACTGCCTCTCTGTCATGTTGCACTTAGGTTCTAAACTATTCTGCAAAGACTTACCTTCTTCCAGGGAGTCATAAAGAATCTATGTTCCTCTAGCTGTCCTCACAAGGTGTGGAGAAAAAAAGAAAACTTTTTTTCAGTGGCTACTGGACTAGTAGACAAGTTTTCCAAATATCTATTCTGGTAGAGACTGTATACCTTGTATAAGAGTTGGTACTTTTATCTCTTAGCAGTCCTTTGCTGAGAAGGGCTGTATGAGAGCTTAGCCTTAGACTTGGAGCACAACAGAAGGGCTTCTCAGGCTGAAGTATCAAATCTTAGACACAGAAATCTCATTTGGTCCTTCCACTTCATTTCATCATCAAAAGTCATTTACACATATGAGTTTCTAGGAAGCATTTATAAATGTTAGTTACCTGTTTCGGCTTTACATAGCATGACTACTATTTCTGGAGCCCCTTTTGTAAAGACCTGTCGATCCCCACCAATTTCCTGAGCAATGACAGACATTCTTTGCAGGGATGATGAAAATGGAAACTGATGTACAATGGTAATTTCTTCCACTGGGACCTAGGAGAAAAACAAGTGGATTTAATACTATAGCAAGGATTTTAAACTCAGACTAAAGGATTTTAACAAGCTAGCCATGTATATGGGCTGAGTTGTCACACGTAAACAGAAATGAGGAGATTAAATTTGTACCTTAAGCAGTAGAAAAAGTTCACTGAGAGTTTTAGCAGGCCATTAGATGCAATTTACTGAAAGGAACTCACAGTTCTCTTTTTTAGCAAGACTCCATTAAGTTTTACACCAGTCTTGCAAAGGGAAAATGGATGTCTGAAAGCATTTGCCATAGTGTGTGTCACCAGCAAGGGTCTGACATCAGGTACCAGACCCCACTGCATTCTCAAATGCTTTTAGAGATTTTCACTGCTCGGCTAAGTCTGGATTGAGTCTTGAGCCACCAGGAGAGGCAAATCCCTGAGCTGGACAATCTGTTGTCCAGCATGCCCCTGCTTCTGGTGTGAGCAGCAAGCTCTCCCAGCATAATCTCTCTTGTGGAAGAGCGCTCTGGGACTAGGACAACCAAGCATTTCTATACTGAAAGGTAAGTCTCACTCACAGTTTAACTTGATCATTAATGTGAATCTGGCAAATAGCTTACAGTGGTGGCTTTAGGTCCAGGTCTAACAACTGTGGCATGTGTGGATCCTTGACCTTCAATCTGGTGTCTTCTGGAATCATCTATCACCTATGTATTGGAAGACAAAAATATTTCAGATCACAACACCAGTATAGCTGAAAAGAACCTCAAGGATCCATTTAGAACTTTTTAACAACTCTTCCTTTTAACAAGGTATCTGAATAATTCCTGAGGTGGGATCTATCTGATATCACATTAGAAGTTCCACTAATGGAAAATCCACTGCCTCTCTTCGAAATGAAACACAAAACCTCACCAGGTTCAATAAAACACTGCTGTACTCTTGCACAGCAAATAGGTTATATCATCTCACTAATGATAAATACTTTATTCATACAACCCACTGAAATATACAAAAATCTTTAGATATAACCATAGAGCTAAGAGGAAAATAATACACAAGAATTTGTATTCATGTAGAAAGCACCGTGCACTTCTCTTGAAGTATTCCACAGATCAGCTGGGTTTTTTAATCATCACAACATGATTGTGAGGACCAAAATATTTCATATTGTCAAAGGACACTCAATTATTCCTGTTTCACAGGCATTATTTATCAGGACTTCTGTTTAATTTATAACTTTGTTGGGTGTCTGCCTAAAGCTGAAATGGCAAGGTGATCAACCCAGGGAAAAACACCCTCTAATTCCTGTCATCAGTGAATATTTATTCCTTGAAACTTGGCATGTTTGCATATTTTGCAGATAACAAAACCAGACAGGTGTTAAGTACAGATGTTGTCACCCACATAACTAGCTAATCCTGCCATGAACCTCTTGCCTTGCATTAGCCATATCTTGTGGCTATACCTTCCACCAGGTAGCTATGGGCTCTTTTCCTCTCACCCATCTCAGATTTGCAGCTCTTAGTTTTCATGAATGCGAATGCTCCTTTCCCCACCCTCAACCGACCAGAGTGTAAATAGCAACAATAATGGCTATTTGTAGGTAATGGAACAGAGACTGGGAGCATAGTGCTTTCATAGAAACATGGGATTTCAAACCTGAAGATGGTAGAAATATCTCACACATTGACAGAGCTCTAAAAAATGTCAAAGTCTTGTACCTAGTTCAAAGCCAGTAGGATTCTTTTACGTGCTCTGTAAAAGTGGTCTTAATCTGTGTGTGAGTCACATCAGCCAGAGTTGTTGTGCCAGTGTGGTTTGTATGACGTCCACCACTTCGAGCCAAATGAGTTAAGTACTCAAAGGACTTCTAGGTGAAAGCTTTAGGCAGAAACAAGGAACTTTTCTTCAAAAGCCTGAGTATGCAGTATGTCTTCTGCGTTTTACTTGTGTGAGAAGTAGCTATTTGAATGAGAGGGTTTGGGGCATTTCTCTTTTGCCAGATCACCCAAACACCCTTCCACTGTTTGCATAACAACAAAGCACAGCTTTACCCAGTTAGTGGCCTCAAACATTTTCACATCCAGTGGGTCTCCTTGGATCTTGCCCTCCCAAACAATTAATGAATGACAAACTGCCATTGCTCTGAACACCGGGCCCCAAGGCAGACTGCAGGGGAAGCTGTGAATGTCCTGGAAGCTAACACAAAAGAGAATATATAAATTACTAACAGAGAACACCAAAAACATTTGACCAATAGAAAAAAAATCCTATGTTGGGGGCAGTTAAAATCCCATCCTGAGGTCAGGCCACAAGCATATTCTGCAGACTTGTACTCCCCCATGAGCTATTTCTCATGCACCTATTAAGTCTGGGATTTGCATGCTCACAACAGGTGTATTCTGCCTGGTTGAGGAGTCCATTGGGATGAAAAGTTATAGATTATTATAAAGTACTTTCCTTGAGGCTTGTGCAAGGACTCTTGAGTTCTAAAGCTGATATAAGTTTGAGCATCTTTGTGCATGCATATTTCTGGAAATTTAAGTGGGCAAAATCATGGCCACTGAAGGAACTTAATGTCAGTCTCATGGTTAAGAGTGACTTCTTGTCTTAAAGAATTCAGGCAACACTGCAGCTTTGAGATCTAACCTAGCATGCCTGCTGCAGACTACCTGCATGGACCTGCTGTGCCAAATGGAGCTGGCAGTGGCTGCACCCTTTTATGTGAAGGACCACTGATATGAGGCAAACAACTCATTTTCCAGAAACTATAGAAATAAAAATGAAAATCTAAACATGAGGAGTTTCAAACTGCTGTTTAGCATTAACCATCCTTCAGATTTGTTGATGTCTAGGAGGAGAATCCAGTCACCATCCCACCAAATTTAAATGCCACGGGTGTGTCAAGGAACCTTACCAGTTTCTTTCAGAGGGCAGCAAGCCCCGAAGATCCAGGCCATCTTCTGTTAAGGTGCCTGTCTAAGTTAAAATGTGCATTTAAATTAACTTTCCACATGAGAGCTCTAAGGGGAATAAAAAGCAAGACTTATTCTAAGAAGTTACTGTCCAGAAAATGCCAGCACAGTGTGGAGCAAAAGGGCTTCCAGACAATTCCAAGGAAAATAAGAATTTGCAACAGCTTCTGTTCAGGCAACAAAAACTTAAGCACCCAAGATGGGACAGTGTGTTTCTAAAACACAATGGAAATGTTCAATCAAACCCCATACTCTCCCAGACCTAGCATTGCTCCCATTACCAATAAGTGTATAACCACTATACAGCCATTACTTTGTCAAAGCAGATGAGGTTCAGCTGTCCACACATGTTGATCCTCTGTGGGCTGATGCAGAAGATGCCCTTTTTCTTCAACCTCTGCTGGGTATAAATGATCCCTGTTGTCAAGGCAGCTGGCAGAGCTGGCGGGACAGCAATAGTGATAACATCCAAAGCCTTCTTTACCACTTCTCCTGTCTCCTCCTGACATAATAACAAAGGCAGTTACCAGCAAGAGAGTGGCAAGGAGTGCTGCTTGCACTGAGTGTAGTACTTTTCATTCCTCCTCCCATCCACTGCAGGTGCTTCAGCCTGTACTGCCCATGATACATTACATATTCATCTCCATAAGAAATTAATCAGCTTGATTTAACCAGAGGATTTAAGGCCTCACTACTGCTAAAGAGCAGCCTCCAGACTCTCAATCGTTGTCCATGCAAACAAACCTGCCAGGTAGATCTCACAGTCTCCTCCAAAGCACATGAGTTCAAATATGCCAGCTAGATTATTGCACCCTCAGTCAAACCCAGTTTCCCATGACACAGCACACAGGAATCTGCTATTTATATGGGCATTCATCCAGCTGCCTAGAGGTATAGCTCTGGACTCCATGTCAGGGTGACAAGTGAGACATACAGGATGGTGCTGAAAAGAAGGGTAGAATGTGTGAGCTAATGATTTCTTCTGATCTTATATTCTAGGAGTTGCAAAAGGAAATTGCTTTTACCCATAAGAGATATGCAAGTAACAATTACATTCTAAAAGCAAAATCTAATTTGGGAGTTCAGATGTCACTATAAAATGGACTGTCATTATGCTGGGTGTGGGCAGTGTCACTTTTGGCACTTAGTATCACTGCTAAAGAATTGAATGTGTTTCAAATTCAGGTCCCGGAACTGAGACACTGCAAATTAAAGCAAATTTGCAGTTCAGAAAGACTTGCAAACCATCATAGAGATCTACTGTTACTACTTCTGAGTTTGAGATTTGGACCATAAATCATGTTGTGTTTGATGTGCTGAATTTCCATCATATTCTCATCTCTTCATTGATACTGCCTCTGACCACAGAAGGCACAAGTTTGATAGTATTTTTATCTATTTTATATTAGAATGAAGAACTTACCACCCACCTTTAGATAAACATTCACAGAAAAGAAAGCATTTAGTATATTGCATTACTCAATCTTACACGAGTCTGACAAGATAGTTTCAACAGCTGAGATAACATCAGCATGCATTTTACATAATGCAAGGGAGAAGTTAAATTAAAAAAAAAAAAAAGGAAAAACTGCAAAGCAGACATCAGTATATGTTCTTAAACATACTTTCTTTGATATCCTAAGGGGAAATAATTTTCTGAGCCAACTGGTTGTAGATTATTCCCCAGGACAAAAACAATACAAAAGCTGAATGACAGAATGAACCTTGAAACTCAGGACTTGGACTTTACATTGACAGATAATTTCCCAGGCATGAAATGATTTCTTTAAAGTTTTTGAAGAAGTTAGAAATCTATTAAGCTTTAAAACTTGCGGAACTACTGTTTACAGTGTACAACTATTTCTTACATTGATCTCAATGCATGAGAATGAATGAAATGTTTTACAAGGGTTTCAGGTGAACCCTCCAGAGATTTAGAGACCAATACAGCAGGGCCCTGCACGCAGTAATAGGCCTTAATTACCCTTGCTAGCCTCACCTCCATCCACACCTTCTCATGGATTCTGCAGCTCCATTTAAGCTCAGACCTAGGCCCTCAGCCCCTGCCCCTGTCTGAGCCATGCTGTAGATGTACCTGTCTCTGACCCTGTCTCTTGGATGGACACCTTAAGATGTGTGTTGTAGCCTTGTCCCTTTTCTCCATCTCCTCCTGCCTCTGCCTGATCTTCCCATATTATTTACAACTTTGCCTTGCCTGGGACTCTTGATGGGCTGTTACCTGTATCCAGCTCTCCCCATTGTGTTCAGGCACTGTGTGATTGTGCACTGGTCAGTGAGGGAACTGTCTGTGCTCACATCACCCTTGGCTCCTGGCTTGCCTCCCCCTGGGAATAGCTGGCCCTTGCTGCTTCCTGATACAGTGAGTCTTAGTTCCACACTGAGATGTGAGTAATTCAACTGATACAGGATAACTGCCTTTTCAAAAGTTATTTCCCCAAAGTAACTCAAGGATATTAAGCCGAGTGATAAGTAAGTGTAGGCTATGTCCCTTCCACCACCACTCCACAAATGACCATACAAAGATATTGAGAGAAAAAAAAAAGGCAAAAGACTTTTTTGTAAAATCAGTAATTTTCAGGGATCTCTATTTACATTTGTATTGTTCAAGGCTGTGTAACATGGAAGAAAGGTGGCTGAAGGGGTGGCCAATGATCTCTTAAGTCATCACTAGTACAGGAAACATCAAACAGAAAGCAGCTATTTGCTACTTCTCTAAAACAAAAACCTACAATGCCTTCAGCATTTCAGACAGCAGCTTTCAGAACACTTCTGTGCAGTACATAGCAAAAGTGGAATCATTGCCAGAGGTGCTGTCAAGTCCAAGACACAAATTAATTCAGAAATAGATTAAACCACCCTGTGGGAGATTTTCAATGACTATTACAGCTAGATGATCCAGATAGGAAAGGCAGCTTACTGAACTGTTAAACCTTTCTCTTTAAGGAGTTAGAAGACTATACCAGGGAGGAATAGTTCTTTACTTGTCCTTCCTAATCATCTTCCATAAGCATTTGACACCAGTTAGTCTCAGAGACAGCAGACAGAGATAGATGGGTCTTTGATCTAAACTGAAGTTTTTGGAAAGCTGCCTTTTCACAATAACACATCAGCCTGTGTCCCATTTAAGTTATGACTCACTTGTGCTTTTTCTAGGAACTTACAAAAAAGTGTGACAAAAAAAATCTGTAAAGGGTTCTTACAGAGTGCTAAACCATGGATAAGGCATGCAGGGCTTGCATAGGATTTGCCAAGATCTCAGAAGAAATGACTGTTTGGCAACAGTGGGTTTGGCACTTTGGAATTGAATATATGTATTGTGCATTGTCACCAATTCAATTGCATTGTAAAATGGCCTCATGTGCTACGGTAAGAAGGAGAGTGACAAGGACTGTGTTTTTATATATAAATGCTTATGAAGTCACTCAAGTTTCCAGTCTCTTAAAACTAAGTGTGACCATCTCTTCTGCATTTAGTAACTCACCCCATTCAGTGCAAATACACACACTGTGTAGATCATTCCAATGGCTGCAAATGCTATGAGGCACAAAAGGAACCGGAGGGCATCTCTGTACAACTTGAAGTTCATGGGTTTAGGGTAGAGAATGGACCTCACCAGATCACCTTTGGCTGTATTGAAACCTAGAAAGACAAACTAAAATCATTCTGAAGAGTAAGTATTTCTGTAAATTCTCTACGAAGAATGGAGGGCTTCAAAATTACTCAGTTTCTGCAACTTATGAAGGAAGGTCCAGATCTTTCATTTTGGTGTATGTGACCTAATCTACAAAATACAGAAAAAAGTAATTTTTGTTGCAAGGGGGGGATTTTCTCAATGTCTCAGAAGCAAAGCAAAATTATTCTTCTTAATAATAAGCTGGTAGTTCTTGTAAAAGTTATGCCAAGCAAACAGAAACTACACATAATAGTTTAGCCCAGGCCAGGATAACGGTTCTATGTCTGACTGTTGTGAATTTAGATTAATGCCTTTAACTTGATGTGACTGGGTATATTAAGTAAGACTGTTACAGCAAGAAAAATCATGAAACAAAAAGAAAACTGAAGTGTTGACTGACCAGTGCGTAGCACCACAGCTTTCACTACTCCTCTGTCATCTGCCTTGGTCTGTATGACCTCTGTTCCACAGAAGAGGACATGTTTTTTGTAATCCTCTGCACAGTACATTTTCCAAGGTTTGAAGTTATCAGCTTGGGGTAAGTGGGTCTTTGTTACTGGAATACTTTCTCCTAGGAAAGATGAGCTCAAATAAGGAAAAGTGCAGTACACTTCAAACCAGCCTGCTGATGTTCAAATAAATACAGTAACCTAGACATCTAGGTTGTGAGTTAGAGGTATTTACCAGAGAAACCAGTTTAGAGAATTTTACTTTTCCATTGTGACATCTCCAGAGTGAATAGAGTTTGAAGCCTAGAAAACAGACAGCCAGAGAAGAGCTCTCCTTTGCATCAATACAACAGCTTCGTGTAAGTCTGAGAACTGAAAGCAGTCCAAAGACTCCAAGCCCTGGATGTAGACATATAGTCTTGAAAAGAGTCCTGAGCTATTGTTTACCTAGTTCGAATCAAAATGTGCAGGTCACTATTCCCTCAAGCAGAATAAACATGACATTCCCAATTTTCCCTCCCTAGTGAAAAGGAGAGCCATTAGCTCCATGCTTGACACATGACAAATATCCTGTTTATGTCAAAGTAGATAGTAATGTGAAGAAGAATTATTTTCTGGCAGCTGAAAATTTTTGAATGAAAGGGGTTTCTGGAATTTTGCATTTGTATGAAATTTCAGAACTGTTGTTTTCAGTTTGATTCAAACCAAAGACTGAATTTAAAGACTAAAAATCCTGGTTTGCAGTGTAATCTCCCACCTGATATGCCCTCCACTGCTATCCTATCGATGGACATGGGAAGGCTAAACAGACACTCCCACAGGCTGAAGATGTTGCCGTGATGAGACATTCAGGGTGAGTTACAGAAACCCCAACAGCCTGAGTGGACTATGGGCCCCATGTGGAAATAACTTTGGTCCACATCTACTGTTTCTTCTATCCTGCTCACTCCTCTCTACTGTTCACTCTCTTCTGTCTAGTTAGAGGATCTCTTCCTAGATTCTGCACCACAGAAAGGTAGAAAAGAATGAATTGCCCTTCATGAAGTCCATCTTGTCTATTTAGACAACTAACTTCAATTTAGTCTTTACTACAGCAAACAACTGAGAATCCCCTTTTAGGCCATAGTAAGGGTGTCTCATAATAAGGATGATACATGATAACACTGTATGTCCTGTGTCACAGGCTGAAACCATGGGGCTATGATGATGTTTAGAAGGCAAAGCGGGAGGGGTGAGCTGTACCTGTCAGCATGCTTTCATTTACAGTGCACTGCCCGCTGATCAGGATGGCATCACAAGGCAAAAGGGTTTTGCCTTCTTTCAAAACCAGCATATCTCCAGGAACAAGATGGTGTGATTCCATCTCTTGGAAACCTGTAAATGACATATAATGCAACTTTGTGTTTCATGTATTTCTCTGTGGTAAGGGGAAAAAGATACAAGGAACTACCTGCTGAATAGATTGTTAATTCTTTATGACGGCTGATAAACAAAGGACCACAGTAGGACTTAAGTATATAATCTCCAATATTTAGGAAAGCCGAGGCATCAGTTCAGACTGTAGAATTCCTTATCTCCCCAGGAACCCAATCAATAGTTATTGTTCCAATGCACTGACCTAACTGAAGAAGACTGGATCAACATTTCTTACTTTGACTCCATCTTTTTGGATCATGCTTTAAATACCTTGACAATGAACAGCCTTTGCATGGAGCAGTTAGGTGGATTCAAAGCCATTTAATGGCTATATGCTTGACTATGTCAGCACTGCTTTAAGAAAAATTAGTTTGTTTTACTGACTTTTTTTGCTCAGGGTAAGCTCAATTATTAGTGTTTAATGTGCCACAACATGCTTCTGTGAAATTAACTTTATATGCAGAAGCAGGGTAATTGAGCTGAAAAAAAAGAAGAGAAAACTGCTCTAGAAGACATTCGATACTATACATGTTTGTGTTTGATATAAACTGCTATAGAAACAAAACACATTGATTAAAGAAGTGTAGTGAAGTCACCTTCTTTATTTCTGCAGACAGTGACCATGATGTTGTTATGAGACTCAACCAGTCTGTGAAGTTTAATCGATTGCTACAAAGTAAAGGAGAACACACAAAAGTGTTACAACTTACATTATGCTATTTATCCAGTAACAATTATTTCCATTTGTTAGTTGTGGTTATTAGAGGCCTCATAAACCTAGATCTGGCCCTATGAGGAATTATACAATCACAGAGGGAAAGAAATTCCCCACCATAATTATGGAGAATGTGTAAGAAAAGGTTGCAAAGGGAAGCACTGGAATGGGGAAGGGAGGATGTGGGTAAAGTACCACACAGAGATTATGATGACTAGGAGCCCAGGTCACTGCACGGGCAATTGCACAATGTCACAGGACTAAACCTCTGAGTAACTCTCTTAGCACTGTGTGCATATTGCAACATCTTGGCCTTTCCCAGACATTAGAAATAAATCCTCCTTGTGCAAAAAGTTGAGTTGTCTCACCTGTCTAAGGTCATAAACAGTCAAAAATACTGAGAGGAGAGACATGATTATGATTGCAGTGGCATACTCCATATAATCTTCAGCAAACCACAGACACACACTGAACAGCTGGAACACGTAAAATGGATTTAAGACCTGTTTGGAGAGACAGAAATAGTAAAGAGCAGACCATATTTAAATGGCCCCAGTATACCTAGACAGTCCATCCTGTTAGAAAAGGGCTGGAGTAAAAGATATTAAGTATTGTGTCTCCTGATTCCCTTTCTAATTTTCTTAGCAGTGACTTCAGTCTCATCAGATTAGACCATTTCCATCCAACAGGATGACCAGATAATCTGGACCAATAGGACGTTATTTGAGATGTGAATGACTCAGCCCAATCCTGGCTTTGTTTGCATCTTACAAGAAATGTAACAAAGGTGAGAGAAGAGCAGGTTGTACTGTGAGCACGAGGCACATCTCCACAAACACCCTGTTTAGGCCACATATAACCAGTTCCTGTCTGAAAAGATATTGGTATTTTATGTGGTGCTGTGCCCAGAGTCAAGAGCTCATTGGATCTCTCTGCAGCTGTGGGCATGTGCCAGGTAGTGCTGTTCACTCAGTCTCTGCTGATGAAGAGAAAGCCCTTGCCTGGAAGGTTTGATTTCCAGTGCAGCTGGTAAACATTCACTGGCTCTCTTAAGGACAATAAAATCAGCACCCAGGACACAGATACATACAAATACCAGTCAGCCATACATGCATGGGGAGGGAGGATGGGGAATAATGGAGAATAAATGAATTTATGGTGATTTCACGGAACAGCTTTAAACAGGATTTGAAAAAGGAATGTGCCTGAAGAGTGAGTAGCGGGAAGCTAATTCAGTTATAGAATCAATTATATGCACACTCTTCCTCCTTAAGTAGCTTAGAACAAAAGCAACAGAAATGCTTAACCTCTTTGATGAGTAGTTTCCAAACAGGGATCACTGGAACATCAATAGTGTTTGGCCCACATATAACTTTCCTGTAAAGATAAAGATACATCATTTACAGATTCAATAATGACAATGCCAATCAAGAACCTGTAGCTTTCAACATTCCTGAGAGCTTGCTTTGTTCACAGTTTAAAAGCTGTGAGGCCCTTTCTTCAAAAAAAACTAAATGATCCAAAACCAAATAATTCTGCAAAAAGTTAAGGGTGATTTGAATGTACGATTTGACATGAGATAAGATCAGGAACTGGATTTTCAATATTCAGTCAACTAAAGATCATTTCTATATTTAGCATTTCTGTATTTATGTATTTTAAGAATGCATATTCTGTAATTTGTTTAGTGATACAGTCATTTATGAGAATAAATTCAATGACCAGAACTAGTTGAATTAGGAGTTGAATACAATTACATGGAGCACCACTGAAAAAGCAAACACTCAACTTATCTACACTGCTTCACAGAGACTTTCTCTTAATCCAAACAAGAACTACCTAGAGGTAGTTACAGGATATAGTTCTTTCCTGATTGAGAACAGTAACAGTGATGAATACTGAGACATTTCAAAAACTTGGACAAGGAATACGCAAAATTCTCTAGCCCTTTTCATTCACTAGGTCCATGCATGGCTGTTTCATCTAAAACTATGTGCATACTACTAAATACAGAAGAAACTCCTGGGAAGTGCACCAAGAGCAGTGAATTTTCATCTCTTTGAAACCCATATGTTGAGTACTCATGTTTTAAAATATGTACCTGACATTTTGTTCATTGCTGGTGAGACCAGAACCAAATTTTTCATGTATAGCTGAGCAAGTGTGATGGTCTTCTAGGGCTCTAAAATACAAAGGGAGTGTTTTCCTTATGACAGGATTCACAAAGAAGCTTGACTTCCTCAGAAACTTGTGCAACCCATGCAGTGCACTCACCCAACTTTCTGGAATTGTTTTGCATAGATATTCCAGACATAGCGGATTTTTTGTACTTGGATAGTTTTCACCTGCAAAACAAAATGGACAAAAATACATGCAACATAACAAACAAAAATACTCCAGATCTGCTCACTGATCCTCACTGGGGTCAAGTATACATAAGGGAAACTGTATGGAGGGTAAGAAGGGCAAGAAGGCAGGATTGCATAAATTAACTTCCTAGTTAAATTACAGGTTCCAATAAACTTTACAGATCTTTAGGTCAATCAAGTGCAAAGTAGTGTTCTTATCTGCCCATTTTGTGAAGAAACCAATAGTGTCATTTTACAGAATGAAAAGAAGAGATCACTGGTGCTGTGGTGGGTACACTGGCAGTTGGCAAATCCTGTCTTCAGCCAACAACTCTCATCATCTCTCTGGCTTTGAGGAAAGCAGGCGGTTTGGGCTTTCTCCAGGCATGGTGCCAAGTGCTTCACTTGAATAGTTGGTCAATAGATAAGAAAGGCCATCCCAGGATACTGAGTCACTGCTAATGGTAAGCCCTTGCAGAGCAGTTCTCTATTAGGAACACAAGCTGTCATTTATAACTTGCAAAAGGAGTCTGTCCTGTCCTGCACAACAGTAACGAAGCCCATTAGAAATAATGATGGTTCCTATCAGCTGGCACAAGGCAGGGCTATGCACCTGTACACATCAGAGATAAAGAAGTCAGCTCCAGGGGACTCTCCCTACCCAGTGCAATAAGCATTATTATAGGCCAATGAAATCTACACTCAACTCATACACTGACTCAAAATGGAGCAATAACAACAGTCATTAATTTAATGAGGTCTGGAGTCAGGATTTCATGCAATAGAAGCTGCAATATTTGAGATGCTAAAAACTGGAGTGGGAAATGAGGGACTCAACTCTGTCAGAACAGGTCCTTGGACAGCTCTTGGGCACTACACATAACTCTGTGGACTTAGGTAGCTTAAATGGCAAAAATGCTTTATAATTGACTAACAAGAAGGGGGTTTTGCATTGCTAGTGAAGGATTAAACTGTTTTCTCTTTGGAATCTGGTCTTTTCTATCTAGATGTTTAGACTGATATGAAAGTGGTGTTCAAAGGGCCTTTTTTGAGGCTATATTTGGCTTTTTATGTTACTAATTCATGTTACTAATTCAATCCAATGAAAAATGTTACAGACGAGTATCCACTTTCTTCATACTGTGCCAGTTGATTAAACTAGTTGACACTAAACTTTATGTACATTCATATATGTCCACAAAACCCCAGCAGTAATAGCAACAGCTTTGCTCAGCTAAAGTTAGGTTCATAATATTTACTAGAAATTGTTGTATAAATAATGATAAAAAATAGGTAGTAAGCTAGAAATTTATTTTCTGAAAGGGAAAATAGCTCTTTTATGGATTACTCAGTGCAGTGATCTAGTACCCATAATTAAGAGCCATATATTAGCAAATGTATCATTGCATTCTTATTGCTCACACCAATTTAACACATAATGCTAAGCAAGACATGCAACTGAACTGTCTGGTATTTATTCTAAACAGGGGATAATTATGTTTACTCAGCTCACGAGGGACCTTATCATCTGCTTGGATCAATTAATTGTCTGCCTTCTCCCCAATGCCTAAGTGAGATCTCAAAGCTATGGAACTGACAGAGACCAGGATACATTTTCACAGGAACAGTTAACAGAGCAAGACCTGACTCCAGCAAATGTACTTAAAAGCATAAATTGGTGCATACAAAGGCAAGGAAGTGAAATATATTGATGAAACACTTCTGGAAATACTGGTGCACCTCTACTTAAGCACTTTACTGTTCTATTCCCCACCAGCAGCATTCATCCCTATTTTCTTGTTACTATGGCAGCTGTTTCCCTTCAGTTTCCCTTCAGACACAGTCACCCCCAAATTCCTTAATTCCTATGCCAGGAATGATTTTTTGATTTTGAGTTCTGAGTCTTCAGTGCCAACTATAGTGTCCTGAAGCTCTCCTAGTTGTAATGTTGGTTTTCTCTCAGAAATCATAACGATTCTCTCTTCATAACCCACCTCAGAGTAAGACAAGGCTTATACAGAGGTGAGTACAGTTCCCCAAAATCTCTGTCTTCTTTTTCCACGGCTCACTAGCTGGATACATTTCACAGCTCACTTTCACTCCATGACGTGTGGCTGAGATTTGCCATCATTTCCCAGATGCTGCAGGGAATACTTTACTTACTTGAAAACTTGGCTTCATTATGGCTTTGCTGAAGATTGAGTCTTCCTCAGCAGTGGCTGCATAATCCGATCTACTTTTGATAAATGCGGACACAGAGATCCATGTCACAGTCTTACGAGAATAAATCTGAAATTCATCCTAAATGAGTATAAAAGAAGTGTCACAATTTCCCCCCAAACCAGAACAGACTCACTAGTCATCTTGGAGCAAATGATTACAGTAGGCCTTTCTAGAGCACTGCCATAGGTTTTCAAAGGATTAAGCAACAGGAGACTCACAACACCTGTGACTGATAGAAAAATCAGCACAATGGGAACAGAACAACCATTCTGTCAAAATTTGAGAACTGCAAATAATTCAATGACCACAAGTCTGGTGCTTGGCTGATAAGGATGGAATGACAACACCCAGGTCATGATCTAGGACAGGCAAACAGGACAGGACAATCTGAGTTGCAGTGACTGTACTCTAAAGGGAAGATCAAAAGCAACACAGAGCTATGCTGCAAAATGGATGGTTAGTGCCAATACCTTTTCACAGTCACTCCTCAGTTAACACTTCATTGGAAGAAGTGTGTTAGCACCATGCCTCCATTATGGTACCTTAGACAAGCTTTTGCCACAAACTGAGTTCATGATCTTCCTATTTTTTATAAAAACTTTTGAACTTCAGCATTGGAACTGCCTGACAGCAATTGTTGGTAGTAGAGTCTTAGAGATCAGAGCAACTACTGTAGTAAATACCTTCCAAACACTGAACTACATGCATTAAAACCAACTATGAGACTGACTTACATTCAGTGTGTGAGCAGTTTTGCAGATGGAAAAAGCTGATTACCTCAGCCAGCCAGGTTCTGAAAGCAGAGTTATGAAACTTCCATTGGAAATGGGAAGAGTAAAAAAGATTTCTGTACCAAATACAAGTCCTTTTGAATAATTTAAGGATTGAAAAAGAATTTTAATAGTATTTATTTGTGCACTTTTCTACACTGTCCTTTTGAGCAGAATAACATTTTTTTTCTGATATTTATCTTTAATTTAGATTTCAGAATGAGTAGATATTGAGATGTAGATCAAAAAGGAAAGCAGTACACAGGTCCTAATTATTTGAACTAAAGTGAGTCAAATCTCAATTAAAAAGTGAGCTAAGATGCTCTTATATTGCAGTTGCAGAGATGATTATGATGACTTAAGAATGAAGGTTTTTGTGAAACAAAAGATTCCAAGAATCAAGCTGATGGGATTACTTGTATCCCCATTAGCAATAGCCATCACATTTGAAAACTGATAGAATGTAGAGAAACAAATCTGAAATTTTCAAATGCCCAGGGAATAATTTGAGAAAGCTTCTTGATAACAAGAACATACAATAGGATTCAATTCTTGTTTAATTACATAAAGGATCATTTAAAAACTCATTTATTTGAAAAGTGCTTGGCATGGCAAATGTTTTTAAAATGACACACAAGAATAGGCAATTAAAAATGCAAGCTGCATTGAAGGTTAAAAAGGGATATTAAACCTAAAATGCTGTTTTAAAAAAGTAAAACATATAAAACATACTCTCAGCCTATTAGTATGCAAATTATTTTATTATAAAATATTCAACAGGCAGATCTGTAATTTTCAAAACCAGAATTTTAACTGCATGCTGGTCTGCTCATTTAAGAAGGCAGCTCAAATACAGTGGTATCAAATGATCCATTTTTCAATTGCAAACACTGCAAATGCCATTGTTCAGGAATCTTTGAAGCAGAACAAATCAAACTTCTGGAAGCAAAGCAATCCTGCCAGCCCCTGGAGTACTCAGGCTCAGCTGAGATTCAGAATCAAGTCTCAGTTTGCTTCCTTTAGTGTTGCAGTAGCTTCCATGAAATGAAATCAGGGTTTACATATGTTTCAGTGCTTCAGTACAGTCTCCAACAGATAGATACCTGTATTGGGAAACTACTAGTAAAACTTAACAGATTTGAAAGCATTAACTGCAGGACTGAGGTTATTGGACATGGGGAAGGGCTCATAGAAAATGAAAAAATACAGCCAAGAAAACAAGCAATCTAAGCTTGCCTTCATACTGATCCCTCATGACACACTGTTGGACGCTGCTGGCAACAGAGATAGACAAATCTTTACTTTGGCTCACTAGATAAATTTGGGTAAAGAAGGGCATTTTCACCAGGACAGCCAAGTCCAGGAAAAAGTAGGGAAAATGGATCTGCTGGACACTGTCAATCAAACAGATGTTTTAGAATCTAGAGCACAGATCTACAATGTAGAAAGCACAGAGATGGTAGAAGGGAGGAAGAAGGACTGAGAATTAATAACAGAGTCTTGAAACCACAGATATTACAAATTTTATCACCCCAATTTCTTTCAGCTTGTCTGATCAGTTCTTATCATCCATTCCAAACATCCTCATATACAGAATTTGCAGAATACTTGAGAGTTCTTTAGATCAGTGATGGTACACATAAGATACTATTGCAGGAAATGAGCAATGTAAGAGATTTCAGCTAACTGGATTCCTTCCAGTTAACTCATCGTCCAAATAACTATATACTAGGGACTAATCTAAAGATTAAAGTCAGATCTTGGATGGTCAGCAGGGTCAGCCCCAGTTAATACCCGGTGCTGTAGACAGTCCTGAGGACTTCATTGTCACTGTCCAAGCTCGCTCGGCCGTGACAGATGGACCTTAGGACTTAAATGGTAGGGCCAGTTCTGCGCACGCTGTGCCTCACCTAAAACATCCACTGCGCAGGCTCGAATGGCACACCCCCACGTGGGGAGAGCCCTTCCCAAATCTTTGTTCACGAAGTTTGGCCATGCATACGTACATACAAAGTAGCCACCTACTGTTGTTCTAAGCAGAACAATATCTGCTTCTTCCAAGCTGCAGCGGATGCAGTTTACCCACACATCCCACTCTGGCTTCCAGTAAAACAGCAGCCACAGAGCCCCACAGGACAAGATGTATCCAGCAACGCACAAGGCCTTTCGGCAGCTGTGAGTTTTGTAGCCAAATATGTCCTGTACAGAAAAGACAAGGCAAAAATACTATTACTTAAATTACTATTAAATTACTTAAATTACTATTTTTCTAAAGAAATTCCTGGAATACTTTCCCATAATTCACTGTTCTCCTGTAGGTACTGTTTGTTATGTGTGGTACAGTGAATAAACAAATCCTGGAACTTATATTTGGCTTCTTTATGTCTCTTAAACTTGAATACAAAAAACTTGCATCATCCACCTTCACAAAATCTAGATTGCTGTAGCCTAACCAATATTTTATGTAGTTGTGAAACTTGACAAGAATTACATCAAAATATAGAGGTCCTAACATTTAGACACCAAGTTAGGAATGCAGATTTGCCTGGTCAACTTTTTTAAGATCCCTGGGTGAGAAAGCTGAAGAACTTAAGTATATCTGCACTAGAGGAAGATGAGGGACGGGTGCAGACCTGCTCCAGCAGCTGAGGCATCATAAGCACTGCTGCTGCCCTGCCATAGCAGTGATCTGCATTAATGCACCTACATTTCAGAGACAGCCAATGTCTCTGCTTGGTGCTGAGTGACATTATGTGCCTGCATCAGCTGGAGCTGCTGAGCACAGCTTGGCACAGACACAGCCTTTGTAGCTGTTACCATCTTCCATGATAGCTCCAGTATGGGGAATTTGGAGCATACCAATATGCCATTGGCCCAACATCCCAAAATAATAATAACAGTAAAAATAATAACAATAGTAAGAATAACTAATGAACATTTGCAGAATGCTTTACATGTTCATTGTAGCTGTATGAGTAGGTATTATTATTCCATTTTTAAAGCTGAGGAAATAGTTACAGTGAGGCAAGGTGACTTGCCCAAAAATTCAAAGGGATGACTGTCAGCATTACAGTCTAAGAGCTGCAGGTCTTGGTACCATGGCCAAATTTCCTCTCAGTACTGCTAGCAGGGACTTGGTAATCATGAAATGAAATGCATACAGTGAATTTATAGAGAAGACCCAGCTTGCACTAAAATTGGAGATTGCAAGACTATAATTATATCAGGTGACCAGGAGAATTTGCTAACATAAGGATTAAGGGTCCTCAATTTCCTTCTTCCTAGTATATCTGCAGCAGCAGTGCAATCTGCTTCTGAAAATCAGATATCTGTATCCAGAGATATTGCAAGACACATATATAAGGTGAGAAGAAAAGGGCAATGTAATTGGAAGGATGAGTAATGCATAATTCCTGGTTCTGTGCTGGTGTCTTTGCTTGTTATGTGAAACGCAGGCCCTGCCCAGTGGTTCCACACACTGCCTTGGCACACCTGCTCCATGGCATTCTCCAAAAGACACACTCTGTCACCCTAGGTAATCTCCAAAAGGTTTCTAAGGGCAGAATTTGGCAACTGTGGGGGAAGAGGTATGGTAAACTACACAGGGAAATGGCCTGCACTGCTCAGGACCTGGTCATACTACCTGTGAGGTGCACACATTGCATTTTCAAAGGCTTCTATAATCTCTGAGCAGACCAAGAGAATAAGGCAGCTCTGCAGCAGATATAAGGAAGCCCATGGAAGACAGAAAATAGACAAGGTTGCTAGAATGTAATTGGTGTACCAGTCATGATATTATTATTCACATTCCTATAAAGAGGTAAAGGGTCTTCATTCCCCTCTCTCTGGTTGTATCCTTAAGAAAAAGGTTACAGAATTAGTGTCAGCACCAGCATACAGAATAGTACATAGAACAATGTGAACTTACTGTTCACAGCAGTACTAGCAAGATCCACGTGCTTGGATCCAGACTTTACAGATTGTCAGCAAGGCAAAGAAACTCCCAAGAAGGAGATGCCTAAGGGAAGAACTGTTAACATACCTTCAAACTTCCTCTAATATATGGCTGGACCTTGAATAACTGGAATAATAGTTTCAAATCAGGATGGGCATGAATATCAGGGTGGGGAAGAATAAGACTGCTGCCATGTGGATCTTACTTCTGCAAGTGAATCATCCCTTTAATTTTCAGCTTTTGTGCCTTACACCCAACATCTGAGAAGTCAATAAGGCTGTAGCTAACACAATTAAGAAGGGGGAAGCTGGGTGCTCTTCAGGTGATTAGCAGTCATTGGGATCATCTTCTGTTGGCAGTGTTCTTCTCTCCTGAAATGCTCAATGATTTCCCAAGCCTGGTATGACGACATAACCACAGAGCTAGTGCAGACTCTGTATTTTTCTGCCTAGGAAATCATGCACCATGACTCTTTGAGGGCATGACCTGCATAGGAACACAAGTGTTTGTTCAGGTTTGTTGGTTTGTGTCTTGTTTCTGAACACAGCTGTTCAGTAGCTCCACAAGGAGTAAGATGGGAAAGAATAAACATCAGATGTTAACTGCCGTTTCATATCTGGATGTCCATGAAGCCAAAGCAAAGCATTTCCCATGGTTTGAAAATGTCTGGACCAGGTTACCTGGGCCACATCATTCAGAAGTAAATCTAGGCAGGGAAATAGACTGAGCTCCAAACCTCTCTTGTGCCAAAGTTCCCTGAGCCGGAACCTTTCAATACTTAACTTCAGAACAGAATGTTCTGTTAGGCTGAGGAGTTTTTCCTGACCCTGTGCCTTCAGCTGGAAGGATTATAGCAATGAATGCTGCATTCATAAAAAAATTAATACATGGATAACTCCTTGTTGAAACAGAAACTTCTCACTTGTTGAATAAGTCAACAGCGGAATTCTTCAGAATTCTCGAAACTATTATCTTCTCCAAAAAGAGGTGAATATTAGACTCACAACAGAAGTATTCACAGTGTGCATGAAGAAGGTACAAACAGGCATACACATGATGCAGGTTTATTCAATCATGTGAATGATTTACAGTAATTAGCATTCAGAAATTCTTCAAGCTTATTCAGGATTCACTTGACCTGCACTACAAAGATTTCCAAGCAAATGCCTGTCCCCTATGGCAAACAATACTATCAAGGCTGGCAGAAGTCTTGGTGTTGATGTCACCGGTAAGAACATGTCTGTCAGGTTAGTTTTATCTTGTTACGGAAATAACTTTTGCTGTGTTTTATTTCATTGCACAAAGAGGCTGTGTTGATGCAGACATGCCTCTTTTGAAGGGGGTCTGATGAACGCAGATTTGGACCTTGGCAACTTTTCTAATACATGAGCAAGTTTTTAGAGTTCAGTGAGTGGCTTTGGCATATATAACATTTCACAGTCAAATAATCTGGGTTCTTGAGGGCACCAGACTAAGAGACAGTGCAAAACAAAGCAAAGATTAACTATCTGTAAAACTCCAAAGGGCTTCTCGTTATCTGATAGGAGGTAACAGCCTACAAAATAGGCTGATATACAGTGCTCATTTCATTTCTATAGAATAATTTTTAATAAATTGTAGTGTATTGTAAAATTTTGTTTCTTCATCTGTTAACAGCTCTTTTCTCTTGAGACTCCCAACAGTCAGAAGAGTGACTGTAAAAAAATGGTTTGACTTGTGAGTGAATGGTTTAGGGAGGGACTCTGAATAATTGGACAGAAAATGCTGCTGGACCTGTTCAGTTCCCAAGAAAGGTTCTTAGCTGCCTTTACAATCATACAAAGCCAGTATTCAAGGGCTTATCAATCTAGTTTCCAGCAAGTCACATTTAAAAGAAAATTTGCCTCTAGCTGCCAGTTGATCTTCACAGCAGAATTTAAGTGCAAAACCAAACAAATTCAGCCACCCTTTTCTTTGGTGAAAACAAAGCCTGTAGCCGTCAGTAGGAAGCCTAAACAATGGCTGTGAATGATCGTATTTCTGGCAACTCAAACACCAGGTACCGTCTTACAAACAACCTGTTTCTATAACAACAGGTAATAGGATTAGACTTGAAAGACTGGTTAAGATTCACAAGGAATTTAATAATTGAATCCCATTCTTACCATCCAGAACCTGTTTCATTAGAGGTTTGTTTCTGTTCCCTCTGAAACCAGTAGAAACATTCACTATTGTTCCATTAGCAAGAAGGTTGTACCTTTCAGATTCTGTTTTAATTTTAGAAGTTAAACTTTTTCAACTCAAAGTATTTAAAATTCCTGTATTAGATTCCCTTCAGAATTTTGGCATCCCAAAGTAGGCAGATGGCTGCCAATATTCTGTGGTAAACTGGGGTTCACCAGCTAACTGACTGCAGTTCCCCGATTCCTTCAGCCATAAGCTACAGGGGAACACATGCTTAAGACAGGTTTCTGGCAAATCCTTCTTGAAGCATTAGCCTGTCAAAGTCTATAACAATCTCGTACACTGCAACCTTAAGCTTCACACTTTACGGTCTGTGCAAAGGGAATTACTATTCCCAAGCTGTACAGAGAAGAGCATCAAATTGGCAGAGGGCATAATGCTACATTTTTCCTTCCTCTTCCTATTCCACCAAAAATTTACTTCTTGAAAACACCTTCAAGTAGATTTTTTCCTGAAGGGTATCATACTATTAGCCCTGAGGCAAGCTGCTGTGTCCAGAGTGCTCTCACACTACTGAGTTCCTTCTGGTACTACAAATGGTTATGGAGAGAGACGGAGAGATTATCTCATGCTCTGGATGTACTTTGCTAAGTTTTAGCTGAATACCAGAAGAGTGAACTTCCATTCAAGCAAATGTTCTCCAGCCACAGAAAGCAATGTCAAAGACATACACAAGATTGCATAGGGTAGATTTCCTACCCAGTCAGAGTGATTACTCTTAAATCCAGGACTATCTGGCATCTCAGCTGTAACAAGAAATGGAAACACTGAAGAAAACTTAGAAGCATTTCTTCTCATTAGAGGTCCCTTGACTTTCCTAAGCAAATTGGACAGCAAGTTCAACACAGGGAAGTGTTGCATATCCAGAGTTCAAGTGAACTACTTGCTTGCTTTCAAAATTACTTGAACTATTCCACTCTGGAAGAACTGGCACTCACACAATATCAGCTGTTACATTATTATACCAACTGATTTGATTTTGTTTGAGAAGTCAAGAACTGCTTGTTAGTAATTAGGTTCAGGTGGATTAAACCAACTGTTGAAACAATGTCAAAAATATTTATCATGGCTTTGAATTTAAAAAAAAAGATGTTGCAGTGTCACTGAGATATTACTTGCCACTGCCAGTTGCTGCAGTTGCCAGTAATTTAAAATACACTATTTTAACAAAGAAAAAATGTCTGCACATAGTTCTCTTTACCTCATGTGTTCTCCTTTACTCCTCTGCTTAAACAGAGCCTTCTTTGTCTGTCTTCACAACTGTTCTCACCAACATATTATTTCCTCTTTTTCTTTCACACAAATACATACATTAGCTCTTCTCTTTTTCTATACACGTTTTTTCCCACATCCTCATACATCCTCATGGATATCTTCCTTTATCTCATACTCACACCTTTTTTCTCTCTTACATATATGTAGCAAACACATCCACATTTCTGCCTAATCTAGCATAATTTGGCTACAGTTTTAATTGCACTTACTACTCTTTATCAGTCTTTTTGCCTTTTATTTCCATTTGGGAATCTCAGGTGAATGAACATTGATCATGTTCACTGCAGGCATGGAGAGCATGGCAACTGTGAGACACTCTGGATTCACAGTGGAGACTGACTCAAACCTCAGATTCACAGTGCAGATCCCTGGGCACCAGATTCAGGGCACATGGACTCAGTATGATACTGAGAAGCAATTACATTGGGACAACTGGCTCCATGCAAGCACAGCTTGCGTGTCCCAGTAGCGCACAGCTGGAAGTGGACATGCAGGGTACAATAGTGTGACTGTACACAGCACCAGGCAAGCCACTTAAACCTAATTAGCTCAAGCTCAGTTCCTGGCGAGAGCATGACAGGGTGTTTATGGTCCTAGAAGGACAGAACAGGGTGGAGCACAGACCCAGCAGCTGTTTGGAGCTGTGGAAGAGTGGGACATCAGCACCAGGGCTAGAGCCAGCAGTGGGGTGCCGCCAGCAGGTTTAGTAACTGGGCGGCAGAGCCAGTTGGGTTCTGCTTTGCACTGAGCTAATTAGTCCCCACCCTCGGAACCAGTGCCTTGTGCTTCCTGCACTGCTCAGTTCATGCTGCTGGGTGGCTCCACCAAATTCTTCAGCACATCCCAAACTACTCAGGTTTCCATTACACAAAATGTGGCATCTCTCCTTCCTTGAATGGCTGGGAGAGCTGTCTGAACAGCTATATTTGTCTCTAGAGATAAAAAATGTCTGTGTTTTAATATGACATGGTCTCTTTTTCCTAAAACGTAATTCTCGGTAAGGAGATTTTGAGGATTTCTTCAGGGTTTCTGAAAGTGAACAGTCGTGTCTGCTTGTAAGTGACAACATTTCAATAGCTTTGCTGGGGCTGTTATACACCCAGAAATCCTGCAGGCACTCTCAACAGAGCTATGGTGGCTCTGCAGCACAGGAATTTTGAGAAGTGCTGCATTTACCAGATATGTATGAGAATTGTTGTTGTACAGCTGCATTGTGGATCTAACATCTCCAACAGAATATGTTAGATGGACAGAAATCACGTGAACAGCTGGTTTGTAACATTTAGTAATGCCAAAGCAGCTAAGAAATGCTGAATTCACTTCAATCATGTACTGGGATTATTATTTCAGAGGAGTGCCAGGCAGGATTTGCCAGATATTTTGTGTAAGATAGGATTTACTTCCACATGTTACAGAATGCATGCAGACATACTCCTTCCTAAGAAATTCTGGAAAGAAATAGGGTAGTTCTGTGTCTAGGAATCCGGATTTATAAAGGTGCTTAGGCTGGAACAGTGTTGCCAATTCAATAGACCACATTCGTCAATAATTTATGCAAACATAACACATCTGTTTTTATGTTCCAGAGCAAGTCAAGGTTTCCAGTTCTCTAACTGGAGCTGATCCTGGAGATTCAGCTGTCAAATGGTTAGGGACACCACTGCAGCCCATCCCTCAAGCTCATATTAGACCACATCCACCTACATTTATAAGACCATGTCAACAATCTATTGAGCCATCCCCTGTTGGAGGGGATAAGTAGTTAAATCCAGTGGACACAGCCAACCTGATTTTCTTTCTGCTAAAAAAATTATACTCCTTTCTGTTTGTTTCCTCTATGGGAACACTCTAACCAGCCATAACTCAATTACAATCTGTAGCATTTTATTGCAGAACACCTGCCGCCTTCCACTTCATGCTGAGAAAGACCTAGACAGAGATAAAACTCACCATCTCATTCTCCTCTCCCTGGTTAAGCTGTGCAGAATGGTTCTTGTCAGGATTTTCCCCCATGAAAGGATCCTCTGGAGACTTCCTAAAGGACCCTCAGGACAAGTCTTCAGCATAGTGTGCTTGAACTTCTGCATTGAGGAAGTGCTCCAAGTACACACCTTCCTTTTAACTCTGCTGATGTTTGAAGTATGGAGCTCCTCCCTCTCTTGGGTTAGCAGGTAACATTTATCCCTCCTCCCTCCATTCTGTTGTTGGAGTTTTGCAATTGTAAGGGTATGTGCAGAATTCACTCAAAACCACAGCAAGATAGAAAAAGTTCAATCTCACAAATGTTTGCCATAATATGACTCTGGGTCATAACTCTGATAGGTGCAAATAAGTGCTGTTGGCATGAACCGTTTAGGGGAGGGCAAGAGGAGAGTATTTTTTCTTCATGAGATTATGGAATCACTGGAGACCAGGAGTGTGTCCAAGTAAGAAGGAAAATAGGCATTGCTGTTGTTAGCACTCTTAGCAACCAGTCTGAACTAAGTGTCCAGCAGTGATCCCCACATATGCCTTGGAAAAAAAAAATCCAAGCTCTGGAATTGTAAACAAGGGGTCCCAGTTTGTGCAGGTGGATTTAGACACGGACTCTGTGTCAGGATCCAGCCATGTAGGATCTGTAAACCAGGTTGTTCATTCATTAAATATATCATGGAATACCTTCTGACCTGACCATATAGCTCTGGGAGACATCACTGAAGTATTTAGTCCCTCCTGGGGGAAACTGGAGTTCCCCACTGTTCTTAGTGAGATGGATATAGATGTCTCTGACCTTCAAATCACAGCCAAAAGGAAGCTGGCAGGAAAACAACACAGAGGGTTTTACCAACTCCTTTTTTTTTTGCTACTATTGGGTTGCATTTGTTTATTAGTCTTGTGATTCATTCCCACTTCACTACTATTTCCTTGTACTTTGCTACTTTTTAAGAAGTTACACAACAAATATTTTAGGAATGAGGTCAGGAAAGGAAAACCTGTTCTTCCAGCAAATATGTTAAGAAAACTAAAATATTATTTATTGGGAAGCTGAAACAGATCAAGAGGTACTAAGCTAACTCCTGTTCCTTAGTGCTTTACTTCCACAGAGCACGGACTTGTTCAAGTCCCAGGTATCTCAAGCACCAGGAAATGCCACTGCCTGTCCTCCAGTGGCCAGGCACAGAGAAACTGAAATGGGAGAAATGCAGGAGACAGAGAAGAGAAAATGAGGAAGTTAAGTCAGTCAATATAATAAAAGTTGCATTTTGCTAATAATGTGAGCCAGGACGGACCCGCAAACCAGGTGTGCACAGCACAGGGACAGAAGTGTTTGAAAATGCTGGAAATGAGCAGTTGGCATTGGAGCCATTACCTGGCCATGACACCTACCACACTTCCAAAAGAATCCCAGAGCAGAGGATGGATTGAAAAGGATATAACTGTATTAAGCTGTGTTAAGGATGATTTACTGCATAAGATCAAGGGCAAATAAGGTGCTCTCTATGACCTAGCTTCAGGGTTACCCCCTCCTTCCTCCCACTGCAACTCTGAGACTCATTCTGAGCCTCTCAACTTTTCATTTTGTTCTTTTGAGACCAAGCAAAGGGAACTCCAGATATTATGAGCCACAATTTTCAACTAAAACTTAAATAAAAAAGAATGCATTGAAGTCCATTTCTGATAAACCTCATTACAAAGGAAAACTGAGCATTATTACCTAGAAGCTATGACAGACAGGAAACAACTGCAAATGTACCTTTTCTAATGCAGGCTGACAATTTTGGGAAATGACTCATTATTTTGGGAGGTGCCAGGGATGAAAACAGGAATGTCACACATGATTTTTTTGCCTGGTCAGCTTTTGCTGCTTTCCCAAATATCAGCCTTGCTCCTTCTAGTGCCTGTAGCAGACTAGGGTGCAGCAGAGGTCCTTGGCTGCCCTGTCACAGAGGTGAACCAAGGCTCATACAATCTTTTCACTATTCATAGGTTTATTCCAGCTCCAGTTGACAATCTGTGCCCTACAGAACACCCTTATAAGGGTATTTATCTTTGCAACTGAAAACCAAGAATAATCGCTCATCATATTTCGTCAAAATCTGGTAATCCAGATTCAAAGAAGATGGTGACATTTGTTCATTTCCTTAAGCAGATTCACCATCTCCTGGAGAAAACCCCTCTGAAGTCGTCTGAATTGGAACATTTAGTTATCTGATGCTCTCTACTGTTCAGAATAAGAATTACTCTCCATTTATGTTTATACATAAAAAGTTATTTGTAACATGTCCTATGGATTATCATCATTCTTATTTTTAAATTGAAAATTGCCTTAAAAAATCAGACATAAATAACAAATACAACTGGTCAAGCCAAATAAAAAAGCAAAGGTTATGATTTAAAATTTAGTCTCTTAAACTTATAAGTACATAAATAGTTGAAAAGTAGGCAAAGACAAAAGCATGTGCCTCATCTCATCCCAACAACTTTTATCTGTCCTGAAAATACATGTATGCAGTACGTCATCCTTGCACAACTTGTTTTTCTTTGAAAAAATCCCACAATACAAACAGAAACGTGACCTCTAAAACACCCCAAAGCTCATTTTCTGTTTCTCAGCATGACACACACAGTTCTGGCCACATTACAGAAAGGAAGCTGTGAATCAACTGCTGACAGTCCACAGGACAGCGCTGAGAAGAATGACAAAGGATCCTAAAATAAGGAAGAGGGAATTAAGGTTGTTTTATTTAGAGAAAAGGAGGGGGATCCATGATCCCGGTGTGGGGGATCCATGATCCCGGTGTGGGGGATCCATGATCCCGGTGTCAGGGACCCCTCATCCCGCTGTGCCGGATCGCTCATCCCGGTGTCAGGGATCTCTCATCCCGCTGTGCCGGATCCCTCATCCCGGTGTCAGGGATCCCTCATCCCGCTATGCCGGATCCCTCGTCCCGGTGTCAGGGATCCCTCATCCCGCTGTGCCGGATCCCTCATCCCGGTGTCAGGGATCTCTCATCCCGCTGTGCCGGATCCCTCATCCCGGTGTCAGGGATCCCTCATCCCGCTGTGCCGGATCCCTCATCCCGGTGTCAGGGATCCCTCATCCCGCTGTGCCGGATCCCTCATCCCGGTGTCAGGGATCCCTCATCCCGCTGACCCGGATCCCTCCCGGCTCCTCCGTTCTCAGCGCGCAGACCCCGCGGTGCTCCTTCAAAACCCTCCCTCCCTTGCCGCCGCTGCTGCGCTCGGAACCTTTGGGTGGGGGGTGCAGTTTCCGGCCGGACGGGCCGGCAGGACCGCGGTGCCCGGAAGCGGCTGCCCCTGCCCTTGCCCGCAGCCGGGCCGGCCTCCTGCGGCTCCCGGGCCGCTCCCGGCCCCTCCCGGCCCTCAGGATGTGGCGGACACGGGCGGCGGCGGCTTGGTAAGCGGGACGGGTCAGGCGGCGCGACGGATTGCTGGCGGGCCTAGCCCCTGCGGGGGAGGCGGAGCCGCACGGCGACTCGGGGTGCGAGTGCGGGGTGGAAGGCGCGGGGCGGGCCCGGGGCTGTCACGGGGCGCCGGTACCCCCGGGCAGGGTATTCTCCATCCCTCAGCTCCCCGGGGACCTGGGGGAGGCGGTGCATGTGGAAGGAAGCTGCATCTCCCGCATGCCCGCCCTGGGAAGCTCGGGCCGCCTTCGTGTCCAGGCCGTGTCCGACCCTGCGTCCAGCCTGTTTCCCACCGTTCTCCACCATTCCAGACAGGATCAGTGAAACTGAGTGGCCGGCACGATGTTCCTTGGCAGATGGCATAAATTCATAGAATGGTTTGCGTTGGAAGGGGATCTTTAAGATTGTCCAGTTCTACCCCTGCTTTGGGAGCAGCAATAGGAAAATAAGCGTTGTCTGGTCCTGAATGAGAAAATACAACAGTGGGTTTTGTTGGGTTATGTTTTCTTTGTAATCACAGGTACAACGGCCCACTATTTCTGATGTTAACAAGACGTTCATAATCCCAATGCAGTGTAAGAATAGTCAAGGCCTGTAATCAGACAGGTTCCAATGGCAGAGCTAAATATGTCTGGAAGGCTAATATTTGCTGTTGTTAAAAACAGCTTTCCAGAGGCTTTAAATTAGGGACTCATTAAGTACTTGATTTAGTAGCATAGTTTTGCCATTGTTTTCAATCTAACTGCACTGTTCAGTGAAGATCTCAAGGTGGGGATTTTTGTCAGTATTCATCAAGAGTTTTTATGGTCAGGAAGAGAGAAGAAAGAAAGTGGAAGTTTGGTATAATGGAGGAGTGGTGGGTGTTTTTAATGATTATAAGGTTTCGTATGTGCAATTAAAGCAGGCTGGGTTTGATATATGCAATAACACTCAGAAGGCCATTGTTGTTGATCAAATTCTTGCCATAAGACTGTGTGGTGGAAACTCAATTTTTCCCTGTTTGGATGCTGCCAAACACAGCATGTTCTACAAGAACAGCCACAGAGAGGAAAGTTACATAATATTACACAAAATGCCTTTAGCCCAGGTGACAACTAATAATGAGGATTACCTGCCACAGCATGTGCTGCCACATGGTCTCTGCTGAAAATATTAAGTATCTGGGTGATAGTGATGACTGCAAAACAAAATAAAGAACAGCCCAGTCATTGACTTGGCTTATGCAGCTTCACCACTCCCTGTCTTCAAAAGTGGGAAATAAAATAATTCCAGTGTTTAGGCATTTTCATTATTTTATGGGTAGTAACTACTTTTGCATTGGCACTGTCTGCAGTTAATTTCTGAGCCTCTTGTGATTCCATATCAAAGAGAAGAAACTGGTTACTAGTTTAAGGATTGTTCTGCTCCTGCTTATTAATCTCTTTCTACGTACTAAGTTCCTTCTTGCCAAGGCACAGCCTTGTAGATAGTTTAATGTAGCAGCAAGCCCTTTACAATCAGTGACTTAGGAATGAGGACCTGCAGAACAGTCCCTGGAGTTCTTTTTTTAAGCTTTCCTTTATGTTAAAGGAAATTTCTAAACATAGACCATGGCCAAAACTGGCCTTTTAGAGAGGAAAATACTTCAATTCATGTAACCAGCTAAAATGTAATATGATTTGCTTCTAAAGAGGTGAGTTAACGGTGTGTTGAAGAACTTGGTTACTTAGAGGTTTTACTTCTTTCTTCCAGTGTCATCTGCCGGAGTCTGGCAAACAGCAGCTGTGGAGTGAAGAGAAAATCGCCACTTCCAAACCTGCATCTTGTTTCCCGAAGAATACATCATCCCTACTACCCAAGTTCCAAGTTTCAAAGACCTCCTTTAAGGATATCCACTCAGCTGTTCTCTTCTCTTAATCATCTTCCCCTTCGCAAAACAAAACTTTTGAATGTAAAATATGGATACCAATTCCACAGGAACTTTTGGCTGGCTAGACTGGCGTCAAGGCTTCTCAGAATTCGCTATCTTATATTGGGATCTGCAGTGGGAGGTGGTTATACAGCTAAGAAGGTATTTATCTCTGGAAGCTATTTTATACATTTTGTCTTTCTTATTACATACTTCAAATCAGTAGTTATTGGTATAGCCCAGAAATACAAAATGTCATTGTTTGATTAACTAATGACAATAAAGATGAGTGAATATGGAAAATATTGTTTAGAGAAGTACTAGAGATTTTAAAAGATTCAAGTATTATTCATATCTAAAGATGGTGGGTTAGTGTGTTTTATATGTAGGTATTACTTTTCCATAGGTTGCTCATGTGCTTCTTTGTGTGCATTTCTATTTCACCCGTTATGTTTTTTCCTTTTTGTGTTAGACGTATGATCAGTGGAAGGACATGATGCCAGATCTCGATGAATATAAGTGGATTGTTCCTGACTTCATTTGGGAGCTTGATGAACTGATCGACTTTGGTATCACAAAAGCCATGATGTTACTCTCTCTAAAGACTGGCATGTGTAGAACGTAAACATAAGAGCATAGGCCCTCAGTAGATTCTGGGAGTAACTTTTTAGCTGTAATTTGACTTCTATTTTTAGACTTCCATGTGTGTCCCACAGAGGTATTTGTATCAGTATGTTTGTAGGAAGAAATGAAGCATAGATTAGCATGGATTTTCCATAATTCGTCTTTCTGTTTAAGAATATTCTTGGTCTTTTCATAAGGCCATGTAATCCCATTATTGAAAGAAGATTTGCAGCGTGATCAAGGGGGCTTAGGCAGGTTTTGGTAGTATTATGCCTGAATGTATTATTCTTACTGTATGAATGACACTTACAAGTGAAGATATAAGTAGATAAATGAAAAATGTGTGAGTTAAAGACCAGTTGAAAACGCAGAATAGTGAACCTCCCTGTCTACAAAATTATCTTGAAGATACAGAAGAAAAGAAAATGAAAAGTATAGACTCTTGTTTTCCTGAACCTTCAAATTATAGTAATTGCTTATATGTATTTTCAGGTGAAAGACAGAAATCTGAAAAGCAAGCACTGACTTCTTATAAATGCAGGGTGGAAAGGTGTTATGAACATTTTACTGTATAAAATGGTTTGGGGTGGAAGGGACCTTAAAGATCATCTGCTTCTAATCCCATGCCATGTATGAGCATTGCATAGATAAATACAGAGATTGAGTAACTGAAACAAATGTTTTCATGTTCTTATTGCTAGTGGACTTGACATTTTTACAGTACTTTAAAGCTAATAATTTTCACTTTTTTAAACTATTAGAAAACCGGCAATCTATGAAATTTAAAACTAAGCTTTTCTCAAATGTTCAAGATGTGAGCAAAGTTAGAGTTTTGTGTAATTTTGAAACATCCTCTACAAAGTACATGAGAGAATAATGTATGAAATGTGGTGAAATGCAGCACTAAGTTTTAGGCAGTTATAAAGTACCTGAGGCAACCAACTTATCAGGAAGTTCAAAGTCTGAAAAACCAATTAGTTTTTCAGATCTCGTAATCTTTCCCAGCAGTAGTGGGGGGAGGTACATGGGGAAAGAAACTTCTTAATACTTTTTTAAAAAAAGAAAAAAAGTGTCCTGAAACAGTTGCCAGGTTTTACAGCTTCAGCCATTTTTGCTCACAAAAATAATAGAAAAAGCCCCTGTTCACTAGTTGTTGTACTGTTTTCCTAGAAAAACTTATCAAAGCCCTCCCTGATGCAGATGACCTTGCCAAACTTCTGCCCGACTTTGACAAGATTGGAGAGAGCTTCGCTTCACTGAAAGGATTTCTTTCTCCTGGTGAGAACAGTTTTTCAGCTTAATTTTGAAAGCATAAGGTATTCAAGATGAGGGTACAGGTATACCCTTAGGCACTAAAAGAAAGCAGATCCCAAAAAAGTTTGTTTTCATTTAATATCTTACCTGAAAGTTATGAACACAGGTAAGTGCAATGTATTTTTAAAAGCAGGAATTCTAGTAGCACATATAGAAAACCAAAATGTGAAATTGAATAGAAAACTAGAATTCTTGTACAAACTCTAAACTAACAGATTGAAAGCTCAGTTCTTTCAGTGAGTCAGAGAAGGTGGATGTGACCAGCTAGAACTTGGTGAGAGTGGAACTGGACAGCAATAGTATCCCAGCTCTTACAGGAGAAAGGAGTTGGATTATTAAGAATGAAGGTCCTTTTTACTGCAAGTATGTGAAATAAGCGGTTTGTGACAAAGGTGTTTGGGTTGAATGATGTTTTCCATCTGGCCATGGCCCCAGAAGAACTTGCTTGGAAATTTAGATTAGGTAGGGGCTGTGTTTCAAAGGAATAGATAGGAGTTTTAAATCCTTCACAAAAGATACAGGGATGGTCTCTATTCAGTGTACCCAGGCAGTAGCAGGTTTAATGGTTTTCATGTTTTGGGAGGCTTAAATGAGACATTTCTATCAGTGGGCTTTTTAAAACTGAGAAGTTATTTGACCGTCGTATCAGACTTGCTGATGAGCACAGCTCAAAACTTCACCCAGTCATTCTTGTAATAAAGTGCAAGATTATTCCTATTTCCTACCTTAGTGATTATCAAACCAAATAAATTTGTATCCATGAAAGATGATATATGTGAGGTGTTACTCTTCTAAGTGTGTTTGTAAATATTTTCATATCAGTGGGCGTAAAAAATGTGGTTTTGTTTCTTTAAAATACTGTCAATGGCAGAACTAATTTATTAATCTTACAAACTCAGCAGGAACCTAAGTAGGGACAAGCTCAGCAGAATGACAAGTAGATTACAATCTCCTATATATTTTGGCTATTTAAAATTTTGACAGTTTAAAGTTGTGTTTGTCTTGGCTGGTATTGTGAGATGTCACCTATTATTTGTTATCATACTCACACAGTCACAGTGGCCATTTATGATTGTGTGGTCCTCCAAATGAGACAGAGATCCCTCTTCTTGATTTTGCATTTTATTTTGTGTTTATAATTTTTATTTCCCCTCTTCTGCTGATTTTTCACAGGTTACAATTTGGTTAGTGAAGTCATAGGAGCTTCTGATCTGCTTCTGTTGTTAGGTGTGTAAAAGCCCTTTTTCCTGCCCTTAACCTGCCTTTTTAAACCAAACTGTTAAAGCACTACTATACTAAGAGGAGTGAATATCAATAGAATTTGCAGCAATTTAATATTGATTTACAAATACATTCTATTTTAAAAATAATTCATTGAATCATAGAATATGCTGAGTTTGAAGGAGCCCATCAGGACCATTGAGTCCCACTTGTGGTGCTGCCCAAGACACCCCAAGAATCATAACCCAGGAGTCATACCATGTGCCCGAGAGCTTTGTCCAAGCACTTCTTGAACTCTGTCAGGCTGGGGGCTGTGACCACTGCCCTGGCAGCCTGTTCAGTGCCCAGCCACCCCCCAGGTGAAGACCATCTTAGATCCTCCCCTCTGACAATGACGAGATGAATGATTGATATACCTGTGCCACAGTCCTTAGCAGATGCCTTTTATTTCAGGCTTTTTCCAGAAGCTTCTTCTGAAAACTTATGTTACTACAATAGGAGAGTTGGGGGTTTTTTTCTTTTTCAATAGCACCAGTGGAGTTTGTATTATCATCCTTCTGTGTTTCTCAGAAAGAGTTAATTTTACAATATTTTGAGAACTGTTAATAGTCTAACTGAAGCTGCCTGCTCCCTGTGATATAACTAATCTGAGTCACAAACTAGATACAAATTTTTCAGATGAGTTTCAAACTGATTTTCTTTTTCAGTTTCTCAAGATGAATTTTATTTTATAGGAACTTCAAAGACTATTGAAATACTAATTCATAGGGGTTGAAGCTTTAATTTTATGGTAGGTGTAGTTTAAGAATTTAAGTGCCTTTTGCATCTTATAATGAGTTTATGTCATTATGTCCTAGGTTCTCCAGGAGAAACAGCATTTAGGGCTACTGACCAGGGATACGACAATGACAAACAGTTCAAGAAGGTAATTACTCACCTGCAAAACTCAAAATGTCTTGATAAATGGGTATTTATTGTTTGAGAGGTTACCAGTAGCTACTTGCAGATGTTTATTTGAAGCAGCTTGAATAGAGTTTATCATTTAATTTTTGTTTTCATGGACAGTAGATCTTGTTTCTGTTAAATTTCTAAATTGTCATGTTGCTCATTCTTTAAAGGCTTTTCATTTTTCCTATTTTTATTTTTAAAAAATGGAAGAAAACCAATCTATATCAGGAACTTTGTAAATAATCATATAGTTATTTTTGCAACTAAAATTGTCTGAACTGGGGCTTTTCCATAAACAACTTTACTGTATATGCAGGCATGTATACATTTATATCACATTAATACTGCATGGCAATATATAGTAAACCAGCAAATCTCACATCTTAAAACCATTTTTTCCCCCTGTTGAACAGTGATGGATTTCTACACGAAAATTAACTTATCTTTTTATTTCCGCTTTGTCTGTAAACTGTCAATTTCTATTGTTTTGTTTTCTCTTGAGTGATTGCTTAGCACAGATTTCACTGTGGGAAACATAAAAAATACCTTACTGTTGATTTGTGAAGCAGTGGCCATCTTAGTTCATTGTCCTTGATAACTAAATTAACTGGAATTTTTACTGAATGCCACTAATATAATTAAAACCTGTTATTAAGCTGTAGTATTTTTGGATGCAGTTGTCAATAAAACTTTGGCCGTGGAACTGAAAATAGCAGCCCATGTGAAATCAGTATGACTTAGAAAATTTAGTCTGGTCTACTGGATTTTTTTTATTCCAATTATGTCTGACAGGTTGTGCTTAGAAACTGTTGGTTTGCTTATTACTGTGATCAGCCTTCAAACAAGGCTCATTTGAGTACCTAACAAAGCATAATCACCGAGTTTGTTAGTGGGCAAAATTATTATTTGCAGGACAATGAATTAGATGGCCTTTTTGCACTCAATGCTTGCCACTGTCAACCAATGCTAGTTCAAGAATTGTGATTGTATGGATGCATAAAATGCTGTAGTATGATATTAAATGTGTCTGATGAGCTGGTTTTCTTTGTTCATTGTGAAGGGATTAGTAATTGATAAAGGAATTTAGGAATTGCTCATTTGGAGGAATGTTCTGAAGAATTGTTATTGGGCATGATCCTCAGACAGGTCTCTAAAACCTTTCAGCAGAATGAATGAGGAACCAGTTAGCTTGTAAGGTAACTTTGAGAGAGTGAAAGATGTCCTGAGCACCAAATAAGAGTGCACTGCTACCTGCCAGCTAATGTACCATATTTTTAAAAAAGAATTAAAATTACTGGAGTGTTCAGATACGTAATTTAAATAAATGGAGTTTCAATCTCTTTTTACCTGCATTAAATAAGAAATTTTGTTCTGGGACAAAGAAGAGAGAAGAGGGTTGTAAATTTATAGTGTAGTAAAAAGATCTTGTTGCACTGTACGTGAGGGACTAGTTCAGGCTTGTATTTGAAACATTAGTGTTACCTTCTTGGAATATCTTGCACTATTGCCTGTCTCTACAAAAAAAAGAAATAGCTTCCTATTAAAGCAAGCAAATTCCGAAGCTTAGCCTTTGACATTAAAGAAAATGGATAGTGGTTATACCTGTGATGGAGTTGGAGTGAAAAATGTGACTCAGATATTGATTGGTTTGTGCTCAGATAGTCTTTCTCTGCTTTGGTGCTTTGGTAAAATCTCATGCCTTGAAGAACCTGCTGCACTATTGAGGAGTTGGCAGTGGGTGGTTGGCTCGCTCAGCCCACGCTGGGTCGGTGTGAGAAGCGGCACAGTATCCCACAGCCCTTCACTGCAGCTGCTGCTGGAGGGGGAAAAAGAGACTTGAGTAAGGAGTATCACTTGACTCAGATATTTTTTGTTTTTTTTTTAAAAAAACATTCTTGTTTGTTTCGTTCTTTCTTGGCAGTTATGCAATAAAGTTTCCATAACTTGCTCTTTTTTGTGAATAGCACTATTATAATCCTAACTTAATCTCCAGTTTCATGTTATAGGTACTCTGGATAAAATGGTGATATTTAATCAAATTTTTAGAGATTGATCTCTTTATCCACATTATTTTCATGCCTTTGCATTCCTTTTCAATTAAAGAGAGAGTCATACTCAGCTGAAGTACATTATATGAACTTTTAGTGTCAAATGATGGAAGGGGATTTAAAGCATATGCATTAACAATGTCAGCACTTGTTTTGCCTTTTTTCTAAATGTATTTTGCACTCAGATTCTCATTATTTTGCAGGATTTGTCCCAATGTGTCTTTCAACTATTGTTTCATTGACAATGAAAAGAATTATATAATGATTGTAAAGAACTTGGATTTTGAAATCTTATTAATAGATTAGGTGTTGTTTTTTCTAGATAAAATTCTTTAAAATAAAGCTAGTTTTACACTGGAATGATTGATTTTGGCAGAAGGTACACAGAGGGGTAGTGCTACATGAGAGAGATGTAAATATTTTTGTTTGTGTCTTGGTTCATACCAGCCTGGGTGTTGTGTGGGTAGTTCTGTGCTATTTAAGGTTATAGATTTTTAAAAATATTTGTATTGTTTATTTTTATATTTTATTTATATATATAGATCTAATTTTATATTCATTTCTAATTATGAGCTATAAATGATGAAATAGAATATAAAAGAAATAATAAGATTACTGACTGATATACAAAGAAAAAAGTGTTACAGATAAGCTTTTTATGTCACTTTATTTTTTATTAGAATATTATTACATGGGGTAGCTGTGGCTGAAATGGGCTTTTCATGCTTTATTGTGGAATAAGAATATGTGGCAGATGTCTCAGAAAGTAATTGCTCATTAAACAGATTTGGCGACTTCAAACATTTGTTACATTTCCTGTTTAAATGCTAAAAGGCCTTCATGGCAAATTTTGTTCAGTGTTTTTTCTTGCATTTTTTAGACCCATAACATAATATTTAGAAGGAATGTGTTGGGTGATATTGAGAGTTTCCTTGTCTGCACAATGGCAAAATAGTATTATTGTTCCTCAAGTATTAAGTGTAGCTGTGAGGGTCTCTCTCCTTGCTGCTGTTGGAAATGAATCCTGTCGCCTGGTTCCTGGCGCTGCTCTAATGCATTTGCTACTCTGGCAATAGAGACATTTATCAATCTTGAAGTGGTTCAGTAAGATACAAATGGGAAGATTGTCTACTTGAAATTATACAAATCACTATTTAACAAATGTTTTTATTTGGTCATTTGATTGTCTCTCTCCTTTCTCCATTTTCTCCTGTGTTGTTTATCCTTCTGTGTACATGCCTGTGTGTGTATTTCATGCAACAAATGTGTAACTTGATCACAGATGTCTTGAATTCTTACACCAAAGTTCTATTTCAGGGTTTGTTTTGATTTCTGAAGTACATTTTTGAAACCTTTCATTTCACTGCCTGTTTCCCTAGAAGATGATGTAGTATCTTTTAGAGAGCATTATTTAAATACTTCATTAATATTTTTGTCTGCATTCTTTGCAATAAACTGTTCATAAAATTCCAGTAGATACTGGCATGGTATTTCTAAACTGATTCTGAAAGACAGCTTGCCATTATGGGAATATTTGGTGTGGAGGGAGAAGAGAAGAAAACTAAGCTTTGTGGAAATGCTGAATGAGTAAAGGAATAATGATGTAGTTTTAGGGATTTTTGAAGTGATCAGGAAGGATTATGACAGCATGAATTTAAGCTGCAGTGTGTTACAGAAGTGGAGAGGGGGCTTTTTTTTAAATGCTCTAGAAACTATTCTAATGCTAGTTTGAGAAAGTTGAGTAACAGGCAAAAATCATCTTTCTATAAACTGTCTCTGGTTTGCTGGGAATAAAAGCAAAAAGGTAACCTTAACAGACAAAGCTGAGCCTGTTAGTTACTGTGCACAGCTCTGTGTAGAATATCCAGAACACTGTAGATACACGCACAGTTAAGAAAAATTGCTGATACTTAAGAACTTCTAGTATGAAGAATTAAAGTGAAATTCTGAACACTTTGAGAATATTTTAAAGCCAGCATAGTTGAATTTAGATGAATTTAGATGCTCAGTTAAAGTTGAACATAAAATGTAGCTAAATATTGATTGTTTTGTTCTACCTTGATTTGCAAAATGCAGTTTTGCTGGCTCGATCTGCTCCAGGCAGCAAGATCTTGCTAATGAAATTTCACTTTTGTTTGAACTGACCCATATCTGTTTTTTCATCTGTCTTTGTTATGCCCTTTGGTTTAACTTTGTTCTCCTTACACCCCAAATTTTCCTCTCCTTTTTATTATAAACTCATGGCAGGGCCTGCTTGGTGAACTCATTCTGTTACAACAACAAATCCAGCAGCACGAAGAGGAAGCACGCAGAGCCGCTGGCCAATATAACATGGGCTCATCCCAGCAGAAGCGAAAGGTGATGGCTTAAGGAACAATATATACTGCATTCACACTAATCAAATACTCCAACCTTCTGTATTTGTATTAGGAAAATCTAACTAATTAAATCATGGACCCAAATAATCACTACAGCCAGCTTCACTACAGTGTAGTGTGTATGCGTAGTCCTGTTTCAGTTTAACCAAGTTGTGTTTAAAGTCAAACAGGTACTTTGTGTCACTTGGAAATTGTATGTTCTCTGCCTCTGTAAAAACTGTTATTTGTCCGTACATTAAAAATGCATTTAAGGGAAGCATGTGAATTAATGTCAAGTCAGTTTACTGTTGCTTATGGAAGCTCTATCTTGTAAGAGTGTATCTATTTACAGGCACTGTATCTCTGGGAGCCTTTTTCTCTGTTTTATACTGTTACTAGTCTGAAAATGACAGCAACTCCTTAGAAACAATTTTGCGCAGACAATTAAATACAGCTGTATCTGCTGTATATTAACCAAAGGTGGTCCTTTGTCTGTTCTCCATCTTAAACCGAAACTTACATTGATATGTTGTGGTAGTTGAACATCTGCAGTTCAGTTTACTTACTTAATTTAAGCCCAGGTCATTTTATTAATTACTATATGGTTGAGATTAATTGGGAATTCTTCCTAAATTGGGATGTTTTAGTTGTCTAGTCTGTTAAAATCTGTAATTCTTAACCACATTGCTTTGTTGGGTGGTTCTGTGTACCCTCAATAGTTTTCTGATTACTTGTACTTTTCAACTGTTTTGGAATTGACCACTGAGTACAGAACTTGATATCCTTTGCATCTGAAGATAAATCCTATGAAAAAGGAACACACTAAATGTGAACTAAAGTTTAGGCATAATTCATAGTAATTAATGTAGTTGTCATTTTTTTTAGTCTCTGAAAGTATAATAGTATTTCATACTCAAATATTTTACTTTCAAATTGTTTTTATCTTTTAGGGTTATAATCCCTGGCCACTTTAAACTTTTAATTTTCCTTTAATTTAAACAAAATATGGTGAAAGGCATTTCTTCCTCATTTAATTTTTCAAAATTATTTAGTTAGTATTCTGTCTGGATTTAAAATAGCATTGATGTATTCTGTCCTCCGTTACAATGAGTCACAGCATTGTACTATAAAATATAATGTAAATGCAATTATTTGCCATTATTTTATCTCAGTAGATGTCCTACAACTCTTCTTGCATTCATGTGTATTTTAGTAAGAGTAAGATGTCTTCAGTGGTCTAAATATTCTCTATTTGTTCAGTTACTTGTTGTTTGGGTTTTTTTATTAAAAGTAATTCCTTCAGCCTTTGTCAGGTTGTATACAGTTTATTGAGAGAGCTGGAGTGTAGCTGGAATAGTAGCTTGAAGTTTATAATGAAATGTATGAATTGAAAAAAATGCTGAAAAGGCAATATATAAAATATATAAAAAATTATCAGCCTCATAAACACAATCAAGAAGGAAAATGAGCTTGATATCACCTTTGTTTCTGATTGAAATTCCACTTTGCTAGTAGTTCCATTAGTTGCAATTAATTCCACAATTCCCAAGCTGTAAAGCAACTTCAAGGGCTATGTTTGTAAATGTTATCCTGCCCTCCATGGCAGGTGCTTCTGTTTTCTGAGTGTTGGAGGTCTATTTACATTTACATATAAAAAGTTTTAACTTAGTATTCAAGTGTCCCATTTGGCCTACATGCTTTATGACAAGGAATGTGTCTTTGTCACTTTAGTCTTTTTGCTTGCATCAGATTGAAAGAGGTGGTAAGCTGTTTTCTTTACTGTCTTAGTACGGTGATATGCCTTAAAAGATCCCAATCATTGATAGAGATTCTCCTTCGGAAGAATATTTTTTTCCTGTCATTGAAATAAGTCATTGCAGGTCCTTTTGAAAATATGTAAACTAATCTTTTTTATTTTTTCACTGAGTTGACTTCCTTACCTCTCTATTAGAGAAGATGATAATTTTATTTCCATTCTGGGAAGTTTTGTTGCCCAAATTGCTTGCATATTTTTCCAATTTTATATAATTACTCAATATTAAGTCTAATGCAGTTGTGAGTTGAGTAATAGTAAGAACCATCTCACAATCAGGAGAGGACACTCAAAACAAAAGTGGGATTGTTTCCAGTTGGGTATTTTTTGGTCGGCCTTATCGTAAATATTTAGCAGTATTATTTTTGAGTCTTATACAGCTGCACCCTGCATGACTGCTTGAATGCATTTAGTCTGGGCCTTGATAGTTTCATTTATATTACTGGAAATCATTTAGTTTTGTAGATTATCAATTTAAAATTATTTGTAGTCTCATAGGAGAATATAAAAGGCCAATAACTGTGGTTTCAGAGGTACTGGATTTTCAGAGGTAATTATGACAAATAACGTGAGAAACGTTGTTGGAAAGCAACCACTGTGCAAAATGTTTGAATCTATAAGGAGCTTTTGGTAATCTTAGTAAACAGGTATCTGCATCTGTGTGCAGGAACCCTTGATTAAAACTGGCTCTCCAGTTTTCTTTTGTCATTACTCTTTATGCTGGCTATGGGGAAAGAAGGAGGAATCTTGATGTACAAACCGTGCTGAACTGGTTTAAACAAATAGTGATGTGCCTGTATAGACATATTTTAATGGTTGATTTTTTTGTGTAGAAATCACAGATGAGTCATGTGTGGCTATTTGTACTTCAAACTCTTAGCTTTAACTTTTATTGGCAACTTTAAAATTTTTAGCACTGTTATGGAGTACATGTTCAAAACTGTACGAACATTGAAATCACACCTGCACCAAATGCTGAGACAAATACATCATTCTAGAGCTGTTTGTTATTTTTGACATGGCTTACCTAATTGTCCTTGTTAGAATTAATCATCTAGTGCTGGGTAATTTTTTGCTTCATATCTTGCAACTTGCAGCTCTGTGCAATATTTTGACTTACTGTGTTGAGCATAAGCCTGCAGCCCATGCAAGCAGTGCCTGTGTAGTCAGAGGTGTCTCTCTGAAGGGATGGACTTCAGAGGTGAATCACACCCCCACAAGCCCTTTGAGAACAGGTTGTGTAAAAGCAGAGACCAGAAAATCTGCAGCACATGGAAACACTTTGTTTTCCTTATATTTCCTCAATTTTCATGTTTCTTTTGACTCTCCACACCATTCTCTTTGCCTTCCTATTTTTATTTTCCCCTAATGTCTCTGAGGTGTTGAGACTGTGTGTATAATGTAAATGCTTATTTACATATATCGCCTTGTGGCAGCACCAAGTCCTCTGTGTTAAACTAACCCTGTTTCTGATGTGCTCTTGCTGCTACGGAACTAATTATCAGAAATTAATAGCTAATTTACATCTCTTCCTCTTTGCTATTTATGAATCAGGAAAATTTGGACAAAGATGAAAGTCAGCTTGAATTTGTTTCTGTAAAGTGCAGATGCAGCTCTGTACATTACAGTCTTAATAGCTAAATAATAATCACTATGAATAATTGTAGATTTTTTCTTGTTTAGTCTGTAACAATTGTTGTGAAATTATAGTAATGGAATTAATTTATATCTAAATGACAGCTGTCCTCTGCATATTAAATAATATACTCTTTCTGATCTGAAGCTAGCTTGAGTTGTAAATGTCACATGAGCTTTATTACAAGAACTTTATTCAAATATTGAAGCTTTCAGTAATTGTTTAGATTATATTTTTTCTAAATTGAATTATTTCATGAGACAACTATTAGATTTTATGCTGTTTGTAAATATTTACCTCAAAGCAATTTGTATTGCACCATTTATGCTTGTGTCTGTTTTATTAAAAGGGGATTGTTTTATTAAAAGGGGATTGTTTTAGACAACTGTTTATTACATCTTGAAGAACATATTTGGCAAATATTTGTCTAAGAATGATCCTTACTGCCTGATATTATTACGTTAATGCCTTGAATGTCAAAATACATTGTCCTTTAATATCCTAATTTTTCCAGTTTTTAATGTAATTTAAATAACTTTGAAATAACCCTTCAAGACTATCCTACCTAACATTTATGAAGTTATGCAGCATGTTTAGAATTATCATTCTGACAAACAAGTGTGAAAGAAGAATCCTCATGAATATTCAGAAATAGTGAGTACTCTCCTGAAAGTCGTTTCTGTAGCAAGCAGGTGTTTAGTGATAATGCTCATTCAGAGAATGAACATACAAGATCCTAAGAGTATGACTGGTAAAACTACATTTGATTCAGTGGCCAGAAAACTCAACACTGTATAAAGTTTCTTTTCTCTAAGACTACTTTCCTAGTCTTAAGCCTTGAAGGGTTAATTTTTGCATTTGCATGTACTGAAATTCAGACAGTTCTTTGATGTGAACCTGCTGTAGCAGATGGAACTTTCCATCTGCTAAAATTTTTCCAAATCTCAAATGCTGATTGAAGAATTTTACTTGCTTTAAAAGGCATGTAAAGTCAGTTTTCTTATATGGACTGAAGCTCTCAGTTTGTGATTTGGTTTCTTACGGGGGTTAAACTAAATACGTGAAAGTAGCCATGAATATTTTTTTCGTAGGTTTCTGACAAAGAGAAGATTGATCAACTTCAAGAAGAACTTCTACGCACTCAGGTGACTTTTCTGAGTTACTGATGTCTTAAGTAGTGATTTTTGTGCAGCAGATTCAGATTTAGTACACAAAAGCACTCCTGAAATACATTTGGTAAAAATGCAGTGCTTTTTTCAGTCTCCAGGTTCAGTTTATCAGGATTCGTTGTGTTGGCACAGACCAAAGGTCATTCCAGTCTGTTTTTTCTCTGACAGTGACTTACAGAATGCAAGACCTTGTTCTAACAAAGTTTTAATCTTCTTGATTAGCAAAGCAGAACTAGTTATTTTTAAGCTAGATTTTTTTCAGGGTTGATGAGTATTAGTCATGTTTGTCAGTATTTTGGTTTGCTTGCTTGCTTTTCTTAAGTTGATGTACTTAATCTTTTATCTGTAGGCTTCTAAATTGACTCTTTGGCTCAGCCACATTGTTTTGATATGGGTTTCTGTAACCTATTCATGTATTTGCTAGTTTTGAATGCATTTATTGCTGAATTCTTTTTAATAACAGTTTGAAATTTTATTTGTTCTTAAAAAATGCCCAGGCCAAATGCGTTACTACATCATAGAAAATGGTTTCCAGAGTAGATACCAAAACTATACATACATACATATATATATATATATCTCATCTTAAGAGTTCTATCTTAATCTCCTAAACAGGATTGAGCTGGTACAGTTGTGTCTTGAACTGAGGTGTTATGCTGAAAAAAGAGTCTAAACTAGGCTTGAAAATTCAGATTTAAGCTGTGTGATCTTTTGATTGAATGGCCAGTTCTCACTGACACTAATTTCTGTCTTGATTCCATATGTGTATCTTCTTTTAAAATGATGCTTAAGATGGTTAAAGATTGGTTTATGTATTCCCAAGTTGGAACAGTGTGGTCTTATTAGGACATTTGAAGCAAAGGAGTTGCATTGGGAAAAAATTTCTGATAGTCTTCTCTTGATGGGCTTGTATTTTTAATAAATGTAACAGTCACAAAAGTTTCTATATTTTTGAAGGACTTGCCTGAGGGATTATACATTTTTCATAGGTAAGACCTTGATGATGCAAGTGTACTATTTCCATAATTACAGGAGTATATTTACTGTTTTGTAGCTCAAATACCAAAGAATGCTCGAGCGACTAGAGAAGGAGAACAAAGAATTAAGAAAATTGGTACTGCAAAGAGATGACAAGGGAATTCATCAGAGAAAGTTAAAGGTATTTATGTGTTAAAAAACCACACAGAAATGTAATTATGATATATTTTCCACTATTTCCATGATGCTATTCTAAATTGTGTTTGTTTGTTAACTCATATATGAACTTTCAACATTAGTTTTAAGATAGTCCTTCTAATTCTTTGACTCATCCAGACTTTTATGCATCACTTTTTTTTTTTTTAATACATAGCTTTTGGAAATGGCTTCAGTTGAAGAGCACAAAGGGCTTAACCCATCTAACTAAGTAACTTACCCAAGTGACTGGAAAATGCAGATTGGGTTCTTCAATGTAGCTTCACTGTATTTTCTTACAGTCTTGCTTCCAACTCTTCTTGCACACACAGTCTGATACCTTTGTATGTTGTCATGGGTCTTACTGAGTTTGGTAGGAAAAAGTTATGGGGTCAGGAAGCATCATTTAATGGCTCTATAAATCCAAGGAGACTGAACTAAGTATGCTTTTACTTTTGCCTGCCAACATCCTGAACATTCTAAAAATGGATGTTTTCCAACTCTCTCTGCATCACTTGCTGACCAATATTGATGTTGCTCTTTCCTCTGAGAATTGGAAGATAAAAAGTTCTTATTTGTACAGAATTAGATTGATAACTCTATACCCTTGTTAATGCTTATTGTTCATCAAACTAAAGATACGTCTTGATGTTTAATAGAAGGAACTCAATTCAGCTTCAACTTGGACACTGAGCTCTGTTGTTCTCTTATGGTGTTCATAGGTAAGAGCTCTCATTGTCTTCCTTCAGCAGGGTGCTGTAGTATTTTCATCCACAGAAGGCAAGGAATGATTTTACTTGGTATTGTACTTCATAAAACAAATTGTCTTAATTGGCTGTGTTTTCTTTCTGTACATCTTTTCTGTAGAAATCCTTGATTGATATGTATTCTGAAGTACTTGACATCCTGTCTGATTATGATGCCAGTTATAACACTCAAGATCACCTACCTCGAGTAAGTACATAATAAATTGAATGGTTTTTATGGAAACACCAGTCTTATATTTGAGTGGAGCCTTTAATTATATTCCAGAATAATCCAGAGCTAGTGCTAGACTGTTTTCTTGTGACTCCGGTTTTTTTGCTTAAGACATGTTCTCCGTTTTAGAAGCAATAAGATAATTTTGAGAATAACCAGTTTACCTATGTTAAGTCTGTCTTGGCTTATAGATAAACCCCTGTCTAGTTCAGATATTGCTGCTGTGCTCAGCTTTTCACTTTAAATGGTTTCACATGGGGCACCGCATCCTCCTTGACTCTGTAAAATGACTGTTGTTTCCCAGTGTGTGTGAGTGGAGGTCAGAGGGTAAGGTGTCCTGCCTTCTCCCTGCAGCAGTGCTGCTGTTGGAGTGCCCGTGGGACTGATTGCTGGTGTAGGGAAGAGTCAGGAATGGTTCCTGCTTGCACAACTGCTTGTAGCACTGGTAGCTTCTATAGGAAACCGCTAAGATGCAGAAATGACAGCAACTACTTCAGAATTCAGCTTTCTCCAGGCAGAAGAAGCACCTACCAGATGAATAACATTTTGCCTTCTGAAAGGATTTTGTACAAGAAGAGAAGAGCTGCCTGCCATAAGAGCAGGCGCCTCTCTTCATTAGCTGGCCTGACAAGGTGTTTTGTGGGCTGTACTGTCTTAAGCAGAATTCAGGTTTTTTGCATGACTACAACTCAGTATTTCTTCAAATATTCCAGCTTTAAACCAATGCATTTATTATTGAACAGAATACAGCTGATGTTGATAAAGATTCATGTCTTTCTAGTCAGCTTTTGTCTAAGCTTCCAAAATGTTCTGCTGAAAACCAATGGCTGTTTCAACTTTCACTTAAGGTGGTGGTGGTTGGAGATCAAAGTGCAGGAAAAACCAGTGTGTTAGAAATGATCGCCCAGGCGCGCATGTTCCCTCGAGGGTCTGGGGAGATGATGACACGTTCCCCTGTAAAGGTAAGAAACATCATAATCTCTGAATCTGCATTTGCTGTGTTGTTCTCCCTCTGGTTATGCCATTAATTGAAGTATACGTAAACATGTTTTTATATAATGGCTATAAGCAAGGTGGTTGTTTCAGCCAATGACAAAACCTCTGCAGGCCAATATAATAATGCATGTGTACTATCTGTATAGTAGTTGTACTACCTACCATTAAATAGTCCTGCGCTAAATAAGCATTACACATAGATGTGTTTCTGCAGCGGGAAGTGTACATATGCTGTGTATTTATGTTTCTCTGTGTTAGATTTTCTGTGTTTTCTCATTAGGCTTTTACCGTTTAGGTAACCCTTAGTGAAGGTCCCCACCATGTGGCTTTATTCAAAGACAGCTCTCGGGAGTTTGATCTGACCAAAGAGGAGGATGTAAGTATAAAGAAGTGACTGGAAGTTAATGTGACTTTTATTAGTTCTCTGTAAAGAAATTGTATCTTTGTGATCTGTTTAATTAGAGTGAAATTTGGTATTTTGCTTTTCTTACAACAGCTTGCAGCTTTGAGAAATGAAATAGAAATCAGAATGAGAAATAGTGTGAAAGAAGGGTGCACTGTTAGCACTGAGGTAAGACTTGTCAAATATTCAGTGGCAAATATCTGTACATGTGTATCTTTTGTAAGTGTTCTTCAGCTAGGATACTGTGGTGAATCCAGTTTGTGCATACTTAATATTTTGCACTATGGAAGGTGTATTTGTACTGTTAAAATCAGTTTTATATCAGTTACTTGCATTTGAAGTTGTACTTCATATTTAAAATATACAGGTTGCTGCTGATTGAAGCATATGTGTGTAAATATGCATTTATATAGTTTTATATGTGTTTGTGTATGTAACTACATGAATTTCAATTTTACCTCCCAGACCATCTCCTTAAGTGTGAAAGGTCCTGGTTTGCAGAGAATGGTATTGGTTGATTTACCTGGAGTCATTAGTGTAAGTATGCAATAAATTAAAAAAAAATTAAAAATTAAGACATGTAAATGAAGTAATGTTATTGGTGAGAACATTGGCTGTTGGGGGTTTTTAACATCTTTTTTCCTTTTTTTTCTCATTAAATATATATTTCCATATACATATTAAAGACTGTGACATCAGGTATGGCTCCAGATACAAAGGAAACTATCTTTAGCATCAGCAAGGCCTACATGCAGAATCCTAATGCCATCATCCTCTGTATCCAAGGTAATTAGAATCTACATAGTTATCCAGCTGGGAGGATTCTTTTAATCATGGTGCTTATTTTACTCTGGGGTCTGCCCTGATTGTATTATTTTTCCTTTTGTGATAATTTGTATAGTGTACCAAACAGCATGCTCTGGAATGTCTGTTTATAAATTAAAGCAATCTGTGCAAAATCTGTGGCAAAAAGCGACTTTTTGGTAAGGGTTTTTAATCATTAAAGAAAAATGGTGGTGATAATAGTATTTGAGATTTCTTCAGCAGTAATTTTTGAGGCAGCATACAATAATAGAGTTGAATGTTTTGGGCAAGTTGGTATTGTTCAAAACTTACACAAATAGAACAAACTAGTTTTTGGGGGTGCTGGGAACAAAACAAATTTTCACTGTGTGTACCCCAAAATGAGTCCAAATTTTGCTGGTTTTAATTGGTAACATGAAACCTGCTTGATGCCTACTGACTCTTCAGTACTGTATGTTAGATTACATAGTCCCTAAAGTACAATTTTGTATTTATTTTAGATGGGTCAGTGGATGCAGAACGCAGTATTGTCACTGACTTAGTCAGCCAAATGGATCCCCAAGGAAAAAGGACAATTTTTGTATTGACTAAGGTTGATCTTGCGGAGAAGAACGTGACCAGCCCAAACAGGGTGAGTTGAAACTGTTTTTCTCATATCATGGTGGCTAAAGTCACACATGGTAAAATGTTTGTGATACTGTCAGAAATACTGGACCTCACCTACCTTTTCTAGTTGGTTTTAAGTGCTTATTTCTGTATTCAGAGTGATGATTTTTTGGGGAGGTGGTTGTTGTTTTAATCTCGCTCAGGCCTTGCTTTTAGTGATCAGCTATGTGACCTCAGTCTCAGCTTGCTACAATACTGACTCCTTTCATGAAGGCAACCTGAGCAAGTTCCATTTCCCAAAAAAGGGTTTTCTGGGACAGGCATTTTTGCTGTATGTTGTATTTTGCTGTGCTGTGCCTTATTTGTTTTATGCCTTTATTTTTTTTGTTTGTTTTGTTTTAAATATCAGTAGAACTCATAGTCCCATGACAAATTGTTCCTGCAGTAGTCTATTCATAGACATAGCTAAATCTGGCTTTAAAATGGTGCTGAATGAGAGAATGTCTCTGTGCAAAGTTAACCACGGTTTTTTACTCCTTTATTTTCATAGATCCAGCAAATCATTGAAGGCAAACTCTTTCCAATGAAAGCTTTGGGTTATTTTGCAGTTGTTACTGGAAAAGGTAAAGAGAGCTCTAGCTCTGCTTATTTTGTCCTTGGTAGCAGAGAAAACTGTCTAAATGGAACTGTTGCAGCACTCTTTTTTTTCTCCAGGAAACAGCAGTGAAAGCATTGAATCTATTAAAGAATATGAAGAGGAATTTTTTCAAAATTCAAAGCTATTAAAGTATGTTGCCATTTCATTCTTTTTACTCAAATGAGCCTGTCGTAAATCCTAGCATCAGTTTTTCTTGTTAAACTGAAAAGGATTTCAATGTGGAAATACTATTTGACATTTAATCTGCCTAAACTCAGTACTATGTTGAAGTGACTAAGTTGTCCTGGTTTCCTAATGCTTGCTGTAAGTGAATGGAGACAGTCAGGAACCTTCAGGCAGCATTTGATTTCACTGCAGTTCTGTGCCTCTCTTCTGACGTTTCTCCATTGGTTCTACAAGAAATAAGTTCCAGCCTATGTTCAAACATTTGATACACCTGGGAGGAGGGAACCAAGCCCAAATATGAGTTGTGGTTCCTCTAAATGTCAATTGTCTTGGTATGACAACATTGTATATGAAGGGTTACCTGATGTATTCTGAGAGAAGTTCATAGAGCAGAGTTTTGATTTCACAGGCTGGTATTTCTCAGGAAGGTCCCCTGCGTGGTCTTTGGGACCGCAGTACCTGCAACCTCTAGAATAAAAAATTATTTCCATTGAGAGTTTTTTGATTTGCACATTTGCATCTTAGTTTCTTCTATAAAAAGCGAAGCTTTATTCTTCAGAGGAGAAATCATAGGCCAGAAAGCATTGGTAGGCATAGATCTCCTATAGCTGTCTTTCTTTACAGGACATCTATGCTGAAAGCACATCAGGTAACAACAAAGAACTTAAGTCTTGCTGTGTCAGATTGCTTTTGGAAAATGGTGAGAGAGTCTGTGGAGCAGCAAGCAGATGCTTTCAAAGGTAAATATCTTTTTAAAAAAAGAAGTGAAATAGCAGCTCACTGTTTGCTAACATGGTTGGGCAATTATGTTTTACATGATCGATATTTCTTGTTAATTGATAATTTCCCCAGTTAATCTTTATTAAAAAACCCAAACAAGTAATTCATGGTATGAAGTATTCACTTCCTCTAAAAACCAAAGGAGCAAATAAGTATGAAGAAACAAAATCAAGGGGGTTTTGGTGTTTGTTTTTTTTTTCTGTGAGTGAAACACAGTTCTTCTACTGGATTCAGGTACTGATTAAAATAGCCTTCTACATAAAGGTGCAGAGTTGGAAGTTTAATGGCTCTTTCCACTACGTTTTTTGCACGGATTCTGCAGTTTGCAGACAGAATATCTGGTCATAGACAGCAAAAAATTCTGTTCATTTGCAGACGCACTTAAAGTGCTTTGAGGGTTTGTTATAATCAAAATTTGTGGCAATTTTAGGACCTGATAAACTTTTAAGGTGGTGATGAAGTTTATATAGAAAATTTAAAAAATTCTGGGCTTGTTTCTGATTTTCGCAGCCACGCGTTTCAATCTTGAGACCGAATGGAAGAACAATTACCCCCGGTTGCGTGAGCTTGACAGGGTAAATTACACTACTGCTTTAATTTACAAAGGGTTGAAGATTATAATTAAAATTTTTACCATTTAATTGCATTTGTAAAGGTTTCTTAGAGTTAATGTAAAGAACTGACATTTTAAAGTGTGAGGACAGTGTAAATTACTTTAGAGGAAGGAAACTGTGAGCTCCATTTTCGAAATACTGTTCTTCAACGTTGTGATACTTCTGCATTTACATCCTTCACTCTTCTAGTATAGAGTTCTCTGACCTAACTTGCCCCCAGGAATAGGTCAGCATTTCTTTGTGATCATGACAGAACTGGAATAGAGAAGTTACCTTTCCTGGTCTTTTAGACAGACAGAGTAACAAAAAAAGTAGGATCTCATTCTCTAATTCTTTTATAGAAATCCTCAACATTCAAGTGCCATGCCTGGCTGGAGGCATGCAAGAGATGAGTGGCAAGTTATATCATAAATCAGGGTAGCTTATGAAATGCACATTTGAGGTTTAAAAGCCATAAAAAAAGGGATTGATTTTTTCCTTTTTGTATGGAAACATGATCAAACCATACTTAATCTTATTATTTCCTTTTACATAGAATGAACTGTTTGAAAAAGCAAAGAATGAGATCCTTGATGAAGTCATAAGTTTGACTCAGGTCACACCAAAGCACTGGTATGGTAATTTCTTCTTTTTTTTTTTTGTTTTTAATTTTGTTAACTAGCAGAAGTTTGCCTTTATATAAAGAGCTCTAGTAAACAAAGTACTCAAGTATAAGTAAGAAACTGTTTTTCTTGGACAATGTATTATCATGTTCTTTGTCCCTGTGACAGTTGTCTGTCTTTGTTATTCTGAATCAGCAAATATTTTTATAATCCCCTCACAAAAATTATATCAGTTTGTGCTTTTTTCTGTTTTATATGGTGTAACAAACAATGGATACTCCTCAAAAATTAAAGGGAAAATGATAATGAGTTTTCAAATATTCATTTGAAGTATGAATGAGTAATTCCTCTTGATATTTGAGGATTATCACTGTGCGTATCAAAATAATGCCTATGACCTTGAAAAAAAGAAGGTTTTGTAGTTCTGGGAATCAGAGATTGGGAAATTAAAGCAATATGTAATTCCTGGCTTTAAAAAATTGCTGATCTGTATGTTTGAGGGTTTCATCCTACATGTGGATCTCACTGGTAGCCTCAATCACGTCGCACCCTACTACAGAGAAGTAGGTCAGTGTAAGGCAGCACAGGTGTGAGAGAGAGCTCAGCCGAAGCACCTCAGCCATGTGGCATCACTGCATAATAAAGCCACTGTACATGCAGCCTGAGAGGAGAATAGCCAATGTAAAGGATTACTTTGACAGCCTGTACCACAACTGACAACCACAAAGAAAAGATTTCTTTAATGCCTTTGCCTTTAGTGACCTGAATTGAACTGTTACTTGGTCAAAGATTAAAACAAAAAAGATAAAATATCTGACTCTTAATGACATTCAAATAATTCTGGATGTGTGGCTGTGTTCAGAGAAAGGTTTGTATACAGTGTATTAGTCTGAAATACTGTTCTAGTCCAAATGTAATGCAGGTTTGTCATTTTGGTGTTTGCTGCTCTTGGCTGTGTAATAGATGTGAAGAACCCTGGCCCATGTCTACTTTGCTTCATTTCATGTTGTGGTTTGGGAGGGTGCATAACATGAATGCTTCTGTGCATTTATTTTGAAGGTTAAAGTGTAGTGGTAATTCTAGATTTATAACACTTAATAAGCTATAAACTAGAACTGGACAGCTAAGTCCTGAAGAAAATGCTTTTATAAAAATGCCATTATATCCAGACTAAAACCAGCAGTGCAAGTGAATACAGGTGTTTCTATCCTGTTAAAATTTCTATTCCTCCCAATTAAGTTTGATTGAATTAAGCAAAGCAAAAATGTATTCTTATTGAAACATCAGTAAAGAAAAGGAATGAGACTGCATTTGCTGTTAATCAGAGAACTACCCTTCTCCTGCAGTGCATTTGAAGTCATAAAATGCATAACAGGTGGGTTCCAGCACACCCTGTAAGTGAATGCAAGTGAAACTAATTTGCCACATCCCTGGTGGTTCTAATGGTGATGAAGAATGATCAATAATTGATCTCTGCTGGAATACTATTAAAACATCCTTTTTTGAACAAAACTTTTTAAACCAGTTTTAAACAGTTTTTGGCAATATTTATTTAAAGGTAATTTTTTTCAGCATTTACATCTTTTGAGTTCCTTTTCATTTCCTATAATACTTTTACTACCCTAAATACACTGAACATCTCTTTCAAAAGTAGAAAAATTAGTAACTTTGATCTCCATTAATACTGATATGAAAGAGGGACAGCTTCAAAATTTTTAATTCTCAAGGAAGGATGCTTTAAACACAAAATAGAGATTTTTCAATTATGCTGTTGTTGAGGAGGCTTGTGGTCTGAACTTCAGCCCATTTGGAAGAAAAGGGCTTGAGTCTTGTATCACCAAGAAAGGCATTTTTTACTCTTCGTCTCTTAGGTCTCACCATTTTGCCAAATCTAGCATTCAAACGATCGAAGCTGATGTAGCATTCTGAGCAAGCATCAGGTTAGACTGCAGAAAACCCGTAGCCTGTACTAGAAGCTGTGGCAGGAGCAGAAGGAGCTTGACTGGCTCTGTGGGTACTGGGTCCAGGTTACACTGACTCAACTGAGATGTTTCACTGCAGCTGTAAGGTTTCTGGAGTAAGCTTACTGCAAAGTAAAAAGGTTGAAGTTGGATCATTTCCATTGTTACTTTGTGAAAAGGCACCATAAATAGGAAAGCAGTGCTTAGTTTTATAGTGACATGAAGCTCATTTGTTAATGAATGTCAATACATACTTTGGTAAAAGGTTAGTCTTGTCATATTGCTTCACTGGTTGTCAAATCTGGGAGCAATCAGTGAAAATCCCAGATGGAAAACTACAGCGTGTTCCAACCATCAAATCCAAATACGGCAGAAACAAAACCCACATGCTCTTTTGGGAGCACGAACTTCAGTCAGATCATTTTGATGCTTTGCAGTCTGCCCCCACCTCCCATGCATATATACACACAGCTCTGTGTGGTTATACTGCTATAGTTAAAGGCTTCAGGGACCTGTTGTGTTGTGCAGTGCAGTGGCAATTGTGAGAGTCTTAGAGGTCAACTTCTGGAGCTGTCTTTGCTGCTGAAAACGTTGTGCATTTGTGTCCTTAGTTCCATGCAGATTTTGGTTTGAAGTCCTGATGTTAAGGAGTATTTCCTGTGTTCTGTAGTCTTGTTTTCTCAGTGTTTCTAACAAATTGAATGCATACCTGTTAGTCACTTGTGTATTGGAAACCATCACATGCGTTACAACTTTCATTTTAGGGAGGAGATTCTTGAGAAAACTTTATGGGAAAGGGTATCTACTCATGTGATTGAGAATATATACCTTCCAGCAGCACAGACTACAAACTCAGGGACATTTAACACCACTGTGGACATCAAACTGAAGCAGTGGACTGACAAGCAACTGCCTAATAAAGCAGTAGAGGTGAGAATTTAGTTATTTACATTAAAAAAATAAAAAATAAAATCTGTGCAAAACCTTTTAAAATGAAAGCATAACTCCAGAAGTGTAAGGTGTTTTTTGAAGGGCTGACTGCAGTTCTTTTAACCAACTTACATGTCAGAAAAGACTTGCAAGATCTTGATGTTTAACAGAATTCACCCTAACCCTAACTCTATTGCTATAATATACTGAATATGCAATATATTGAAGCAAAGTTTAGTGTTGCCTTTATTAGTAATGGTTAAATCGGCAAAGGAAAGTTCAGTGACTTACTCTTATGCTTGCATGTTTTTTCAGAAAGTCTCCACATTTTCATACTCATAAGAATTGCCATAGATGTTCCCTTAGCAGCTGGTGCACAGTGTAATGTCCATTTCAGGAGGAATTGTTTGCTTACTTTCTAGGTGGCCTGGGAAACTTTGCAAGAAGAATTTTCCCGTTTCATGACAGAAAAAAAAGGAAAGGAGCATGATGATATCTTTGATAAACTGAAACAAGCTGTCAAAGAAGAAACGATAAAACGACATAAATGGAATGAGAGAGCAGAGGATAGCCTGGTATAATGTAGTGGGGTTTTTTGCCTTGTTGACTAAGTGCTGTTGAAATTTTTTTACTGAAGTTGCATATTCAGTATTTTTGCATTCTTTCATTGGAACCATGAAATGACAGGAAGATGTGTCTATCTCACATTTGCCATATAATATTTTATTACAGTGTTTCTCAATGTCATTATTATCTTTTATTAGTTATTGCCCTAAATAACACCTAATAAAACTGGTTTGGTTGGTTCAGAAAAGTCCTCCATAATCACTGGCTGCACAAGGACAGCCTGGTGAGAATTGTTTAGCATCAGCTCATTTGTTCTGTTTTGCGTAGCCGCATTGAATAACATCATTTTGTTATCATCTTTATAGATTTTGTAATCCAGAGAGGTTTCGTATCTTCTGTATTTTTTACATTATCTATGCTAGGCTGTACAAAAGAGTCAGAGGCACACAAAATATTTTTGGCAGTGCTTTGAATAATCTTGAATAAATCACATGTGCTCAATACAAGCTGTTTTAACAGACAGTAAAAAATGAAGAGAATGCTAGAATTTTTTTTATTAAATCCTGAATAAATTATTTTTTGCATGCTAAAATGGCATTCTGTATTGCAGCGAGTGATCCAGCACAATGCCTTAGAGGATCGGTCAATATCTGATAAACAGCAGTGGGATGCAGCCATTCATTTTATGGAAGAGACGCTCCAAAGTCGCCTCAAAGATAGTGAGTTGTCTCATGTATTCCACTCTTCTGTGCTTTTCAATCTGGACCCGTCTGTGGATCTAGTTCACTTCACTGCAGTGCAAGCTTTTATATCAGCACAACTGACGCAGTGCTGACCCTTTGAAATGGTACTATACTGATAGAAATATTTAGAAAATACAGCCTCAAAAGCTTGTGCTCTTACTCTTGCAATGAGACAACTGAAAGATAAGTAGTAAAGATCTGTAGAGTCAAAAAATGGTATGAATGCACATGTAGGAGAACAGGACAAATTCAGGGAAAGTAGTTGGTCCGTTTATGGTTTCCAGCGTAATTAGTTTTGATGCAAGTTGCAGCAAGGTAAGATTTTTTTTAAATGCCTTACTTAGAACAGGTGGGCTGTTGTGGTTTTTATTTTCTGGTTTCAGTATCTACCTCTTGGCAGTCATTTTTAAATTTTAGTGAAATACATCAACTGTTGCTTCAAGTAGAAGGCAACGTGACTTGACTCAATATGGCGTATCTTATGTTCTTCAACATAAAATGTCCATTCTTCTTCTTGTGCCTAAGTGTAGAATAAAATTTGACTGATTGCATATATTTGATGTGATAGTTAATATCATGCTTCTTTTTTCAGCTGAATCTGTTATTGAAGATATGGTGGGTCCAGACTGGAAAAAAAGGTGGTTATACTGGGTAGGCCGCACCAAAGAGCAGGTAAAAGGAAAAGAATTATAAAGAATTTGTAATTCACTACCTTTGGAAAACTTTGATTATTACATTGAGTAAAACTTTGAGTGAATTTTAAAAAATACAAACCTCTTCCCACTATTTAGATGATTGCAAAAAAATAAAAAACTTTTCATTGTTTTAAATACCACAAAGAATTTCATATACTTTTTCCATAGTGTAGCTACAGAATGGTTTGTAAAATTCTGCAGCTGCATTACGTTTTTGCTGTTATGCCACTGACGTGTATTAAAGTTCTTCCAGCGTAAAGAGATCAATGAGAGCAGGAGGAGACTGGGCTGTTCTCTTCTATACTTTTAAGCGTGACTTTTACACAAAAGTCACATGCAGTTTCCAATCAAGCTCCATTTGGATTTGATTAGTATGTGATAATGTTATTAGCATTCTAATCATGGTTGTATCTTCTGATTGGCCACATTGATCATAAACTCTCCTCCCATTTCCTCCTAGCTTTTGGAAATCTCTTTGGAATTTAAATAGCACCTTCCAATCAATGCCCAGAGACAATGGGGGGGTTTTACTATTTTTTCTAGATATTTCTCAAAATGAACCATACTTTAAAGAAGGAAGTAGAGTTTAAAAGAATATAGTCAAAGTAATTGTTTCAGAGAAAGGAGTTTTACAGTCAGCTCTGTGCAGTCAAGTATAGGAGAAAGGTAGTGACTTCAGCCTTTGTTACTTGAATTTCATGAACAGCAACTTAAAGGTATGAATCCGTGGAGAGTTCTTGCTAACTAATAGGCAAAAATTACAATTCTCATCAGTGTCACAGGTGATATGTGAACCCTGCTAGTGGCTATTCATGGAAGGGAAAGGGGGCTAGCATCTGTGATTTTTTTCCCATGCTTCTATTCTTGTTCTGAATTTCTGTGCATAAAAAATAAATTAAAAATTGACAATGAATTATCCATTAAAAATACTGTATTTGAGATGTCTGCACAACTACCCTTTGTAGTTACTTACATGTAATAGTTTATAGCATCAGAGTTATGTTCTGGCTTATTAAGCAAATAGAATGTCTATTATGAAGATATTGATGATTTCTGGATCTATCGTAATTCTGACTAATCATTCCTATCCTAGAATATTCGTAATGAAACAAAAAATGAACTGGAGAAATTAATCAAGTGCAATGAAGAGCATGCAGCTTATCTGGCAAATGATGAAGTGACGACTGTCAGAAAGAATCTGGAAGCAAGAGGAGTAACAGTGGACCCATGTCTGGTAAGACACAGAATTGTATCAAGACATGTGGACACCCTCTGTGTACTCTTGAATGTTCTTTCTAAAGAGCATACAAGAGACTCCAGCTGAATACTGAATTTGTAATCCAGATGTTTCCAAATGAATTACTAAACGAATTCTTGCACGCAATTCACACACTTCTGTTGGCTGTCAGACAAGTGCAGTACAACACTTTGGAATCTCTATGTTTAGACTGAAATCAGAATCTGCTGAGCAGATTTTCTTGCTTACATTATGACACAGCTTGTTTGAAATTACTGTTCAGATGTTATGTAGTGAAATCAAGGCCATAAAAACATCAGATACCTTAAAAACATATTGTGCATCCTTAAGCTTTCATTGTGGTTGTATGTGAAATTTGAAGTTCATGTTACATTGAAGAAAGAGAGATTTTTAAAAAATATTTGTAAAAAGGTAGGATTTTTTTAGGAGTGTCCCAAGGGATGATATTGTACATTTCATGCAAAAAGACATGTCTCATTGCAGTGTAAGGCCCTTAGGGGTAATTAGACCTTTTATCTAATTAAAGGTAAGATTTTAAATAAATGAGAATTCAGACTTTATTAAGTAATAGATGTAGATTTCTTCTAACAGTGATTTATTTTTTGCAGTAATTTTGGCTTCCTTTTCAACATTAATACCTGTAATTATTCTAGGCAGAAGAGTCGTTTAAATATCTGCTGCTCCTTTCCTATACAGTACTTACCATTTTTTGTAAAGGTCATAGTAGTGATCCACATCTTCTTCATAGGGAGGCAGAGTGTGAGCTGAGTTTTCTTTCTAGCTAAACAACTGATCTTCTTAATTGTATTTTATGGGGGTTTCAAAGAGGCATATCAATACAGGTATTTAATTTTGAAGAACTGAAACATAAATAAGCCTAATCAAGAAAAGTTACAAATGTTTGTTTATATAAGACCCATTAAATATTTCTCTATGCTTTAATCTGGTGTAATGGGTAAATTAATGGGTACAACTCAAAAATGTATTCATGGTGTTAATGTAAAGATTGTTTTGTATTATATAATTAAATGTATTTTGGCTGCAGATGGTAATTTTAACCACTCACTTATGTTATATGCATGGAAGAGTATATTTTTAAATTGACAGTCATCTGTAATGTTTGCCAAGTGTAAATAACACATTAATCATAGCCCAGTTACAGACAAATTGCTGAAAAATATTTAAACACATGTTATGTGACAGTGATAGTGGAATTTGGAGTTATATTTTAAAATGAAATGTTTGGGCTGAAGTTCAGCTTCCAGCAGTGAGGAGCCTGACAAGCTTAAACAGTAAACCTTGATCAACAGAGGCTGAGACAAATTCCATCACTAAGGACAAAAAGGCCTGTTGATGTTCTACCATGAGATGAGCTGTCTCCTGCTCTAAGATAGAAATGAACTTTAAGATGTATATTATCAATTCATGTTGAAACTCTTTGTTTTCTTCTCCCTATATAAATCCCTGTTACAGAAAATGTTAACTAATTGTGCAACCTAGCTGAAACTTGTATAATCCCCTAGTTAACACATGTTACCATAATCCATCCTCCTTATTAGCGTGTCCTGCATGCGAGACCCTTAAATTGCGTGTCGCATGTTCAATAAAGCATTCCAGTTTTTACCCCCAGACTGGGATTGTTAGTTTTTAGACTCTTACAATTAAATGCAATTATTAATCTGTGCGTGATAGCAAATGTATGTATTTATTTATTTGGTCCAATTTAAATACTGTTTTCCTAGATTAAAGACACATGGCACCAAATTTATAGAAGATACTTCCTGAAGTCTGCCTTGAACCACTGCAATCTATGTCGAAGAGGCTTCTATTATTATCAGAGGCATTTTGTGGACTCAGAGGTAAATTGAAGAACAGATGTTCTTCATCTACACTAGTGTTTTGCCTTAGTATTCCTATCTTAGTTGAAAGAAAAAATCTAAAAATAACTTTGAAGTAGCCTGACCAGATAGCTGGTGATCTCAAATATGTTTTACATGAAGCTTACAATGGATAAAATGCCATCCTGGTCATAATTGTGTAAAATGACCACTAGGTATTAGCCATGACCTAAACATCTGTTACTAATCAATGTGTATTGAAAATACATTATTAAAAGCAATATTGTACTGCTGGTGGTATCTGGTTGTTACCCATTTCTCCCACATTCCCATTGCTAGTTATTTACCTCACTGATACAAAAAAAGATTAGAAAACATCTTTTTGGATTTATAAGAAAAGTATGGTCAGGAAGTGTTTAGAGTCAATACTTGGTATCACGTGTGATCAGTAGGGAAAATAAAACTGTGGAGTTTTCAAACAAGTCTTTATAAATGACTTTACAGTTTTGTTAACCCAAGCTTGTGCAACCAATGACAGTACGCATGAAGTCACACAAAGAATATGCAGTTTTCTTACCATTATATTTTAAATCAAAAATAAATTACTGGAAAGGTGGAGCTTCTCACTTTCTGTGGAGATTTGTTTTTCTTTTAATGAGCAACAGTGATTCCCATTGACCCAGAAATCTTTGCTACTTCTGAAATACCTTTGCCTGTAAGGAATGAGAGATTGAGATGACAGCATGGAGAGCTGCCTCTTCATGACATTTAACCTCCTATTCATGTTATTGTCCTTGTTTAGGTGTCCTAATGTGAAGTTAATGCTCCCTCCTCCCAACCTTACAGGTGTAGAAACTGTCTCTTCTGTTATTAATAAATATAGCCCTTGGCCCAGCACTGTCCACAGAAGGGTTTGTCAGACAGGGTGGCACAACCTGGAGCTCAGCTGTTGTCTGTCACTTTGTTTGCTGTGAATAAGTGTGGAATAAGAGTTTCAGTGGGCATTGGGTTACTCTCACCAGCCTGCATATAGTGTGTGCAAATTGTTTTTCCATGGTTTCCATGTATGGCCCTTTTGTTGAAAACAGCAGATGTGAAAGTGATGCAGTGCATTAAATAAGGCTGATGTGGTTCTTGTGAAGTACTTTATGTGATTTCTTGTTACTTACACAGTCTGTGGGCTTTTTGTGTGAGATCAGGATGTGTATATATGAAGTTACAGTTGCTGCTCGGAGAGTCAAGAGATTGTTGTACATGTAGGATGTTCAGTGGACATCAGAGGTCTGACAGCACAACTTCTCTCATTCCAGCTTGAGTGTAACGACGTTGTCCTCTTCTGGCGCATACAGCGAATGCTGGCGATCACAGCAAACACACTGAGGCAGCAGCTTACCAACACTGAAGGTAAGGCTCACAGTCAGCAGGACAGGTTGAAACAAAAAGTTACCTCCTAAAAAAGTCATCCAATTATAATTTTGCTAAGAGAGAAAATAACCTTTGAAATGTAACAATCTTTCTCAAATAATTTCCTGTCTTAACGGCCCAAAGAAGGGGCTTCTGTGTTCAGAAATTTGTCTTTCTCCAGCTAGATTAGCTATTATTGTAACATATACTATGATTCCAACAGACCTTCCCAAAATTTTGTCCTTAGGTCACTACAGGTACAAAAGTAGTACCACTTACTTTTTTTCTTGCTTTGTTTTTTTTGGTTTTTCACAGTAAGGCGCTTGGAGAAGAATGTAAAGGAAGTGCTTGAAGATTTTGCTGAGGACAGTGAAAAAAAGGTCATGCTCCTAACTGGCAAGAGAGTCCAGCTTGCAGAGGATCTCAGTAAGTACCTACTCTGTAGTGTTTTGGAATGAGCTTGAAGTGAAGCAAATTCTGACCACTGTCCTTGAGAACGTTCAGTGTGATATGAGTTGTTCATGTATTGGCATTTATTTAATATTATATGAATTTTTTCTTAAATATGGTCACATCTTACTAATTCAAAGGTGGTCATGGGTAATATAGTGTGATAAAACAGTGGAATTTACACTAGATGTAATGTCACTGATACAAATATATTGCATTAGTATATTGAAAAATATAGTTACAAATGTAGAACAGAACCTATTAGAGATAAAGATCTGTGATGTTGTGTTTATTAACATGAGATGGCCATTATATTAAGAGATTTAACAAAGGAGAAAATCTAGCAGATTTAACCTTCCAGAAGGATTATAATGCTTGGAGTCACTCAGAAAGTGTTAAGGGATTTTGTGATTAATGTAGTAAGACTTTAGAGAGTGAAAATTTGTAAGGTGACAGTCCAGGTTGAGATGATACTCCTGTTTTCTATACCTGCACATCCAATAGTGTTTAGACTGATTTTCAGCTGATGGGGTTTGTCTTGCACTCAATACTGTGGATTTTTTGGCAGCATTCTGCTGTTGTTCTGTGAGACTTCTGCTTAAACCCCAGCTATGCACCTGGACTGGTAGGGGAAAAAACAATGCCTTGTAAAAGGGAAAAGAAAAAAAATCTTGTGATAAATGAAGTTCATGTAGTTATGTAAGTATCTGCATGTTGACATCACAGGTGACCTTTCTTCTTAGACCTGTATTTTGTGTTTGATTTAGAAACTAATTTTTGACTTTGGATAATTAATACGGAATAAATTAATGTTATGGTCAGTGTTTCTTCTTTGAATTAGTGAAGTAATTAGCAAAGTTCAGATATCAACAGTTCAGTAGGACAGAGAAGTGTTCTATTGCTGTTAGTTTCCTAAGTATGACTCGTGTCTTCCATTTTTGCATCCAAAAAGTAACATAAAAGAAATGTTTTGCTCATAATCAACTCAAAATCTAAGGGTTTGGTTTTGATAGTGCTGGTTTGGTTACACTGGAAATGCTGTCTTATAATTGGAAGTATTGTTATTAAAATCACAGTGGTATTTGTTGTCCTTTAGAAATTGTTTCTATAATATTTGGTAATTGAGAGTAGGAATTTTGGTGATCTGGGGCAAATTATCTGGGTTTTCTTGACTGATCTCTGAAACAAGTTGTATGACTACATAATTTTTTGATAGGTATTTTTTGATAATTCTCTTAAAACATCTGATGTTGCTTTTGAAACCCTGTATCAACGTAAACATTGTTTTGGAGTGGGTAGAAAGTGTTTTACATATAAGGGGTTTTCTTCCTCTGTGTGTATGTTGAGGTAAAATGTGTGGTAGCCTGCAGAGGAGGATGCAAGCCTTTAATGAGGAAGTTACCTCCTTTTTTTTAGCAAGCACTGCTGCTTGCTTTCTTTGATGCTGGATGTTGATTTTTTTTTTCTGAGCAAACACTGATATAGAGTAAAACTTGAACATTTTGATTTATCCTTCAATATTCCAAGTGTCAAAAGAAAATAAAAGAACAGTAACAAGCACATAATGTTTAAATTAACTTAGCTTTATTTTGTACTGAAATTGACTTGGAATTTTTGCTTTGTCAACTTTACTTCTCCCAAGCCATGAGAATAAGCTCCCATTTCAAAGCAGTAACAGCTGTGGTGGGGTCATTATTTTGTAAACTGCGACTAGACCTGTAGGAGCAGCCTGTGTGTGTTTATAACCTGAGGTGTCTGTGTGTTGGTGTGTACACTTCAAGTGTGTAGTTTGCATTTCATAAATTACTGTGTAGTGAAAACATGTCACTGCACTGTATTTCTTTAGTTTCAGGAGGCCACACATCCCACACACATTATTCTAAGGAAATAATTGTTAATCAGTACAAAACGGATGTATGATGACATGTTCTACTTTATTTTACCTGTGGGAAGATTTTAAAACTACCACTGCTTAGGTCTGTACTCAGTTCAGTTGTGTTCTTTCTGCATGCTTTTATTGCTAAGTGGCAGTAATTTTTATGGGGAAATGACAGGAAAAGGAGATTTCTTTTCCTTTCCCTCAGTGTACCTTTCTATGGTGCAGTGGGTTTTTCATACCCCTGAGAAAGTCTCTGAAAGCACAGAGCACTGAACAGTCAGATGGCTGTATGTGTAATTTCCTTCTTGCAGCATTTAGTGATGATCAAGATTTTGCTTAAGGAAAAAAAAATCCTGACTTCCATGACACACATTCATAAAGTATTGGTATTTTAATTAGGAAGGGAAGTGATCTCCTGAATCACAAAATCCAGTCTCTATTGCTGGCAGCTGAGTTTATATAACCCAGCTGATTGGAATATCTTGAGCTCTGTCTTTAAATCAGTTAACTTGTTGGGTCTCACTGTTCACAGTGAAAACATGTTCCAGGATGTCTTTTCTCTCATGGTTACAAATAGTCTTTTAGTTTCCAGTCTAAATTTGTAAATATGAGACTGGAATTTCAATTCCTAATTGGAAACTGTACTTGCAAATGTAAATTATTTATATACCCGAGGTTGGGATGCTTCCTCTTGATGATGATGGTGTGGCAACACTGTCTCACTGCTGTTACATCAGTCTCTTAGTGCTGAAGCACTGGAAGTGCTTTATTGTTTGTTCAGGGTACTGGTTAATGGCAAACTGTTATTAACATTGGTGACCCCTTCTCATAATGAGAGTTCATATAAGACTCAAAACTTACTTGAGCAGGTTTTGTTATCTGTGTTCTACAGCCTTGAATGTTATTTTAACCTCATTTAAGAGAATTCCTTGATGATGATTATGCCTGAATCTTCCTGCTTCTCAGAGTTGACATCTCAAGTTTTATTCTAGGTATTTTAAACAGTGTAAACAGATCTTTTGAACGGTCTCTAACAAATCATTAATTTTATAATGTACTAAATGTTGCTTTTTCTTCAGAAAAAAGGCTTTAAATGTAGTGTAAATGTACTCCTTAACCATAAGTATTATCATGGTACTTGTACCAGTGAAGTGAACAATTACTAAGTTTATAGAAATAAAGAAGCCCTAGGATTAGAGACCATTTGGAAGGAGGAATCATGAGGTGCAAAAAAGGGGCAGAGGAGGATATGAATAGCTGAATTGGAAAAAGTGACTTTAAAAGTGTCCTCAAATGTAGTCAATCCATGAGAATACCTGTATGGAAAGATACACCTGCAATGGATGTATCCCAGTGTCCTGTTTGTGGCAATGAACAAACGTGGGAACAGCATAAGAACAGGTTAAGCATACGGCAGTAGTTGCCTGTTATGCTTTCACAACATCCAGCAATCTGTGGTTCCAAGATTTCCTAATCCTGAGGTAATATCTTGTGATTAATAGGCATTCAAGGATTTTTTTTCCTCCTGTGAATCTCTCTAATTGCTTTTTGAACTCATGTAAACTTTGGCATCTGCAACATCCTGTGGCAATTAGTTCCAGAGTTCAACTACACATTGTGTGAAAAAGTACTTCCTTTTGTTTGTTTCTGAACCACCTGCCAGTTTCATTTGGTTCTCCTGAGTCCTTGCTCTGTGAAAAACATTCAGCAATCTTTTTCTATTCATTTTTTGTGCCATTCGTTACTTCAGAGATGTATATGCTATGTGCACTTGATCTTCTTTTTCCTGATTGAAAAGTTCTCGTGGTGTAGTTGTTCTTTGCCATGGACATGGTTTTCTAGCTTCAGTCAGCCTTACCACTCCTTTCCCCTTTCTTAGTTCTACTCCACCCTTTTTGAGGTGAAAGAGCAGGACCTGCACAAAATATTTGAAATGTGTCTGCATTATGGATTTACACAGTTGCATTGTGATACTTTCTGGGGCTTATTCTGGTCTTTTTTTGGTAATTCCTTGTAGTCTGTCTCCTCTTTTGCTTGCTGCTGAACTGTGAGCTGAGGGTTGCAATGGATTTCTGCTACAATTCCAAGTTCTTTTGTGAGAAGTAACAGCTATGAGATTTTTCTTGTCATGTTTTTAAACTGCAGGTACAGTTGAGACACCTTTATTAGTTTGCTGAGGATGCAGAAACAAGCAGAATTTGCTCTCTGTCTCTGGAGGGAGAGTTGCTGTCTTAATTGTGGCAAGTCAGTCCCTTTAAATTCCTGCAGCCTTGTTGTGCACAAGTGTGTTCAGCTGTGCACAAAGCTTTTCCACTTGCTCTTTTTAAAAATATTAATTACCGTTTTTATTCTACAACTTCTTCAAAGAAGGATCAGTCTATATATGCTTTAATTTTATCAGTGACCTTTGATAGTACTTGCTGGTTCATACTGTTTTCTCTGTATGTATTTGTGTTTAACTTTCCAAAGTGACTGACACTGAACATTCATTTAGGCTGCCTGTGAAGTTACTGAAATTTTTGAATTTTAACTGTATTTCAGAATGGAGAGTGTTTCTGCAAAATTTGTTAAAACAGTAAAGCTGGTGGCATTGTTGAGTTTCAGGATCTTACTAATGGCTGTGCTAAAGTGAGTTGGTTATTTATAAAGGGCAATTACTTGAAGTCACATCTTTCCTAGAACTGTATCTTGTTAGCTATGTTTTTTAGTACCGGGCAATACAATTTTTTCTGGAAAAAAATTGAATACCTAGGTGAAGAAATGTGATTTCAACACAAATAATGTATTTTTTGCTGTTGTATTTTTAACGAAAATGATAAAGTAGGAATTTCAGCAGAAATACTCCATAATATTGTGCAAAACTGATAACGTGAATAAATCATAACTTTCTGAAGACTACTTTTTAACATGGTAACTTTTTTAAAATGTTGAGTTCTCAGTAAAAGGCTTCCCAGAACTACCTAATTGTTTTCAGAATTCCCCTTTGCTGGATTTGCTCTTTTTATAAATAGTGCCAAAGCAAACGTCCTCAGTAGTGTGTTCTCTGTACAATAAGTTGTCATACAAATTCCCATCACAAGATGGCAATGAGTGGCCAGTAGAGGAGGCACTGGAGGCTGAGCCTGTCGCTGAGCTGGTGCCCGGTCTTCCCACCTCTGGTGCTCTCCATGAGCACGGCGTGGGCAGTCGGTACTGGTTTCTTGGATGCCAAATATTTTCCTCTGGGAGGAAGATGTGCTTGCCTATCCTTGTTCCTCATGTTTTCCACTCTCTCTAGAGTTTTTTTGTTTGTTTGTGTGATACGTAAGTTATGAAGATTCTGAAGGATGGTAATTTTTTTCTCAGCTACACATTTCTCATTAGTAATTGCATGTAAAGTATTAGTTTAGTAAACTTCGTTACTGAAAAACTGTTAGGAACTTAATGTTTAGGAAATCAGTCTTCCAGTATCTTGTCCTAAAGCTAAGCCACATCTATTCATATTGCAGTAACATTTAAAACATGCTAGATGGTGACATAGATGTTGAATACTGCAGGTGAATCCTTGCTTCAGGCAATCAGCAGGAGCTTTGCCATTGACTTCATTAGAGTTGAAATCTCACAGACCCCAAAGAAATACATGTGTTCTAGTTATCTTTATTTTTTCTCTTTTATTCCTTTTAAACAGAGAAACTATGGATGTTGCAAAGGCATCCTTTACGTGCACAGGGTAAACATAACCTGGTATATGCAAAGCATCTTTCCTGGGTCACAAAACTATTCATCCGATATCCTGTGTCCTCACAAGCTGGAAAAGAAAGCCCAGAACTTCACCAGATTATAAGTAAAACCACGTGCATGGGAGAGGTCATTGGCAGGATGTGGGAATGCCTGTGAAAACTTGATCCTGTGAATGGATCAGCCTCCAAGTTCATTTGCCAGTAATATTGACACCTGTACAGGTGTCGTGGACTAGCTGAGACTTTGTTCTGCACAAAAGCTTCTGGAAACATTTGAGGAGTAAGCCCTCACATGATGAAAAGACAGTTTAGGGACATTTGTTTAAATTCTGTCATACTTTTGTAAGCTATGAAATGTAACAGTTTGCAGAACTTAATTACTTTCTTGTAAAGACTAAAGCATAAAAACTAAACAAACCAGAGTTACAGTAAAATACTTTCAAGTTTTATATCTAAAGTAATTTCTTTGAAGTCACAGCATTAAATTCGTAATTTTCTTTTTATCATGTTGAATATAAACCATTTGCCAACTTAGAGCATGAATTATTTAATATCATATAGACATATAATAAACTTGCCATTTTAATGGAGTTAGAAAGCTAATGTTAGCCAAGGTTGGTACTTCCATATGCAAGTTGCTGACTCAGGATCTGGAATTCCTGTGATGCATTTGGCTAAGCTGAGTGGGTTCTGTTGTGTCTGTTGTATGTAATAAACTGACTTAAATCCAAGCGAGCCTCCATTTTTGTTATGCATTTATGCAAGTTGAGGATAAAGTCCATGAAGAGTACTTTGCATATAATTACTTTCTTCATGGTTACTTTTTTTTCTTTCATTTTTCTTAGTTGCAGAACAAAAATGTTGTGTGAAAGTAATGATATCTTGTGGTCATTATTGTAGCCTAATTGAATTTATGTTCCTTGAGATGACTGTCAACAGTATTTTGATTTGACCTCTGTCCCACATGACATTGTTCATTACATGTCCTCCTTAAACTTATACTTTGACTTGGCTCTCTAAATCCTTTGCTTTCATTTGCTCTTCTGTTATGAGCTTTAACTTGTTTTTAAAAGGTCACAGCATTTTATAAGGGCAAAGCTCAGCTACAAGGGGAAAGACCTCTTAAATAAGCAGATATTAGGTAATCTTGCCCTAGAAACAAGGCAGACAAAACAGCTCAAAAGGCAGCAGTCTTGCTTTGCTCCTTTCTTTCTGGTCACAGCAGTGAGGAGCACTCAGTTCTCATCTGATCCTGAGTTGGCAGAACATTACACCAGGAGATGTGTTGGCCTTCTAACCAGACAGAAGCAGAGCAGCCATTCCCTCTGAATCACTGAGCAGATCTCCCAACTTCTGCTAAGCATGTGCAGAGTAGCTGCCATATTCACAGTTCCCTGCCAGCAGCTTCCCTGAAGATGTTAATATGGCCCTCTATCTTATCAGAGGCTGGTTGTCATTTAGACCACATTCATTTCTGACTAAATCAGTCACATCCTGTGGGCTGTCTGTGTCTTAACTCGTTCAAGCTTGTGCTGGTGTCACCAGTGTTGCTAGTGGCACCGTGACTCCTGTGCTCCTCCTGGTGCTCCATGATGCAGGAAGTTGGGGGACAGTGTGCTTGGAATAAGTCTGTGTGGTCATGTCTTCAATTTCCCCTGTCTTTGAACATAAGCAGCTCACAAAATATCACAATAGATTTGCTACCTTTCTGATAGAATGCAAGTGAATTGGGTTTGCATGATTATCATGTTTTCAATTCCATGTAGATAATTTAAGAAATTAACCCAAGCAAATGTGCTTTCATGTGAAAGACTCTTTAAATGTTCCTTTTTTTTTTCTCTTGAGTTTTGGGGCAGCTGCATGAAACTAATGAATTAAAACCAGAAGAATGTGTAGGATGGCCTGTGTCAAAGTGCAGATAAGGTGGTTTCTGCTTTGTGTCATGGCAGAAAGTACTTTAGAAAGCTGCATCTTCTCAGAGAGGGAAGTAAACCTCAAGGGAGAACATACATCACTTGTAAACGTCCTGTGATGGAGCGATGGTTTACTTAAGAATCCCAGATGACCAAAGCCTGTCTGCTGAGATTTCTTTGTTATTGATGAAGAGTTAGGCACTGATGTCCAGGTCCTAAAATGGATCCTTACAAAGTTCAACACATTTGTCACTGACTAAACGAAGCCTATCATTTAAAGTTGACATTGAAAAATAGTGATAAACTGCTACATGAATAATGACATATTTAATGCCTGTTAATCTTACCCTAGGCCCATGTCTCTTGTACTTGAAGGTCATTCTGGTGTTGTCTGCTGAATTTATTTTTTTTCCTAGAATTTCCTTAATGATGCAAGGATCAACTCATCTAATTGGATGATATTTTCTCTTTAGTACTGGTTGCTTATTAGTCAAAATTTAAGTAAGTACTTATCATAGAGAGTTTTACTATTTCTATAAATACAGGCTTTTAAATGGACCAATGAATGCATTTGAATGGAACTGTGGAGTGTAAAATTCACATTTCCAAAAGCTGAAGAAGTCAGTGTAGTGTATGAATGTTGCAGATTGTTAATACTGTAGTGGACTCTACTTTTAATTTTGAAGTATATATAAAAAGAAAAGGGAAGGAAATATTTTCAGCTAGGAATGATAACAAACAAAAAAAATAATAGATCCATCTGTTTTTCTTCAGGGTATGATGACTTAAATTTCTGACCATCAAAAATTAAGTTGTTTATTATTATGATCTAAAAGTTAATCTCATCACCATTTCATTTTCTGCCTTTTCTAGAGAGACTTTCACATAAGTAACCCTGATACCATATTATTTTATTATCTAGGTAATTACTGAGTATGTTTTCTTTTGGTGGAGAAACAGCATATATCAGTTATTTCTAATGTTAAAGTCTTTTTACAGTTTTATATATTTAATATTACAGTAGCCTTTATATGTAGTTCACCTTTATAGCTGTATATGTCCTCTTTGCATTAAAAAAATTAATCTTTTTTTTAATATCACTGGGTGAATCATTGTGTACTACTTCTGGTTTGCCTTTGTACTTTTCACTATTTCCACCCAAAATAACGAGCATCTTCTTATTTTGATTCATTCTAGCTTAACAGTTTGGATTTTGAAATTCAATCTTTCTGTATCCGTAAGTCTGATTCAAGATATGAGTCTGTTTTATAAGGTTGCCTCGTCATTCTGCTACTGAGCTCCTTCTAGCTGTCCAGTAAACAGCACAGCTGAATTCTGTTGAAAGATTGAGTTATTAGAACAGTTTTAATTAAAAAATCTAAGGTAGAGACAGAGGACTGAAATGTGCCCAACTCCTACCTTGCTATTGCAGACATTGTGACTCTCATAAACGTGAAGCTTAATACAGAGTAATGATCATTGTTACATTAAGCTGACCTTAATGACAGTGTAGAAACGTATATCGTTCATAACCTCACATCATGGTTGGTAATACTTGGTGTCCTTTCTGTAGACAAGCAGGAGTGATGTGTAATAGTCCATAGAAATGTGTCTTGTATAAAGTCAGTAGTCTACATAGTTGTCAGTTTTGCTTCAGCCCCATATCTCTGTTCTCAAATGCTCTGTAGAGACAGAAGGATTTTGTGTTTGCCAGCCTGAGGAGCCCCGGGGACTTCTCCAGGAAACACAGTCGGCTTCTGTTCTGTTCCACTGGGGCACGTGGGAAACTTGCGGCCAAAACCATTTTGTTAATCTGCAGAGGTCTTGCTTGTGAATCTGGAGCTGCAGTAGATCAAGACATTGATTGATTAGTAATCTACAATTTCATCAGCATAATATACAAGTCCCATTTCTGGAACTAAAAATCCTTATTAGTAACACTAAAATAACATTGAAGTGCTCAGTACCTTGTTAAAATAGCTGAAGTGTTTTTAGACAAGCTCTCTTCTACTTCAGCCTGGTTCTCTTTAGTCTGAAATAAAGGTAATACTGTTTCATACAGGCATCTTTGCTCAGGTATGCTATGCAGGGATTAATAATGAATATTATATTCATGCTGGTAGCAAAAGTGACTTCAGTGATGGCAGCTGTGACTTAAGGTTTTTTTCTGTCTAAAATGACTTCCTAATTTTATTGTATTTCTACAGCAGGCTAAATATACAGTCTGGAGGTCTTTTCCTGTTTTGGAGGTGGATTTGCCTACAATAGGGAAAAGGAAAATACATCTTTGCAGGAAACCCTTGATGTTTTTTCCTATTAAGGCCATGCAAAAGATGTTGCTCAACCAGGTCACCAGCAGGCAGTTGTTGGTGAACTCATATCCATGAAACTGATATGTTGGCTGACCCTGGAGATTTTAATAGTGATACTAAAATAATTAGTTTAGCAGCTTGTCTTGTTCTAGGGTTTAAAATAAATATTTCTGAGAGGACACTGAAATATTATCATTGTCTATTTAATAATGAGAGCATTTCACCTGTTGCACTTGGATAGTTTAGGGCATGGCCTTCTCCTTCTTTCTGCACCTGATAACTGGAGGACAGGTATTCTGGATGTTGCCCAAATCAAAATACCTTTTTTGCATGGCAAAGGGATTTAAGGTACATAAAAAACTTGTCAGTGAGTCTGCTGAATCTAATGGTGGATGGCTTTATATGTCCAGGAGGGGAGGCCTGATTTATAAATGTATTTACAACATTTTTATATCATCAATATCCTGTTCCAATGAGTGTACTTTGAAGTCAAAATTTGTATAAATAACTGACACGCATCAGAATTTTTAGAAAGAACTCAAACTGAATGCAAATTCAAGTCTCATGATAGGTTACAACACATAAGAAACATTTTGTAACAATAAAGAAAAGCTGCTATGATGTAGTGTCAGTTAACATCTTCATTCAGCATAACTAGTGCTAACTACAGGTGGGGTAACATGGTAGCTGTTTTCTGCAAGCTTGCATATTAATGGTGCACATTCTTAATGATTCACAGATTTGTTGCATGAACTATTATAAATTCCATTTAAACTTTTCAGAGTTCTGCAGTGCTTTTATTACACTAATGAGCTAATTGTTTAAGAATCATTCACTTGATTCACAATGATTCATCCTCCTGCCCAGCCTTTTTTTAAAAAACTTTCAGCTGCTGATACTCACTTGAACAATATTTATAGCAGTTTGACAGCAGGATGAGGAACAGCATTTGTCTTTGTAACAGCTTAAAGAAAAGGCCTTTCCAGCACCCAGCCATGCAGCTACAATCTTGACCTCTTTCTTATGCTGGGAACATACACACAGCAGACAAGCAGCACCTCCCATGTGTTTTCTTGACCCTTTGACTGTCCATTCACTTCCCGTCTGTTTTGCAGCCTTAAAGGAACAGAGGGGGCCCTCTACTTATAAATCTGTCTTTGCAGATGATAAATGATGTTCTATCTCTTTAAGGGCAGTCTGGGTGGTTTGCCTTTTTTTTTGTTCCCCACCCTCCCCCTCCCCCCCCCCCCTTTAAAACTTTAGCTTTCCTCTTGGTCTTATCCAGATTAAAATATGGTATGTGAACAAGAGAAAACTGGCAAAAAATGTGATGGGTAGTTTCAAAGGGTTTTCTAAAATTCAGCAGGACATGACCCTGCAATGATCAGTGAATTATGGTAGTGTTTGCATGAGACATGAGTAAGTATGTTGATGCAGGTCATGTAACTGTGAGTGGAAAGTCTGCCTTCTGGGGCACTATTTGGAGTGGCTGTGAGTGTGCTGCATCACACTGTTTCCACAAGAAGTAAAGCTTTCGTATGGCCATTACAAAATTGAGGAATAAAGAGATTATTCCTCCCTCTCTTCTCCATCTGACTGTTCCTAGGGTTATATACAACTACAGAGTTTGTGTCTTACATAGCCCTAAGCAAAAAATCAGCTTTCAACAGAAAACTTCGGATCAACATCTCTAGTTTTTAATGGTGTACTTCTGGGCATTCTGATGAATTCTGACTGTCTGGGCTTTCCTTTTTACTAGAGGAAAGATGCATTCACAGTGGTAAATTCAACACTTTTGCCTCTATGGTTTAACTAACCATAGCACAGAAGTAGCACAGCAGTGAGAATATTTATATGTAAGGAAGAGATTAAGAAAGGAAGGAAGATTAAAAAAAAAAGGAAGGGGGAGAACTAAAGTCTAAACACAATCCAGAGCCAAAGGAGTAACAAGCATGAGCTTTCAAATATCAAAGCCATGTAAACATTTGTTGTAGGTAGAGATCATTTCAGTCTAGAACAGAAGGATTTATAATAAGGAATTAACACACTTTTTCATTGTTGTTTCATGCTGTAAGTTTCATCAAAGTACAAAATGAAGATGGATCTGTGTCCAGAAAGATTTTATGATTTTTTTGATGCTGCAACTGAAATTTGATGTCATATGGGCAAATTTGTAAATGGGAATGGAAAGCTTTTTTTATTTGCCCAAAGTACTTGTACAGTTTTCTCGTTGTTCTGGCACAGACAGACATGAACATCTTTAAAATTCTCTACTAAAACTATTGTTATTAGAGGTAAATATGTATTTGAATGTCTCAAGTTTAATTTATCTTAAGAACCATAAGCAAGACAGATTTTGTGGGCAAAGGCAACATTTTTTATTAAACCAATTAATACAGTTGGAAAGTATCCAGAAAACATTTTCTTGCTACTTCAAGTATATTTGAAATAAATCAGTAATGTAGCTTTTGTGTTTAATATTATTTTGAGATGATTTAGCCTTACCTCAGGAGATTTGCTTGATAATTTAACTTCAGCTGTTTCATTTTAGCACTGTTCGTTAGTAGCTAAGCTCAGGCATGTAAGGCAACAATCAGAAAACAAGCAATCCTTCTAAGACTGAATATTTCAGGGGTTTCCCTTTTGACCAGCCTTTGATATTATGAAAAGCAAACTTTATCTGTGCCTGCATCTTTATATGTTCACAGTGTATCCAAATCCTCGTTACAGATCAATTAGTCTGGTTTTTAGCCTTTTAGATTTAAGATCACAGGATTAATGAAAAGAAAATGAGCGGGTAGCAATAACATTTCATATGGAGATCAGGAGAGACTGAGCATGAATGAGGATCTCAAGACATCTGAATAAAGAATTTCCTCATTCTGTCAGTGAAGTTTTATGGGATGTGGAGAGAGGATTATGGGAATATTCATGACCAGATCAAGAAGCATAATAAGCTGATGTATGAACCAGCTTATCTTTTAGGTAAACACGGGGTAAATGGGAAATAGGGTAGCCATTCATGGCCCCAGGCCTGTGAATTTTACTATTCTAAGATGGAGGCAAGGGTTTAGTTACAGTTATTCTTCTTTGATTTAATTTGATTTTTGATTAGTGTTTAACAGGTGCTGGAAGAATTGCATATTTGTAACTTCAGGCCTGTATTACAGCTACCAAAGAGCACATCATCTTTCTAGAATTCAGTGTAAGCAATAGTGTATATTTAAAATTCTGCAACAATAAGAGTGTAGTGCTTTAACAGCCTTCTGTGACATGGGAGCATTGTTCAACCTGTTACAAATTGCTAGCAAGCTGAATGCTTTTAATCTGTGGGTTACTTGTACATGGAAAAACACAGTATCACTAAAGCTGGAAAGAGCAACAGGTCACATTTTGTCTATCCCTTAATTTACTTCTGCGATAACGATTCTTATCTGAAACCCAAATGATTTGTCATGTTGATTCAACCTTCCTCAGAACAGAATGTGCTATAATTTACAAGTGTAAGTCAGTAGTATTTTGATCTAGGTGTCAGTCAAAACCCTGCAAATGTGGGTACAGATCTTGTACATTTCACAGAGCCAAAAGCTTTCTTGAAGATGGGTAATGTCTGACTCTTGAATTGTGAAAATTAATTGTTCCACATGCAACATCACATGGTGCCCATGAAACTAGGCAGTTATCCCAGAGTGGCAGACCCTGCACTTGCACTCATTAGAAAAGTTCTGTCTGAGCACTTGTATTTGCTAGTTTATTAAGATTAGTGTTGTATAAATGCATAACTCTGCTATTAACCTATTTAAAGAGTAAACCAATTCAGCAGACTGCTGCGCTGTGCCATGGAATGGAATTGTGGGAAAGTGGTACAGGCTGTCTGGGGTGTCCTGCTGCTGCAAAGGGCCTTACTGCAGCCAAAAATACGGGGCACAGGATGAATAATTGCAGCTATTTGGCAGTCATTGTAACTGTTCTTTTTAAGAATAGCCAACGTGTTATTTCAGAGTATTAAATTACCTCAAGACCTCGTAATTATTACAGTTAAGTAATCATTTCAATTCAGTCCAAGTATAAAAACTAATAAAGTGCTCATAAGATGGAGTCAATTTTGGTGTGTCTGTTCTCTGAGCAAACACAGCTGATTCAGTATATTCTGGTGGAATATGTATTTTCTATCCTGTTATTTTAATATGCCCTAATCATAAAATTAAAATAGATTCGTTGCCTTTTTTTAAGGGTGAAATAATTGCAGGTTTTTGCTGATGCTATTAATTTTCAAGGCTGGAATATTTCATTAGCAAGAGGTCGAGGAAGGAAAATATTTGCATTTCATACTGTGAAATCTGCCTACTTTCACTGGGTCTAGTGGCTCGATCAATACAAAGAACACACTTGGGAAAGCATGTAGCAATTGGGGGAAAAAAGCACCACAGAAGGGTACTGAAAGCACAACATGAAGAGATCTTCTGGGTTGTGAGATCTAATCTCCAGTTATCACTGGCACCTGCTGTTCCTTTTGGAGATTGAGGTCCAGGATTAGTATTTCCAAACCCACAACCATTACAGAATGGTTTGGGTTGGAAGGGACCATAAAGCTCATCTTGTTCCAACCCCCCTGCCCTGGTCAGGGACACCTTCCACTAGACCAGGTCACTCAAAGCCCCGTCCATCCAGTTGTGGTCAACAAATATGTTAATTCTGTCCAAAATAATATGATGTTATTTCGAAGGCTAATTTTGTAACCATTCATAGAGCAACAGTATTGGAAGCAAGCTAAGTAGTTGCCTAAATAAATGCTATAGGAATAACATTTTCCATACAGGAGAGTTTTATATACTGATATGCAAACAAAGTATATTCTTTTTTTCTTTCAAACAGATAGAATTGAAACACTTTGAATGTGTTTAATAAGAAGTGGTCATGGGACTACCTCTTTTTCCTCATTGACAGCTTTCAAAAATTCTGCTGAACTGAATAAGATTTTTTTTTTAGACTGGTAAAAATCAACTACTGTTGTTTCTTAACTTTCAAGGTACAACTTTTGCCCTCACACTGACTGTAATCTTCATTTAATATCAAAGTACTTTAAAAAAAATCTGTTTAAATTCAAGAAGGTTCTTTGGTGGTGTTTTTAGGGCCCAGAGTGTGATTCAGCTTCACTGTACTTCTGTGTTTGTAGATAAGCACCACTGGGAAAGGGCACATTGAAGTGTTGAAAGTCTCAGTGGTTTGCCCTTTGTCACCTAAGAATTGCAAGATAAAGGTGGAAGTTTGAGGTGTCTTCATCCTCATGTGGGCTATTTTCCATATTTTATTTCAGATGCTGACTAAAATTCTTTACTTCTGTTAAAAGAGGACTGCAGGGGTCTAGTTGAACTTTTATTATTATTATTATAATCACTCTTTAGCGGATTTTATGTCTGTTTGTGGGCTTGTCATTTTGTTCAGTAAGACTTTTGGTTCCTATAGCTCTGCAAGAGTGTTCTCTTTGGAGGTAATTTTTTTTCCTCTCATGCTTATGCATCCCATTTAGACCTGAATGTTTTATTTTTCTTTCTGTTTTGCTGTTACTTCAGCTCATCATAGCAAATTTATAACATATGGAATTGCTAAAAAGAATAAAACATTAAGAAAAGGTTTTTTTAAAAAGCTTAAACCCTGTATCTCATACAAGGGAACATACAGCTTTAATCCAACAGTATTTTTAGCTTGGAAAAAAATATTTCTGTTCATGCTCATCTAACTTATTTTTGTCCTACTGCTCTCCCCATTTCTTCATATTTCTAAAGTGTGTGTTTTTCATGACTATAATCACACACAGAAGGAGCTTCAAATGAGGATGTGGTGAGAGAGAAGCAGGAAATCTCACAGGCTTTGTATTCCAGCTATGTTCTAAATCTTGCTTCATGAGCAATTTAATAAATCAAATAGGTTATATGATGACAAATGTTGTATGGAATTGAGAAAAGAGTGGAAAAGTGCCTAAACGCCTCGATTTTTCCCAATCAGTGTTGCCTTTTCCTTCTTAGTAACTATTTGTAGTTGTGGTCAAGTTATATTTTTGCAGAGAAATAAACTCCCAGCTTTCGTTGTTAAATAAAATTACATTCTGCCCACATCCATCTGGTTAATACTGAAATGCAAGGAAATCAAGTGCCAGTTTTAAACATTCTTAACATTGTGCATTCCCTTTTGAGGAGGTGTCTCAAATACTGACTTGTGGTTCCCTGAAATTCTCTCTGGTGAAAGGGCACTAGGTTTCAACTCTATTTAGAATGATCAGTGGTGTTTGTTACACTCACTGTGGAGAATAAAAATAATTTGGTTGAAGAAGAAAGGAGTTAGTGGGCATTATCTGAAACCTAACAACTCCCTGCATGTAACAGGTGTACAGTAGTTCTTCTGTGCACGATCTGATGGAAATTTTAGGGGTTTTAAATACGTTTCTAGTATTGGATTAATGCAGTATTTTTTAATTATTAAATTAGCGTGATAATAATAAGATATGTTTGTAGGAGTTCTCAAATGAGACAGGGTTTCATTTTTTCTAATGTAGAAAAATTTTGTATATTGTCATAATTAAGAAATTAAATGCATGGGATAGTATTGATGACAACATTAGTTCTTGCTCTTGTTTGCAGGTTTGTTTTTTGTGTTCTGGTGTTTTTTTCGTTTTGTATCTGTCCCCAGGTACTTAATAGTAACAGGCATTTGAACAGTGATCTTTTTAATTCCCCCAGAAAAAGTTCGGGAAATCCAGGAGAAACTTGAAGCCTTCATAGAAGCCCTCCATCAAGAAAAATAGATTGTTCAAGCAGGTAATCGTATTTGGTCATAAAAAGATTGCTACAGTTATCTCATTCTTCTGTATAAAATTATTATCCATCTCTTTGAAATACATGTTTTCATACAGACTTTGTGAAAATTCCTGTTTGTTTTATTCCTTTGCCTGGCTGCTGCTGCTTCTTGCTTCTAAGCTGCAGAATTATACTTTCAGCTTTTGTATTATAGGCAGACATGAAACTCAGTAGAAATACAATTACTGACTAGTTCTTTAGATATTGTGAAAAACTGTAGGCTATTTGATTCCTCTCAGTTTGTTATTTTTATCTGTAACCAGCTGGAATTAAGATTAAGGGAATGCTTGTCTATGAAAGCATTTTAATGACACTGTATATTGCTAGCAAAACTATTTGCATGCAGGTAATTTCCAAGTTTTTTCTATATTAATTCTCCAAACCACAAGCCCAAGTGCTGTCATGCTTTTGTACATGTTTTAAAATAGTCGCCTTTCTGTTTCAGCAGAACTTTACAGGTTAACGCAGCCTTCTCCGGGATACCTCGCACAGAGACTGAATTGAAATGGCTTTTGTGTCCCATTCTCTTTCCTGTCCTTTGGGGAGCATCCTGAAATGTTGGAGGAGAAAGAAAACATCTCATGGGATTAGAAGTTCAGTTAAAATCCACCTGCTTATATAATTTCTGAAGCCACATGCACAGAAGAATCTGACTTGTGTATCATTGAGATAGCTTGGGAGCTGAAGTTGTACATTTAAGGGGTTTTGTTTTTCCTGAAAGGGAAAAAAGCTTTTATTTTTGGTATCTGTCCTGTATGGTAGAGCTGGATCAGATTCATAAAATTATTTTATCTGTTGTCATTTTCTTGCCTGCAAATAATCCTGGGAGTTTGCATAACATTTTAGTATTTGTATGTACATTAAAATGCCCTTCTAAGTAATGCCATTTGTATTCATTATGCTCTGTGTTGAAGCATTTGCTGATCACTGTGGTACAGGTTTAAAAGCATGGTATTGAGATCTTGTGAGGAAGTTGTGGATTTTATTAAACTCCTAGATCATTGAGAGATGTCATCCAAACAATTCTTGTAATGCTTTCAAGTGAAAGTACCTACTGCTTTCGGTGACAACAGGTTTAGGCCCAAGAAATAATGTCAACAGCTGCTCCTTTTACCTGTTCCTTCCTAATATATGTTGTTACTTTTGAATCACAGTCAATTACATTTCATTTCTGGGATTGCACAGACTCAGATTTCCTTGTTAACTCCTTCCTTCACCATAGGTACAGAGTAACTTGATCGAGTATGTGTGAAATGTAGAAAGATAGAACATACAATTCCAACTTTTCTGACTTCTTAACTTAAAAAAAACCCCGGATAATGTCATTAATTTCATTTTTTCTAATAGCTACTGTAAGACCAAAATCTCTTCTATAAGAATGTTATGCACAAGGTCCTTCCATGCCCACTTGATGTCTAGTAAAATTAGTAAGGAGTTTTTCTTTCACTGCCTTTCACTTTTGCCATAGAAATGTCACTTCTGACAAATTTAAGCATGATATAACCTCTCTAACATAGGTGCCTGGTGGTTAATCACTACCATATTTTTCTGCCCACACTTTGCCACAAATGGTCTGGATACACTTCTGAATGCTTGTGTGGAAGAAAGTGTTAGTCCTGAAAGAGTTTTGTTTTACACTTGTCTGATAATGTGCATTAAAAAATTGACCTAGACTTATTTTTCCCTTTTGAAAAGGCAATTGATTTTGATGTGTGGAAATGAAAAGAAAGGAATCTGAATGTTTTCCAACAGATATTGTTTGGGTTTACTCTCAGAGGAAACAATAGAAAGTTTGGTAAGATGTTCCCCAAATATTTGGACATTAACTATTCACCCATGTGGACAGAAAGCTAACGTAGAGCTATTCATAAAGTGAGGTAGAAAGGTTAAATATTTCAGGGTGATAGAACTGAATGTTTTGGGATTTTTTTTAATTAATTCCTGAAAATAACTGTTTGAGAACAGAAAAATGAAAAAATTGGCATGTATCATCATCATTTTCTGAAGATAACTTCAGAAATATGTTTGCACAATTTTTGAAGGCAGACACCTTAATGTGTATCAAGTGAAATAAGTCTGTACTTTGTAAAAAAACCAAACAGAAAAAGAAGAACTTTTGCATTTATCTAGAGATCACTGTTTGAAACTTCTGTGTAATGTAAATGTTGCAAAATGTTACATTCAGTGGCCCAGTGTTCATCTCTTTTAGTGTGATGTTCCTATGGTTTTAGTTCCGACTTCTCTGTGCTGCTCATCTAAGACTTAGCATGATGTATTCCATGAAAACTAGGTATTTATTGAATAAAAATGTAACTTGAAGGAATAATAAAATGGGTCTGAACATGGTGCTGTTGCACCTTACTGAAAAGTCACGTTGACCTTCTTTTTCTCATTTGTTAAACTGTGAACAAGTACCCTGCTAATGACAGCAAAATGTCTGATTCGGAAATGCTGTGTCAGCACCAAGTTACTGGTAACTGTACCAAGTATTATCTTTTACTATATAAATTAATGTACCATCTATGTAATACATCTAGACAAAGATGTTGTATGAAAAATCACTGCACTGAAAGCTTCTCTCTCTGGAAGTTTAGATAATGAGCTGATATCCAGCGTATAAATGAAGACTGTTATGGAGTGTTAGTTTCAGGTGCATTTCAAATAAACCCGCTGCTAGGGCAATGGGTTTGAGAGTTAAAGAGCAGTCAGCTTACCGACTCAGGAATTCAAGAACATAAATTTTTTTTCTTCTTTCTTTTAGATGAAGAAAAATTTTAGAAAATCAATTAAAAAAACCCAAAACTATTTACTGGAAGCTGTGCTATTGAAGTTGCTGCAGATTTGCTCCACAAAGCTTGAATTGCAAATATGGACATGTTAGTCTCAGTGAAGGACTGTAGCTCTACATTTACTTGCTTTCATGGTTAAACTAACCAAAAGTCATCCTGACAAATAAGCAACAGGTAATTTATGCTAGTTTTATAGGATTTTTTGTCTAGGTTAGAAGAAACAGGCCTTACGGCAAGTTGTGCTTATCTTAATAGTAAATTAGTAAGAATAGACTTCAGTGCTATTAGTTGACCACTTCAAAATTGCTCCTTACAAGGAGTATCTTACTGGATGATTAGATGGAGTTTGTAAGCAGCATAAGAATGTGGTGAGTATTGACAATTCTGAGATAGAAAACACTATTATTTGAACTGTCTCTAAATTTCATGTGGTACTGGAAAGTATGTTATTCCAAACTGTTTTGCACAAGTTTGAGATATTTTCCCCTACCTTCAGATTCTGCATAAACCAATTTATTGTAAGGAGCAATGACTAATCTGCCATTTCTGTATGTTTTTGAGATTAGAGAGGGGAATCAACAAATGCAAATAGAGTTATTCCATAAATAGACATTTTATTTCCAAAGCATGTTCATTACTGTCCTGTAGTTATGCTAAGATATTTCTGTTTTTCATTAAATTAACCATTTATAAGCTGAGGTTCAAATACTAACGAACACTTCTGACACTTCTTATGAAGAAGGTACAAATGGCGTCTTTTCAAATGTCAAAAATTACTCCTTCTGAGTGGTTAATAGTAACCTCATCCTCAGTTATCAGATCATGAGAGAGATGAAAATCTTGGAAAATTTTAAAAGTATAAAAAGCAAACATAAAATTAGCAGGTGAAAACTACAAGTGAAGTTAGTTATTTCAAACATACTGATATGCTCTATTTCACCATCAAGGATACATTAATCTGATTTTTTTACTGATTACATTTTGAACCTAAGTTATGATGTTCCAAAGTGAAAGTTTAGAGAATTTAATTTTCATATGTCTTAAATGAACTTTGTGATTCTTAACAATTGTGTTAAAAAAGATGGATTTCATCACTTCAGCTGTGAAGTTTTGAAATACAGGATCTCTAAATCTGACCCAGGACCCCTTAAGTCAACTAGAACTCTGTTCTTGGTGGGGTTTGGTACAGGAGATGTCTGTGGGATTTTTTTGCATCAGGGAAGGTGTTGCCATATAAAAATGTCTGTGGTGATACCTCTGTGTTCTTGCAGAGGTGCAGTGTGAGGGGTTTTTTGCCTGTTTGGAGTGTGTTTCTGTGTCTTGAGGTGCTTTAGGGAAATGTTCCAGCAATGCATCCTCACACAGATGGGATGTACAATAATGAAGATCTTACTGGGTAGGGCTATCTGAAAAAAACTTACCATCTTAGGGACTTACCAAAGAACTGTTTGGGATTTTTTTAATGTCAGTTTAGAGTTTTTGGATCCTGTAGTATTTTGTAATTTGTTCAGTAATCCATCTTCCCTTGCAGCAATCCTTACAGACCATAATCAGTCACTTACTTGTTTTTATTCAGTAAGATAAATAAAATGCATTGAAAAAACCTTGCAATACAGGTCCTAGTAGTTAGATAACTCCTAAAGCTGTGGTTTGTCACAAGTGCTATGTGTTCTATGTGGCTGCAATCACAGACTTTTCACAGAATGCAGCTGTTGTCAAGAATTTTTCAGTATAAAATCCAAACAGAAAGGAAGGAAAGAAGCTGAAAGGATACAGAGATTGTAATGATTATGCTGTGGTGCTGGAATGGAAAACCCATGCATATTTTAGTGTACACAAGTCTTGTTTGCATCTGCCATCACCTCAGTACTTTAGCACATCAGAAGATGAAATTATCCAGGCTGTTGTTCTGTAAGAAGTGCTAAAAATCAGAGGCATAATTTTAGTTTTGAGTAGTAGTGATTCGGGAAATAGTTCTGAAAGTACTTCTGAAATGGCTTGTGAAACAGTTCTAGAGCCAACCTCATTAACTGTTCTAGAAACATTTCTGAAATTGACTAAAGTTTCCTGGGATTGGCTTTAGGTGCTGTTTTAGAGTCAATTCTAGAAATATTTCTAGCCATTTCTGCTGAAAAGCTACTTCCTTGGCATACCTACAAATGATGTTGTGTATGTGTTCCAGAACATTGTTTATTTGCTGCTCTTGTGGGTCCGTAGGCTCTAAGAAGACTTCCAGAGCAGTGGTGATTTTGCATTGTGACTTTAAAATGGCTTTCTGAAGTATCCTTTGTAGTGACAACAAGCAAGATGAGTTTTGTTCAAGTTTTTTACCCAAAGAACAACAGCAAAATTTTGAAGTTAATCAGAATGGTGTGTTTATTAACACTTTGCCTTCTACCATCTCTAATATAGGGATACATGTGAAGTTTGAATTAAAAGGGTACTTTATAATTTTTAGAACAGAAATAGTTTAAGTGTTGCACCTCTAGCATTTTAGAGACCTTTTCAGGAAAGAGCTGGGTGAGCACTTCTGAACAGGACTTGACAGCTGCCACTTCCTTAGGACTGCAAAATACAAGCACTTTTGTGCTCTATCAAATTTACCATCTGGAAATTACATAAATTCCACCTTTGACTGAATATGCTTCATATTTCATAAAGGATCATCTCTTCCAGATGCTGGAAAACAGTAGATTACACAACAAAAGCCTTTTAGATCTAAATACTTTACTACAGAAATAACTGAAGACCATTTTCACTTTCATTTCAACTAACTGCCTTCTCCTTGCCAGCCTCATGAAATAAGTAGTAAGGTAACAGTGTGCCCCCTATATTTAGGAACATGTGAAGCACTGTTTTGCCTTATGTCCACAAGCCAATTGCCTGTGGCTTTTGATGTTTAGGGATGGAACATTCATTGCACCCTTCCTTACAATGCATCTGCCCTGGTTCATGTGAAAATCAACATCCTTTTTTTGTATTGCTGCCTGACAGGATGCTACAATACTATTAGCATTTGCAAAGGGTTTGCTCTATCTAATAGTGCAACCTCCAGATCACAGGCTGCTCAGTTTGTGTTTCTCTATTATGTGAAAGACACAAAGAAGCTGAAGGCTGGCAAAGGCCTGTCAAATCTTGTAATGTAGCAAGCGACCCCAGAGCTTCATTCTGCTTTATATCATCCCTTGTTCCCCATCCCACCCCTTTCCTTGAATGGGCTCTGAGGTAGGTAAATGAATTCAGTGGTATGGTAGGCGGATGATTCCTTTCTGACCTTGTTCCTGTACCATTTGTTTCTAGGCTTGTTGGATGAAAAGGACATATCTGAGCCTTTTGTTTCAAATAATTTTCTTGCAGGTTGGGGAGTTAATGCAGACCTTGTCTGAGCTCACCCGAGCGGAAAGTGTTCTGGGCACAAGTCGTGACACGCTTGGTCCCTTGGAATTGCCACATTAAAGGAAAAAGCAGTGAATTGAAATTCTTTCACATTTGGCATTGCTTAAACACCTGGACACCTTTTTTTCACCCCCAATGTGCATGTGTTTATATCTTCTGTCATGCCTTGAAACATCTGTCTTGAGAGCAGACAAGAAGCAAACAAAGAATGACCTTTGAATAGCCCAGTGTTACATGTTCCAGTTGGGAAGAAGTTGAAGCTGAGGCAAGAGCTGAGTACAGCAAACACTAAACAACAATGGGTTCCAAAGGAGTACATCGGACTGAAATTGGCACAGCACTTCTTGAAGAGTCATGTTTGTTTGCTTAGGGATTGATCTTGGATCATGTGTTTGGTGGTAAGGAATGCAGTGATTTCCTGCATCCCAGGACCGAATCCTAGGAGAAATGAGACCTTTCACACCAGAGTTGCCTGAACTATAAATACATCCTTGAAGATACTTTTGTAGAAGGAAGGCTAGAGGAATGTGACTGGTAGGAAAAAAAAGAGATGGAAATACCACTGTAGCTGTCCTGCATAGTCATAAATTTGCCCTCTGCACTGTCAATGCCGTGATGTTTGGAAGGTCTTTCATACCTCCCAAGCAATGGTTTCCTAAGGTCTCAAAATCATAGAATCATAGAGTGTTCTGAGTTGGAAGAGACCCCTAAGAATCATTGAAATTGAACTCCTGGCCCTGCAAAAATACTACTCTCTTCAACTTTTAATTGTACACGGAAAGTTTGCAGTTTTTGCAGCATTCGAAGTGTTGTGTTCAGTTCAGCAGTGAAGATCTTCTTAGCCCAGTGGAAACCTAACAAGGGGCCTGTTTATCATTTGAGCCCATCATTTTGTGTGGCATGTATCCTTTAGTGAAGGCTTCCACAAGCCAAAGCAGGCATTCGGACAAATCTGCAAGAACATCAGGCCTCAGAATTAGTATGAAACACACAGGCATAAAGAAGATGAATGAGGATGGTCATACCCCAGTTTGCCTTAAAAATGTACATATTACTTATGTTGGTAGACTGTACCTTGAATATGCAAACATAAGGGGTATTATCTAGATGCCTATGGTTACTAACATATTTTCTTCATGCAATTATAGAACCACATGATAATGACATGTTATAAATAAGTAGTATTAAGCTTGAGAAGCAAACTTCCACATTCTGCACAGATTCAGGGCATCCCCAAAGCAAACTGCTCATATTTCATTTGTGATTCGTCTGGTGTGTTTGTATGTCTCAGGTGGACAATCTAACAGTTGTGATATCAAACCCACCTAATCTGAAAGCTATTTGCATGGGTAAACTACTTTGTAATTTAGGACTGATTATGGACTCTTTCATTCAAATGGAATAGCTTCCCGGACCCACCTCATGGATTTCTTGCTAAAATACTTCATATGTTCACAAGATTTCAGTACTGCTGATACATAACTTTGTGTGAGGCCTTGCCTACTGTCTCACAAGGAAGACCAGCAGAAATACTTAGTGCATAAGGAAAGCCCTCCAAAATTATTTTTTATTTTTAAATCCTCCACCAATAACCAGGAAGGTAATGATACCCCCTTTGTGTTTTTCTTACGTAGTACCTCTTCTCTCACCAGTGGTCAGAAGATTAGTTTTTATCTGGAAGCTCTGATCAATTAGATCTTTTTGCAAGAAAGGATTTTTAAAAGCTACTGAATATTTCTTTCATGACTCATGATTCATTACCACTGGATTCTACTGCTTTAAGCAAAATAAGAGCTTCCCTTTTAAAAAGTCTTTTTTCCCTCCTGTCAGTTTATGCACAGTCCATCCCTTCAGCAGGGGGAGATAACACTTCCCTTTTCAGAAAAAAAGAAAATAATTTTCCATTGCCTGAAATTGGAATTGTACAAAGCTGATGGAAGTACAGCCAGCCATCTATCTATCGAGGTTTATTTCTGGACACTGCTTTGTTGTATGCTTTTGCATACCCTGTTTGCTTACCTGCCAGCACAACCTCCTTCCCCATCCTCCTCTGCCCTATGGGCATTCAAATTACCCCCACACCAGGTGACATTCTTGAGCCTGTGAGGTGCTGAAGGTCAAATCAGATGCTTACAATAATCTGGCTTGAAAGTATACGGTAAAATTACTACTACTGCTCATGTCTCTTTTCAGTTTTGTTTCTGCTGTCTTGGTTTTAGCTACAAGTGCGTATCACATTTTATAAATGTCTTATTATATATATTATGTATGAATGTCTATGCAAGAAAAAAACATGCTGACTGCCTCAGAAATTGTGACTTGCTGACTGATCTCTGCAGAGCCCAAAACAGAATTTATCTAATCTAGTCTGAAAGACAAATGCCATTAGTAGATGAGTAACAGAGAAGAAACATGGAGAGTTGTTCGTGACAAGACACTGTTTTCATGTGGAAACAAGGGAATATTATACCACTTTCTGAAGCTTAGAGCAACTCTCAGATCCTCAATAAAATCAAGCTCTGTGATGAAAAGGCCTGTAGGCTGTTCGGCCCAGAGATGGGGATTATGAGAATATTCATGACTCCTGAGAATCAGCAGGTGAGACCTAATGCACACATTTGCCCCCCATCCCTTTTCCCAGCTCATCCTTTTGGTAAACAGTACATAAAGGCTGGGTTCCCAGAGTGACAGAACTCAGTTCCTGATCCTTTTTTTTCCCCTCCATTCTTTATAACAAAGATTGCAGTGGTTTTGCCACTTGTCCCAAGCAGAAGCACAGAATCTCCTTTTCATTTCTAAAAAGCAACTGTGTGGCCAAACCAGAAGTCTTGTGACATTACTTAAGAAAGCAGAATGGTATCTTAGCATCCAAGGCCTCTTTTTAAACTTAATGAAAAGCCTTTCTGAGAGCTTGGATAAGCTGGAGAGGAATCTCTGTGACATATGTGCATTGTCTTAGAAAATCATGGGTTGAAGCCAACTGGTGGGCCTCTGCCTTTAATTTACTGGGTATTTGTCATGCCAGTTTTGGTGTGCTTGCTAGTCAGTAAACACCCCGTGTTCAGAGTCCATGCAATTGGAAGCAGTTGCAGTATGTGATTGATGCAGGACACTGTTATAGGCCAGTGAGTGACGGGATGCTCTGTGAGACAAAGATTCCTTGGGCAAGATGGGTAAAAGTATTTTGCCAGCTTTTGCCCAGTGCAGCACAAAGGCACAGTCTGTAGCAGATTTCACCAATCAAGCTTTTGCAAAATTGTCTCATTGTCATGTGGGTGAAGAGGGAGTCTCATGAGTTCTGATCCTGTCCTGATTCTGACAGATTTTACCTGCAGGAATGAAGTTTTATGTTCAACCTGGGGAGGTAGGGATGTTTGTAAGCTCTTTAGCTGAAGCTTAAGTCTTGTCATCCCTTTGAAAGCTGAAACAGTGCCTGCAGTAAACAGAGGAGACCACAGTTGATCTTTGCTATAACTCAGTGTTGTTGCATGCTTTTCTCTGCAGAAATGTGTCAGTTCAATTTGCTCTGTCCCATGATCTAGCACAAACCCATTCTACTGGCTTGTGACTTTCCTGTACACAAATTCCAGCTGTGGATCAGTGATACAGTGATTTGGCAGTTAGAGGTGTCCCACTGAATGCAAGGGAAAGACATTTAGGCTGCTGTCAGCCTCGGATCTGTGCCACTTAACCAGGACTGGGTGCAACTGGAGTAGTAACCTTCCCTCTCTCTGCCCTGGTGTGTGGCAAGAGCAGGAATTTCCCCAGGTCCATCAGCCTTCCCAGCAAGGATTTCTGGTTCAAACCTTCCTGGCTGTGCTGAGGCAAGTAACTGAACAGAATTGTGGTTTGGTATAAATGTACTATCCTGACAACATTTGCTGTAGCCTAACCCTTGCAGATCATCTATCAATGAAGCCACAGTGAATGTTCTGCATTAAGGCAAAGGTGACTTCTTTTTTAGGTTTTCAGCCTTTCCAGGAGGGATGTTTACAGCATTTTAAATCCCCCGTGGAATTTCAGTCTGCAAGAGTTGTAGTGCCTGGCTCTGACAATACTATTGTTACACTTTGTTTCAAAGTCTCTCAGCATAAGGATGCTTGTTTGTGGTATTCGGGTGACAGCATCAGAACAAGACTTCAACAGTTTTGTTAATTGGAGTCTAACTTTATAGCACTTAGTTCTGTAGCTGGAATTTGGTCTCCAACAATCCAAACTGAACTGCTGTCTGCTCAGTATAGTTTTTCTAGTAACTGATGCATTTAGGTCAACAAACTGACAGGCATTGCTCATTTTACTGCTTGGCAAATATTGAACTAAAGTCTTCAGCACTGTAACACTGTTGACAATTGCAGGATAAAGGCATTGTCCTCTTTTGTTACCATGAAGTGCATCTTCACGTTGGATTCTGGCATAGCACACTTGGTAAACAACAAGGGATGTTGTGCTCTGGAGTCCCAAGTGTTTGCTCTGACAATATAAACTTACTGCCTGCTCTCTGAAACCAAACATCTGTCTCTGCCATGGTTACTTCAAACTGATATTGAAACAAGCCATTCTCTTCCTGAAAACACTGGAGGGCGACAGCATGGCTGCTGGAGAAGGAGCTCTTTTCTCTTTTTGAAAGCTCTGTGGGCCACCCTCCTTTATTATGTTGCAGGTCTGTATTGAGGACACCAGACTAGGCTTCAAGAGTCTGAAAGCGAAGAATAATACTTGATAGAAAAAAAACACTGTAGTTTTGTACAGTTAACACTAGTGCCACTGGAAAGGAAATGCTATGTTGCAAGTCCATTGTCAGTTCTTTCTTTTCCATGACAGCATGTTAGAAAAGACAAAACAGAAGTGAGCCAAAATACTGCTGAAAAAATTCCATCACGTGCATCCTGTCCACCTGAGCAGAGCACTGCTACTTCACTCTTCCTTGTCCTCCCCAAAATTAAACCTCCCCATGACTACTGTGAAGGTCCGGGGTCCATTGTGTCCCAGCATCCATAGCTTTCAATCCCTTCTGCTTCGGTAGCATCTCTCGGTCGCTGGTTTGCTAATGTGAGTCATCCCTATGGATCAGGCTGGAGTGATTCAGGTGTGTGCGATTCAGTGGGGACATGCCCCAGAAGAATGATATCATTCACAATGGGCTGTTCCCTGCTACCTTTGGTCTTTGTTTACTACAGCTTTATTATTTATTTCATATTTAGGTCAAGGATGAAGATTAAAGCAAATCTGCCCTTCTTCTTCTTCACATCTTCACTTTCACCTATAGTTTGTTTTGCATATGAAGAGCTTGGAATCTTTATTTAGGCCAGTTTGCAGTGGTAAAGAATCTAAATCACAATGAATCTATTTGAAAAGTGTCTAGCTGCACATCTGCAGTTACAGTTGCATATGAAACTTTATCCCAAACACTGACTGGAGGTGAATCTGCAAGGAAGAGAGCATTTGTAGACAGCTGGACCCTGCTGTGCCAGACTGGTACCCACCAGCTTGCAAGATTGGTCCCCTCCACAGAAATATTAAAATTAATCCACAGCTTTTTGTATCCTTGATAGACACACAAATAGGTACAGCACATGCTGTATGTTTCCTTTTCAAGTTTAACTACTGGTGCTTCCTTTTCCCTTGTGTCTCAGAAAAAAACAACAGCTTTGCTTTTGAGGTAAAGGCAGTCACATGCTAAAAAGGAGTCTAAGGTTATAGAAAGAGGCCAGCATGGATTCCACCACCAGGTGCTGAGATAGAAAAAGTCCCATGATCTACTGTTTCCATTTTGCCATGTTGCAGACTTGTCTTGGGTAACTCAGAGCTGAAGGGAGTGGGAGAAGGGATTGTAATTGTGTTTCCAGCAAAAAAGGGAGAGGCAAAACTGCACGCTTCAGGAAAATGCCATCATAATTCTTCCTACATTAGTTCAGATGGGCTCATTGATCATGAGACTGAAAGCTTTTATAGCTGATGTCAAGTGACTGTTTTGGGGATATTTCTCTTATTGTCTATAAGGTTCCTTTTACCAAAAACCAGCTGGTTGAAGCCTCTATTTCTCCTAAACAAAACTGTCTTGAACTTCCAGGGGAGAACAAGGCCTTCACTGTGCTGGCCTTGACTGAAATCCCAGCCAGGAGGGAGAATTCAGACTTGTTGCCTTTGGCTGCTGGGGTTTTTTTTCAGCCGTAGCTGTGAAGTGGACAAAGAAATTTAGTAACCACCAGCCCTGGGAAAGAGATGAGCCTGTCCATCCCATAAGGTTGTAGTAGTTTTGTATCCACCTGCAAATGTGGATGGCAGAAGTGGCTGCTGTTCTGGCCAAGCCAGCCAAAGATACATACAGCAGAAATCACTCCACTGTCTGGGTTTTTCACATATTCGAAGCTCATTTTTATACAATAATCTCAGCTCACATAATTTTTTCTTTTAGATGACATATGTCCATATGCCCTCCATGCTAGGAATGATACTTGCAACTAACTTGCAGATCCTGGCTTCCCTTCTGAAGGAATCAGTTCCCAGAAAGACTCAGCCCGAGCTTGTGGGCTATTCAGGTGAAGGAAGCAAAAGGGGAAAGAGCAGCCTGGTGCTTCAGTAAAGACAGTAGCGAGTTTCTGTGAACAAGGGAATGGCAGCCTTTTGATGAGCAAGTTGGACTCTGTGAGGCAGCATCCTCCAGCTTCCCTCCCAGCAGGAGCTCACCAGGCCAAACAGCCGGCAGCAGCCCTCCACCCTGCTAAGGCTCTGGGGGAGGACTTCCTGCTAGGTAACAAACTACCACTTCTGTACAGAACCCAGCTGTACTTTTGGACATCTGGGTTCTATATTGAACAAAGTCAGGAACATTTTGTATTTCTATTTAAATTCCTAATGATTTATTTAACAGGTTTGGTGTGTGGCTGCCTTGGAAACTGCCTATGACAGTCTGGGAGTACCCACATGGATTAGTGTCAGCTCGTTAGCTCTGGTCCTTCAGAAACCGTTGTCTTCAACTGTATTCTCCAAAATAATCCAAAACTGTATCTTAACCCTAAAAAGGCCAATTTTTATTTAAGAAAATATTTGAGAACTAAACTTTAATAAATCTGAATTGCAGTTCCTAAGTGAAGAATCTCGAGAGATTCTCAACTTTTTCACTCTGTATTCAACAGCAACAAAGAAATCATCTAGAATCAGTCAACCAGCAAAAGAAATTTCATCATGAATGGTTACATGTTGTTAATTGTTCTTTCAGCCACTGATAATCAGAGATTTACAATGGAGAAGGAGAACCAAGCAGTCTTTAAGTAGCCTCCATGAACTCCACCTCATATAAAGTGGAAATGTGCATTAGGACATATTCAGAATGTATAGTAACCATTCAGCTTGAACTGTTGTCTGCACAAGTTTTTTACCTGCACAGTTAATTTTAAGATTAAAAGAATCCCTCAATAAGACCTAGAAATCCCTGGATAAGACCTTTTCTCTATCAAAAATGATCATTCATGGGCCTCCAAAATGTGTGGTAGGAGTGTTTTACCAAAATTTGTCAGGTTCATTGGGCCTGATAATTTTATAATAAAGGCTAATGTGAAAATTGCTTTCTGCTTTAGGGAAATATCGAATAAAGGCTTCAGTGTGATCTGAACTAAGTATTTCCTGGAGTTTACCAACACCTGATCCTGGAAATCATCAGCAACACTGCTCAAACTCAGCAAAGTAAAACTACAGATTTGCATGGAGCAGAGGAGGTGCCTTAGGCAGACAGACCTGCAGAGAGAAGAGAATGGGCATGGCATGCCACACTGCACCCTTACATAGGGCTATTCTGGACTCAACAAAGCCATGGAAGAAACTATTGTGTTTTAATTCTGCAAACCCACGTGGCTGATGAGAAATACAAGGGGCGCTTTTTTGCTTGTTAGAATTCTAAAACTAGGGGTTTCATATACCCTTTTCTCTGAAAATGCCTCATGGTTGAAATATGCTGTCTGAAATCCCCTGTTTCCAAGTCCTTCTGGAAATAGCTTTCCTGTATGTAAGGCTTAATTTACAGTCAAGAGACAAAAGGATCCCCTTGAAATCACACCATGTTAGAAAATAGAGGACTGATGGAGTGTGCGAAGTCTAAGTCAAAAACCTTTTGGGAGAACTATGGCATAAATTCCCAAGTGTTTCTGTATTTTTTCTTTTCAGTAATTTTGCCAATATTCCAGTTTTAACATCCCCCAGAATGTCATTCCTGTTAGTTTTGTTTTGCTCAACCCACACTGGGACAGTGATGTGAAGTTTGCTTACAATTGCTTTAGTGAGGAACAAGGGCAGAACTAACTCAGAAAAGATTGTCCCAGTTAAAGATCCATATGCAAAACTATGGGCTTTATGTGATGATTGAGGCAACGGGGTTAACCAGCTAGCAGTATCACTTTTCAAGTAAACATTTTCAAGATAACACACATTGATTTCATTTATAATAAGCTGAAAACAGACCCATTAGGTCTAAGATACACCTGAGGTGAGGTGTTTGCTTGGTCAAAAGGAGAGAGATTCTGAGGTATAATGCACACCAATCTGGTATCTTTCTGTCAACATTAATCTTGGATTTTCAAGGTTACTTGATACTGTTTTGGTGGGGGTCCTCTGACTTTTTCCTGCTATATGTTTCCACTGTCACTGGAAATCAAAGAAGTTCAGCAATTCTTGGTATGAAACATTTGAGCCAGACTCAGCTTTTATGCTATTTCGTGTTTGATTTTTTGTTTTTACAAGGACATTTTCCAGTGCAAGATAAATATTTCATAAAGAAAAGTATTTCTATATCTGAGATTTTTTTTCTTATTTTCTTATAACAAATTGTCTTGGCAAATTTAGAGACATCAGGGAGCAAATAAAAATCCATTACCTGCTTGTAAGCTGTTTGCTACCAACGTTTCAATTCCTACTTCTTGGTATTTCTGTAGGGTAAGACAAGAACCAGACCTGCACCCAACTTCTGCTGGGCTCAGAGAGACTTGAAATAAAGAAACATCAAGGTCTGATGTAACAATCTTCTATAACGGATCTTGTCACCAGGTAAGTTTTCTAAGTCTATTACAATCACTGGTAAACATTACCCCTCTACTTTGACTAAGTTTGTGCTGTAGTTTCCAGCCCTGAGATCTCATTCTGCCTTTTATCTACTGAATTAGGAGTTGAATTGGATGTGGATTATGTTAGTCTTGACTGGATGTTGAACTTAGAGGTTAGTTATTCTGTTCCCTACTACCCTAAGCACCCTAAGTTATTGGTGCTGCGTTTCTAAGCAGATTCTCCCAGCTTCAGCCAAAGTACTTTGTGCTGTTGTACATCAATGTTCAGAGTGTTTTGTGCCTGCAGAGATAGTGCCCTGCTTTACTGATGGAAACTGAAAGTGGCTGAATGAGCCAAACATGAAAATACAGCTCAGCAATCCTGAATGCTGCTCCTCCAATACATGAACCCAGGCCCAAGGTCCTGATCTGAAGCTGAATCATGGTTTTACATCTGTGTGGCCCTTTCCAGCTGGATATCCCTTGTGGGAAAGGCCTTGCAGTGAGTACTCCCACAGGCTGGTGAGGTCTTTGGTGCAGTCAAAAAAATCATTGCTTACAGATAATTATTCCCCAAAGTCCCACCCTGGTCATCTGAGTGTGACTGGCAGGTGGACCCCTTTCGTCTTTGACTTTTTCAACACATGCAGAGTCTGGCAGAATGTTAGATCACTTTGCTTTTCTTTTGGCATTAGCACACTGGAAGTAGGAAAGTTTATGCCTGGAAACAGTTGGTCAAGGCTTGAAAGTAGAAAATACTAAATCCAGTCATGGAGAGCTTTTAAAAGGGCAGGGATTTCATGGAAATAAAACAGTCTAGTCCATTAAGTTCCTCTCATGGACTTTTATGAGGACAATTATTAATACTGTTGAAAATTATACTCATGAAATATGTGTTAATGGGAGTTGTGCTGGCTGCTGCCAGAAAAACTGCAACCTTTACAGCTCATTTGGAGACAGAAATATTCGGCAAAGTAACCTACAGGGTGCAAAGGTTCGCGTGGTGCCGGCTTAGACTAACTTAACATATGCCCTCTGTAGTCATGGTATTGTCCAAAACCTAATGCCCATAATAAAAGAGAGAAAAATTGGACCCCAAGTGGCAAGAATTGTAAGCCCTTGGAATTCTCCTAATCAGAGATATTCAGCTATTTTTAGTTTATAATGTTTAGTCAAATAGCAACAATGATTTTTCTTCTTTTTTCCAACTCAGCTGCACGGTGTGTTGGAGGGGGTCTTGATGGCCTGTGACCTTGCCTTTATCTGTCAGTCTGTCACCCCTGGTCTTCAAAGTGCAGCTTAAAGGATCTGAGGCTTCTGTGTGGCCTTGATGTGATCTGCTTTCCTGGTGAAGTTTTTCATTAGCGGGTGTTTTTTTTAATCTGGTTGGAACTTGTTTTGCTTGCTCTGTGGGATGTTACTGGCTCAGGGGTTCTCCTGACCCCCACAACCAGGTTTAATAACCCTGCATGGCCTGTATTTGCAAGCTTTGTGTGTATGGTGGATGCTGCTTCTACATAGTGGATGCTGCTTCCTGCCCCATTGAGTAGGCTCGCTCTTTTCTCCTTCTGCTTTCAAAATCTTCATCCAAGTCTCTCAAAAAAGGAAATATTTTTTGAAGTACAGTTGGTTAGATACAGTGACTGAGAAAAAAGCCCATCCATCTGCAGAGTGCTTACCCACCTGCTAAGATTACTGCCCTTCCCTTCAGCTTGTTGCTGCTGTGTTAGCCATACGTTTCTTTTCCTCTGAATCTTGGAGAAAGGAGGTACCTCACAAAAGAGCAGTCTCATGCTGCATCAGACCACTGGTTTGGGTAGCTCAGTATCCTATCTCCAGCTTTTGCCAGCAGCATATGCCTAGGGTAGAGTGTAAAACAGGACAAGTGTGCATGATACTCCAGTGTGGTCTGCCAGCAACTCATGGTTAGGAGCTTTTTGAGCCAAGGCTGTTTTCTGTATATTCAATATATCTTAATGGAGATTTTCTTCTATGTCCAGAGGCTTTTTACTAGCAGAATTTTAACCACTCTCCTGTTCTTTGTACTTAACAAAGGACAAAAAATATTCTGGGGACATGTGGTTTGCTTATGTGATCCCTGCATTTGAGTGGCTTTTTGTGGACATCTGGAAGTAATTATTGATGATGCTAAAAGACTTGTCTCTGTCACCAAATGAAAACTTCTTATACATCCATGACTAGTGCAAAGGAGTTAGGTGTCCCTGTTTAAAATAATTGGAAGGGCTGGGTGTGAAAAAACTTTATTGTAGCTGTGTCTGGGTCTGGGAGACACTGACCTTTCACTGAAGTGGAAGGTAGCACTGGCTGGTTCCTCTCAGAAGAACTACACCATCCACACAGTGTATTCTCACTGCAGCACAAAGACAGACAGTCCTTGTATTTTATCCATCAATAAACTGTTGAGGGACAGCAAGGATTGATCAACTGGTGTCCCTTCTCAGCAGGTTTCCCAGGCATTAGGCTTCAGCTTCTTTGCTTAGAATGCATTTGGTCTTGGCCAACTGCGGACTCTGTGGAGCACTTCTGGAGAAGCCCAGACTGGTTACTGGGCATTGGTGTGGGAACATGCAGCCCCTACCTGTAAAAGATTAGGCTGGGGCCCCCTTTACTGCAAACCTGGCCATTGCTACACAGCAGCTCTTTTCCCCCAATTCCAGCAGAACAGTCTGACAAACACCAACTCTAAATTGAAGGGATGGGAAGAAGGACTCCACAAAAATGTTTGATTTGCTTTAGCATTGTCTGTGAAAGGGGCAGGCCAGAGCAATTACCAGCATGCACAAGATGCCTGCTATGCTGCTTGGAGTGTGTTTCTTTACTACGTGTCAATACAAACCTAAAGCCATTTTTCAGAGTTTGCAAAAGGCTATAATTGAAAAGGCATGAATTGCCCTCAAGAGATTCCCCACTGCTCTGCATTATTATCTACTGGATGGCAGCTCTATAGGCCATGTATCATTTTTTTTCAAATAACCAGTTAATTACTAAATAAAACAACCTAGCTTTCAAGCTGATTAGCCTAGATTAATGACCAGCAGCATGTTTCACTCTCCTCAACAATTTATCATGGAAAAGAACTATGTCTTTAATGATTTAGGTACCTGGTCTATTGAGGCTTGCTCCAATCTGTACAACCTCCAATTTGATTTAATTGCTCTTCTTAGTTTGTGACCTGGAAAAAACCAAGTGACAGCTCCCATTAGTGAAGCCCAGCTTGCAACTTGCTTGCAGTGTTACAAAGGCTCACTGGGTGTCTTTCTCTGCTGACTTCATTAAGAAGATATATAGAGGTCAAGTGTCACTTTGGCACAGAACAAGTACCATGCCGTTTATCAGCTGAAACAGGTTGAATCAACCTGTGTATTTTATTTAAGTTTATATTCTTTCTTTTTTCCTCTTACTGTTTTTAAAAGATGCTTTTAGAAGCTCCTTGTTTTGTTTAAGCTAAGATTGCATTTACAGACTGGCCTTAAAGGCATTAATTGCAGTTAGTTTATTGTTGCTTTGGCATGAAAACTTTGGCATTGCACTCCTCTACAGTTATTCAATGAAAGATCTTTTGTTATAAGGGCTTATTCAGGACCCTTGAGTTTGCTTCCTAATTAATATTAGACTTCCTTGCAGTTGTGCTCTGGAGTACAAATGCTCACTTCCCAAGGATGTTGCTGCAAAAGCACATTGAATGTGTCTTTAAATGCATCCTGAATTACTAACTTATTATTGGGCAAATCCCAGAAGTTTTCAATTAGCCAAAACTCCCACTTAAGACAATGGGCCCATGGAAGTTGTCTCATCATTAACTGAGCTCCAGCAGTTGTCTGGCACTCAGTGAACTGAGTCATGGTCACTGTCCCTGAGAGTTTACCATCTACATTAGAGACAAAGACTAAACAAGGCTGAGAAGATAATGAGGCAGCATGAGCTGGAACTGGGCTCTGGGACCTGGCATTGCACTTTGCTCTTGAGGTGTTTAAGAAGAGGCAGAGGGACCACTGCTAACACCATTGGTCACTGTAGTGCTGTGAAAGGCAGATTTTGGTGTGAGCTGTTGCTAACATGCTCTTTCATTGTGCCCTCCAGGAAAGAGGCCAAAATGGATTAAGTCCTTTCTATGTTCTCTTCTTCTAGGGAGATTTGTGGCCCTCTAGAAGTGAGGGCTGCTTTCTGCTGAAGGGGATTGCTTTGCACTGTCCTATTCTGGGATTTTCTTATCTGAGGAGAAGTTACTGTCTGGCTGACATTCTCTGATGGGATGGTTCAGAAAAAGCGGGATCTGTGGTTTGTGCCTAAGGCAAGGCAAGATGGAGAAGCGTTAAATCTTTTCACAGATAAATTATTACCATAGTGGGAGGGGTAAGCGGGCTCACAAGGCACACAACCCAACTCCCTCTTTTTTTTTTCCCCATCAGGAGCAAACCAGGCCTAGGAAGGGAAACCTGTGACTTCCTGACATATTCGCAGGGAGCTCACACAAATCCATGTCTTCCTTTCCATGGACAACTGTTGTTGCTAATCCTTTTTGCAAGAAAGCAGTGTCTCAGGGAAGGGTGGATGGCGTTGATTGGTACCAGTGTAAGCCTCATTATCAGTGTCCTGGACTTGTGTTAAGTGTGTTGTAAAGATTCCTGCCAAGCCTGCTAGAAAGCTCTAAAGGTCCAGAGACCCTTTGATATACCCTCAGCATAAGCCTTATTACTGCTGTATGTCCTCAACGCTGTCCTGCATGAACACTGAGCTCTCTCCATTGCTGTAGAGGGGACTCTTGCCTCTACAAAAAAATTCCTTGCAAAATCACTTCATTTCATATAGTCCTTGCCACTACTCTTGAGGAAAGATAAAATACTAGGTACGAAGAACAGCAAGAGAAAACCAGGGTCTGTGTTGCAGAGTAACTTCCTGCAGACAGTCTTGAAGCTGCTTTTTTGTCTTGGAAAAGTACATATGTATATCTCCCTATCCTGTGGCTGAATGACCCTAAGTAAGGAATACAATATAACTGAGCAATTGACAGTTTCTGGTTTATTTGCCAAGGATGTACAGGAAATACCAGCAAAAAGTGATCAACTTTTTAAGTTTTTTTACCAATCTTCATTCCTGCAGGTAGAAATCCATATGTTCCTATGGTGTGACCCAGTGCAGAAAAGCATAGGCCTGTTCCCACAGAGTCCTTGTGCGTGTGTAGGAATCTTTCAAGCACTTCTCATTCCCCAGGGCTGTGCAGCAGGACAGGGGACTTGGACAAGAGGTGCTGGTGGCATTCACAGAGTACAACTGCTTGTGACTGTCTGATGTGGGTCTGTCTTAATCACTTTGTAACAATCAGGAAGCTTCATCCCCCTGACCCCTTCCATCATCCAATCCCTCCAACTGCTTAAGCTATTTGACCAGGGTATGAACCCGGCTGGGAGTGAATGTGGGCAGGTGTAAAGCCCCTTCCTAATCCCTTGGCCATGCACCTGGGTTCCTGTGGTACACTTTGAACATGTGCCTCAGATCTTCATTTCAGGACATAAGAGCTGCTTCTCATCTGAGCAAGCCACTGTCTTATGCATGCTTTTGGGTTTTCCTAAAGCAGCCTAAAAATCTCCTAATCCTCCCTTTCTGCTTCATATTTTTTGCTGGTTGCACTTTTGAGCCCTTGTGCACATTTCTGTCACAAGAGAATGTGGGTATTTGCTTTTGCAGTGAACATAAATGCCACCAGCTGACAGAAGAGATGTGTGACATAGGGCTGGTCCCAGCTGCTGGAGGCTGCACCATTTGGGTGTGAGGACTGACGTAAAGGATGCATGAGGGCAACAAGTCAGTCATAGTCACCTCTGTTGCCTGCAAGCATCTATCAGTGCTGAGCAGTACAGACCTCTCAAGGGAGAAACAGGAGAAGGGGAGGTCTCTCCCATTTCAGACCTTCTCTTGTTACTAATGGGGACAGGTCACAGCCATGGGAATAAGGCACGAGGCATTGATTCATTGAGCTTTTTCTTGTAATGCTGTAGATCTTCATTAATGTTCCCAGTTGTGCTTTCTGCTGTTCCCAGTGGGGCCACTTAATGACATAAAGAGCTTAACAAGGAGAAGCTGTGGTCACAGCTGAGGAGAAGGGTCTGGTTTACTGCTGCCAAAGGTTGTGCTGTTTATCACATGCAGCATCAGCCTCTCAATATTTCTTGCCATTGGGACTGAGAGAATCACTTTGCAGAGAAGGTTATCCAGTAAATCTGACAGGGCAGAAACAGAGACCAGGAAAGGAGCATCCCTTATGACAATACTGGTCTCTAAAAGCTTTTGGCAGGTGTCTGGAGGAGGCTGTTTTCTCTTGTGAACTGTAATTGTGTATTGACCATGGATAAGAGGTCTTATAAACTATGTACTGGGGATTTCCATTGCTGTGTTTTCCTACCTGTTCCACTCTTTCTCCTTGAGGAATCCCAGAGCTTCAAGCAAGAATTTTGCTGATGCAGGGTGTTGTGACAGCTGAGCCCAGTGCTAGGAACTGGGAAAGCCCATGGACCTGGCAAGGGTAGAGGAGCAAGCAGAGGAAGGAATCTTGTGTATCTGTGAGAGAAAGGAACAACAGAGAAGACACCTCTGCATGATGTTCCTAGTGAAACCATGAGGTGTGAATATCTTGTTTATCTTTTCTTCTTGTTGAAGCCATTCCACAGTACATATTATTGGCAAGCATACTTGGAATGTAACTGTATAAATGTGTCTTAGAAATAGAATTCCCCTTATTTATCTGAACTGACTTAGCTCCTGCCTTCCCAGGACTTAAATGCATTCGTTAAGCATTAATCTTTTCAGTGGTATTTTAGCTGAATAAGTTTGCTTTGCAGCTGGAGTTTGGACTGGCAGATTCGCCTCAAGTAGGTTATGATAGTTTCAGATCTAGAAGTCTTTTCTTTAGTGGGAGAAAGTCATGTGTAAAGCCACAACTCAGCTATGCACTTTAGGGTCTCTCCCACACAAAGCCCTCTCTAGCAGAACTTGTTGAGCAATTGATGCTCAGCATTTAATGCAGAGCAAGTGTTAATGGAAGGTCATCTAAGGCTTCTCTGCAGCATAATTATGGGACTATTTGAAGCTTTCTCATTTGGTTTTAATGCAGATCAATGTCGTAAATTGTCAAGATTCATGAAGTGAGAGTGTCTGCAATGCTCCTGGATCACCTGCCTTCCAAAACTACTTCTTGCATATTAAATTTAGAAATTCATCACCTGAGAAACAACCTTCCAAGTGTTTCGAATGCTTTCCAAAGCATCCGCAAGCATTACCAGAGGCTAAGGGTTGAATCATGCCACCAGCACAAAAAACATGCAGATGGAATTGCTGCTTGGTCTGCAAGGGATAACCCTGCATGGACTGGTTTCTCCAAATGACAGTTTCTGATGCTTGTTCCCATTAGTCACCCAGTCACTGCTCTCAGGTTCACATCCCTGTATGTACAGACCAGGGCATTGTGCTCATCCAGTTTGGACCATAACTAAATTCTCATTCATTTCTATCCCACATATAGCAGATCCACCCTTGTGATTTAAAGGATCTTCAGCTAGCTTGGCTTTAACATCCTATGCAGGATCAAGCTCTCATTTCAATGAGTCACACTTTCCTCCTCTGGTTCATGCTCTCTAGTTTTCTTTGCTCTTCTTGCCTTTCCTTTGCCCAAAATTTAAAGGCACTTTATTTAATTTCAAGAACTTTTTTGAAGGGAAATTGGAGATTATTGATTCAATGAAAATGGGAACTCTGACCTGTGCTTTTCATCTTACTTTTCAGGTGTGGTATCACTCCTGAACTTTTGTACCCTTTTATTTGCTGTGAGTCTAACAGCAGAAGAAAAGCTCTCTCTGCCTGCAAGCTCCCCACAGCAGCAGGCTGGTACCTTACATTGTTGACAAATGTGTGTGTTGTAGCCATTGCATGCCCTGGTGCTGCTGCACCCTTCTGTGCTGGGCATCCTCCAATTGCTCCCCTTCCCCTCAGGTTGCTGTGCCCTTGTTCCTTAAATAATTTTTATCACAAGGAACAAAAGTAAGTCAAAGGGGAATTGTTTTTAAAATCAGAACTAACCCCTAGACTTGGTGGTGTGCCAAAAACAGGGATTGCCTTTGCTGGGGAAACCATAACTTTTCCATATTGGTGTTGCTATAGAGATGGCGTCCGTTCTCTCTCTGTTAATATTGCCCTTTTGGAAGGGCCCTGAATAGACACTGAGGTAGGTAAATTTATGCAGTGACACCAAGCGGGTGATTTTATTCTGAAAAATTCCTGAAACGTTTGTTTCCAGGCTTGTCTGAGGGCCGGGACGCAGTGTTGGGCTTTTTGTCCCACGTGCTGCCCTCACGGGGACGGAGTTAATGGAAGCCTTGTTCGGAGCCGCTGGGGCAGAAATTTCTTTGCTGAGGGAGACAAAAGCTGAATAGGCCACCTCAGAGGTTGCTTTGGGAAGGCTGTCTCTTGTGGGATCTCAAAGGAAACAGGAGATAACGCTTGGCCCAGGAGATTCATGGAGTATTTTCAAGCACCCTTCTCTCTGCCCCACCACTTGCACATCTGCCTTCTGCATCATCATTTCTAGGGTGTCAGAGAGGGGAGTTCTCTAGAAAACACTAATTAGAGTTGGTTTTTCACAGCCTGGCAAGAGAATAATTGACAGCATTGTGAGACATGGCCCAGAGATGCTGTCAGAATGGGATGTCTGTGTTGGGTCTAGTGGCAGAAAGCAGCAATGGGAAAGGGCACCACATGCCTGTAGCTGACTGTGGGGCTGTACTGGCCCATGCCAGCACACCAGGCTTGTCTGGGTCCTCGTCTCTGCTCAATTATGATTGTACCAGCAAATACAACTGGGAGTTGAGCAAGGACTGAAAAAGCACCATCTAGGCTGTCAGCACCAAAGCTGCCATGTCAGCAGCTCTCACTTTGGTTTGAGGATTTCGGTGTTTGAGAGTTTTCTGAGTCCTCTTGTGTTTTCTGAATGGCTGCAGCTCCCAGAGTCTCTTGGTTATGAGAGATCATCAGCTACATTTTGTGGAAATAATTTTATGGGTCCAAGAAACACTGCACATCATGAAGGCTCTGAGACGCCCACTGAAGGTAGCCTGGAATCACATCACCCAGAAGCAGGATCTGCACTGACCTCCTTCAAACCAGACCAAGCTCAAGGTGCACCTTCAGCATTATATCACCCTGGGGCTGTGAGCACAGGAACAGCAAGGTGCAGTAGAGCAGCTGAATAACCCTCAAGGATAGAGGCAGGTCATCCTGGTGCAGAAGACCTCCAATGCAAGACTGGGTAAAGCACTGAAACCTGAAGACACACTGATAGTGCACCATGGCTGCTGCTCTTCTCTCTGGGGACAGCGACATTTCAGCAAAAGGGAAATGCATTCAGCATAAATTTTATCAGAGAGCACAAGATCCTTAGAACTGAGCAATGCTTTATCATTATAAAATATGTCCTTTTGACTCTACCAATTTATAAGGGAGGAAGTTATTTCTAATTAATAAATTACTGAATTCAGTCTCTTTCTGCTTTTTAAGTGTCCTAGTTTTTCAGATGTGCTTTGTAATTTTATAGAGTTCTTTGAAGGGACAGTGTTTTGTGGTGAGTGGAATGTGAAATAGCACTTTTTTTCCTAAGTTTTCTAATGTTTTTCTAAGTTTTCCTATGTAGCCAAACAGTCAGTCATATCACTATTCTTCTTATTGGAAACTGAGTGTCTCTTGTAGTATAAATAACCAGATTGATCCAATTGGATATTGGCATTTTTAATGCAACTTATTTGGGTATAACATCCGTTGCAGTATTGATGCAGAGATTAATCAAAGGCAGTCTGTGGGCTCTGATCAATAGAAAGTTCCAGATGCTGGTAGTTTTGTTTTGTTTATTTTTTTCTGAGATTAACTTTTTTCCCCCTCCATCCTTAAGCTTTTCTCCCATGCTAATCTGCCATTTCGGAACTTCTCTTTTTAGAGAGAGAGGTACTAGTTCTTCAGAGAGATCAGCATGGACCTAGTTACATTTACACAGAAAATCAGGATTAGCTCCAAAGGACATTTAGGATGCTCAGATGTTGGCTGTAGTGTACAAAATGCTTTGAGGCCTGTCAGGAAGAACATTATGGAGGTGTAAAACATGGCTCTCATTGGGATGTCTGTTGTGTGGAGCAAGCAAGATCCTTTCTAATGTTGATATAAATTTCATAGAAGCCAAGTGGAAGACAGAGAAGAGGGATGTCTGCTTATATATTTGCAGTGAATGCTGATACAGAGCAGGGAACAAAGCCATCTCAAGTGTCAGCTAATCTCTCCTTTGGACTACACATCTCATCAGCTGGATGGCAGTTTGGCAAACACTCTTGTCTGTGCCATGTAGTCACGTGAGTTGTATAACCGAGCTCAGCGAGGTGTCTCACGTGCAGAGGCTTTTGCAGAACAGAGACCCTAATCCAAGGAATTTAGTCGGGGTTACTGAGAACTTTCCCCAAGTCCCATGTTACATGCCTGTCTCAGTGGGCAAGCAGTCTCCTACCTTGAGCCCTGCTGAGAATTGAGAAGACAATTGGTTTATTTTCTGCCTTTGTTTTAATGAAGAGGTTCATTCTCTTGAAACACACATGGACACCTGGCATTTGCCTTCCTAAGACTGGTGGCCCACAGAGGACTGCAAGGCCCTGTTTCTGCTTGCATAATGTAGGATGCCTTTGCAATGCAAACCGAGCAGGGTTACAGATCCAAATCCAGATCATTTACGACCATACAGCTAAGCAAGAAACCACACTCAGTAGCATACAGCAATATTTTCAGCTCCTGTAGATAATTTCCCAAGCCATACAGCACCCTTACAAAGAATGTCTGGCTGGATGGCTTGGAGATACTGTGCTTTAGGGATGACACACACCATTGTACAGCCTCAGAGATTTAAAAAAAAAAAAAAAGGGAAAAAAGCCTTCTAATCTAATACTGTCATTTAAGAGAAATCAGAACTGAAAAGCAGCTGTCAAACTTTAATTTCCGGGCTAATGAATGACCATGAATCCATTCTTTAATGATTCTTGACCCTAGAAACAAAATGTATTAGCACTCTCAGATTTTGCACAGTAGTGCTAAATGGGGCATGTAATGTACTAATTTAGTGCCTCTTTAGCATAATCACAACCTACATGCACAGCTACATTTCCTTGGCAGGCAGCTTTCACAAGACCTGCAAAGAACTTACGTAGGATGTTTCACCGTATTATTCATTTCGCTGATGCCTGAGAATCGATATATGTGATCTTTTCCCCGTCCTGCCTTTCTCTACAGAAAAGCATAAAATCCATTGATTTTCATGGGGTGATTAATATGCCAAAAATTCTGTGCTTTTCTCTATCTGCAATGGGGAGAGATATCTGGTTTTACTGTGTGTTTAATTTGTGCATGTAAAAGCCCAGAAAAATTTTGAGTTTGGGTATAAATCCAGCTTTCCAGGAGAAATACAGGGTCCACCTGAATAAACTGTACTGACCAAAAGCTATTTTTAAAAATAAAATAACAATAACATTTATTTTAAAAATAAAATTTAAAAAAATCAACATCATTCTAAAAATATATTTTTAGCAATGGCTTAGCCTGGCTCTCCATTCAGAAGGAAAGTAGTCTGACAAGTGAAAGCACTCATCTTGATAACCATGAGCTTTCTTTTTTTGGCTTCCCTTTGGTTCCTGTTTGGCTTTTGGGATGCAAAAAAGCATAGTACAGTTATCTCATAACCTCTCTAAGCATAGGACATTTCACTTAAGGATCCATTGAAATACTTGTGGCATGCCTCATTCAACAGCTTCTTCCAAGTTTTTTGTGACATTTTTATTTTCTATTAATTTTAATCTTGATTTCTACTCCTAGAATCATGTGATGTTTGAGGTTGGAGGTACTTTTGGAGATTGTCTATTCCACATCTCTGCTTAAAGCACAGTCACCTAAAGCAGGTCACCCACACCTATATGTCCACTTGGGTTTCAAATATCTTCAAGGATGGAGGTTTTACAACCTCTCTGGGCAACCTGTACCAGTGTCTGGCCATCCTCACAGTAAATACACATTTTCTTATGTTTAAGTGGAACCTGTGTTTCAGGTTGTGCCATTACCTGTTGTCCTTTCTCTGGGCATCACTGAGAAGAATCTGGCTCTGTCACCTTTACACCCTCACTGCAGATATTTATACACATTGATAATTCCCCGTGAGCCTTCTCTGAACAGTCCCAGCTCCCTCAAACTGTGAAAGTTCAAACAAACCAGAGAGAAATCCTGACTATGAAAAAGCAACTTGGATCCTTCTTTGCACTGTTCTAGCCAGAGCATTATTGTAACACCACAACAGGATCCTTGTAGCAGTTTGCCTGGTCTTACCTGGTTTGTGCAGATGCATCGGGGTGTCCACAGAGGTTTTGTTACAAGATCACGCCTATCTTCAAAATGCAGGTACGCTACTTGTTATTTATTATATTAACATTTACTTGATCTAAATAATATTGAGGCCACTGCAAGGAGCTTTGCATACCTGTGTGGTCTACAGCAGGCAGAGCACTGTGTGTGTTGTGCTCCTACATGCATTTTGTCATGAAATCAATCCTTCCTAAACCTCGTTATCCCTCTGCGTGTGGGAGCCCTGTCGGGCCTGGCAGTCCCTGCCTGCAGCAGATCAGTACAGAGGGATATAGGTAGCTGAGGGAGACAATGCACAAATAAACATACCTGGCACTGGAAACATCTTGTCTGTGGTTACAGGAGAAGGTGTAAAGCTCCACACCTCTTTCCACTCCTTGCGCATCTTGGTGCTGCTGGTGGTGTTCAGTCAATTAGTGTGGCCAATCCCTTTCTGAATATTTTATCTCCATATGTAGGCTGTGCTTTAGAGAGGAAAAGCCTGGATCTATGCCATTCTCTTTTCACAAATTCAGGAAAAGGAAATGGGATTGTTAAATAAAACAGACAGTGCTGATCCAGGAGTTCCTGAAGCAGGCTGTACAGGCAGCAGCACTTGCCTCCACTGTAAGCAGTGCTGCCCACACAGAGAGGCCCTGTCTGTGGGGAGCACCATGCAGGGCTGGGGTGCAATCTGGCAGCTGGCATGGCAAACATAAGGTCTGCCCTCAGTCACGCTTGTAAGAACCCAGAGAACAGGTCAGATCATTGTATTACCTTGTATTTCTGCTCTATGACTGACTGCTCAAGCAATGGTGCAGAGTTTCAGACAGTAGAAAACTTACCTTTGGTGAAAAACAGAGTCCTACTGCCCCCTCAGAGAAGACTAACTTCTGGGGGGGGGGGGGGGGGGGTCATCTGTGCTCAAGGCACAACATAGCCCAGTATTTGATTGATATTCATTCTCAGGGCTGTGAGTTGACCCAGCTGTGGCTGTCACTTAGCCTGTAATTCCCCACAGATGTTCATGATGAGGTCTTTGGAGGCAGGTGTGTTTGTGGGATTTGAAGGAAGTAGTGCAATTTTTTAGGAGATATTTCCTGCATGTCATTACTACCATTCTGAACAGTAGAAATCCAGCACATAATTGCTACATCTGAAAGTTGTGAGCTGCAATATTAGCAAGGAGTTAACAAGTTAACAGGAATCAGAGGCTGCAATTATTGCAACTGGTTTTAATAATAAATATGGTGAAATTGCATATTTCCAGAGATAACTCAGACTGTAAAATCTCTACTGAGTTGACCAGATAACAATTTTTCTTTCATCTCTGATAACAATTAATGCTAAGACTTAGTTACAAAAAAAAAATGTATAGACCGTAAAGAGGGTTTTTTTGCCATAAGTGCCAAATAAATTAGTATTAAAATAATAATGAACTAGTCCTCCCTTGTGATGTGCACACAAATTACAGTGACCATTGCTGTGGATGTGGAAACCAGCCGCTTCTTGCTGATGTCTGTTCTACTCTGAATAGAGTCAAATATGTCTGCTCCAGTTAAAACCCTTTTTTTGTATATTAATGTTTAAGGTGATGGCTGTATCATCATATCATCCGCAAGCCTTGCAATGTGTCTGAGCCTGAGGACTCTCCAGAACACCCCGGTGCCTGTTCAACAGGGGTGGGCTTCTATTAGAAGGTAAGAAATGTAAGCACCCTGCTATATCTGGGAACGAGGTGGGAGGCTGCAAGCTGGCTTCAGAGAACCCAAAACCTTGTGCTTGAGCAATGCTCAGGGCTCTGCTGTTGCATGGAGGATGGTGTGAGTCATGCTGCCCCTCGAGAGAATGGGGGAAGTTGTGCTGTAACCTGAATTGTCAGACTTTTGGGGTCATAGGCTGCAGAGCCCATACTGTGGGTCTCTGGGCCAGGACCATAAGAAAATCACAAGTCACTGTGTCACTCCTAGCAACACTTACAGCTCTCCAAGTATTTGGTGTGATCCTATGCCCAAATCAGGAAAAATGATCAGAGAAGTCAGTGTTGGAACATGCTGGTATGTCACATGGAGAAAGGCAATGATGGCAGCTTTTCCCTGAGCTGGGCAGCAAGGGCTGAACCCTGTTCTCAGCAGAGATGACTCGGTGCCTCTGCATGTGTTGAGCCACCACAATGCTGCACTCCTTTTTTTTAAATAGATAAGCAGATTTATTTGCTATTCCTTGCTTTTATTTCAGATGCATCTCTCTAAGTATTTAGGAAGGCATCCTTGAAGGCACTGAGGTCCCCTGGTGAAAGAGCTGAGCAAGAAGCAGCTGTTCTTGCCCTGGATGGGTGCAAATCCACTGAGCAATTACTGCAGCCAGCCCGGGCTGTTCTCTGGGCGCTGCCAGGCTCAGCCCTGTCCCAACACCCGCAGTCCAAAGGGGTGAATGCCGTGAGACCGTCGCGCCCACTCGTGCTCCCAGCAACTCCTATACGTTCTTGTGACAACAGAGGGCACCAGCGGCCCTTGCTAGTGCGGGCTCTGCCCTGCCCGGCTCCTCGGGACACCCAGGGCTGCTCGGGGCACTTGCGGACCTGTGGGAGGAAGAAGAAGCCTGCACGCGAACTCCATCCTGCTCCTCCCTTTCGGAGGATGGCCACTCGCCCCCGTGGGCCCGCGTGGGGTGTTGCTGATAGCGGCACACCGCACAGAGCGATGTGTGGATGGAGTGGTGAAGGTGTGTGTGGGTGCAGGGCACACACGTGGCTGGGAGAAGGGAGGACTCACATCCAGAGGGCACCCGGCACCCTTTCAGAATCCTTAAATGGTCCCTATGCACCTCCTGCCTGGGGGCCCCGACCCTGCCATCTGCATCCCGGCAGAAGTAACTGAAATGTGGGAATTTGAGGTTAATCTGCAGTGAAATGGTGCAGGTCAGAGGCTGGGCCCGAGTCTCCCCTGCATTACGGCAGAGTTCAGCCTCGCTGACAGCTGTGGAACACACAAGATCTGCCTCCAGCGAAGCCCGCGGGGACAGCCTTGAGCTAGCTCCGAGCTGCTCCACTCCAGCGCTGCTGCCAGCATAGGAAGGACTCCAAAGCAGCCTGGCTGCTTGAGCACAAACTCCCCAGCAAACCTGAGCTGCAGAGGCTGGGTAGTTAGCAGCTCCAGAGCTGGTCCTTTTAATTATAACCCCTATGAAATTGGGCCAGTCGAGGTGTATCCCTGCTCCATGCGGTAGGAATGGAGCTGCTCCCAGTCTACTCTGCCCCAGATATGCAGATCCTCTCTCCTTCCCCTTCCCCACTGTGTTTATCCCTACTGCAGGTGCATTCAGCTACAGAAAGCCCACAGAAGGATTCAGAAAAGTTGAAGCAAAATTTGTTGCTTTCCTGAAGCACAGGTACCTAAGCAGGTAAGCAGCAGGCCCTTTTAGTGATAACCCATTTCTTTTGGTCATTGAATCACACAACAGAATAATCAGGCACAAGTCCTTCTGATAAACATAACCTTTAGAAGAACAGTCTCATTTGCTACTGTTGTGAAAGCAGAAACAAGAAGTGATTTTATTCCCGCTTTCTTCCAATGAGGCACTGGGAGGGAGTTCATCACTGCTCTAGTTTGTGAGATGCTTTCTCTTTGTTTCATCTTAACTTGTGTGACGACGAAAGGAGATAAAACAATGATGGACGGGAAAGACTTCAATGAAAGAAACAATGTGTCATGGAGTACCGAAAGTGCCACCCAACCCAGTGGCATTAACTAATTGCAAGAGTAAGAGCTCCTCACTCAATTTAATCCCTGGAGTAAGGGTTAAGTGGCTGAGTAGACAGTTCCAGGCAGGATCAGGCCAGAGAGCTGTGCATATGAACCATAATCTAGAGTCTGTACCAGGGCTCCATCTTCATCAGTCCTGCAAATTTGATGTATCTTGCTTATTGCAACAGGACTATTTGCATACCAGGAGGTTTACTCACATAAGCACAGGACATTGGATGCTCTGTTTACCTACAGCCTAGGAACATAAAGGTCCCAAGTTTCTTCCACTGCCAAGGGATATGTGAAAGCTTTGAGCACATGCTACAGAGATAAGTAGAGACACATACTTTATGCCAGGCCAAGATGTTTTTATAAAGATTTTCTGGCCATGGCTGGTAAAACATTTAATAACTTTTCTGCCAGCAGCCAAAAGACAGTCAAATATTTAAAAGCAATAATAAAAGTTACTGTGTGAGTCAGAGTCCTACAGAAATCCTGCTAGTGAATTTCCCCATGGTAGCCTGCAGAACTAGCAGGAAAAAATCCCACAGAACTCTGATGATATGAAGTAAATTTTAACAAACCCTTGAAAGTGGCATGGAATGTCCCTGCAAAGCCCCTGAAACCAGATCCCAGCCTAAAACAGCAGTTCTGATATTTTTTTCTTAAATACTACAGCTTCAAACCTGACTTTACTTGTAGGGAATCATAGAGAGGCCAATTTCAGTGTGATCTTCAAGTGGCATCTCACTTGCTTATAGAAGAATGTGCACAGGTGTATATTCTTTTAACCTGGAATCCAGAATACTTGAATGTCCATACCACAGATGGAGCAAAACGCTGCCCTGCCCTGTGCATGGTCTGTGCTCAACTCTTCGCTGTCCCTTCCTGCCGAGCTCTGCTCTTGCAGCACTAATGAAGTACCTCTTCTTTCCTTTTCAAAGTCCTCAGGTGATCCCTTTCTGCTTGGAAACTGCAATGAGGCTCTGGCCTTCTTCAGAAATGAATCTCATTAAGATCCAAGGCCACAAAAGCTTCTCTGCTAATTCTTCCTGCTTCTAAAGCCCTGTCAGTAACCAGTGTACTCTGCTTTGGCTCTGCTGGGCAGCAGTGCTGGGAGTCAGGGACAGAGCAGGCACACATATCTCACAGCAGCTCTCTCTGACCCTGGTTCATGGGTTGAAAGATGCAGGCATTCACATTCTTGCACTCCTGTGTGGCAGATTATGGTAATGGACGGGGAGAGGAGAGTGATGCTGCTGGCACCTGTCTGGCAGGTTGTGTGCATGGACTAGTTGGTCTCTGATTGCATTTTGCAAATTGCTTCCACATTGCAGTTCAGGTCTGCTATGAATGCTCTTCTCTGAAACATCTGGGAGCTGATCTGGGAGCCCTGCTTGGCTGGAATCCCCTCTCCTTGCTGCAGGACCTCGTCATTCTCCTCCAGCTGAAAATCTCCCGGGAGCTGTGTTTCTTTGGTTATTCTCTGTTTTACTTCAGCTTCGCTGTAAAAAGTGAAGCAGTTGGTGGGAAAAATAACTCTTTGTCAGAGCTGTTTTGCAGATCACCCACAGACACATTATGCCAGTGTGACAGCATCAGCCCAGCACAGGAGACCTCAGCAGAGAGGCTTTGGCTAAGCAGGATCAGGGTCCCACAGATGTGGGTTGTCACCATGGCTGCTGGGTTGCCCAGTCTGTCTGCAGAGATCCTACCCTGGATGTCCTAATTCCCTGTTAACACTCCTGTGCTCTAACCATGACCCCCTTCCTCTCTTGGAGAGTAAAGCCTCATACAACCTTCCTGGTCCCTCTTCCCTGCTTCCAAGGCTGTCTGGGGTGAATGTGTGATCCCTAAAACAACCTGCAGGCCGGGTGAATATAGTTGCTCTCCTAATGTGTGTAAGGGCAGCACTTCTCCCTGGGGATAGAACATGGGGTTTAGAGTCTACAGGGAGGGCCTGTGAACCACAGCATGGGTGGTATGGCTGAGATGCTCACCAAGGGAGCTGAAGACAAGCCAGAGGTTTATCACCCAAAGCAGAAGATGGCCTCTCTTTCCTCCTGGCCTTGTCTCAGGCAGAGAGCCCAGCTCCCACAGCCTGCCTGGCAAGTGGCCATCCTCCCATGGTGTCCAATGTTTGAAGATGTGCCCATGGCAGGCTGCTTTGAGCACACAGCAGAGAGAAGAGACACTGAAAAAGTGTCCGGTAACCCACCTCAGCCATCTCCTTCCCCTCTCCTCCAGGAAGGAAGGTCTGCCCTCCTGGGTGTCAGGAGAAACTCTTCCAGGGAGAGTTTGGTAGCCCAAATTTATGACAAACCTGTTACGTCTTGTTTCAGATTTGGGTAACACTTGGGGGAAATGCTGTCAACAACTGCTTGCTTCTCTCCTTGGAAACCCCAGGGTATTTTTCTGTGCTCGGCTTGCTGCCACAATTCAGTACAGCCAGTGCCTGGGGGTGTAGCTGGGTGTCCAGAGCCAGCCCTCCCTGGCAGCACAGGGATTGTCTGCACACAGCCCAGCTCAGGGTTGCTTCCTCGAGCATGGCTGCCATGCCCCGAGGGACAATAGCCTTTTAGCCTCAGCATGGGTTTGCTGGCCATGGGTGTGATAGTCAGCAGAGCAGCATATGAAAGCACTGTCCTTCCCCAGATCACCATAGCATCTATTGAGCAATTCAGAGTGTTTATCTCATAATGATGGTGCAGCCCTGACGCTGTCTCTGAGGTCCTTGCTGGTGCAATGCCTGGCTGTTGCATCAGAACTGACAGTCAGACCGATGGCATCACGCTTCCTGGAGGAGGCAAAACACTGATCCAGGCCATGAGGATTGCATTTGTCTCTGCATTTGCGTTTTCAGCTGCAGGACAAGTGCAGGGTCCTGGGGTGGGCAGGTGGGATTTAGGCTAAGCAGGACTTCCAGATCAGCTCCAAGTTTGTCATCTTCTGGTTAAAATCACGCAGATCTGGGGTGGCACTTGTAGCCCCCACAGTTGCTTCTGGATGTATGTGTATTTCTTCTGGTGAATCATTAAAGCATGCCCTAGCATAAAGCAAAGCTGGAGTTTTAGGCAATGAAAATCCCTCTTTTTGCTTGTCAGATGCCTCAGGAGAAGCTGAAGTGGACACAAACAGTGGATCAGCTTGCAAGTGTGCTGCATAGAGAAGACAGCATGCATCCCATATGCAAGATTGCATTCCCCTATCCTCAACATCCAATCTGGGAGCACCACCAGGATTGGTTGGTGGCACGGATGACTGCACAATTGCATTAGTCACCTTTTGCTGGGATGTACAGATGCTGGTGTTTCTTGTGTAGTGGGCAATTCATTTTACAGAGCAGTCTGCAGGTTTATGGTGATTCATGGGGAACAGGAAAACCTAGTCTTACCTATTCAGGAAGAAAACTGCTGAACTTCAGGACTCAGAGCCTTTAGTTCAGTGGAATTACAGGTTCAAATCCTGAGAGGTTCAAAGAAGGTCTTTCTTCCCCTGAGACAAATGGAGTGCCATGCAGTGAATCACCTATGATTCTCTTTGTTAGATCCTGTGTTACTTTGAAAAATGGCATCACGAGAAATTTCAACTTTCTGCAAAACAAGTAACTGCATCATTTATCAAAAAGGTTTGCTTTCAGAATGGTTGACACTCTTTTAAGGCATCAGAGACTCCTGGGAATGAAGGAGATAAGAAGAACACAAGATGGCACTTTTCTTACTTTATTTTATTTGATATTTCACTTTTTTTTTTGTTTATTTGAAAAAGATCTGATGAGAAGTGATCCCTGGCCATGGCATGTCCCAGCAGACTTGGTGGAGTGCAACAGTGAGGGCCATGTACTGCCTGACTCACCCCTCAGGAGATGGGGAGTGACAGGTGCGCTTGATTGTGGTGTCCTTGCTGCCCATGGTTGTCCTCACAAAGGAGGTCTGAGATTGCTATTCTCCCCATGACAGCAAACACTGCCCATCAAACCCATTCCCAGATTTCTTGCAGTGGAAGATACAGCTCCTGGGATGCCAGCAAAACAACTGTGTCAGGACTGATTGGCAGTGAATCACCAGCATGTTTCTGCCTCCTTAGGTGAAATGACACATCCAGACCACTGATACCTCTTGGGGCATGAGGCCCTGTGCTTGTTCCTTACAGACCATTGCTGCAGAGCAGCATGTTCAACTCTGCTGTGTGTAGTGGTAGTGCAACACAGGTGTGCTGCTCCAACAAGGTACCTGCCAAATGCAAACACTGTCACAGGTGAATTTCTCCTCTGCTACAGGAGAGCTACCTGCAAAAAAATATGGCAAGGCAGAGAAACACATTTGAAACTGAGTATTTCTCTTCTTTTAAAGTTATCTCCAGTTTTCAACTATTTCCAAACACTTATTCTTTGTCTAGGACAGAATATAATGCACCAAATGAAATGTCAAAAAGCAGCCGCCTGTATTCAGCATGCTCAACAGTAATGTGTTTCACAGCATGAGCAACAGTATCTTGGTTTGTGCTTGACACAGCAAATATTACTAATGTTCAGCCAGCACCTCACTAGCTTTTAAACACAGATGAAGCAAGTAGTACTACAAGCAGCTTTTACATCATTTATGGGATGCCTGCAGTGCTCTCCAAATACCTGGGAATCCTAAGTACCAGGCAGGAATTGGCATCCTTTATTTACACATGGAAAAACAGAACTAAAAGAGTTTATGTCTCCTGTTTCCAAACACAGTCACTAGCTTTGGGTCTCTGTCTTTTTGGTGCCAGACCGTGAGAGGTTTTTAATGTTCTTGCATGTGTACAGAACAAAGAGCAACTGTTTGCTGGTTTAACTGGTTTGACTTGTACATAGCTCCATTGAAAAGGTACCTTAGTGCGAAGTCTGTGTAGTGCAGTGAAGAAGCAGATGTTCACTCCATCCCCACTGCCCATCAGGTCTGGATTTTACAAATGCCCCAGTCGAAGCCAACAGTGTTTGCAGTGTCCAGTGCTCCTGAGAGCTGGGCCAGGTGTTAGATCAAATGTCTGGAGCTGAGCGTGCAACATTTTTTCAGATGTGCTTCTCAGTGATTTTTTTCCAGACAGATGTGAGAAGTCTGTGGTGGAGCTGGGAACAGAGCCTGTTCCTGTGCTGTGAGAGGCTGTGCCTCTGACAAGACACAGGCATGGCCCTACAAAGTAAATGTGATTTCATGGCTGGAGCTGAATGGCACCCAACAGTTGCACCAAGGGAATTTTCCACCACCACCACCCCCCCCCCCCCAGTCTCCAGATTCACAGGCATTCACTCTGTGGCTAAAACTTCAGAGCCTCTGAAATTCAACAGAAGTAGTTTGGTGCTTAATTTTGGATCAGTTGTACCTGTGCATCTTTGTACTCCTGTTCCTGTGTGCAGCTCATTTGCAGGATAATCTTAATGGAGGATCACCAGGCAGGAAGGCTCAGGGAGCTACTAAGATACAGGGGGAAAGGACATCATGGGGCTGAGCTTAATGCCAGCTGGCACAGAAGAGTATTTTATCTGAGGATATGTAGAGTAAGCCACTTCCTGAGCTGGACAATGGAGTGAGGTCTGGCCTTGTGGATGGTTGATAGATGCTCTGCCTCTGCTTGCATGGTTGAGTTGCCAGAAGAATCATGCATTTCTTTCTTTTTTAATCCCTAGTTGACCTTATCCATGACAGGAGAGCTTGTCATATTCTGTGTCTGAACATCATGTCCTCTGCTGGTGCTGGCTGCATGGCAAACCCTGAGGGCACTGCTGACCCTGCCAAGCCTGAGCAATGCCTCACTGGCCCATCCACAGCTGGGCAACGCCTTAAAGGGATGGCCACACCTTTGGGGTGTAGCACATGCAGCTTCCCAGGTCTGTCTCTTCAATGTCTGGAAGAGCACAACTTCACAGAACAGATTTCTCTGCCCTGCTGTTTGCATGAGTTCGTATTGAAAGCTTCCTTTCTCAAGACATTCTCTTTTATTTATTTAAAATGTGCTGTTCCCGTAGGTTGCACCTACTCTCAAGGATACTACCCAGGGATAAACACGGAGAAGGCACAAAGCCAACACCACAAGTGCTGTTTCCACAGGATATGCAGGCAGGTATGTCTGTACATGTAGTAAAATGCCAGCCTGGGAGTGTCTGCTGGGTTCCCCTGCATTGGGATGTGGTGGGGGGCATGCAGCATTTGACAGCAGAGAAAGCCCTGGTCTTCAGAGCACTAAGCTGGGCAGCTGAGCTCCCTAAAAAGAGCAGTAGAAACCACATCCCCACCATCCCTCTGCCAATAAAGGTCAGGATTTGTGGCTCTTCTTCAATAAAACTTCAGTCTGTCTCATTGTTCTTTCTGTTTTAGGAAATGCTAAATATTAAGATGTTATTAGGCAAAAAGTAGTGAGAGGAATTCCAAACTGAAAATCAGGACTTATAGTTTTAATTTAGAAGGAAAGTTGAGAATTCTTTTCAGCAAAGCTGCTTCCATGGAGAAAGGTAATTGAAGAACATTTTGGTTCAAAGTATTGCAGCCACCTATGATAAGAAGGAGGTGAAAACCCCTCAAAGCTTTCCCACTGTGAATATACAGTAAAAGGCTGAATCTTTCAACTGTAGTTCAAGTTCTCTTATTTTACTTTTTTTAGTGGATATCATCATCACTAAAACATGTGAAAGAAAGGACTTTGGGGAAAACTAACTGATACAGGGCAGGGAGCAATCGTGGGCTGGCAACAGGCTGGAATCAGTGACCTAATCAGGCATTTCCCTCTCTAATTGCTATAATTCTATAGCTTGAAGAATTACATGACGTGTATTTTAGTTGGAACAAGATACCATTATTGAGTTAAGTGCTTAATAATTGTGTTTCAGAAGGTGGAATAAACGTCTATCACCAAGAACTTTAATCCATCATTGTACTTTTCTAAATTACCAAAATTGCACTACATTCAATAGTAAAATTACTTGTAATAAAGTCATTGCTGAACTGACACTCACAAAAAGATGTCTAGTGCCCATATTTGTTTTCCTAATTGACAATTTTAGACTTCAGTCTAGGGAGAGAGGAGTACCCACAGCCTTTGCTGCAGTAGATAGGAATGTAGGGCACGTAGCTCCTTGCAGAGGCAGTCTTTTAGCATGGAAGAATTCTGCCTGCATGAAGTACCTCTCATTTCTCCAGCTTTCAACTCTTTGGTTAGGTCACTGTATGGATTCATTTCACCTAAATTTATAAAAATAGTAGTCTTTGATACGAGCCTTGCTCATAATGATATACCACTTGTCCATACTGCTCTGTAATGTCTTTCCTGTCCATTTGTTAATTAATGTCACATTTTGCAGAATGAGATAAGTGACTTGACCAAGAATACCTAGTATGAAGGAAAGAGGCATATCCCTTTTCCTGAATCTCCAATGGAACCTTGCAGACGACCATGACTTCTGTTGTTTCTTTTTCCTGCAGTCCCTCTACCCTGCCAGATTTTCAGTGGCAAAACACAAAACTGGTTTCATCCTGGATATGACATTTAGATCAGGCCCACCTAGAAGAACATTACTTTTTTTGTTTTCGATAGTACTCCAAAGATGTTTATAAACTGTGTAATTAACTGATGCTAAGCTAAAGTTGGTTGCTTTTTTAAACTTCAGCCATATACATGGTCACATGTAAACTCGTAGAATTTTTTCCTTAGCCTAAGCAACATCCTTTTGCAAAGGTGTATAACTACTTTCTCATCAGACTGAGAGAACAGCTGAGGAAATCCTTGAATTTCTTTCTGAAGACTAGAACCTTTTATCTTTCTTAGGTGTTTTTCCCAGCTTAGTTCAGAATGAATCGCTAAGAAATTTAATTGCAACATGTTAGAATTTCTGTTTGGAAGAGAAACACATGCCCCATCCAGGAGACACTGAATTTAAGTCTTTGCTGGATGTTTCCATGGCCTCAGCCAAAGGGATGAAACCTTTCTTCATGGCAGGTGACATAACCTGTAGGGTTTATTGACTCTCCTAACAAAGTATCAAATGCTCTTGTAGATATTGTTCTGCTTTTTCTTTACATGATGGAGATGTGAATATCTCCTCCATCAATAGTCACTACCTAACATACATACTGTAAGGTCTATTAAAAAGTTTCAATAAGCTAAGCAAATATGAGGAATTCTAATGGGAAGGAATAAAAGCAGTCCATTTTTTTTCTTCCAAAATAAATATGTGAGTTAATCAGAAAAAGTGAAGAGTGCCAAATATTCATCCTATGTGCTAAAGTGACTCATGGCAAAGGTAGACAGTTTTATAGTACAATTTCTTTATTTGTGCTGGAAATGGATAGCTTCCAAGTGGCACTTACGAAACAATTACCTCTTGAAGGATAATCAGATTTGTATGAAAATGTAAAGATAAGCGATTTAGCTGTGATCTCAGCTGGAAAGTGACTGAGGGTAGTGGGTCATACTCCACAGTAAAAATCTCCTTTCTTTTCCTAAATGGCACTTTTGCTGAAATGTGCTGGATTCAAGCAAGTAAGGGCTCCCTTGACTTTCATTGCTAGGATGGCACACGACTGATTTACATCATTAGAGTTCCTTGCTGATGGCTGAATTGCTTTGCATGTAAATGAGACCTAACCTGAACAGCTGCTCAACTGGTGGATGTCAAGGATTTACAGTTATGGATCAGGTCCCTGCTCACCACCAGTCTCTGAGGGAACTCCACTCGACTGCTGAAAACATGTCATGTTTCATATCTACATCCCTGGAGACTGGGCAGGGTCAAAGGCTGGGGGACTGAAAAGTGTCTTGGAGCCTTTTTATATTTTAAAGTTAAAATGCTTACTTGTCCAATGCCTTGAAATTATCAGGCACATGGTGGAAAAGTGAAGTGATTTTTTACTCTCCATGTGTTGCCCAGACTCAAATGAGAGCCTAGAGAAATGATACTATTTGTAAAAGATGAGATACAGAAGTCAGGACCCAACCAGCCAACCTCTATCATGCCCACAGCAGCCAGGTTTTGACTACTAGTACTCTCTGCTCCTATGGATGTGCCAGTCCATGAACAGCTCTGGAATTACATGCAGACCCTCTGTGCCTCTACAGTACCACAACGGTTTCATAGAGAGGGATAGTATTGACAGGATGGCAAAGGCTAATCCTGCATCTTCCTTCAAATGTTATCTGTGGCCTCTCTATAGACCAACTCTGGTGGAAGTGGAAAACTGTCACTAGCAGTCCATGGGTTGTCTTTCATAGAAGTGTTTGTCCTAGTGTTCCTGTTCACTGGACCTCTCAGTGCTGTTTGCCATTTGTTTCTCTTTAAAATCTACCCTCTCAGCTCTGCCTTTGCAAATGCACTCCATGGAAAAAATGGGAGAAAATGTAATTATGGCTTCCTGACACCAGGCTCCCTTGAGCTGTATGGAAGGCTCCTCAGGAAGCCTTTTTCTGTGATATTTTCAGCTTAGTTTTCAAATCCTCAGAGGCCTGGCTACGACTAGTAGGCAGTCAAGCCTTACATAACTATTCATCTACCTGGACTCTCCTAAAAGGTTTGCCTGTCTGTGGAGCAAACTACATTGTCAAGGACATAGTTAATGATATGCCAGAGATAAGAGCAGCTATCAGCCCCAGAAGATCCAGAGAGTTTGGATCCTTGGCCAAAGCACCAAGGAGGCAAATACCCCTAGAGCAGAGGTGGTGGTGTCCTACAATTCAAGGACTAGAGAATACCTCAGCGACATTCAAAGTTAGAGGTACCACTGCCAGTGGTGGGATTCAGAAAAATATTTGTAGGCCTTCCAAGAAAGCATTTGTAGATTCAGTTGTACAACTTTGTGAAAGCGTTTGGTCTCCTGGTGATGCTCACACATGGACACAAAACATCTTGGTCTTCAAAGGATGCTTTAACATTGCTTATCCCTCCACTGAAAATGGCAAAATGGGGAATGAGCACTATGATCTCATCAGCTATGCAAGAAATCCATAATGATATGAACCCTCTGGGATGAAATCAGGTACCCAGCAACTCTGCAGTGAGTGTAAAATGTAGAGCTAGTGATGGCAAAATCCTTCAGATGCTGCTTATTGTGGGGGCAGAACTCAACCTGTTACAATCATATCCTCTTCTGAGCATGGTTGGTTTTACCTCCAGGTTAAGAGGGTGTTGAGATCCCATATGGAAGAGGAAACTGCTTTGTTTACTTATATAAGGCCAACAAACATGGTTGTTAAGGCCTCCTAGGAGGTCTTTCTTATGAATCTGGGGGCTATTGGATTAGGCAAATGAGAGCCAGAGATTTGCCTAATAGCTTGATAGACCATGAGGGATTAGACTCTTGTGGGCTGCTGTAAACTTGTAGGACAGAGGTGCCATAGCATGGGTCTCTTAGCCATGGATAAGTGCCTTGTCAATGTGGGTTAATCTTGTTTGCCTTGTCTCCCATAATGCTGCATTATGGGACACAACCTCTGTCAATTTAATCACTGTTGGAATGGAATTGTAGGCTTTTGTTTCATGCACACACCTCCTCCCTTACACAACACTTTCAGCATCACAGGGGTCAGTGATTAACAGCAATTTTTAACTCCCTTTGGTTCAAGCTCCCAAAATAGTTGTTCCTTTGGGACCAGAGGTTCAATTAGAGTTGGATGAATGCAGGTCCACCTGGGCAAACTCCACCGCTGCTCACTGCTCCTTTTTCAAACACTGGTATTCACTGTGTCTCTCTCTCCCGAGATAACCCAAATCCCCCCTCCCCTGAGCTGCAGTTCTCCCTTGTCATTATGCTGTGCTCAAGGCAGCATGCCAGTACTGGAATGGCACACTGTGGAGCCTGAAGTATACCCCCAGAGAGCACCCACCCCTCCTTAGGACACTCTGACACCTTTCATTTGATTGGAAGTGAGACCCATTGGTGACCGTCCTCAAAGGTAAGTGGTCAGTTAGCAGTGGGACTGAAGTGCCAAAGCTGTTAAGGGATTCTAAAGAAAGTGGGCTTTGGATTCCTCTCCTCCCGGCTCCATTTACCTTGATGGGGTAAAGGGCTGTGAGTGTACAGGGTTTATGGAGCATCCCGGCTTTTGCAGCTTCTCTCACTTCTGACGCTGACCAACCTAGAGAATAGAAGCCACCTCTGCTAGGCTAGTTTAGCTGCCACGGCATAGGTGGCATAGATCTATCCCACCCAGCTCCAATTTTATCACACTTTTTAGATGTCTTCACCTTTCTTCAATCCATATCCCCCCTTCTTCTCCCTACAACTACACCAAGAGCCCAGGACTGCTGGGTCCAACACAAGAGCTGGAGTCCAAACACCTGCAGCCACTGTGGACACACAGCTCTGAGTTTTGCTTGATAAATTCTTGTCATTGCTGAGGGAGCTAGGAGAAATCACTGCAGGCATCCCTGGGTCTGGAGGCAGCCTCCCCCACAGCCCATTAGCATCTGCAAGACACTGGAGGGGACAGTGGAGGTGGGGGAAGAGCTCAGGCCAGTCTCTTTTGGTCCACAGTGGGTGGCATCTGCCTCAGTTGTGCAAATTGCTCATGCGATCTGGGGGGCTATAAGCCCAAACTGCTCCTTAAAAAGCCCGGCCCAGTGCCTCCTGTCCCCATGCAACACAGGGCTCACCCCCAGCACAGAGGGGCTGCACCCAGCCAGTGTCAGAGCTCCAGGCAGTGGGGCCAGGTGGGGACAGGTGTCAGTGATGCTGGAGTACCAGGTGACAGCTCCCCATCGGCAATGACAAGGGAAACATCACCCTGAGTGCACATTCTAAGGGCAACTACTGGGCTCAACAACTACAGAGATGGTGCTGTGAAAAGGCGCCTTAAACCTTGTCCCTGACACCTTCACTTGCCCAGCATAGCACAGATGCAGGTGCCAAAAGACTTGTAAATAGAGACCTTGCAGGCTGCTCCTTTATTCACACATCCCCAAGACAGAATGAGTCTTCTTGAGAGGATGGAAAGGGCTGTAGAGCACTGAGGTGGTGTGTGTGGGAGTAACAGCAGGACCTTAATCACTTTCACATAGAGCAGTCAGTTGTGCCACCCACAGAGTGCTGGGCCCAGCTGTGCCGGTACATGAAATGCCATCCACCTCCCATCCACTTCTCTGTGTCTTCTTTACCTTACAGGAAGTGGAAGGTTTTAAACTGCCATGTGAGCAGAGAGAGGATAAGCTCGTGAGAGGGGCGTATAATGGTTTTTTTCTCTGTTCCACAGAGCTTTGTTGCCACATTGGCTCTGCTCTTGCCACCCAGCACCCAGCCCTGGGCATGACTGAAGCTGGGAACCAGAAGCTGGCTGGCACAGAGCCCAAAATACACCAGGGCATCCACAATACAATCTCAGAAGAGCCTGTGCCGGCTTATAAATTGTCTGTGGAGTGGGACCTGGCAGGAGGAAGCGCAGCCTCCCTCCATGGAGATGACAAAAGTTTGGGACTGAGGCAGTGAGCGGTAAAGTTCACCCTGCACATGCATTACTATCTGCACTGCTTCATGGTACAGCTTAGTCATGGCTGACCCAGGAGAGTAGGTTTGGAGAACACAGCTGGGAGAACAGGGGTGTACTGGTTGACATTAGCTCTGCTTAAGGCTGAGAGGCTGCATCTGGTTTGGATCTCCCCTGCTACTGCTGTACTCTGGCTGCAGATTGAGAGATGAGCAAAAAGAGCCTAAAGCTGCACCCTGCCACAGGCTGGCTTTGCACAGCTCTGGAGGCTCAGAGCTGGTCTAATGCACTTTATTACTGCTCTTTATTATCAGACTCCCCCAATGAATTCTACTAATGCTCAAAATCCTGCATGACAAAGAAACCCTTGATCATCTTCTATGCCTTTCCTTACTTCTAAACCTTGTAATGCTTCCAGCTGTAGCTGAGGAGTCCCACCAGAGATAGACAGCATAGCTCAGCAGATGGCAAAAAGTGTATAATCTCGAATCAAGCAGGCTGAGCTCATGTGCTTCTTCTCCCAAGGTCTCACTGCTAGTTCTTGCACAGGGAGGAAGCCTTGCCTTTCAACAGGCCAGGAATTATCTTGCATCTTGGCCTGGGCCTCATTTAAATCATGTTCTCTGGCTGTGACTCCTGTTTCGCAAGGCTGTCCCAGCAGATTCCCAGGCTAGGTCAAAGAGAGCAATTGCTATCTAATGAATGGAGCTGAGCATATCACCTATGGACCTGCAGCCATCATTCCTCAAACACAAAGCTTCTACCACCCTTTCTTCCAGAGTCACGGGATCCTCATGGTGAAGTGCTGTGAGCTTTTATAATAAACTGACCCTCCAGGAAAGAAGACAAGGAAGCAGAGGGCTCCTGCTGCCACAAGCATGGTGCAGGCAGTCTGGGGCAACTATCACTAAGAGACATCAATGTTTTTGCCATCCAAGTGCTAAGCTTTATAAACAGAATGAAATATCATGCAGAGAACTGCTTATATATTACCTGTGACTTTTGTATATCTTAATTTAAGAGTTTACAAATTGCATAGTCCTTCTGCCTAGCCAGCAGCTACTGAGCTTCCAAAAGGAAGTTCTTTGGCCACTTCCAAATGTTCTGTCCAAACGTCTGTAGAAGAAATACCCTGGTAAGAGGAGCTGTCACACTGTCCACCATTGCTCTTACCTCTTGCTGTGCCTTTGGAGACCACTTTGTTCTCCTATTCCTTTTCTTTAACTGGCTCTGTCTTTACTCCTTTAAGACCTTGTACTTAGACAAGACGCAAATTTTGCATAATAAAAGAACTCCCTAATAGCTGGCAGTGCATCCTGCTGCTCCCTCTCTCCTGTTGTTGAAAACTAAACAGATGTAAAATTAGGAGCTGAATGCCTTTGCATCTGGGAGTCCTTGTGCATAGCTGGAGATGAGAGTTTAAGATGTGCCCTTTTCCCAGGAAAAGAAATTGAAGAGTTCAAGAAATTATAATCCTTAACAAACCTTTCTCCAAAGAATTTTGCTTTAAATACTTTAAATCACATTGGGCATGTGCATTTTTGCTCATAGCTTTCCTTTGCTTCTGTTGACTGCATACTACAGTGAAATTCCAGATCCTTTACAGAGAAATGCTTTGAATCCTCCATCCCTACCTACACTTTTGGACCCCTAAGGGGGACAAATAAACAGAAAGGAAGGTTCACTGCAAGCAATAAAGAAGACAGCATTTTTCTTTCACCACAGGAGACCTCACCCAATTCAGCATCTGCAGGCCCTAGAGCTGTATTGCCTTGAGTAACTCATGTTCCTAAGTGTGGTTTCCAGGCAGAACCAAGTCCTGGTCCACATCAATGTACACTAGTATTTTCTTGGCATGCCTTGGTCCATCTCTTTACAACAGGCTCACAATTGCTTGGCTTCATCTTCAAGTGGCAATCACATAAAAAAGCTGTAATAAGTGAATTTAATTTGTCTCCTGGCCTAGCAGCAGACCCTCTTTGGTGAACGATCAGAGCTTGTGTTTAAAAGCTCACTGTAAAAAACAGTATCCATGGCTGTTTGAGCTCTCAGTGTTGGGAAACCTTGAGAAGGAGCCCCATTAATTCCCGTCTAGACTGGCTTCTGAGCCCAGGTTCCAGAGATGAAAGGACACTTTATTAACACAGGACATAAATCCAACCTGCTAACAAGTCCACACTCCTCTAGATTATTTACACCTCTCTCCCTCCCTCTGGTCATTGCCTGTCCCTATATAATCTACATTAAAATCCTGACAGGATTAAACCAACATGTCTTACACTTTAATATCAGGCTCTATATGCTTTCTTTTCCACACAAAAAAAAAACCCTTCATGTTTTTACAGATAGACTGAAAAAAAAAAAGTAGATGTCTAAGGAAAGAAGCTTGATGTTATGACTGAGAGATAAAATGTGTGCTTGGAAGATTTTATGGTGAATGTGGCCTTTGCCACACCTACAGTTCCTCTCCCTAATGTGTCTGGCCCTGTGTGTCACTAAGAACCAGCCAGGGGCTGTATGAATGGAGTCATCTGGGCTCTGAACATCACCTTTCTTCATAAGAGGCCACAGCCTGTGATTAGGCTACAGTCCCTGTGCTATGCAGGACTGTCCTCCCTGGCAGTGCTGTGCTCAGCTGCTGGGTATGTGGATGGCATGGGCAGTTTTAGGATGGAGGCTCTGAGGAGGACGGGCTTTTTTCCTTCAGAGATTTTACAAATTTCATTGCTCTTGAGGCTTGCTCCTTTATCCTCTGACGTTGAAAAGTTCCTATAGTTTGTCTGTGAGGGTTTTGATGTTTAAGGAAAGAGCTGCAGCACTGTATGAGAGCTGTAGATCCTGTGATCTTGTGTTTGCATGAGCTTCTCCACCATCCCTTGAAGCCAGGCATGGGAAGCAAACAGTGCTTATGGAAAAGAGCTTCAAAACAACTTCAGCACAAATACATTTTTAGGCTGAAAACATAAAATGTTTATTCACTGTATGACTATCTGCAACCTCTGGCTCATTTCTGGTGTATATCCTATTCAGCTGTAGGACTGAGGGGTGCAGTGATATGGAGCATTAGTGGGGGAGGGGGGGGGTGCTGTGCACTGAAATGAAAGTCAGACAAGGTGTCTATAGCTACAGTCAGCAAAATTTCTGGGTGAAGTGACAGAGCTGCAGCCTGCAAGGTGACATCCAGGCACTACTGCAGGACTGGAGTTGGTGCTTCCTAGGCATGTGTGTGTCCCAGTAGCAGGGCAGATCAATACTTTGGCAAGAGTGACTCATGCTTGGATTAACTTGTTAGAAAGAACAGATGAGTTCACAAGCACACTCTGATGCAGGACTACCTTCCTGTTGCAGGCCCTGTGCATTTTCGGTTACTTGAGACATCCAAAGTGGTAACAGCCTGTGATTAGATAGAGCTGCACAGTGCTCAGAGCCATGTGACTCAGACTTCAGATTTCAGCACGTTGTAGCAATGGAAGGCTTAGGCAATGTGCAGTTATGTTGAAAGGACACTGAACTTTTGTGCTGCCAGACAGAGCTCTCCTTGGTGTCACAGCCTGCTCAGGTCTGCATTTCAGCTGACTGCAGCACTTGCCATCCTTTTGTATTCATTTACCATTGCATTTTTAGCAAATGAGCTTACTGGCATGATCAATTTGAAGTCATTAGCAAATGTTTACCAAAAGTGAGTTTGAAACCTATAAACATGACCATTTGAAGAGTTTCCAAGATTTGCATTCATTTGGTCAAAGAAATCATGACACCTGACTTACATATCCAATCCAACATAATGAGGCTACTGCAGTTTTGAATATCGAATGTTTGCATGGAGCTTGAAAAACTGTTTCCAAACCTAGACTCAGTCAGACTCCAGAAATAGTTCAAATAGATAAATGAAAATAAATCAAAAACTGCTCACATACCTATAGAAAAATTCACTGCACATATTATTCAGCAGCTTTCTTATTTACTTTTTTTCAGCAGCATTAAAGGTCTGTGTCATCTCCCCATTAAACACCCAGATTAGGCTCTCCATGTTCTACACCAGCTGGCAGTGCAGGTAAAATACTTTGAGTTTTGCCTTTTTGTCTTTACTGTTGAGTTTATTGTTAGATATTTGGGCCCTCAGTAAAGAACCACTCTAAAGCAGTTTCTATCCTTTCCTTTCTTGCATCTTTCTCTGAGCTGGAAGAGCACACACAGTACAATCCCCACATACTTTCTGCACATACAGAAAAATTTCCTGTTCATTGTCATTGTTTTCATTCCCAGGTTTGTTTCAGGATGAGCAGAGGGTCCAGAGCTCCAGGATGTAATAGACCACAAGCCTGAATAAGACAAAAGCCTTATTGAGTGTGTCCCAGCTAGGAGCCTGTCCCTGCAGTGCCCATCGGGCACAAGCCATCATCCTCTGTGTGGGGAGAGCACGTGGCAGCTGCTGGATGCAGGAATGGGGCATGCTGTGCTAAGGATGGAGCTGGAGCAATAGGCTTTTGTGTAGCAGAAATAGACCACAGAGTTCCAGAATTACTTTCCACTGGCTTTCCTTTGGTTCATCAGTTTCAGTATCTCAGTGGGTACACTCAGCCAGAAGCCATCTGTTAGTCTGGCCTGGGAGAGAAGACCAAGTAGGCAGTGTGGGGAGAAAAACCTCTAGAAATAGCAGACTTTTTTGCCATTTTATGGAGCATGTTTTCACATTTCCACTAGTCTCTACTCACCAGAAATTCTAGCAGGAACAGGCTCAGTTTCATGTTATTCTCTTGTTTTTCCAGTTTTTATAGAGACATCCTTGCAAAAAAAAATTGAAAGCCAGTATATATGTGTAAGGACTAAGTCACTACGTACCCGCATGACTTTAACCCAATTAACGGTGTCACTAGATCTCTATGCTCTGTGCTGTCAGCAGTGCTGTGATGATCATGAATGTGAATACACTGGATCACTTGAAATTCGGAACTGCTGTTAGTGGGCTTGTCGCTGTGGCACAGAGCACAGCACAGTGCTCCCAAAATGCAAGGTAACAACAGGGCAGTTGGCCCACTAGAACGTTTATCTGCCCCTGATGGTATCTGAGCTAGAGAGTTTGACAGCATCATGACTGTCCCTGCATCTGCACATAGTCCTGTCGTTGGCTTCACTACAGGCATGCTCTGTGTAACAATTTGGAACTCTATTCCCAAGCATGAAGAATAGAGGGTTTATATCTAAATACTCAAATACATTGTCACATAAGGGCAGCAGATGGTTTAGTGTGAATCTCAGGAATTAAAAGCTTCGCCCAAACCTCCATCCACTGGATGTTCCACTGTTTTGAGGCTTGGGGTTTTTTGCATATACCTAGAATCACCTCTTCTTTCTGCAGCACACAGATCTTCGGCTCCCTACAAACCCAGATGAGTTTGTGGGTAACTCTGTTTTGCCACAGCTAGAAACATGGCAGGCACTTCCTATGAGAATTTGCCAAATAATTTTTTTAAATTGTAAATTTCAACAATAAATGGATAAAAATAGAATACTTTCAATGAAACAGAATAAATGTTTTATAACCAACCATCCTTCATCAGATAATACTGCTGAAGTAAGAACTCTTGCCAGCTGGCATGTGTCCCATCTTTCATTTCCACTAGGAAGTGGGGAGAGAGAAGGAAATGACTGAGAACCTTTAGGAACATGTTGACATGGAAAACCCCACCATCTCTGTGCTGGAAAGAAGCTGCAATCGCCTCTTCTAAAACAGTGTTAAATAAGAGTTGGGCAGAGCTGTCCACAAAGCATAGAATTCTTGTAAACTTTTGCTGTCTGGCCATGTAGAGGGACATTTTTCTCCCCTGTTTAACTTGACTGTTATTTCCTCCTTCTGGCATTTATTAATCAAACTGGTTAACCATTCAGTCCAGCCTAAAAAAAAATCTCATCACAAAACCTGTTCTCTGTGGTGGACTCAGGAAAGACTCTGGCTGAACAAACTCGCTTCTCCTGTCTTAAGTCTGTAGGCAGAACTATGTGCTGGGCATAGATGTTTACCATGAAATTCACACTAAAAGTTTCCTGTTTGGAGCAGCCAGTAGTGCTAGGGACACTAGGATTTCCATTTGTAGACAAGCTCTGTTTTGACAGGGCTTTTCATGATTCATAACAATTTGTGTGCTTCTGGCTATCCAGTATTCTCATTGCACCCATCCCAGTCCTGATAAACAGATTCAGGAGCTCCAATCACAGGGGTAGTGTAGTCAATAACCATTGCTCTTTAATTGTTTATGATCTTTATCTCTCTTTCCCCCCAAGGGTTTTTTCCTGTGGGAGGGCCAGTGTTTCTCTTTGAACTGACTTTTCCTTTCAGTATTTATCATTTAGGACTGCTCAAGTGCTGTTTCAGTGCAAAAGCTGCTTGCAAACTGTTTGTAGCAGCTGCTTTTTTGGAAGCTTGCTGTTTGCAGTATGCGATCACTCACTTAAACCACCCCATACTGCCTTGCCTTTCCAACTGTGCACGAGACCCCTGCATCACTCAACATCCTTTTTGGAGAGCTGGGGTTCATCCAACCTCCTGCCTCTAGTTGTTGGGGGAGTATTTCCACCATGCTGCTGAACCATTGTGAGCAGTGTGCTGAGAGTGACTAGGGAGGGGTGAACCACAGCCAAGCATGATATTGAGGAGGGAGGAGGTGCAGATACGAGTGGGACTGTCTGGACCCCTAGGGACTGGCCTTTCTGCCTGGGAGTTCTGCATAGAAAGCCTCACGGCACTTAGGAGATGAACATGTGTTTGGGATAGAGGAACAAGTGAAAAATAGCATGAGACAGAAAGTAAAGCTACAAATTGTTTCCATCAGCAGAGTTGTTGTGTCCTATGGCTTATGTGTGTTTTCTTGTAACATGGGAATAATTACTGAATGGCTCTCTCCATTTGCATCTGATTATTAAAATCAATAATGGTATGAAAGTGATTTACATGCACAGTTTTTCCTATTTGTTCGTAGTCAACAGAACTGCTTGTTCCAACTGAGGAACTGTGAAACCCATGTTGTTGTTACTGTTCCTGTCTAACATGCTCTGCAGCTCCTGTTTTTAATCTCTGCTGGTCCCCACCTGAGCAGTTCCTGGAGGAGAACTTTGCGGCACACCTGGGAGTCACAGTCAGTCAGGATGCAGCCAGGGCAGCTCTGTCAATATTGACTTTGCTGCAGGCTTTGGTGCGCAGTGATGGTTATCTTGTTCTCCAGGTAAGATTTAGCCCGTTAGCAAAAGTGTCTTTGAAGCCATTAAATAAACAAAATCGATGGAGTTGAAAAGGGGAATCCTTTCAAATGGCAGAACGTTATCAGCCCGTGCAGGTCACCCAGACCAGGACCTGCACTTTGGACTGCATACTGAGGGGTACTGGGTAACAATTGTCAATGGGACTTCTGCAGGGTGGTCTCTGTCCACCACACTTGTTTGCTTCCCATATAGCTGTCTCCTGTCCCTTGCATCCTGGACAGAAATTTGCAGGGTTTTCTTTCCTGGTGTGGCTGTGCAGACCTGCTTTCCCAGCTCTGGCATTAGACAGGATGAAAACTTTCCATCTGGAGATGTTTGCTTTATGGGAAGGAGTTTTTTACACAGCAAGAAACTTTCTATTGTATTCACAATTGGTTTCCAGCAAACTAAGTAAAGGTGAAAAATTCCTTCCTGACTCCATGGGCAGTGGCACCTCGGGGCACAGACAGTCTCACTGGAGCCCAGGGACAGGAGTGCCGCCAGCAAGGGGAGGCACAGCCTGACCTTGCAGGTCTGCCCACAGAGACATGCTGCTCTGGTGAATGGGGTTATGTTGGCTCAGGCCATGCCAGCTGGAAATCCAGGAGAGAGCCCAGTGATGGTCTTGCCTGCTGTGTGCAAAGCCCTGACTGCTTCCCCCAGTGGGCAGTGGAAAGCTCACAGGTAGCTGCAGGAGTTCCTCCCCTGGGCACAAGCCAGCTGCTTTCCTGTTAATGGATGGAGCTTGTATTTGGCAACTCCAGAGTTGCCAGAGCGATGGGTGTTTATTTCCCAAGTGAATCCTTGCAAGTCCTTTTTTCCCCTCTTGTTGTTTGTCTGCTAATGCTCCACAGATTTCCTACAGGATCCACAGTATTCATACAGGTGCTTGCTAAAAGGGCTCTATAGTCAGTGCATTCATCCTCTGCATGCTGAAATAAAAGGCAGGATCTTTTGAGAAGCAATAGCAAGTTTGCCCTTACTGCAGAAGTGTTTGCATGGCGTAAGCAGGGTAAGCTCCTACATGGTGACCATTCATAGACATGCACTGCTCTTAGTTCACTTGGTGTTGGGCCAGGACATGCAGATCTCACTGGCCTTCAGCTGTGCCTGGTGTTTACAGCTATGTTTAAGCTAAGAGGAGTGATTGCAAAATTGGAAAATAAGGTCCATTGGTGTGTCACCTTAAGGGTAGTTGATATCACAGCAGAAGGATGAGTAACAGAGCTGTCCTCGCTATAAAAGGTGATGGGGCAGGGATAGGAGGAAGGAGCCTGGCTTGCTGCCATGTCAGGGAAATGAAGTTGTCTGAGGCAGGGAGGTCTTTGGGGAATGTGAGCTTTCTGGCCTTGGCTGCAGTCCAGAAGCTTCTGTGGTAGGGATGAGAAGAAAGGGAGGTGAGAGGAGAGTCTCTGAGATCAGACTCAGGGCAGCAGAAAAGTGATTGACATTAATAAGAGGCTCCAAATAGAAAATGGAGATAAACCTATGTGGGTGGTGTCTGGTCTAAGACTGACTCATGGGTGTCTCTGGAGATACAGAGCCTCTAGCTCACTACCCTCTCATACTGCAAATAATATTGTGTTCCTAGAGAAAAGGCTCTGAGGGGAAAGGTTTGGGAGGGGTCTGCTTGGGTGAAAAGAGGTGGCAGGGGACTATCAAAAGCTTTCCTGAGGTGAAATGTATTGGCGGGGGGACTACATGCAGTGTCTGTGCTCATTTGATCCATCCTGCAAGGTGGTGGCATGGTAAGTGTGATGGTTTTCATGCTGCTCAATGCAAAATGAATGCTGATAGGGAAACAATATAAAGCTATGTTACAAACCATCCTTCATACAAACCATGTTAATAGCTTGATATGGGGTTTAAATGTTCTAAATTTGAACAAAATACCAGTACCCCCATTATTAGGAGATCTTTAGCAACCAGGACAGGTTTAACCATTGAGTGGATAAATCTGCAGCTGGATTAAAGCTTAATTACCCTGTGATGAATCACACTGTAATATTTCATAAAAAACACTAGGTTTACAACCAAGCCTAAGTGAGGAGGTCCCCAGTGTTCCTTGTCACACTCAGGTCACTGATGCACATTCCTATTTTAACTTGACTCTGGTGCTTTAAAGGGTAGTAGGGAAAAGAAATAACTTATCAATTCTGTCAAAGCAACATCAGGGTATTTCACTGTAGCTTTTTTCCAACTAGAAAAGAAGCCACTGTGTTTTGCCTGTTGCAAGCCAGAGGCCATCTCAGGACTGCATTTATGCTCCTGTCTGAAAGCCTGGCTGTGAGTCTGACTTGCTTGGCAAGGAACACAGCAGTGCCAGGCAAGTCCGCTTACGTGGTGACCTTAGTTCTGTGGCCACTTTTGCCAGAAGCCATTAATTTCCCTAAATGCCATTCCTCAAGGTATTTTTGAGGGGCTTGTTGCTAAGGTCCTGTTTCTTGTGAAGTTGTGCCTCCAGCCATCAGATCAGAGGTTTCTCCACAGTGTCCAAGGGTAAAGCCAAGGGCTATGTCCTTGTTAAAGCTGTGAGAAGGAAATGTGGCCCTGGACTTACCCTGTTTGCTGGGGAGGTAGATTATGTTTTGCTGGGTTTACCCATTAAATTCCTATCTCCTAATAAAATACTACAAGAAAAAATTCATTGTTCCTGCCAAATTTAACAGGAAATTGAGAATAAATATTTTTACTTCAGCAAGCTTGCTTTTTAGCAGCCCAGGCTTTTCCTGGGGGTGAGTAGACGCCTGCTTGGTCTACCCTTTAAGTCAGCCCTGGCAGAGCAGCTCACTGCAGGGGGCTGAGCACTGCTTGAGACCACACTGGAGCCAGGTTTGCTGAAGGGGATGTAACTCTGACTGCTGTCACACTTCTACAGGCTTTTCTCACAGCTGAGCTTAAATACAAGGAGAGGAATAGGAGTTTTACCTCCAAACATGAAATCAGCTTTGTGTAATACCAGTTTGGGGCAAAAAATGAAGGGTTTTAGCCCTGGTTGTATTACTAGAGATACCAAGAGCACTGCTATTCTGTGGGAAAGGGGCAAGACGGGATAAATGAGCTGACACAGAACAGCAATCACAGTGTGGCAGCTATTGAGGAGCCCCAGTTCACGAACAGCTCTGAGAGGAGAGTCTCTGATTGCTCAGGATATGGCAGTACTCCTTGTCCACCCTGTTGTGAGAGAAAGGAACAGCCATTAAAAGTGATAAACAGTCTTAATGGTAAATGAGAAGCACAGATAATAGAGGAGGAACAAGATGCAATCTTACTGCATCTACCAGAAAAAGAAATCTTTTTAATCCAAAGAGAGAAAAATGCCTAGTGCAGCCCTAAAGCAGAGAGAAGGCAAGTGGTGTGTAATGAAGTAAATAAACTATTCTGTAATGGCCTTGTTAGAGCAGCAAAGGATGTTGTTTACAGGTGACTTATGTTGGGGTTTTTTTGCGCAGGGGCCAAGGAGGCTGATGTGGGAGAGGTGACTGGTACGGGGGAGGGCAGAGCCTCCTGCAGCCCTCCATTCTCACCGTATGACCCACATCCCTGGCCAGCCCAGCTGCCTGAACAAAAGCCATCCTTCCCACCTGCTGCACAGTACAAAATGAAGTCCCCAAGACTATGAGGACCCATTCAGGTCCTCTACAAATGTTGCAAATGGCTGTGGAAAAATAGCCAGGGTGTGAGCCAAGGCACAGCCCAAGCTTGCCAGCCACCCCACATCCTGTGCTCCATCCTGCAGGAAATCTCCAGGTCCTCCAAGGCAATGGGATAAACCCCTAGAGATCAAGACCACCTCCTTGAGCCATGCTGCTGCTCAGCTGAACAGGTAGCTTGTGCTGTCACTCTGTCAAGACCTGAAGGTCCATCTCTAGCCTGTCTGTGCTCCCAGTTCTTTTTCCAAAGCTTACAGAGGTTGCTTTGGCACTACAGGTCTGTCTTGTGTAGCCAATATACCTGAGCTATGATATAGAAACTTCTCAGCAGGTCTTGCTGCAGCCCCAAACCTTAGTCCTGTTGAACGTCCCAAACCCAACAAGCCATCCTCAATTTTCACTTCCATAGCACAACATTTGCTCAGTTGTTACAGCAATGCTGTGAGTGCTTTCAATTCCAGGGATCTCTAGGCAGGAAGTACTTACTTTTCTATATTATTTTTAAAACAACCTATAAATTCAACCATGGAAATGGAATTCCCATTGTTAAAGCTGTAGCTTTCTCTTAAAACCTGGTACAAAAGGCTTTGCTTTCTGTTTAGCTCTTTACACTCTTAAAATCTTTCCTGTATGACCTGAAGGTTTCATCCAGCTCTGTTCTAGCTAGACTTTTCACAGGCTACAAACTAGACTGGATTAAGAGTCTTGTGTCCACACCAGAGAGGTAATTATAGCTACAAATGAAACAATAGTTCTGCTGTGCTTGACAGTAGTAAAATGAAAAAGAAAAGCTGAAAATGAAAGGGGAAAATATCAGAAAGATTGAAAAGTAAGGGATAGGAGGAATTCTTCTCCGAGACATTTGGAAATCCAGGTAATGACTTCATCAGGGAGAAACGGACAAGAAATACTGTTGACTATGAAGACCTGGTCCTTTTTGTTCCCTAACTTCACATCAAGGATTATTTCCACAGCCTCCTAAAAGACGGGAAAATCCTTTGGTGAATGTTAGTGGAACTCTGGATTTATGACATGCAGCTCTGCAAATCTTTTTCTGGCCAAGATTTTCTTGGGATTGGCCTGTATGAAGGAGAGTGGGAAGGCTGGGGAAAGCTGCCTGTAGAGATTTTCATGTGGTTTCTATGGGTGGAAAAGTGTGGCTGCATTCCCTGCCTTCTTGTAAGTGGTCAAAACAGCTGTTTTATTTAAAGTATGGCTTGAAGTCTCAAGTATGTTATGGAAAACCAGCACATCAGGGAGAAGCCTGACCATGTGCAATGTGCTGCAGGTTCCCAGGATGCTACTAAAAGCCTGTAGGGATGACATACAGGTGATGGGCACACATGCTGCACAGTCTGAGCTCTACTCTCAGGCAGCAAATTAAGTGTATGAACTGGAACAGTGTGCACTGCTAGATGTCAGGTAGAGAGGAAAATGCAATAGCCTGTCAAGCCAGCAGTCCTGGAGAAATAAGGATGGCATCCTCCAGCCATCACAGGTGGTATTCCCAGAGCATGCTGCTGCTGGCAGATGTGAGCAACAACTTGGGCAGTCACACTCAGCTCCCCTCTGCTTTCATCCTGCTCTGCCTGTGCTCCCAGGAACAGCAGCAGCCTGGACACCTCAGAGCGCCAACCCCAGGGATGGCCTGTGGGCTGCTACAGCATACCTCAGTGTTGAGCTGCTCTGCCACAGGGCAGAGCTGTCCTCATGCATTTGTGCTTCTGGTTGCTGATGTCAATATCCAGACTTGTTTTTCCCACTTGCTTCTGCTCCCTGCGTTCATAGTTGACCATCCTCTTGGGTGAGCAGGTCCCCCTGCTGCAGTTCCACTGCTGATCGGTCCCATTGGCTGGGTTTGTGCTTGACCTTGCTCCTCTGACTCTCTGTTCCCTCTTACTATGTTCACAGTCTGATCTGTCCTGCTGAGTCCCTTTCATAAAGAAGCAGAAAGGGAAAGGAGGCAGAAAGACAGTTTTTACCTAGCTCTCAGACATGAAGTCATCAGGTTATTTGGCTACCTGAATCCAACTTTCTTGAACACTGGCAGTATAGGACAGTCTTGACAGACCGGACTTGTTGTTTCTTAAGCAGAGCACAATGCCCCTTTGTGTGGGGTTCCTGGACCGGCCAGGTTAGGTTTTATTTGTCAAAGCCTCTTTAAATTTCATTTTTTTCTCCACAGTGTTGTGAAGAAAAAGATTTCTTTCTTCTTTCACTCAAACCTTAGCCTTGAGTTTGCACAAAATAGGTCTGTGACCCTAGAGCTAAGTTTCATGTTTGCAAATAAACCTGTAACCCAGGTAGTCTGGGTGTTTTGTAATCGAATTTGTGGACAACAAAAATGCTATAATTTCTAATGTGGAGAAAAAATATGGGGTCAGGAAGCCAGAGAATTATAATTTCCTTAATCCAGCTACAATTACAATTTACTTCATCCATCTCCTACAAGCTTTGTGTAGAAACTGAGTCTGTGTGCAGCTTCCTCATGTCAGTGGCATGAAGAAGTTGTGAGATGTCTCACAGGAGTGGTGTAAACCTCTCCCCGTGTTTCAAGAGAGCCTGAGGACCTCTCATAACGACGATGAGAGAAGTGAGGGGGATGGAGGAAGTTTCCTCTGAAAAGGGGAATCCAGAATGAGAAACACATTCAGCCACTGCAAACAGCAAAAACACACATGCTTTGATTCCAGGAGCCAGACCATGCGTGCCTCACATGTGCGGCTGCCCAGATTTATGGTCTGTTATCCTCTGAGGCAATTACTGGAGTTTGTTGTGGGATCTGCATGAGCAATGCACAGGTTGCCCACATAGCCTGGCCTTCTGAGAAATGACATGGTGCTCATTCTGCCAGCACTCACCATGTGCTGCGGCCGGGAGCAGCTGTGCTGGAAAACCACCAGAGAGGAAATCACAAGTTAGTGAGTCACTGAGACTGCTGCCAGCCTGTCAGGAGTCTCTCCATAACTCCGCTTTCGTGTGCCTCTGCATCAGCTCTGAAGCAGGCTCAGATGCCACCTTGAACAGCAGAATGGCCACTAGCATATAAGGAAGGAGCAGGAGGAGATGGACAAATGGACCGGGTTTTCACTCTCCAGTCCCAAAGGGAGGCCAACACTGTGGAGGGGAAAGTCACCCTGGGAGCCCCAAGCAGTGCTTCCCATGCAGCCTGCGATGCACCCCCTGACACCTCACCAAACATCAGCAGAGATGTCACTCCAGACCCTTGGACCTGCCCAGGGAAGGTGCTGCTTGGGACAGGGCCAGGAGTACACTGTTTCTAGGATACTTTTGGCCCAGTTACAACCATCAATACTGAGGTCTTCCCAAAGCTGTTCATGGCTTTGGTCCAGGCTATGAGGTCCAAGTGGTTCAGGCTTTATCTCTGCTTTGGGAGACCACTTGAAGCTGCTCTGGCCAAGAACACACTCCTATGCAGTGGGCTGGACTGCATTTACATCACTCACATCTGTGAGAACCAGGAGGAAGCTGTTGATGTAAGGGTATTAAACAGACTCCAAGCAGCAGCTTTATGGCATGATATGCAGGCTCTCATACATTAGACCAGCTGGCAGGTAAGGGCTGCCCTATCCAGAGTAGGGGCTGTGCTGCCCATGGCCCCAGGGCAGAGGTGCCTCCTGCAATCTGAGGAGGCCTGTGAAGGTGAAGCTGGAGTATGAACCCCTGGGACAAAAGGGTAGTGTTGTGTTGTAGGATACAGAGCTGGAAGGGGCAGTGCCACTGTCTCCCTCCTGCACCGTGGAGATGGGCTCCTTCCCTGGAGCTGCCTCCAGCCTCTCCTGCCTGCACCCCAGAGACAGTCCCACCTCATCACACCAGTCCACAGCTTTAAAAGCCTCTCATCCTTAACCCCTAACAAGTGAGGAGCGGGATGCAGAGTCAACTGGTTCCAAATGCTTGTATTGGGCGTGCTGAGCTGGGTCTTGCTTCCCTTGAGGCCAGTGGCAAAATCCACAGGAGGCAGAGGTGCAAAGATGCTCCCTGCCGGAGTATCCAGTGCTGTTTTCCTTGGAAGTGAGAGGTGGTCTGTGAGATGCAGTTTTGTCCGTGAGCAAGACCAGGTGTTTTCAACATCAAAACAGACAGGAGAGTGAAAAGCATTTTCTATGGAAACGAAGTTGGATAAAGCCTACATTTGGGATTTGATGGTTTTACCTCTTTCTTTTGCAAAAACTCAGCAATAATTCTTGTTTTGGGGCTAGGAGCTTTTCAAGCAATGAAACTATTTTCTTAAAATCTCATTTTTAAAGTAGTGCATTCTGCACTGAGTTTTTGGATGAGTACTAACCACATTTTTCAGCCATGTCTGTGCAGCACATGTTCCCCACAGCAGCAAGTAGAGGGATTGCTGCTCCTGCTACGAGGGGGCAAGAAGTGCTGCAGGATCCAGCGCTCCCTCCCTGCCTTCCCCATTTTTAGACTCACTTGTGCTCATAGCAACGGTGTGTGTTGAACATGCCATCAGTGGAAGATCCCCTACATGCTCTGCCTCTTGGCTGGTGAGAACCACGAAAAGATCACAGTGCCTGGGAGGGGTGCTGGGGAGACACTTGACAGTGGGGTAGCTTCCTAGCTTGGAGTAATGCTGCCTTGTGTTTGTGTGCTTTGAACAACTGTGCTTTAAACTGACACTTGGACTTTACTTGCTTTAACTTCATGTGCAAAGTAGCTCAAAGTAGACAGGTCTCTTGGATTGCACAAGGAGGCTTCCAGTTGAACTCTGGTGAGCCTTGATGAGGCAAACTCCATATTTTCTACCCACTCTGTCCCTTCATGGGAAGCACCTACCAGCCTCGGCTGTAGGACACTCTCTTCAACTGCCCAAAACTCTACCAAAAGCCCAGTTTGGGATGTTCCGGTTTGAAAAATTTGGTCTCATTTTGGACATGCCAGTAAGCAAACTTCCCAAATGCTGTCAGAAATGTGGGTGAAATATAAGATCCCTTTTCTCAGCAGCAGCAGCAGTAACACTGGTTGACATCATGAGTTTGGATATTGGTTCAGTGGAAAGGCAGCATGGCCAAGTTAACAGCAGCAGGAGCTGTTTATGAACTGGGTTCACATTCAGTGGGTAATTTGGAAGGCAAGAAATATGTAGAATAAATGTAGAAAAAGAATATAACACACATACTTTGAATTGAGAAAGTTCTGTGTATTGTGTTGATCTGTTGTTCCATTGTGACATGTTGAATTCACTATTTTTGAATGAATTAATGAATGAGTTTAGAACTAAAAGAAACCCAAACAAACAAAAAAACTCAACAACAACAACAAAAAACCCCACTGTAAGTGAAACACATGAAAAGGAAATAAAATCTTTTCTCTTGGATTGAGTTAAATTTTCTGTTTGATCAGGTGTGATGAGGTTTTCTCTTTGGTTTTGTTCTGTTTGTTGCCTTGTTTTGGAAAGAGGAAGCTGGGGGGAGGGATCCTACCTTTATGCTGGATCCACCCAAGAGGAAAGCTTTCCAAACTAAAAAATTACCATTTTCCATCTGTGCCTGCTTAACCTCCTGGAAGGGCCCTTTACATGGCTCTCACCTCACAGAGGGTATCTGCACCCCACAGCTGACACAGGGCTCTAGCATCCTCCAGGCTGCAGCCGACTTCTCAGGGAAGATGGCTGGGGCAGACAGTGAGAAAACAGGGAGAGAGCAGGCTGCCATGTGTCATCCCTCTGAAACTCTCACTGCAGCCCACATAGAGCCTGCAAACACCTCCCAGCTGATACAGCCCTGTGTAGCTTTAATTATTGTCTGCTTTGCTTATCCTCGGTATTCGCTGCCTGCTATTGAATTCTCCTCATCCTCTGGCGTGTTCCAGTAGATGCAGGCTCTCTCTCCAAGCAGTGGCTGCTCCTGCCATTCAACAAGTGCCACTGTCTGCTCTGGGGTGGCTGCATCTCAATGGAGGTGAAGGCTATAAACATAACCAAGGACAGTCAGGGCTGTTCCCCTCATGAACAAGATGAAAGCTGGGTGTCCTGGCACCCCAAGGCCACCTCCTGAGTGTCTGCCATCAGCAGTACAGGTGATGCTGGTTAAGCACATGGTTTCTTGGTGTGAGTTAGTCTTGATCTTCTTACTGAATACTTATACAGATGTCCTCTGGGTCTTGTGAACATGTGTCTTCAATTAATTTTCATCAGAGGGTTAACGTAAAACACTTTTGCAGTTGGAAAACTAGATGCCTGGTATACTCCAAGTGGCGGATTTTCAGGACAGGTCTGTTCTCATTCAAACTCTTAAGGGCACATTTTCCAACAGGCAGAGGCAGCCCTGGCTGGTGGGACAGCTGATGAGAAGCTGTTTGCATCCAACACCTGTAGGGCACTTTGGATAATACAGATCCTGCAGGAGAATCACTCTCCCATAGCAACAGCTCCTGGAAACTGCATCCACACAAGTGTTTGAAAATATTTTCTCTTGAGGAGCCCTACATGGATGCAGACACCTGCAGCTCTTTAGTCTGCAGTCACCACCCACAGAGGGTTTGCTGTCAGAGGCAAGTTCCACTGGGTGTTGGTGCCCAGGACAGCGGCCTTCTCAGTCCCCCAGAGCAGCACTGACAAAAATAATGAATTCATTGATTCTTAGAAAAACACAAACAGGTCCTGAAGATAGTTCATGTTCTGTCTCTCTGGCTGGAGTCCCTCCGGCTCACTAAGGAAAGGGCTGGAGCACATTGATGGGCCTTTGAGGTTGAAGAAAATCACAATCCTGAACATACTATGGTACCACTTCATATTTTTATCAGAGCTGCCAAATTCTTGAGGAATGTGAGTAATGTGTCCTGCTCTCAGGCCATCTTCATCATCTGATCATTTTCCTTCAAGCTAGAAAGCAATTCAAGCAGCTGTTAAGAATGATTTAAATGGCAAGTCAACAAAGGCAAAGAACCAGTGGAGATCTGGTGAAAATGTAAATGGCCAAGGTCTCGGTCTATCTCCAATATGCCCAGAGACTGTGTTAGAAGTGAGTACATGAGAAATGACCCCTTGTTGTTCCCAGCATACTTTCTACTGTTGAAAATCACCAGGAGCAGTGTGAGTAGGTTAGGCTTGCATGCCTGCTAATGCTCTTTGCTGCCATTGCTCTGATTTCTAATGGCCATTTCCTTCCCTCTGGATTCCCTGCAGTGGGGAAAAAGGAAGGTTTACAAATACGGAACTAAAACTACTGAGCAAGCCAAGACTGCAGCCTGTTAATCAGTCTCCTTCAGCTGAAGGAGGCTACTCATGTAGAAATCAAAACAGCATCCAAGAATTGAGGTATACCTTCATTCTGCAAACATCAAATCCATATATTGCTTGCTTTCTCATTCCCAAAGGATGGAAATCTCACTTGGAGTGACTTGTTTGTCTTTGAGCAGATGGTGTAAAGTGTTGCCCTCATGATCCCATGAAGCAGTCACACAACAGCCCAGCTTTGCTCAGCAGAGCCCCCCTCGCGGTGAAGCCAGTGCAGAGCAGAGATCAAAGCCAAATCTTCTCCTTCATGACTTTCTTGTTACAATTTTTTTCCTCTCTTCTATTTTTTTTCCTGTAATCAAAGTCTTGACTCCTTATTCTTCCATGGTCGGGCTTGAGATCAAACAGGCCAGACATCTGCTTTGCTACTTTTTAAAGCATTTAATGATTTAATAATTTCTAGGGGAGAGGGAGAAGAGAGAAATAAAAATAATGACAAAGCCAAAAAAAGACACCATTTTTTAAATTCAAGCACGGTTGGGAGTGCCTGTTCTTCCCTCCTCTTCCTTTTTTTAAATCTTGAGGAAATCACCATGATGATTGTAGCTAGATAAACATTTAAGTAGATGTGTGCCTGAAAGCATGAATCACATCTATTTTCTTCTTCTTTTAGGACATATGTTATACTGATTAAGGCTTTTTCATATGAAAATGCAAAAAACATGTTGCAAACACCTCATCTCCATGAGGCAGGTAGAGCTTGTGTGCTGGATGGGCAAACAGGTAGAGAGTTTCAGCAGCTTTCCCAGTGGGACACTGGGAGTGACAAAATAACCAAATCAGTCTCCTCTTCAAAGCTGGACCATATTTTTAATTTACAATCAATCCATTAATTACTTTCAACTGAATCTTATCGGGGGATGAATTGCTGCCACCACCAAGGACTCTCACCAGAGGTATGGTCTCATTCCAGGCTCATCCTCCCACTCTGACTTTTAGGATGATCTGACCCAGATATTTGAAGTCCTCCCAAATTTAATGAGTCACGAAGCTGGGGTTGCAGGAGGAGGAGCATGGCTGGGGGCTGTGAGGGGGACAGCCCCCATGCTGGGGAAGGAAATGATGTTGCTGGGTTTATTCACAATCAGCTCTGTGTCATGGAGGATCCTCAGCTCACCGTGAGGTCTCATTTTTTTACTCAATGTGACACCAATCACACTCCAAAAGTTACAAGTCTTTGGGTTATGTATCAGCACCAGGCCAAAATATTATGTGCAATCTCACCCACGCTGCTTATTTTGGGAGGGAAGCAGTCATCCTGCCAGCTGTCTCTGGGAAGAGGCCTTTTTGCAAAGAATGATGGATGATGAGAATTTAGGATATCAATCTGTTTCTCCTTTTTAAATTTAAATATACACCAAAAGTTTTCTGATTATGGAGAGGTCATTTGAATGTACCCACTATGTACCATCATGTTGCTTTTTTATTTTTAAGCAAACATTAAAAAGCTTAAAGCAGAAAAATCAAGACAAATCCAGCATCCAAATGTGATGTATAATCCTCCTCTTCTGTGCATGCCATTGCCCCAAATAAATGCATTAATGTATTTCATGTTTCATGGTTATGAGTTGCCCTGAGGATAATCAAACTGAAATCAAATGCACCTATGGAAGCTAAGGTCAGTGATACTGTTTCCCACCCATTCCCACTCTGGCTGCGAGTTTCACTGCAGTTGCATTTATTACACTCTGAGTTTCATTGCTGTTTCTTTAAAGATTGCTTTTCCTTATGGATGGTTTATGTATAGATCCTTTCATGCTATATACTCTGCAGAAATGAGACTCTCTGACAAAGCTGTCAGCTGTAGATGTGATGCTGAGAGAGAGAAATAGAGGGAAGAAGCAGTCTCCCCAAAGGAGATTTCCTCAGACAACAGTGTATTGAAGCAGCCCTGTCTCCACCTTGCCTGCCCCTTAATCAAGCGATCGTATCAGCCATCTCACTCCTTTCAATGGAGCAAAATTTGCAGACAAATTCCTGCCAGCAGGAGGTTGGAGCTCTCCTGGGTGGTGGAATAAAGATACCTGTCACCTCCACCCGGTCTCGCTGCTGGCTCACGCTGGGAGCGTGGCTGAGGAGCCCCGTGCTGGCTGCAGGGCTGATCATTTCCAAATCCCCGTCAGAAAGTGAAATAAGACCCAGCTCCCCAATGGCTCAGCAGACCCATTGACCAGGGCAAACAACTGTGTAAGTGGTCCCATATGCTGTAGGTATGTTGGAGAGACATAAATTGTGCTTTGTGCTCAGGGTGGGGGCATCTTGCCCCTGCTGTGGAATTGCTTTCGTCTTACTGATTAGAGGGGCAGCAACTCTTCCCAAAAAATGTGCTCCTGGAACCGCAGCTGTCAGAACAGGGTCTTTCCCAGCTGGTTAGCTGGGAGAAATATTTGAAGTGATGGAACCACCAGTGTCTTGGGTGGTGAGGGCTGCTGTCATGGGGTACCTGTGGACAGCAGCACTCTCCTTCAATTTTTATCCCTCTACCACTCCCCCATCACCAAATGAAGATTGTATGGGCAAGGATAAACAAAGAGCCTGTTCATATGAGGAAAGTTTTGGGTGCAGAAAGGACTGAAAGGCTCAAGATACGGCAAGGCTTAATGCCGTAAATCTGATTAATTTACCTTGTGACAATTGCAACAAAAAAGCAAAGGCTGGGAGCCAGGGCTGCAGGCTGACCTTTAGCTTGCACTGAGAGGCACCACAATAGGGGCTGGGGCTGGGCAGGGGAATGACCCTGCCTGTCACTGCTACCTGCTGTTCTTGACAATGCCATCGGACACAGCTCTCAGGGTGATGAAAAACACCTTCCCGCCAAAAGCTCCCAAGGGGATTTAGTGTAGGCGGAGCCGGACATGCATGATGCATAAATGGGCATCACTCACCAAGGTTAATATCAACCAGGTAAAACTGCTTTGGGGACCTCAGTGTTGGACCCTGCCTGGTCAACAATGTGACTGCTGCATATGCAGGAGTCATGGGGGGTCTCTGGAATGAGCTGCCCACCAGATAGGGAAAGGCTTTCAAGGGCTCTGATTTGGCTGTTCATGGTACAGAGCCAAAAGCTCAGCCCATGGCGTGAGATGACCCCATGTGCCTGAGTTTGCTGCACCAGGGAGTGCCCAGGCCATATCTGAAGGCAGTGGCTGTAGGAAAGAGGGGTTTTGTTTATCCCCTGAAGAGCATCTTACTTGTGTGCCCTTGCACTGCCTGACAAGCACAGCATTTATTCCTCTCTTGTCCCTTGCTAACCATGACCTAAAGCACACAAGGAGGCCATGCAGCAGCAGCAGTATGTACCAGAGGGAACACCTGTCCTAGAGGCATCCCAGAGCTGGAAACAATCTTAAGTTTTGATCAGAAAAAATGTATTTATCTGAGAAATTAGCCTTTGTGTTCAATACTGGCTCTTCAGACTCATCTTTGTCTCCAGCACCTGCTTTGCCCTGAGGAGCAGCTGTTCTTACCAGGTACAACTTCTTGCTTGATTCATGGAACAAGTGCACCCAGGGCAGCATCCAGCATCATCCCAGCCCCACTTCATCTCAGGAAAGAGAGACAGAGCGTTCTTGTACCCTTTCACATTTCAAGATCTCTTCTTTACACTGTGATAGTTTGGCTTAAGTTCTTTTCCCAGAGTTGCTATCACAAGGGAAGTTTGGGTGATTTCATAGTTTATTTTAGTTTTGCCAGCTTAAAAAACCCTGAAAACTTAAAAAGCAGATGAAAAAACCTCAAAATCTTAATTGGACCATATACCCACCAGGCAAAACCTGTTGTCTGCCTTGAAATGCATTGGTTGGTATCTCATGATATTCATCAAAAATAAATAGTTAATAAACATCTTTTAACTGGAACATCTGCTGCAATTCTTGGTTGTGGAGGCTTAATTTCAAGCTAGAGTATCAAACTTTCAGAAGGTTTGGGGACAGAGATTGATTGGGGTCACCAGGTTATTTGGAATAAAATCCCAACTCTTATCTCTCAAATGCAGTGTCCAATTGATTTTCTCTGGACCATTACACACTATGCACAGCTGCAAAGCCCAGAAAGGGAGTGGTGAAACATCTCACTTCTCAAAATCCTTCTGACTCAAACCACTGCAGTCTTTTATGGGCCTTTTGAGAGGCACAGCTTTTCCCCATAAGAACTGAAGAACGGGTGAGGAAACCACCTTGGCAAAGGCTCAGCCATTTTCCAAACTCAGGCTGTATCCCAAGAGGAGCAAACCCAGGACTGCATTTGCACAGTGCACAGCCACATCTGGTGGGCCTGGCTGATTGAAAATACCAACTGTTGTTCAGCATTTCCATAGAAATTACTCAATTCCACTTATTTCAGCACTTCAGCCATCAAAACTAGGAAGAGCTTCAGTCTGTGAGCAGAGCTGGCAGAGATGGGGATGTATGTGATGCAATTTGCTTAACCAGGAAAATACTTTCAGGTTAAAGAGAGCTCTTCACACAAAAGCTGTGGCTTGTTATCTACCAAGTCCCAGGCAGCTTTGAAATGCCAATCAAATAATTTTTAATCAAATGCCAACACCATCCCTTGTTGCCCCCTCCCACAGAACCTGGGACTTTGCAGCCTAGGGGAAAGGTTGTTTTGATATTCCAGCCAGCCCCACTCCCTCGCTATTTAAGCTCAGACTTCATATGGGGGTTTCCTGGCATCCTCATTTGGTTGATGAGTCATCCCCCTTTTCTCTGGTCTCCCCAGGGGAGTGGGCTAGTGTGCAGCCTCCCCAGGGACAGGGTTTGTGCTGCTCTGGGTAAAGTCCAAGCCAAGAGGGGCAATAGGCATAGGGGACCCACTTGCTTGGAGCCCTCCCAGCACGCTTTGTTCTGCAGCCCCTAATTCTTCCTGGTGTGCTTCTCATGTTTATGATCTTCCACTTACTTCAGGTTTGGGGAAAGCAGCTTTCCCTGGTGTCTCCATTGATTTACCAGCTCCTGCGTCTGGCTGTTGCCCTGGGTAACTGGCAGCAGTGACATATTTGGGCTGAATTTTATTGTATGCATTGGGAAAAGTCAGCAAACAGAGTTGAGTGCTGTGTCAAGTATTGCCTTTGACTTTTTATTGCAGCGGTTTGGGGTCTATTTTGTCCATTCCCTGAGAAAGTCTCTGTTCTGGTCAAGGCTTTGTCTGAAATGTTGAAGGTTAGTCTGAGGAGAGCTGTCTGAGAGATCCCACTAATCCCTTTTAACTTTTTGAACAAGAAAGTCAAGTGTTTTAAATAATAATAATAATTTGAGCTAATAAGCAACATGCTGGCTGGAGCTGCAGCTGCCTGGGGTGGAGCAGATTTGTTTTCTCCATCTAATTAGAAAGCCTTATTTAATGTCACAAATGTCATCTTTTGGAGATTTTCTGGAGAGGTCCTCACTCTCACTGCTGAAGCAGCACTGGCTCAGGGTCCAGGCAGCAACACTGGCTTCCACTACCTCAGAACTTAGCCCCCTCCCTCCATTTACACCATTCAAACCCTGCTCTGCCCTTCCTGCTGAGCATTTTTAGGAGTACCCCAGTCTCGAGTGTAGGCAGGACACACACCCATGAACCAGCCAGGGGAGGGCAGGTTCCTCTTTCTGTGGGTAGAAATGTTTATTTTATTATTCCTTTAATTCCTCCATGCTGTCTTCCTGCCTCATCAAAACACATTAGCAAACTAAATCTTCATCAGTGAGGGAGGTCTCACTTCCTTTCAGGGATAACAATTCTGTAAGTCTGTGGGAAGATTAAAAGTGTGGTACTAAGTAAAAAGTCATATAGCTGGGGAACGCAAATGCCCATAACTGTGTTCATTAACAATATTGTATATCATCTAAATGAAAGGAAGTTTAAAGGCTTAATGATTTCCTTCTCACCGATGCACACTGTTCAGTGCCAGCTCAGACAATGAAGACAGACTAACCTGTTTTACCTCCACTCTGCTTTGATAGTTGTTTTGCAAAAACTTTAGGAAACTTCAAATTACCATAAAATTGATTTTTTAGTGGAAGCTGAAGGTAAAAAAAATATTTTCTATTGAGTGGTTTTTACAATAAGATTAACTCCATGAGACCTCAACTTTGGCCCTAGCTGGCCTTGACAATGCCTCCCTTTTAAGAAGGTGATGCAGCTATCTATAATTAGCCATGGCTAGTTAATAACTCATCTGTTAATGTCCAGGCTACAAATGGAAGGTTTCTGTGTACAAGGAACCAAGGTTAGGCCAACAGGATAAAATCATGTCTATTTTACTTTAATGAATTCCGTTTCTATTGTTGTTGCATTTTATTTGTGCAGTCAGATGGATAGCTGGGCTTTGGAACTGCTTTTGGAGGGGTTGCACTTCCCTGCAGTGCAGCAGCTTGGGCTCCCTCTGCCAGCCTCTGGGCTTTAACATCGTGGCAGAAAATGGTAAGAGCAATGTTCTGAGCTATTCTAAGCTTGACTCTTCAAAGCTTGATTGGTGGTAACTTGATTAAATACCACATTATTGCTTTTAGTATCCCCTGAAATAATGGGAATGAACAGAGCAGAGGTCTCTGTTGTTGAGGCAAGGTTTTGCTCTTTGTTGCCTGGCATGGGTCCTCACCCTTCACTGCCACACAGAAGAAATGGTCCCTCTGTCTGCATTCCCATCACTTTAGGAGGGGGACATGCAAGGGTAGAAGTCAGGCAGATGAACACAGTTTTCAACACACTCCTCTGAGGAGATGCTGTGCCCCTGGTTGTTACTTATTGCCTTTCAGATCAAAGATAAAATCAAGGTCCTGGTGTTAGTGCATCTTGGCCCTTGGATGGGTGATGATACTCAGTTTTTAAACACCTGCAGAGCTTTGAGGCATTTGGTACAGGACAGCTGAGCTTCAACTGGCTGTGAATAAACATGATGATTGGGCACCTCATCTCATTCATGGTGGAAACTAGGACATAAGCCAGTCAATGCTGTCAAATACAATCCCAGCTGGTGCTAGCACTGGTTCTACCTAGCAGTAAGAATGGGAAGGATTCTTGCCTTGGTAAAGACCATCTACAATCATTAAATACTAGATGTGGGCTTTTTCCCATTTTAAGAAACAAAAAGAAAATGTACATGTAAAGTTGCCCCAAACTGATCCCTTCCCTGAAACTTTCTGCTTTGACATTCTGTTGAAAAATTCCTGCCTGGCTTTAGTCATGGGAAAGAATTTTCTCCTTAATGTTGTTTTGGTCAGAAGAAAAAAATAAATCTTTGTTTGCATGACTAGGTCTTAGTCATGAAAAACTGACCCCAAAAAATGTATGCCTGAGCAGAGTGGGGACTGGAGGGATTTGGGAAGAAGAAACCCCTTGGAAGCTCCTTGTTTATTATTGAGTGTTTTGTTTAGCGCAGAGCATTCGAACCAAGCGAGACGCCTGCAGCCAGGACCGTGTCACGTAGGGCAGCATGTGCAAGGCTGCCATTGCAACACTGCACACAGGGAGCTCTAGAAAACAAACATTTTTTCCAGGCCACACAGACCTGGGTAGGCTGGAACTGCTCCTTCCCCAGTGCCTGTGATGGGAGCCAAGGCCATTCAGGACAGGCAGCTTTGGCTCCTCTGCAAGGACCAAGCCGTGTTGTCCTACATCCCCAATGTCCAGCCTTTTCATGAGTCACGCAAGCACTTATCAAGGTTTTGGATGAGTCATCAGTGTTCTCCAGACCTCTAGGGCTTGTAAAACCAGACAGAAAATCTTGTAGAAATTGTTTTTCCTGTCTGAATCCCAGCCAAGCCTGTTTTGAGGGCTACCTGGAAATAGCTATTTGAAGACAGTCTTGGTGGAAAATATTCCCACAGTTTGAGCCCTGACCAGGGTCTGGAAGCTGGACAAAGATTAAATCCAATTTTCTCAAATCTTAGGAAGTTCCAGGGAATGTAAGAGAGCAAGGATATAAATCACCTTCCTGCTGCTCTAGGGTGGGCTTTCCAAAGGACATGAGTGACAGATGAAATTGGCTCCCCCATCTTTCTGGAATGTGGGAGCCAAACTCCATGTGACTCCTCTGGAAATCCCCCCCACAATGCAGACAGAAGGAGGGACTTTTAAGTGGTATTTCCTGACTTTTTCCCTCTGGAAATAAGATTAATTTCTTCATGTAATTGTGTTTCTCCTTTTCTGGCTTCAGGCTTTCCAACACTTAGTTCATCTTCTCCCTTTGGCTGCAGGGTGAGTGCCAAGCAAGGTCCCCATCTGTGGGAAGGATGGAAAAGTTGGTCTTTTTGCCCAATAAAACCAGAGCAGCTTTCAGACTTGTTACCAAAACCTCTTGCCTATAGTCTGACAACAAAAGTTAAACCATGTTATAGACTCAGTCAGCATATGGATGCTGGTAGTTGTTGCTGGCTTTCATGCTGGAAAATATCACTGATGGACAAAAGTCTTAGAGCTTTCAGGCTGTAAGTATCTGAACTTGAAAGGCGCTCACGATTCGGCCTTCGAGAGCACTTTTGAAGCTGCCTGTAGAGAAAATAATTAAAGAGATGAAAGATACAGTGACTGATAGTAATAAATCACATGCAGCTGTCTTTGTTCTCTCGGCAAATATAAATCACTTTTGCCTTTAAAATATAGCAACAAGCATTCTTCCCAAATTGCTTTGAATTTATTAGACAAGGTCATTAGAAATGTATTAGGGCAAATTCTGAATTTATTAACTGAGTTACTTAGTAGCTTAATTGTTCAGTTATTGAGAAGTCTGGACTCTGACTACTTTTCAGGCAAGAAGGAAGATGGCCAGGAATGCACGTTTCTAGGCAGGAGGTGCCACCATCCCTGGGGGCACACCACTGGAATCACCACAGGCAGGGCAGTGGCACGGAAGCAGGGGCACAGCTCTCCACTGGGGCACAGGGCATCTGAGCTTCTAATCAGCATCAGGCAGGTGTGTCTCTGGGAACTGGCTTAAAGCTGGCCAGGGTATCCTTTGGGAATGAAACCTGCTGCAGGGATTGCTGGGCTAGGTCAGAGCTTAGTCTAGGGATTTTAATGTGAGCTAATTTGGGAGTGCAGTTGGGAAGCTGGGAGTCAGACAAGTTCAGGTCCATTTCGGTCTCCACCAGGACCAGCCAACAGCAGGCACATCCCCGTGCCATGTGGAGCTGTCTTCTGCCAACTGACAGATTTGAATTCAGCTGAATTTTGCTGGGTGCATGCAGGAGGCTCTTCTAGCCTTCACCTTTGAGACATTGAGGCTGAAACTGCTCTTTGAGGTGCTCTACTCATTGCACTGCCAGACGCGTGACCCCACTTGCAGGACATGACACACTTCACAGTGTCACCCATCTCGCAGGGACCATCTGCCAGGAGACGCATTTCTGGAAAGAGCCAAACTGAACAGACTCATTTGCACATGTGCTTCTCTTCCTCTGGGCATGATGAGGGAGGAGGCGCCCAAGCAGCTCTGAGTCACAGGCACTGATGGCAACTCTGAGGCTTTGATTTCACAGACCACAAAAGTACCATCAGCACAGCTTCGTGAGACCTACTTGTGTGGAGCTGCTGGGACAGGACTTGCAGTACCCTCTGGGGGCTCTTCAAAGCAGCACAGAGATCAACTCCTGAAATAGAAGGAAGAGATGCCAAACGCCATCTTTTATCATGGCTTTCAGCTCACTCAGAAACTGCTAACACCCAAGCATCTGCATCCTCCAACTGATAAAACTCATCACCTGCATCTTTTCCTCTCTTTAAGCCTGGTCAAACAAACCTTTGCTATGTTCAGCAGGCAAAACTCTGCTGAACCTGTTAGATGGGCCAGCATCTTCCTCTAGGTCAGGAGATGCAAAGTGAATACTTCCAGTAAGGATCAGTTCCCCCCAGGACATGCAGCTGCAAGAAACAATATAATTTACTCAGTTTTCTTCCATTTCGAGGTAGAATTTGGAGTCTTTCCACCCTCTTTCTCTATGTGCTTGTTCTATCTGCTCAAGAAGAGCCAAATACCCCAGGAGTTAATATAAGACAGACTGGTAGATTACAACCCCTGTTGAAACCAATGGATATTTTGCTTTGTGGAAGGCTTTATGATTAGATTCCCACATTTTTCACCATGACGTGTTTTCTCTTTCTCCCCAATAATGGGCAGCCCCAGAGCAAGGAAGAAGGTAAGAGCATGGATTTAATTATTGCAGTGACAAACTTTATTACAGCAACTTTGTGGGGAGAAAATGTCTCACAATCTTCACTGCATAACAATGTCCCAACAGACATGACGTCATTGTGTCTTAAAAGGTGTTTGAGTTGGAAAATCTTTTCAACAGTGTTTTAGGGGCCTGCTTTAATGATTAATAAGGTTTATGCATGTGATTCATCATCTCTAAATAAAAATGTACAGTAGGTATAAAAAGTATTTGAAAGGGCTGACAGTGTTTATTAATGTTACAGGTGTTATATTGCCAGACATTATCAAAATAAATATGCTTATCTATGTGAGAAAAAATGTAGTATCTAGTCAAATTTTATGCATCTCCATATATGTTTGTGTCAGAAGGAATAAGTAGTTGGGCAAAATATAATTTTGGACCTTGTATCATGAAATAATACAAACATGAGTGTCTACCTGTTTTCCCTGCTCACTAAAGATACATCTAGAGCATGTGTGATGTATATTTCACTAAGTGTATCCACTAATGCTATTTAACTGTGTTTATTATGGCATATTTACCTAATGGACAATATCTAAATCTCCTCCAAACGGGACTTGTTGAAGTTACACTCACTCTCTGCTCCACAGGCACAGGGAGGGCCAGCTGCTGGGAGTGAGAGCAGCACATGACTGATACCAAAATCAACCATGGTAGGCTGTTTCAGCCTCCCAGCTGTTTCTCTTTGAATTTCCTGTTTCCCACATGTAGTGTCAACCTGCAGGCAAAGTTACAGTTTTGGCAAAATCGTTCTGAGCCAGAGTCCTACTTTTTGTCTTAAAAATTCAAAGGACTGAAGCTGTCTGTATTTCCAGTGGAAGTTTTTCTGATAGGAAAGGTTTCAGTGGCAAAATGGATATGCTCAAACACAGTTTATTTTGTAGATCTCTGAATCACAGGATGTTATTTCAAGTTATTAGAAATGAGGAGACTTGGGACCTTTTCTCATACTGTGACTTCTCTCACACTGACCCGCTTTTCTCATTAACTCTCTAAAGGTTATGAATGCCCACAGAGATATTGCCATGCTCTGTTCAAACACTGGCTGGTCTCCTGACAGCAGCCCCAAGTGCATTGCACTGCCATGGTCCTCAATTGCCAAAGGCTAAGGAGTGCCCAGCCTGGGCTAAACCACATCCTAAACCACAGGCTGACTTCCCTTAGACTCTCTTTTTGTCTTTGTGAACTAGGGATAAGGTTTTCCCTGACCTGATGGCACTGAGATTAAGGGTCTAGGTGAGAAGTCCTATTTCCTCCCCAGGACTTACTTTCTTTGTGCTCTTTCAGAGGACATCAGGATGCCTCCTGCCTTCCTCACAACTCCATCCTGGGCATCCTGGGAATGGCTGCTCTCAATCCTGCTCTCAGCTCTGAGCACATGATCACTAAGCATCACCATGGCTTCTGCCCTTGTTCAGAGTAATTCCTAAAAAGAAAAGTTGCTGGAGAAGCAGAGCCTGTAAAGAGGTTGGACTTCTTTATCTGGAAGTGTTTCAAGATTTTCAGCGTCCATGCCTTGGGCACAAATATTGAGCAGACAGTCGCCTATGTCCTTGGGAGGGCTGCAGTCCCCTCCTGCTGCCCTGTAGTCCCTCTACCCCACACTGAGAGCCCTGCTCATATTGCCAACCGTGCAATTTTGGCATCTCCTGACATTTCTAACTTTTATTAAAATAAACCCAAATGGAAATTGCATTCTGCGTCCTCTGGGGTTTCCATGGAGCAGATCTAATTATCTTTCTTTAACAGCACTAATTGGCGGCCTCGCAGCCCTGGCCTTTCAGCCCTCTCCTCTGTGCTCCTTTTATCCCTTGCACTGCCCTGGCCTCTTAGGCTGGATGGGATTTAAGCATGGTCTGATGGTTTGTGAAACCACTTTGACTTCTTGCCCTCAATTCGCTCGTGCTACCTGAGCTCCCCAACCTGTTGACAGAGGAGCTTTCCTTTGTCTTTGCAAATTGACACAGCTGCACACTTTGCAAATAGACTATGATGTTGAGCTTTGGGCTGAATGGACCCTCCAGATTAGCACAGGGAGAATCAGCTTTAAAAATACTAAGCTGGAGCCAGCAGCAGGAGAATGGAGTGAAGCTCTTTATCAGGATTCACTGCCATAGAAAGGGGCTCCCTGCTCTTGCAGCAATATTTACTTCCCTTTGGGGAGAACATTCCTGAAGCCGATAGCTCATCCTGACCCTGTACCCAGAGTTAATTAGTCTACTGTATAATGGGGAATTCGCCCGGAGATTACATGCGGTGATCTCTCACCACACACGCTGTTTGCTGAGTGGTTTGGGGCTCTTTGCAAGCACAAAAACACAAGTGCAAGCAAGCGAAAATCTGACAAGGGGGTGTTGCTGCCATGGTGCTCAACAGAGCCGCAGGCAGGGACCAAGGTCTCATCCTGCTGGATCCCTTCTCTCCCAGGATCCCACTCCCCCATCCTCGTGGCATACATGGATGTGGGCATGTAAACCCTTGCAAGGCTGTTTGGGCAAATGGCTTGGAAAGTTGTCCATAGAGATGAACTTGCCAAAACTGGAGCAAGACTTGTTGGAAAGACAGGTGATGGTCATTTCTGCCTCACAATAAAGCCAGGGTGGGAGCAGGGAGAAAGCTGTCCAGGGAAACCATCTGCTGCCTTGCCTTGTCCAAGGCCAGGGGATGAGATCGGCATTGGAGGCATTTAACACTGAACAACTTGTTGATGATTTTATAGCATAAAGAAAATGCCTCAAATAAAACTACAGGAGACCTTCTCTAACTCTACATGGCTATAAATATGTATTAACTTAATTACTATCAGCAATTACAGCTCAGTTTGGGAACAGTTAAAGCAGGTGCATACAAAAAGGGATTATTATCCTTAGAAAATGAGTGTGAAGATAAAAGGGATTTAATTCACATTAGCTAACAAGCAGAGGCAGAGGTGCAGAAACAGTGTCCCCCTCCACTTTACAGTGCTTGTAAAGGGGACAGGGAGCCACCAGGCTCCCCAGGCAAGTCAGGGTCAGGTGTGTGCCTGGTGAGCTGAAGGGATGGCACTTCCAAGAGGTTGGAAACACCCTGGCATCAAGTGAATTGCCAGTCCCTCCCCAGGGACACATGCCCACTGGAGATACACCCTCATGCTCATGTACTTCATCCTCAGCTGCCTCAAAGGGTCTCAGGACCAGTGCCCATTACCCACCCCTCTGCCCCTGGATGTCACTGCTCTCACTTTCTGCCTGACTCTATGAGCTTCTATATTGCTTACAGAAGCAGGAGGTGATGGGACTTGTTCAGGTCTGCATTTCACAGGCATCACATTTTGCCCAGAAATGCCTAAGCTGACCCCAGGAAGAGCTAGAAAAGCATCTATCCTTGTATTTTGAGTCTTTTTATAACATTCTGTGCTAAATTCAATATTCTTCTATTTCTTCTTCCTATCATGACTTTTAGAAATATAACCAAATGCTCATTCTTCTGTGCAAAATTTGTTTAGCAAGTCTCACTCTGGAAAGCTAATTTTTTTCAAGTAATTTTTGTGACTCTCTTGGCACTTGCCAACATTTCAGCACACTCTTGCAGTGTGAGCACCAGAAGGTGACAAGCTCTTTCCTGTGACAGTGTCCCAGGACCTCCTTGGTGTTTAGCCACAGCAGCACTCTGCTGGAGCCAAATCCTTCTGAGGATCAGAAAGTCCTTAGTCCTCATCCTGAGCCCTTCATAACCTGCTGGTGCCCTCTCCCTGCCTCAGCCCACCATCTCCAATGCAATTAACATTGTCTTAAACATTCATTCCTCACTCTCACTGGCATGCTTGAAAGCTAATTCTCAATTAAATATTAACTCATGTTTAAAGGCCAATCATTAGTCAAAAGCATTGGACTATTTTGCCTTCTGAGTCTGTTTCTGGTGAGCTGTTTCTCTGACTAACCAAGTAGGGTTTGCTAGTGGTTGTTGCTGATGCACAGAGCATGTCTCAAGCACATCCCCTGGGTCTGCCCAGCTGCCTTTGGCACGTGTGGCTCCTGCTCCACAGCCCAGACCTGCATTTCAGACTCCCTCGGGGCAGGATTACTGGGATCTCCCAGGACACTCGGGGCTGAACCTGAAACTGCTCCTGCCCTTTGAAGATGCAAAATGCCCTTACTCACAGTCCCAGCCTTTGAGACCGGGGAATAGGGCTGGGAAACTGGTGAGATAAAGCTGCTTTGTGATGCCAGTGCTTTTGTCATGCACTGGGGCTGCCAGTACAATTGCAATGTCCCTTATCAAGTGCTTAGGCCTCCTTTGAGTTTGGGGCCAGATGGCAGAGAGGGTGCCTGGGAAATCTTTGGGTAGTAGCAGACACAGCTAATAGGCCATTCTACAGCCCTGAAAACTGGAAAACTGGAAAGCTAGGCAGGCTTCAAGAATGGGGAAAGGCTATTGACTGTTTGGATGTTCCTGGATTATCCTCTGACTCTCTAAACCTGGGCACAGACAACCTTTTCAGGCTGGCTGCTAAAGTCAGATGCTGCTGTTCCTGGCTGCTACCCCAGGACCTGCCTTTTCCGAGGTCCCCAGTCAGCTGCCACTCACTGATCTGTGAGCACCACGACCAGCTGAGCACCCAGAGTCCAGTGCCTGTGTGTCATGGGCAGGAACATGGCAAGTTGGGGTTCTCCAGTGTGAGCAGGGATGTTGTTTTACTGCCTTATAAAACACATTTATCACTATGGAATATGATTTTCACACATATCATCTACTTTTGGTCCCTGATCCACATCTTTAACCCCAAGCTCAGTTCACATATGTTCACTGCAGCTTTACTGTTAATTATCTCTCCCAAATGATCCTGCCACTATTCCGGGTAAGAGACCTGTCTGAGAAGGATCCTGGGTCTGGGCTGGAATGACATTTGGAGCAGTAGCAACGTTTGAATGCAATGGTATTTTCTTCTGAGTGAAAAAAAAAAGACCTTCAATTTGTTTTCTCTCCCCCACACCCCACTCCTGGAGGAGATATTCGTCAAGGCTCACAGATGGGATCGTTTAGTTTCCTTTTGAGCTGCCTTGGCCCTTTCAGATTTTGTTTATTCAAGCATGGGTCTCAAACAGGGGAGGGTGGGACAGGGAAGGCCTCTCTTCCATATTCCGATTAGGATTGGGTTTGCTCAGATTCCCCATCTGACAGAAGATGATTGATGAGATCGATGCCGGCTGTAAACCTTGGGAGGGTTTAGAGATCAGGCAGCTCTGCTCTTTGCAGAGCCTTAAATCCCAGTAGTTGGAGCAATGTGGGGAATGGCATCCCAAAGTAATCACAAACCAACAACAGGAAAATCCACTGGAAATGGCAGGCACTCCAGCATTGGGATGGGATGGCTGGAGAAGCCGTTGGGGTTTTTTTAGTTTGCTTTGCTTGTAAAAACACACACGTGGTCCTGAGCTGAGATGAAAATATGCTTACAAAAAGTAAGGTCTAGAGACGATGGGAAGAGATACAGCAGAAAATTGCCTGGAATATTTCTGGAAGAGCCGGGGAGCACCCCAGGGAGGAGGAAGTCATTGCTACATGCAAAACCTTTGGCAATTATCCTAGCAGCAATGGGTTAAATACACAATTAAGAGCATGAAAGCAGCTGGGTCAGTAGTGGTCCATCCTGATGGCCAGAGCTTCCCACAGCCTCCTCTCCTGCCAGCAGCTCTCACTGCACACATGCCAGCCTCAGATTCTCCAAACCAAGTCTTGGAGGTAAAGGCCTCAGGAGAGGATGAGATCCCTCTGACTCATGGGTCCAGGAGCTAGCTTTGGACTCATGGGAAGTACAGGAGACTGCCATACTATGTGAGTCACAACAGTGGCCCAGTGGTCCAAGTGCATGACTTGATCTGCAAAGCTCTTCAGGGTACACATACTAAAAAGCGGAACTTTAATCTGGTCCGACATATGTGCTAGCAATGTCTTTCAACAAAAAAGATTCATCAGCACCTTTTGTCATGCCTGATCCCAGCAGGTTAGCACTCACAAAGCTGCCAAGGAGGTGGATGAGGGTTGTATGGGATGGGGATGCCCATGCTGGTAGCTAGCTACTACGTTGGGTAGTATACTGGGTTACCAGTTTCTCCTTTCCAAACAGGATGGTGGGTACAGAAATTTTCATTGCTGCTGCTGAACAGACCTGTCCTGGTGTTAGACTTTCAGAACTACAGGGTATATGACCTGGGCTAGGTCTCAAAGAGCTTTATCCGAAGACATAAGCACACAGAAGTCTTTGGGACTGGAAATTTAACAAAACCAGGAGAGCTGAGCTAGAAGCTCCGGGTAAAGCAAGGCCCTTAGATGCACTTAAGAGTAGTTGCTCCAGTTAGACTAGATGACTCTGCAGAGCTGAGATGGGAAGGAGGGGATTTCCCCTCCCTTTGCCTGTGCTACTTTAAATCCAACCACAAACGAGCAGTAAATAAGAGTTACCATCTGGCAGCTGCAGGATGACCTGTGTGCAGTGAGTCACTGAGCTCAGGCTATGCAGCCCTGCAGACATCGGCAGCAGAGGATGGCTGGGCTGAAAAGTGTATTTTCTTGGGGAATGTGCTGTCATTTGGATGAGCCCTGGAGCACTCCCTGCGTACCAGTGCTGCAGAGGCATCCTGGGATGCAGTGATGTACAGCAGTGCTGCAGACACATCCTGAAACCCAGTGGTCCCTGCACACCAGTGCTGTACCCCCAAGCACAACAGCCAGCACCTGTATGCTGCAGCAGGATACATGGGGCCAGCAGCAGAACAGCACCAGTGGGACTGCAATAGCCATGGTTAAAGGGGAGTCAGTGCCTTGTCACACTGCTGGTGTCTCATGGACCTGACAGTGGGGGATTTGAACAGACATCTGAAGGGCAGAGCAGACTTTTTATAAGAACTTCCTCTCCTGGGCAGATAGGACAAAAGGGGGTAAAGTCAAGTGAAAACACATGGCTTCTTATTTATCACTCATATTCAGGAGAGCTGAGCCATACACACCTCCCACTGTGCTGGGACTGTACAAAGACACGAGGACTGAGGTTTTGCCCCCGAGTTTCCAATTTAAGATGAGGAATTTTAAAAACAACAACAACAAAACAAAACAAACTTTGAGGAGTGGCAGCTCTGCAATCTCTCTGTAGATCTCCATCTGGTAAAAGAAGTGCAGACAGAGGCATGTTCTCTCCACATCAGCTGCACAGCAAGAATGGCTTAGATGAACTCTCCTGGCTGGTAATAAAATGATTTTACATATGTAGGAAGCAGGATGTGCAAAGCCCAGGAGTCTGATCTTGTTTCTGAGATCAAACAGAGTCTTATTGTACAGGGGTGTGGAACTGATGTAACTGTCTAGTGTGCCGGACACGATCGCCGTGGTTACGCAGCTGGACCGGAATAAAGCAAGTCTGTATCTGAACTCATTAATTTTTACAACCAACTGAACCACTCTGCCTTTTTCTTTCGCCTTTTTGGTGGCAGAGGACCATCGTACTGCAGCAGAGGGGCTCCCCCAGCCACCGGCCCCTTGGCTGCAATGCGGCAGGTCGGGGCTGTCACGGCAGGGAGCAGCTGAAGCCCTGCAACCCGCCTAGCCCAGCCGCCCACCGTGTCCCTCGGGATGCTCAGCCACCTGCATGGGTCTGTTTCTGAGACAGGCCAGGAGGTAGAGGATTAGGGATGAAAACGCAGGCTTAATGTGAACGGAGCTGTTGCTCTGTCAGCTACAGGTTATGTCAATGTTTCCATTAGAAACCCGTGGTGTTGCAAGGTTTATAGCTTGGCTGTAAAAGTGCCCTCCAGGTTGGGCTCTGGAAAGCCAGGGAAACTCATGGTTTTCTGATGAAGTATTCGATGCAGCTGCTTCCACACTTGCTCGTCACCAGCAGGCAAACCAGGGGGCTCATTCAGCAAACTGTGTGAGCAGCAGGGCTCAGCACGCTGCCCTGGGAGCCCAGTGAGACCCCATGAGTGGTCCCTGCCTGCCTCAGGGAGAGTGCTGCGTCCCCAGGCAGGCAGGGCAGGCAGGGCAGGGCAGGCAGGGCTGTCTGGCCAGGACTCGCACCGTGGGATCCCGGGGTCCCAGGCAATGTAGCAATGAAAACAACAAAGTGAATTTATCAACAGACCAGAGGCGTGGCAGCACAGCAAGGGGCCAAAGCCTCTGGGTGAGCTGTGGCAGGGTGAGGGTGTGGGACTGGGACTCCTGATTGCTTCAGGCCACCAGACAAGGACCAGGAAGCCCTCACACTCCTCTGCAATAATTATCCCCGTGTTCCCATGGTGTCCCTCCCCCAGAGTCTGGCCAAGAGCTGTGCATCCTGGTCCAGCTGCCTGATAGACAGCCATGTTTGAGGGATGTTTCCAGCCCAGGACTTGTCAGGAGGGTTTTATGCAGTGGCTGGAGCCCTGTAAGAGGCTCTCCTGTCTGACAGCACAAAGCACCTGGATCTCCCCCTGCCCTGGCCGCTGACTCCGAGGGTGTGCTGCCTAGCCATGGGACAAACATGCATCCAGGCCTCCTTGCTTCGTCCTATCCCTTACCTGGAAAGTTCTTGACATATATGCATTTGCCTACTTTAAAGAACTACGAAGAGCACTTGCAGGCTGAGATTTCAATGTGAGCATGACTGCCCAGGGCAGGTAAGACTACTTTTTGCCCTTGCTGTAAAAGAGAGAGGCCAGCAAGCCCCTGCACATGGTGCCAGGCCCCCAGAGGCACAGAACACAGCTTTCCTTGTAGGGCAGCCCACGCACATCCCCCTGCACAGATGTGAGCATCTCTGGTTCCACACAGAGATGCTGCAGGTGAGCAGCTCCCTCCACCCCAGGCTCCATGTTTTCCCCACCTTCCAGAGGACAGGCAGTGGGAAGGTAGGGAGTGGGCTCCAGGGATAAGAGCTTTGACACCAGCCTGGGGGCACAAAGCAAAATACAAAATATTTAAAAATAATTTTCAGCTTTTGCCCTCATTATGCCAAAGCATCACCATTTAGATTTACAGGTAACACTGAAGCATATTGTGCATTTTAGCATACGGTCTCAGGCTATAGCACATCCCCAGACAGGCAGGAGTGCTGCTGCTGGGGCAGTCCGTGTGGGGCAGAGGACAGCAAGCAGTTTCTGCTCCTGCCTTTGGAAACAGCCTGTGCTTCAGGTTCTCATCCCCAACCATTCCAACAGACTGGGCTCTTCACTGAGGCTCTGCTTGGCTGCCCCACCATGCCCACCATGACTTTCCAAACTACAGGCTCTGCTTGCCCAAAATTGGAGAGAGGAAAAAAGAGGGGGGAAAAGAAAAAAAATAACCAACTCCTTGCTGGTTTTCTGCTGACTTTCCAGTGTACTTGAGTTACCATGGTTAGCTTTCCACTGTTCTCCTTGACCCCTGCAGTTTTCCCTTATGAGTTAGTGTCCTGGAATGTCTCTTTACGAGGTGCCTAGAGAAGTAAAACTGACCTGATGCCAATGCCCCCACACTGAGGACTTTATTAGTTTTTTAATTTTCTGTCTGGGTGCTCTCACTTGCCTCAAACTTTCCACAGCTGCTAGGATTTATTAATGAATGAGGCTCATTTGTATCCTGCCTCTCTTTCCTCTGCTCGTGAATTGGTGGTATTGCCTTGGCAGTTGCTATGTTTAATTAATTATTTGGAGGATTTCAGGAGACCTAGGTGAAGATTTTGCTTTGCACAAGCAAAACCTTCAGGCAAATCTCCTGAACCCCCCAAAAAAATCCCAAAAGAAACATGGGGGCCACTGAGAGGAGCAACTGTGATGGGATGGACCATCCTGATGGAAACATAGGATGTGGCAAGTGGAGTACAACCAAGGAGACAGCACTGGGACCAGAAAAGCTGAAAACAGCTGCTGTGTTGCTGCTGGGATGTAAACCCCAAGAATTAAGAGGATAAAGTATTTTTGATTCTTGCTAAATACATAAATGCTCAAAATGAAGATGGGTGGGAGCCTCCTTCTCTCTCATGCTGGAGGGCCCCCATGACACTGAGCTGTAGGCTGCGGAAGAGGCGAAGTCTGAGGGGTGATGAAGGACATGCAGAAATGAATAGCATGGTCAGGAGAGGACAACGAGGAAGGCTGAAGGAGGAGAGAGACCCTGCAATACAAAACCATACAGAGAGTTGAAATTATGCTAGAGGTGGGAGAAGGGACAGACCTTTAAGGTAAGATGAAAGACATCCAAATATTTATTTGTCCATAAAGTAAGTCTCCATAGCAATGAAGTGCTTCACAATATATTTTCAAAACAAGCCCAGCCATGCTGCACGCAGGCAGAGCTGCTGAAGTGGCATGCATCACCTGCTTTCACAAGGGGGGCCAATCTCACACACATGGTTGCCAGTCTGGCACAGGGCCATGGGCAGGGGACAGGGAGGGATTGTCCCAAGGTCCCAGGAAGCTCAATCCATGCCTGGGGGTTGCGGTGGGGTTATTTCTGTGCTGGGGGTAGGTGGAAGGAATAGGTGAAATTTTGGAGCTGTATCATGTGTTGGAACATCCCAGGGTCAGGCAACTGCAACGTGTATGAGCACAGGCAGGGCTAGGCAGGCAATGAAGAAGGACATACTGCCCAAAAGTGCTGGTAAAATAAAGGAGTTGAGGGGTAGGATGAAAGTCCAGCTGCCACCCAAGGAGCTGGCGATGCCTGCCTGACTGGCAGCCACCTCGGGTAAGGAGCAAGCAGCATGAGGGGCCTGTCACACCTGATATGTGACTGTGGGGCTACAGGGCACATTGAATTCATTATGGAGCAAGCAGCATCTCCTGGGCAGGTGCCAGCAGCAGAAACATCCACGCTTTCCATCTGGGGCAAGTCCTGTACAGGCCACACAGGCAGCACATCACCCGCCTCTGGAGGTGTAGGGGCTTCCATACATCATCCCATGTCTGAGGATGGGAGACAGCTGACAGGGGCTGTATCCTGAGCCCTGGGCTCCATGGACAGCCCTCCCCTGGCCACCCCCAGCCTGCTGCTCCAATGTGTGAGGCTGCTACCTGACTCCAAAATATCTCAATAGCAGCATCAAGCACCTCTCTCAGACCTCGTGCTTAGACAAATGTCACTGCAAATAATTTGGCTTCAACCATCAGGGACATAAATTCCATTATTTGATGTCAGCTGCACAATTTGTTCCTGTAACAAGGTGTTTTAAACTCACTTCATATTCATTGTTCTACTTGCTTTGATTTTACTGTAAATGACTGAATTTGCTTTTGATCTGGGGCCAGGGCCCCATAAATCTTGACACTTGGTGTAAGAAAGAGCCCTTCCTGCTGTTTAGTTTGCAGAGGGTGGCAGTGGTGGGGGGCTCCTGGGGCACCGGGAGGGTCCATGTAGGGATCCTGTACCACCTGAAGCAAAGTTTGCCTCTGAGCATCCACCTGATCTTTCCACACAGGGAAACAGTCCATTAGAGGGGAGAAGGTGGCAAGGAGGAGGAGCTGCATTTCTCTTAAAACCACAAGCTGTGAGCCAGCCTCATTCAGGGAGTCACAGCTCTTTTGAGGACACAGCCAGCGCTCCAAGCTTGTGAGAAAACCCCAGACCAAGCATGATTTGTGTGGTTTGAGGTTTCTTCATGAGCAGCTTTTAAGTGCTTCAGTTCCCAGCACCTCTTCCAGAGTGTGCTGGAGGTGAAAAGGGGCAATAAAACCATACCCCACAAAACCCACACATAACTGAATGTTTCCAAGCCCTGCAGCACTTGGGGGACAGAACCTTCCATTACTGCCATTGCCCAAATTCCTCTTAACCCCAGTGGCAATCTCATGAGGCTCCACTTTTCTGGCCCATACTCCCTGTGTATCGTTCCTTGTCTGCCTAAGTGTTCTGCCCTGGCAATGCAGTCCACTGAATTCTGGAGGTATTGCTTGCAGAAGACTGTTCCCTGGAGCCTGCCTGCCCTGGAAGTACCCATGCCCAGCAGGGATTGAGGCGCCAGCCCCAGCACTCACACCAGGGTGAGACTCAGACTCGTGACCAGGAGGAAGCCATGTCCCAGCCACCACCAAACAATTGGTGGAAAAGGGATGTGACCTTGGCCAGCATCCTGGGGATGGGGATGTCTGCTGGTAAGGGCAGTGAACATGCTGCCTCCACAGGGAGCAGGCCTGGTCCTGCCCCAGCTGCATCCCAGCCAGGTGCCTTACCCAGGTGCTGCCCTACATGCATGGACTCCTTCAAAGGGAAAGGCTGCATCTCCTTCCCTAGGTTCCAACAGAAGAGTGTGGGAGCCGAGGGAATCAGGGTGGTGTCTGGATTAGGGTGCACAGTGCCTGGGGTGCACAGTATGCAGTGCCTGACTTGCATAGCACTGTGCATGGTGGGTGGTGCAGTGCCCAGTGTGGGATGCCCAGTGCAGAGTGTCTGGAGTGCCTGGTGTGGTGCCCAGTGTGCCTGGTGTCCAGTGTGGCATGGCGTGGTGCCCAGAGTGCCTGGTGTGGTGTCTGGTGCCTGGTGTGTGATGTGGCATGGCGTGATGCCCAGAGTGCCTGGTGCAGTGCCCCATGTGAATCGCAGTGTGTGCTGTGTGGTGCACAGTGTGCAGTGTGCTGACCTCTCACTGCCTCTGGCCCTAAGCGGGAGCCAAGAAGGGAAGTGCTGCCGGTCCTGCTGCTTTCATCGGAGATCTGGAGCACCGAAGCCTACCCAGATCCTAATCAGTGTGGGAAAGAAACGGCAGGGCCTGCTCTTGCCCTGGCCTGCTGGAGATGCCTTATTTTCATAAGCTTTATCGCAGCCCGCAGCCCCTGATAAACCACCGTAAATAAACGGAAGGAGCGTGGCAACCAGCCAGGGCCGCTCGCAGACGCACGTGCTCGCTGCTGCCCTGCTCCCCAGGGAGACGTTCCATCACACACCAACTTTCAAAGCCTTCCTTTTATTTCCCTGCACAGGGAAACCACATGGCCTCACCATTGGGGGACCAGCCAGGCAGCCAGCACCCGCCAGCAAATTCCTGCCCTGCCCCAGCCTCCCCTGCTGACCCCAGCCTGTCGCCAAGCTAGGGTTCTGCTCCCAGCACTTGGCACAAGCCCTTGTGGGGCCACAGTGGCTCAGGATGTGGCTGGCCCCTGCCCTGAGACTGTGGGAGGACAGTTTTGGGATGTCGCATCCTCTCTGGGTGGCAAGAAGGGGATTGAATCCCACCAGAGGGCTCAAGTGTCATCAGGTCTCAGTGTCTCCCCATCAGGTTTTCTCTCTTGTTGAATTTGAGGATTGCTGGGGTTTGCCACAAATAACAGTTAAGACTGCTTTATGTTTTTGCTTTTTTTCCTCCTTTACTAAAAAGTTTGGGTTTTGTTTAAAAACGTTTACATTCTTCTGAGAGCATGGAAAAACAGGATCTGAGGGGGTTGACTACATGCTGGCTCTACAGGCTGACAAACACAGAAGTTAACCCTTTTCCATTTCTGTTTGGTGCTGCTGTATGTGAAAGCCATCCCTACCCAGGCCCCACAGCTCCACTGGTTCTCAGCTGTGGGGTGCCCAGCTTTTCTGCAGCCTCCTCTCCCTTTCAGCATCCTCTTCCCATTGCAGGCAGGGGGTGCAGGGAGTCGTTCGCTTGTTCCATTTTTCACTGTGACCTTCTAATAGCTCATTTTAAGTCATACCTTATCGCAACACTGGCAGAAAGCAGCTGGCTGCAGCTGGGTATCAGCTTTTGATCCCAGGCATGCCTTCCCCTGGTGCAGTGAGACAAGCTTGCCGGGACTAGTGCAGGAGAGTTTGGGTTGTTGCTGATTTATACCCTGCCTGTGCTACCAATCCATATGGGAGGCCACTCAGCTGGTGCTGACAGCTTCTCCTGTTAAACCAATTCAATTTAATAAAAAAATGGCTCAGACCACAGCACTGTGAATTAAAAGTGTATAAATTACATGGCACATCAAGTGCACCAGAACTGCTCTGGTCTACTCCAGCCCATATGAGGTGGGTCCCCACAGGTGACTGGCACACTGTGGGCTCCATCAGGCTATACAGGGACCTCTCCTGTCTGCATTTGCATTGTCAGCAGCATGGAGCTCCCTCCTGACCTTCTGGGGTTCCCTCCTTAGCTCCAGGCTGCAGCAGAGGTGGTGGCAGGCTGCAGCAGCCCAGGGAACATCTTCCCCTGCCCTGTCCTTGCAGGAGCACACCCCAGCACTCCCCTCCTTCAGCCTTCTCCCAGCTTTTCATCCCATTCCTCCAGTTTGCTACAATCCTTTTTCTGTCTGTGGCCTCAGCTTTTCATGGCATACAAATTTAATAAATACTCTCTCTGTCTCTCCATGATGGCTGTTAATGGGAGTACTCACCAGTGGCTTGCCAACCCCACAGAGAGTCTTTGAGAGCTGCTCTCACAGTACTGCCCCCTCTCTCCCTTTGCACCCATCCCGCACACTCTGCCTGGCCTCACTCCCTGTCACCCGACGGCAGGGCAGGCACAGCACCTCCATCCCACAGCCACCACTGCTTCACCATCTGTGGGCTCATTATACCCCACTGCTGAAGGAAATTAAATTGGCCTGATGTGTCTCATTCTTGACAAAACCATATCAGGTATTACTCATCTCTGTGCTAACTTCCAGATGCTCACAAAAACTGTCTCGGATTATTCGTGCCAGCAATTTTCTCTGATGGGAAGTGTGATGTGATAACTAGTTTGTAGCCCTCCACTCCTTCTTTGTCCCTCTGTTAGATGGGCACTGTCACTGCTGGTTTTGGGCTACCAAGAGAGCTTCTTCCTGGTCCTGCCACTGATGGCTGTGAGATCCCAGCAGGGAGTTTGATCCTAGTTTAATCCTAAAATGGATCAGGCCCAACCAGCCTGAAAACACTTAACACACCAAGTAACATTTTATAGTAAAAAATATTGTGAGGTTGTGTATCTTTCTTTCATGGTACTTTTTCCTCTGATAAAGAGGCATATTGTGTAGGGACTGACTCCAACTATTACACATGAGAACAACCTTATTCTCCATACTAACAAGAAGAAAAGTTTACAAAGACAAACACAACAACTTTCTGCCACTCCTTCCATTCTTGGAAGAACATCCCTTCAGTCAATAGGAATGGTTTCCTGTTGGATATTCCAGTTATATGCCATATGTCTTTCAGGTGAGGATCTCTTAGATACTTTGCTCCGACTTGTGTAGTAATTTGGTCCTGGGTCTTGGCTCTGCTCGAAGTGAAGGAGTCTGAGGGCTCTTCAGGGCTTGGAGAGTCAGGCCCATGGGACAGCAGTGGAAAACATCAATAATTAAGACTATATTTGTCTGAGTCCTTAGGAGAGACATTTAAAATCTGGTGGTTTCTTATCTGGTAGACCTCCTGGGGAGCTGGGCAGCATGGGGTACTGGTCCCCCTTGCAGTGACGGTACATGCATGTCCACAGCATGAGCCCCCTCCACATCCTCACCCTGGATCCCAAGGGACTTGAGCTCCTTCTGGAGGTCTCCAGCCACAAGAAAAACCAAGGTCTTTCTCCAGTGTCCTGCCTGTCTGAGAGTCTCCAAGGACACTCCAAAAGGATGTGGTATCAGTCACATGACAAAGGGGTGTTCTTGAATTTTTCTCCCTGGGGTTTTATTTTTTAAGGTGCTGGCAATGAGAAAACACCCTTTGCACCCTTCCCCCGCCTCAAAGCATATTTTATAAAAATAAAGTGCCCAAAATAGCCCTAGACAGTGCTTGACATTTGCCAGACAGCTGCTCTCAAGAGTGCTACAAAGGTTATGGATTGCTCTCTGCTTCCCTTCTCCTTTCACCCCACCACTGCCTGCGTGAACCTTGGAGCAGGGCCAGGTTTGATGAGAGTCTTGTGGTTTGAAAAAGCCAGATTTGAGAAGGAGGTGTTTGTGTGTTGCTGCCTCCCATCCCAGTTGGGAAGCTTGGAGCAGAGCTGGAGTGACTTCTGCAAGGGAAGATGCAAACCCTTGTGTGAGCTGTGCCCATGCCTGGGCTGGCAGGATGCTGCTGCAGAAGCCTGGTGTCCACGGTGCAGGGTTATCTTTACCTGCAAGGTGTTGAGCACCACTGCTTGGTCTTCCAGGTGTGTGAAAGCACAGAGGGAGGGGCTGCCCCATGGTGTACACCTCATCCTGTCCAGCCAGGAAAAGGGTCATACCTGGCTGCAGGGTCACAGCCAGTCCTAACAGGTTCCCAACAAATGTAGAGTCAGCCCTGGAGGCCAGGGGTGCCTGGGAAAGTTATGGCTCGAAGGAAGACTTGACAGTTATCCTGGGCCAAAGACCCAGCCCAGGCTTACAGAATCTGGAGAAAGAACAAGGAGAATGAGAGAGCTACAAGGATTCAGTGATCTGTGCTGGGACTGGCACCTGGAAAAGGATGTAGGGACATGAGAGGTCAAAGGGCCTGGCCAGGCAAGTCTTGCAATGAGAGGCAAAAGGGACACAGCTTAGGGGAGAGAAGGTCAAAAGGAAATTTAAGTATCTGCAAGAGTCAGGGGGGACTTCATTCCAAAAGTGGAAATGGCTTTGTGCAGCCTGGGGTGTTTATCATCTTTCTTGGGAGCACCTAAGAAGAGTTGCAGATGAAGAGAGGGCACTATCTGTGGACAAGAGGGGATCTGAAATTACATAGGAAGCCCCCTTCCCATGGGGGTTGGCCAGTGCATCTCACATGAGGGCAAGGTCTCATCATGGAGTGGGAGACATTCCCCTTCTGTGTGGCTGGTGTTTTATATGGCAAACAGAAAGTCACAATTGGGGTCTGGAAAGTGAAAGACAAAGGCACAAACTTTTAAATTAAATGCATAGAGAAATACTTGCAGTCCATTATCTTAATCAAAATGAGAAAGCAGCAGCAAGGCATGACCCAGTTTTGTTATCTAGTACCCAAATGAATATATACATGTATTTTAAGCAAAAGAATCAACAGCTTTTAAGTAGAAAAAAATATTCACACAGGAAGTAAATTGATCACTTAGGACAGAACAGCATCCCCAAAAAGTCAAATGCAGTAAAAAGTTGTTTTATGCATAACAAGTTAGGAATAGAGGCCTTGAAGAGCTTTTAAGTCCCAGCAGCTCCACAAAATCATGCTGTGCTGAACTGGAAGGAAGGAGACAACCAGTTTGTAGGGAAAAGGGCAGGATCACAGTCAGCTCTATCCATGACCTTACCAAGTTTGAGAGATATCAAATATTGGGAGGTCTTCAGGTGTGGATCTGTTTTCCTTTATTACATCTGTGAGGCTCTCTCCTGCTCCAAGCAGGATGGTCCCTGCTCCTTGGACAGCCTTCAGGGCTCTGTTGTGACTGAGGGATTAGGATGGGGGGATGCAAGAGAAGCCATCTAAGGGAGCTAGTGGGGCTGGCAGAGATGCACAGCCCAGAGGAGCCTCATAGACAGCCTGGTTTGCTTGGGTATTTTTCCTTTTTCCTCCCACTTTTATGTTTATACACATTAAGTTTTCCAAGGAAATGTGTTGCTGGCTTGGCCATGCTGCAGGATCTGCCTCATTTCCTGGGACATGAGACTATTTGAAGGACTTCGCATCTCCAAGAAAAGTCAATTCTAAGATGTTTTTCAGTGGCTGTTTCCCCATCCTGCACACTGATTTGTTCCTATAGTTTCATCACCCAACAGCTTTGATGTCTAGGAGTCTGCAGAGCTCACCTCTGAAGCATTTCCCATCACATGTCTAGCTGTTTATACCTTCAAGGCATGCAGCCACCCTTTTCTGTTTAAGGACTGTCTTGACCACATCAGTAGAGTGAAAATTTCTAAAAATAGATGAACTGGCAAACTTCTCAATCTGGAAAATTACATGCTTTTGAAATCTCTGGAAAAGAATAGATTCCTTAAAGTATAGTTTACAAATACTGATTTCATTATTTATGGTAGCTGTAAGGCACAGTGCATTCAGAAAGCATCATCCCATTGAAGAAGTGTGTTACTCATTACCACGGCTTTAGCATTCCAGCATGTTCCTCAACAGAAATGTAGCCAAGAGAACAAGCTGGGGGCATAAACAGAGTCAGGCTGAGGGGAAGCTGCTTCTCATTTTTCTTTGGAAAGGGGCTATGAGTAGGAGAAGGGAAGACTCAGGGGGAGCACAGGAGACTCTGCTACAGTCTCACAATACCAGATCAAGAGGGTAAGGCAAAGAAACTAAAAAGTAGCAAATTCCCAGGGGGAAAGAGACAGAAATAGATTTTTATTAAGTAAACTCAGCCCAAGACACCAGTGAGCCATGGAGGGCTTTGGGTATCAGAGTAGTGGGGTGCTTCTCTGACTAAGGCACTGGGGGCTGAAGGTTAGTTACAAAAATCATGAGTTTTGGAAAGAAACATCCATTATAAAGCACACAGAAGAGTTAATATGGTTTTCCTCTACACTTGATCATTCAACACCGTCTCATCCCATTCCTCCTTGGTACACCCAAAATTTCACATATTCTTTGTGCTTTTTTCAGTATTTTGCTCAAGCATGACAATTTCTGGCATTTCTTTTCCTCACATGGTGTTCTCGACAGAGACTAACTCTCCTCCAAGTCTTTTGAAAAACACACAGTTTGGCCTGGAATCTTTCTCAGTATCCCAGGATTTGACTTTCTCTGGAATCGTTGTTTTTACCCTGCGACTATGTTGTCCCTCACTCACTCCACTTTTTTCATTCCTAAAGTCACTGGTAGCCAAGGGAACATGCTCCTTTTTAAGCCAGCTGTCCTGGTCTTATTGTTTCTTTTAAAAGATTTATTGCATCGTTGATCTCTGCTCCTCTCACTGTTTCCACTGGTGTATTTGTAGTTGCGGGTAAGCATTGCAAGACCGCCTGCACCTGTTCTGAGACCTCCTTCTCCTCTGCATCTTGCCCTTCTGTGAAACCCTCCTGCAGGAATTCCATGCCAGGCTTGTGTTTCACCCTCGAGTTGTACCTTTGGAGCCCTGAGACCATGTTCTGAAGTCTTGGCACTGCAGAAGTGAGAGCTTTCTCAGGAATGTTCTATAAGAATTTGGGATCTGCTTTAACTGCTACAGCCATGTATAGATGTATGAGCGTGTGTGTGTGTGTGTGTGTATATATATATAAAATAATACCAAGGTTTTGGTTTCCATCCCTGTATGAGCCATTCATTTAGTTAAGAGTTGGACTCAATGATCCTTGTGGGTCCCTTCCAATACAGAATATTCTGTGCTTCTGTGACACATATATACCTATATATATGTGGGGAGGGTAACTTCTTGGCACTGAGGTCAGTGCACCAGCCCCTCTGTCAGTGCTGGTCCTCTACAGGCCCCTGCTCTGGATGTTGCTCCTGAGCATCCACACAGCCACCTGCTTTGGGAGTGCTGCATTTGGTGCTGAGGGAATGCTGCATCTCCTAAGTCCTTGTCCAGACAGCTGTGCCCATGCCGTTTGCATAGTGGTGGCTGGAATGAGGATCTTTTGGTCTCTTCCTCTTCCTCCTTCAATATGCATTCACTGGGAGGTACTTAACACCCTCATCCATGGTGCTCCACTGTACATCTGAGAGAAGGCTGTTCCTCCCATGTGTTGAGAAATTCCCTGGTGTTGGAACATACTCCCCCTATAACCTTATGGGCTGTCTCCTCAGCTGCTACTTCCCATGGTCTGCGCAACTGGGCGTGTGTCTGCCCTTGGCTCTCATCTATCTAATCACACCCCAGGGCACAGACCATCCTTCAACACAGCCACACACTCAGATATCTAACCCACAAGACTCAGCAATGCACTGAATGGGTCTGAGACCCCCTGCAAGCGTCACCACCCACCCAAACTGCCATGGACAGCAGAACAGCGCTTGCCAAAGGGAGTTGGCACACACTGAGGTCTCACTCTCAGGATGCTCTTCACTCATCTACCCAGGGCTGGGAAATGCCTGGGGTGGTCACCAGCTCTCCTGAAGCAAGGAGATAGTGCTGCACTGTAATTATTTGCTCTGTGATGTATTTATAACTTTTACATCTATCTGACATTTTATGACCAGGCATTACAAGGGACAACTGCTTTCCATTACTCACTGCCATTCACAGCTTTTTGTCCTCCCTGTGACATCAAGTTGGCATGGCATGGTGGGGCCTGGTGCTGGCCTCACTGGCACAGCCCAGGACACTCCAGAAGCTGAGCAAATAGATTGCCACCATGGACCTCACCTCCAGCTAGACCCTGGGTGGAAGACCGTTGCTTTTCCAGGTTGGATTTTATGCCAGTAAACCACCATTAATGGTAACAATCCCATCTCAGAGTGGTCCACTGCTGCAGCAGTCCCATGTGAGATTGCAAAGAAAAGGGAAAAGAAAGTAGAAGCACCATGTTTGGGCCCTTTGCAAAAAGAGATGGCAAGGTTTAAACTCTCTCAGGAAGAGGGAATGTGCTCAGCTCCCTGAAACAAGAGTCATACATGGCAAACACCTGCCTGCACTTCCCCACCTGCCTGGCTTCAGTGTCAGCCACCAAGTTGGCAACCCCTGTCCCATGTGTCAGCTGAAACGGGGACAGCAAGGACTTTTCACCATCTGGGTATGGAGAAAGCATGACCAAGGGACAAATGTCACCCATATGCTGATGGCACCAGACCTGAAGCACGCAGACAGATTCTCTGGCAGTCCTGGCATGGCTGCAGAGGGAGGTAAGAATACACCGGCCCAGCCCTGGGAACTCCTGACACCAACCCCCTCCTTTCTTTTCCTGATGGAAATTTTCCAGCCTGCAGTCCTTCTGTGGCCAGGGCCAGAGCAGACACCTGTTGCATCCTGCAGAACACTAGAGCAGGAGCCCTTATGCTTTGCTTACAGGCAGCTTGACCCCAAAGACAGCCCCATCTGCCTCCTACACACAACCTCACCTGTGAATGCTCCAAGCCTATGAAAGATTTTACAGGAAAAGCTGCATGCTGCATGAAGGTGTCTCAGTGGATCGGTGACTCCTCCAGTTCAGAAAAGCTGGACTCCAGTCACTCTTGGTCCAGCTCAGATGCCTGAGACCAGATGGGACAAAGCATCCCGGTCTTCCCTGTCCTCTGGGCTCCCTCATCTCTGAAGCCTCTCAACACCACCCTCATTCCTGAATGCCTCAGAGACACTGGCAACCCCTGCCTGGATTTGATCTTTGTCCATGTTTAAGCTGATATCCATCATTTCCCTCCAGTCTGCCATCATGGTGACCCGTGGGGACTGCCTCATGGCCAGAGCAGTTTGTAGTCGTGAAGGGTTGCAGTCCACTGGTGTCCCCATGGGGTCCGAAGCTGTGCATGGTCCAGGTGCTGTGAGGGACTGTCACACAGGCAGAGGGACATCTTTGATCATGAGGCAACCCCCCACCTTTTGGGGCCACCCTGGTGTTAGGGCTCTGATATGTCCACATACATTACAAGATGGCATGTGCACATTTGCATCTTCTCCCTTTGCTCCAAGAAATTGCTTTGCATTAAAGTTGCTTCTCATAGCTGCAAAGCTGCAGCTGCTGCTGTATCCCAACACCCTGGGGTGGAGACCATCTGCACTCCTGAGTCCCAGCTAACCTAGAAAAAACAGGCTGTGAAATAAAAAGGGGCTTCTCAGAGCTCGACTCGCAGAGCACTGCAGACAAGCATCGTGTGAAAACGGAGTGAGGTGAGAGCCCTGTGCAGATCCCAGCAGCCGGCAGCAGCTGTGCAAGAAGGACGGAGCAGCAGGCTGGGGATTAGGGAGCACAGGCAAAGGGGGTGCCAGACTTCTGATTTGGTGAGGGAGCCAAACTGGCCTACAAACTTGCTCCAAGCCCTTGGTGTCAGTGATGCTGTGCCAGAGGCTCTGCAGCTTCAGCTGGGCTGGCAGAGGTGAGGCAAAGGAGGGCATCCCTAAGTCTGGAGTGCCTCACTACCCTAATGTTCCAACCCGTCCTAGGGCAGGAGTGGGGGGGGGGGGGTGGGAAGGGGTCTTTGTCTGGATGGAAGTTTCTTCCTGTAGCTTTTGGAAGCAGGGCCTGGGGCCAAGAGGGAAAATTAGGGGAAAAACTTTTCTCTTTGGAGAGCTGCTGATGGGTGATTAATGGCCATGGCCAGAGCACTGGGCTTGTGCCATCAGATAAGAGGCCTCCTGACAAAACAGACCTGTTGCTGGGGAATTCATCATGCCTCACTCAGCAGCCATCAGATAAGAGCAGGGTTGATCCGTCCCATTCATCCTCTTCATTCCCTCTTCTCCACCCTCTCCTTTCACCCTGTTTGCCAGAGCGTTTCATTCCTAAAAGTGAACTCGGAAGGTGACGGAACTCTTTGCCATGTGCGGGGAGAAAGAGCCAAGGCTGACCGTTTTTTAGGTTTTTGGAGCAGGAGTTTAAGTCTTGTGCTTTTTATTAGTCCTCTTGTAGGATCTCACTTCCTTTTTTCTCTCCTTGGAAGAAAATAATCCAGTTGTAAACCAGGGAATCAAGCTTATAGGAAAAGGGCATCTCCTGGGGTGGCAATGTCCAAGCATACGCCCTTCACGAGTGACATGCTTCTGGGTGACAGTGAGAACTGGTTTTGAGCCAGACTCTAACTTGGGCGATCTCATGGGCTTTCAGCCAAAAATCAGACTTGCCATACTTTTGTTAGGGACTACTTTTTTAGCTCCTACAGGGAGGAGGCAGTTTTTGGGAGGCTGAGGTGTTGCAGACCCCAGTAGCACACTCCCCACTGGCAGAAGGTCTCTGCCACAGGGCTGCAGGCTATGTGAGCATGTGTGTCTGCGCAAGCCAGACCTCCCTGCTGGGGATGTGATCCCAGACCCACAGCACTGGAAAACCCTATTCCACCCACCGGGACTGGGAGAGGAACCTGGAAGGTTTTTACGTTATCCCTCGGGAAGCGGAGAGGGGGGGCCCTCTGCGGTGCTGAGCTGGTGCTGGGCTGTGCTGTGAACACGGGCAGCTCTGATGGTGCTACAGGCTTCACAGTCCTTTCAGCCTCTTCTTCGTCCCAGAGCAGAGCAGGCTCAGGCACTCTCCCTGCCTGGGCTGGGATGGGGCAGATTCCTCCGCCCCTCACCCAGCCACTACAGCTCAGGCTGTCAAAAAGACCTAGATTTCCAGCAAACCTAGTCCTACACACACACACACACACACACACACATATATATGTATGTTCGTGTAATATACAGGTTCTTGTCGTTGGAAGTGGGATTCATCATGCCACAAGGGCATTTAACACAGTCAGGGATCTCTAGCAACCCTGGGGTCATATTTTGCAAAAGGCAGGAAGAGGGTGTGGACCCCAGCCAGAGCAGGACTATTCAGAATGTGCCACCTCAGACCATGCAGGAGCCCCGCGTCAGGGTGCTTCCCACCTCTCTTCTTCAAACAGGCTTTTGCAAGCAATGTCCTGGAGCAGATTGAGTTAGAGCCTAATACAGCAGTGATAATTTGCAAACTGGAAATGCTCCAGAGAGCCCATTATTAAAGTCTTCCTTCTACCCTGCCTTCCCCTGGAGGTATATAGTTGAAGGTTGCCAAGCTCTAGCCCGGCTGTCCTGGCTTTCCTTCCACACCCCAGCTCCTGTACTTGCTCTCCCTCTCACCATTGTAGTTTTTTCCCATGCTGGATGGAGTCAGATTAAAGACAGGACCAAAGATTGACCAAAAAAAAGTTTTGCATGAAAGAACTATTTTTGGTTGAATTTTTTTTGTATGAAAAATATAATTGTTACAGAAAGCATTTGGGTTTAGGATAAAAATTTCAAGCACAAACGAGCCTTTGTTTTCCATCACACTGTATAGTATTTGAATAAAACCAGATTTTTTTTAAATACAACATTTTGAGGTTTCTTTCCTTTCAAATTTGAATTAGAAACTAGAGTTGGAAATATTTTTAGAAGTCAAAACTTCTGGCTAAAATTGTTCTTTTTGACCAGTTCAGCCAAAGTTCCTCCTTTTTCAAAGTGGCAAGAGTTCCCAGGACTTGTGATGCTTGTGACAGCATCCTGCTCTTCCCTTGTCGTGATGGGAGAGTGATGGTGATCCCCAGACCTCTCCCAGGACCAGTGGTGTCAGATGGCTCACAGTGTCATAGTGCTGACACTGGGGAAACCTGTGGTGTTGGGGGACAACAACAGCCCCTTTCTGTTGGTGTGGGGACAAGACCTGCCCATTGGAGACAGCAACCCAGCATGGAGGCTACAGGGTGAGGTGGCACCTGCCCCTGGGTGGCAGGACCCCCATACCCAGCTGAGCACCCATGAGTGTCTCACTGGACTCCTGGGGATTTTTGTGAGTTTGTGATAGCCAAGGGGTTGTGGGACCTGCTGTCCTGCTTACCATCCCTTGCACTCCACATGCTGCACATGGCAGTACAGGATTTGCTCTCAGATGGTTTGAGCCCACTGCCAGGGCCTTAAACTGCCACAGCCCCTTGGCCAGGTTTCCTGAGCTGCCTTCTGGCAGCAGGTGCCCTGAATTTGAGCCGTGGGCTGTGTTGGGTGTTGAGAGGTCAGGGTGGCTCTGCCATCCCAGCAATGTGCCCGCTAAGCAGGGATCAGCAGTGAGGAGAAACGTTATCCTGATGGGCCCTGCGAGTGCTCATCAGCCAAGGTCAGAGCAGAGGGGAAGCTGTCAGAGCCCTCGGCCTGCTGGCAATTCCTTGTCGGTATTTTTGTTGTCCTGCCTGCCAAGCCGGCTGCCTCCCAGCTGGCTGAAAGGGAGGGAGCGGTGGAGATGTGCTCCATGCTGCTGCAGTTGTGCCTTTGGCAGCGAGGTCAGGCTACACAGTGGCAGCTCCAGCAGCAAGTGGGGAGCCCCAGCCCCACACACAAAGGAGCACCCTGGAACGCACCCCAGTACTGGGACTGGAGAACAGTGGGATTGGGGCAGCCAGCAGCTCCACCACACACCTGTGCTGTAGCTCAGCCTGTGCTTGCACAGTGCACCATTTCTTAGTTTGCTGATAGGGGTTGGGTGTCACTGCTAAGAAAGAACTTAGATGCCCCAGCAAAGGAATTTTGGAAAGTTGTTATTTCATCTTTAGAGCTCCCAACAACCTCTAGCCCCCAAAACTCCTGAATTATGAAAGGACAAACTACCCATCATCTGCCTTCTCCTTGCCCCTAATTTCTGAGCCTTCAGCTGACATTGCAGGCTGCTTTCCACAAGTACAAGGACACAGCCATTACCTTTTCCGTGAGATGGCTCTGCCCATCTAGGCCAGGCAGAGCTGGTCATTTGTGGTTCATTGGTGACCCTGTGTGCTCTTGGGTTCCTCCATGAACACAGGGGAGGTTTAAGCAAACTAATTCATTTTTCCCACTATGAGAGTCAAATGTTGCCCAGCAAATACACCCAGGACATAAGCATGGTCATTAGCACTTACGTACATGTATGATACATGATCCAGTGACTCACTGGGAAGGGCAGAGTGACAAGGGGAGCCAACCCTGCCTTTAAAAGGGACCTGGAACAGCACTACGGAGATGACGTGCTGCCATAGCAAAGGGCTCATTAAAACTCACACTCCATGTTTTTTCTTCCTGCCAGTGCAATCAGACTTCTGCAGAGTGTCAGTAAGGCCAAGGCTCATTTGGAACTGAGCTTGTAAGCCTTGGAAAGATTTGGCTGATCCTTCTTGAATATTTGACTGACATATTTAGAAAGTGTAACAAAACCCAAACCAGAGAAGGGTTGCAAGAGCTCTTTGCTTTTCTTGCTCAGTTCTGGCAAAGAGAAGCTGCTGCCCCTGAGTCTCCAAAGTTCCTCCTCATATGAATTGTCCCATGTCAAGGGGTTTCAGGCAAGGAGTTTAGGTCTAAACCTAAAGCTGACAGCAAATATTTTTTCCAGTTGAGAGGCCATGTGGGGATACTTGCAGGTAAGCAGCAAAGTGGCAGGACCAACTTGCAAGCAGGGTCTGCCTCTGCTCTGAGGGCAGACACAGTGTGTCACTGCAGCAGGTGACACATCAGACATTGTCCTTGCAGTGGGAAAAGGTGTGAGCCATCACAGTTGTGGCCAGGCAGTGAAAAAGGTGCCAGTTGGGTGCTGAAGCCCCAGATTTTCTCACTGTGCTGGAGCTCATCCACAGTCAAAGGCCAGAGAGGCCACACTGCTGTCCTCAGTTTGCAGAGATAAGCCTGAGCCACCCTGTCTGGTCAGTGCCTGGATCAGAGTTTTCTGAGAGCCTTGGAGCATTCACATCCCATGTTTGTTTTGGCCCATGGTCTCTAGCACTCCATGGCCTCACTCTGTGCCCACTAACATTAGCTTGTCTGTTTGTCTGTCAGCAGCTGATTCCCAGTTTGCATAGATGCAACCCAGGAAAGACTATAAGTTCATTTTATTAGAGTTTTGGTTTGTTTAGATTTGGACAAAAGATTTAGAAGGGAGTGAAAGCCTGAGCTTTGCTTCTGCCTGTCCTGAATTTGTGTAGCTCTGATCAGGTAGTCAGCATCAATCTCCAAACGTTTCTGAAATTGCAAGGGGTGCACAAGATGCTGACTGGAGTCATGAAGAAGTCAAGAGTAAGGCACTATCAGGGGTATTCCAGCTTTCCACAGGCTGCAGGGCATCCAAGTAATTTTTTTCATGAAAAAGGAGAAGCTCTCTTCTCACTCCTTAAAGCTATCATTGGCAATGGACCCATCTTCATATTTGACTAAATATAGCAAGAGTTATGGAATCAAGTCTCAGGTGAATTGGGTGTCCAAGAGTGGCTGTTGGCCAACCAGCCTGTCCTAGACACCATGGGGCCTGGTGAGCTGGCTCTGCTCCTGAGCACCACTCTTATCAGGTAAGAGATGTCACTTGGGGTCTTCAGGGACAAGGTCAGCACTGAACCCAGCAAGGAGCACTGTGACTAGCTGTGCTAGCAGGGGCTAAGGGCACACTGATAGCACAATTTCAGACTGCAGCCATCCTACCCCACTCATGACATTGTAAATACCTTAGCCACCCTCATGGGAGCTGTGCCTTCCTGTGGAAATGGTTCTCACCAACCCTGCTCTCTGAGAACAGGGAGAGTACCCAGTCACTGGTGTTAACCTGGGCCTGGAGCTATGGCAGAGATGGCCCTGGGGCTCACTGCACACCTCCAGGACACACAGCAAGCCCAGAACTGTCGTCTTTGTTTTACCTGGTCTGGGATACAGACAGGAGTAGGAGAGCAGGGCAACGCTGCAGAAAAGCAGAGGGTAGAGGAGCTGAGGAGCTTTATTAATTGATCAGAGTTCACTGAGCCTGCCAAGTTAATGAGTCCCCAGCAAGCAGCTTTAATGAGAGCCCATGGCAGGCTTACAAGACAGAGATGAAAATGAGGGCAGAAACAGGTAGCTGGCTATAGAACCTGGTTGATGGGGGCCAGCAAAGCAAGGAGGAAGCTGGGGTAAGGGCTGACAGCAGGCATGGGGGCACCAGCCAGCCATTGAACATGCTGCTTCAGTGCATTGCTGCCCTCCTGCCAAGCCCCAGCCTGGCTCTCCTGCTCCCTGGGTTAGCAATTAATCCCTTGGCAGGGGGCTGGGGGGAAAAAAAGGGACAGGCTGTTCCCCACCCTCTATTCAGCTTGGTCTTGCTTTTGTGTGAGTTTAGAACTGTCAGCATGGGGGCTTCTGCAGTGAGGCAGCCAATGCCTCCACACAGAGCCAAGGGCCATGCTGGAGCTCCAGTGCCAAGCTCCTCCAGAAGATACCATGCTGACAGGCACTGCAATGCCTGAAAGGGCTGTGGTGGGCAAAGAGGATGTCAGAGAGGAGGAAGGGGCTCGCCGCTCCTCCAGAAGCCGGGGTATGCATTCAGGAGCATCACCCTCAGCACTCTGCATCTCCTGCCTTCCCTTGCAGACAGGAGCAGGCATGTCCAGTGCTGAAGCAAAGCCCACACCAGGTGAGCTGACCACAGCCAGGGCCCTGACTGGCTCCAGGCACCGCACAGCCCGAAAGGGGCCATTGTCTGTCCAGGGCTTTGAAGACGAAGAGCCTTCTACAAGTGCCAGGTGGTGCGAGTGCAGCATGGGGGCAGCTCCTGGCTCCTCGGGTGGCTGCTCCTGTTCTCAGCACCCCACACCCTTCATTTAGGAAAAAAACCCAAAAACATCACATAAAGGTGGGGAGAAACAGCTGTTTCTAAAGGGAAAACAGGTCAGCAGCCCTTCCTTTTCCACCCGTAGCGGCTGTGGCAGGCGCTGGGGGCTCAGATGTTCTTTGTCACCCGCGGGGCTGGGGGCTGGAAGGGGACCCACGCCAAGGCGAGCGGAGCTGGAGTGCATCGGCGTCCCAGGGCGGCCAGCCCAGCTCCTGTTCCGGGGCCAGGGCCAGGGCCGAGGATGGGGCTGGGGCTGGGGCTGGGCAGCTGCTGTGAGTTCACTGGAGCAGCACTTTCCCACAGTCTGGAGAAGTGACACATGGCTCTCACACATTCCTGCGCCGGCAGGCTCGGCCGCGCTTGGCCGGCAGTCAAAGCGGGAGGGAAGGGAGGGAGGGAGGCAGGGTGGGAGGTTTGAGGGAGGCTGCGGCTGCTGTAGCTACTGATTAGCAGGTTCCGACGTTGGCACCAGCCCTGCCCGCAGAGAAAGAAGGCAGTGGAGGGGGCAGAGCCAGCCTGGGCTCAGGGAGCTTTGCGAGAGGTGCTTAACTCTCAGGGACAGGCGCTGATCCAAAGCTTTCCCCGGGGGTTTGGCTCCCCTTTGCCTGCCCGGCTTTTCCCAGCCTGCGGCACGGGCATCTCCCCCACTGCCCCACTGCCGCTTGTGTCCCTCAGCACTCCCCCAAGCGGGTGGCTAGTGGTGCTTGGAGGAAGCCTGGGAGCCTGGAGAGCAGCACAGTTGCTCCTGCCAGACGCCAGCCTCACTACCCAGCCAGGCTGGCCAGCTTGCCCGGGGAGCCAGGCAGAGGGTGTGGAGGGTTGGCAGTGTCCCAGTCACTAGTGGGTGCTGGGGCGGCCTGGCAGAGAACTGGGTGAGGTGTCAAACGAACTCCTGGTTCAGGAAGGAAAGGGTCTTCCCACATGCTCCCTGGAAGGGCAGTGAAGGAGCATCTGACCAGGGTGAGACCGTCTCTAAAGGCAAGGTCTGCCCTCACATGAGCTTTTGTTCATGTGCATGGGCTATTTTTTCTGAATTTGTGCTGACTTCAGAGCCTCATCCCCTACATGAGGTAAGGCTTGGGTTCTGAGTTCCTAAGACTATGGGAACACTTTGCAGGTTCCCAGGAGGGCCAGGTGAGTATCTCCCATGGCTTTTGCAGTCCAGTTTCTCTCAGCCATGCCTTGCAGTCAGGAGACTGTGCAGCCTCTGCCCTTGCTCAGCAAAAGGCCTCTGTGTTGAGAAGTGAGAGGTGTAGCTGGTTCCTGCCAGGTAAAGGATCTGGGTGCACACTGAGGCTGGTGATTCACAGTGTGGTGTGACCAGCATTGGCTCCGTCAGCTGGATTAGTCCAGGTGGTTCCCAGCCTGCCTCCACCAGGGCCTCCATCCCACAGAGCTGGCAGAGGGCCTGGAGCAATGGCTGTGGGACTGGGCTGGTGGGGGCTGCTTGTCACCTCCCTGCTGAGGTAAACCCTCCCTTCTGATAACATCAGTTTCCCAACCCTGTGGAAGCTGTGATGCTCATTCCCATGGAGCACCTCAGCTCCTTTTCTTCAGGAGCCCAAAGCAAGGACAGGCACATCCCAGTCCTACCATGGCCCAGGTTGGTGGGAAGAAGGCAGAGGCTGGGGATAGTCCTTCCTTTGTCCTGGGGGAAACTCCCAGAGTGAGGTTTAAGAAGGACTGCAATGGTCCAAGATACTCTGCTCAGCAGCAGAGGCAAAGACTTGAGTGAGTTGGTAGTGACACCATGCTGCCCAGACATTTCTGCCCCACTGCCCTGTCTCAAAGCCCTGCCAGGCTCCCATAGACAATGGCACACTGAGCTCCCAAGGACTCCTCAGGCTCATCCCGCTCTTGCCCAGGTCTCCACAAGTTTACCTGACTGAACCCTGAGACTGCCCCAGGGCAAGGCAGCTCTGGCCATGGCCATACTGAGGTGACAGTGGTTCAAGCTCTGCCCCACTCTGCCTGTGGGAAAGTCATCTCTTGCCCGTTTCCACTCCTGTTTTGTGTATTCAGGCCATGGGTTCTTCCCTCCAGAGACTGGAGCAGCTCCAGCCTTAGGTGGGTACTGTCATGCAAAAGCTGTGGCAATCCCAGTGCTGCACCATTACCACCAGCAATTGCATTTACAAGTTTCCCAGTCCTCCCAAAAGGCAAAGGAGCTGGTTTCATGCCTTCCTCCCTCGCCTTCGCTTGCTCATTTTGTTTGATTCCAGACTAACCATGACCTTCTCAAAGGCTGGAAAGGGCTTTTCACCAAACAGCTGGAGGCAAAGCTGGGATGGCCTGGAGATTTCAGACAATGCAAACATTCTCTTTTATCTTACCTATGTATTTTCACTCCTTGCAATTAGCTGGCTGCTCTGTCTGCCCCCTGTTTCCCTGCAGTTCCTTCCAGCAGCCCTGCCTCAGAAATATTTTGGCAGAGCAGCACATCCCCTGCCCTCTAGCTTTTCTGACAGCACCAGTGAGGCTCAGCAGTGCAGGAACTGGTGCCGCAGCTTGAGGCAGCCCAAGCTTTCGGTGATCTCCACTGCATCATTCCCTGCAGGAGGCTCCTTCCCCTGTCCTCATTACAGGTGACAGGACCCAAACATCCAGGGTGACTGGGTGCTGCTTAGACATGCCCCAGGGATGAACTGCCTGTTTTCAGAGCTCTGTCTCCTCTTTCTGCTCATCTTCACAAAACCCCAAAAAAAAGCTGAGGGGAAAAAAGGTTGAGCAAGATTGTGTGTCACTATTGGCTGTAGAGACATCTAGTCTCCAGAACCGAGATTTGGAGCTGACAGGCCTCTCCAGCTCCTGGGGATACAGCCTGAATTTCCATTTCCCTGCACTGGAAGGAGGGAAGAGCATCCACCTCTTTTCTCAAAAAGGTACATCAAAAATAACGAATAATGAAGGCTTCCAGTGACACCTCTAACTGACTCTCAGAAAGGGTTTATTTGCTTGCCATGTGTGATCCCCAAGTCAGGGAAACCATGGCAAAGAGGACCACAATTTTCAGTCCCACTCAAAATAACAAGGAAAGCAGAACTGCCTAAAACTCTTTAAAGTGTTTGCTAGTATAAGAAACCAGATGGCTGGATTGCTGCTATACAAGTGCTGCTGATACGTCCTCTCCCTGCACTTGGCTGTTACCTGGACATTTTAAATATTATTTTTTGAAAACCACTTCCATAAATCAACACAGCCCAGCACCACAGCACAGCCCACGCAGCTGGAGAGCTGGTGGCCACTGCCAGTCACTGAAGTAGAGTAAACTAGCAAGTATGCAGAGAAATGTGATTAACGAAAGACAGACCACAAAGCCTATAAAAACACATTTCTTGTTTTTATTAGACCAAAGCAACAGTATAAAAAGGGCATATGAGTCCAAGATACCCATACAGAGGAGGGCAAAGACTGCCACCACCCACTCACGATGAAGTGTGGGGATCCTCTACCCATATCTCATGCTTTCTGCCACCCCATGGACAGTGGGCAGAGGAGGCTCCAACAGATGCATCCCTGCCAGAGCCGACTGGGATGAGGAAGGGGGATGGAGGAGAGAGGCACAGCAGGATGACAGCACTCATGAAAGAATGGGTGTTGCTGAGTGTCCAGCACTGATGTGTTGGCCTCACATGGCTGAAGGTAGGATACAGCAACATTTCATCTCTTGTCTCTCCTTCCCTGGGGCCTCCAACCTGGAAGAATGTTATTTTTGCCTCCCCAGCCACTTCTTTTCAAGTTAAAAATAAAATGACCCAGTAGTGGAAGGGAAATGTTTGTTGTCACCCCCCATTCAGCTTAGAGGAGACAATAAGAACAGTGGGAGATCAAGAAGGGGACCAGCATGGCACCCTCGCTTCCCAAGGAAAATGAAAGGTACTCCACATCCCTACCACTGGCATGGCCTGGGCGCATATGCTAAAAAAAAAAAAAAAAAAACAAAAAACCCAAAACAACTAAGGAAAAGAAAGCCCCTTTTTCTGCTCTTCAGGGCAAGATCTCCTCAGCGAGTGCTGGCAAAGAAAGGCATCTTGTTCAGGGGCTCTGAAAGGCAAGATGAAAGGGGAAACCTACATTTTTCAGCCCAGCCTGTTTCTGACATGGGAAAATAGCGCAGACAAGAATAGATAGCTTGTTGGCTCATTTTTTCCTTGACAGATTATCTGTGTGAATGCATCGTATTAAGCTGGGAGTAAGATGCCAGGACCCCCCTGCCCTCCCTCTCTCCCTTCTCCAGCTACCTTGAGAGCAGTGATGAGTGAGGAGCTGTGATTTGAGAGTGTGCGGGGTGCTGGAGGTGCACAGGGCAGCCATCCATCACCGACCACCTATTTTGCCATCCCTCGTATGCTCAGCCACCTTCTGCCCCTGCACTCAGGCTCCTGCATGCCCTAAAAATACAACCATAGCCGTGTTGAAAGCTAAAATCAGGTTAGGAGGAGCTGCACTGAGTTTAATTTAGTGGTGCACCCTGCAAAACATGTCCCAGCAGGACCCACCGCCAGTGGGTGGTGTCATCAGAGCAGGACATGCTGCCATGAGAGGACAGAAAAGAGTGACCATGGCTGTTGGCAGCCCATGGGGCCCTGGGCTGGTGCCAGCACTGCTCTCAGGTGACACTTCACTCCCCAAGGGAGCCTGTTTTGGCTCCAAATGCTGCTTCTGTCGAGTCTTTCTCCCACAGTGGCTTTCGTTTTGCTCTCAGTAGCTCAGCAGCCATTGCTCCTACCCTGGCACCACTCAGAGCATGCATCATTAACTGTGGCTGGCTGTGTGACCCACCAGCACAGTGACCCATGACAGCAGCTCTTGCTGCCTATTGTGGATCGCCAGGCACCGGGTTATTAAAGCAAATGTGCAGGTGCCACACTTAAGACTTGAGGGAGGTTCACACCAGCCTCCCACCCGCCTGTGCCCTGGCTGAATCAGGTTTTCACACTGCAAAGAAAGCAAAAATGGCTCAAATGAGGGATCTGTGGCTGCCTGGGGGGAGACTGGCACCACTTCTATGGGCAGCAGGAACATGTCACCATTGGTCTCACCACTCCCATCAATGGGGTCACACTCTTTGCTTCTGTTTAGAAATTATTCTCTGTCAGAGGGCAGAACATGTGCCTTCTTTGCCCAGCCCCAGGCATGTGCACCAAAAAGTCTTGCTTAGGTCCAAAACAACACAGTAGCTAAAAGAATGTAACAAAAATTCCTGTGCATTTTGGATCACCTTTGCCACCTTCTGAACCATTTGAGTCCCCTTTCCAGGTTTTACCCCACAGATGGAAGAAAGAGCTAGCGTGCTTAAATAATAACTTTCCCTTTGCAGGGCTCCAGTAGGGTCTGCAAGCCACCATCTCCCAGCTGCAGCAGGAACCCAGGCACCAGCAGCACCAAAATGCAGCCACTGAGGCATGACAGAACGATTAGGGAATCTGCCTGGTCAAACTATGGATCATTGGGAAGAGCCCTCCTCCTCCAGCACCTGGGATACTCATTGGGCTAAGCAAAACCTGTCTTACATCCCCCTGTGTCCCCCTGCATCCCACCAGCTGTGGCCATGAGCATGTGTGTGCAGGTGTGTCTGCTCAGGCGTGCAGCAAGGTGCTGCATCCTGCCTGGGAGCATGTGTGTGTGTGTGTGCGTGCGTGCGTGTGTGTGTGTGTGTGTGTGTGTGTGTGTGTGTGTGTGTGTGTGTACCAGGAGGGCTGTTTGCATATGAAAGTGGCCGTGTGCTCCAGAGGGCTGTATCATTTATTGTATGATCTTATCTGGCGCGTGCCTCAGCCGCCCTTTCCCACACTCTGCATGCTCTGCTGCCAAGGCCCCGGGCTTAGCCTGTCAGCATTACCCGGGCTCAGCAGGCAGGCAGTAATTCCCTGAATAAAGAAAACATTTTAAGGTTTGACAAGTCCAGCATTTGCATGTCTGTTTTAAGAGAAATAACCATCTCAGGGGATTAAGCCTTTTTTTTCCCATCCAGCCCAAAGTATGAAAACATTCTTGACATAGTTGCTGAAAAAAGGATTTCTATAGAGTAAAATATCTTATGTCCTGTGTGAGTTCAGTGATTTGCTTTGGGCGGAAGGAAAAAAAATCAGAAAAGGAAAAAAAGAAAGAAAAGAGACGCTCCAGTCCAATAGGTTGTTGGTTTTAAAGTGGATGAAATGTGCCAGCAAGCACCATGGATCCCAGGTGCCGCACACACCAGGAAGGATTTGCATCCCTCCCTCACTGCCCACTTCTTTATGCCACACCAGCAAAGCCTGTTGACTGGGCTCCCTGTGGGGCTGTCCTGGCTCATACCATTGCTGCTGAGCTGAATGAATCCACACTGGCTCAGCAGCCCTGGAGAGGCAGGCAGCTGCCTGGGGAGAAGGGCTGGGGGCTTCAGGGGGCTTAGCTAGCTTGAGACATTCCCCAAAACGGGGACGTCGTCCACCCATGCCAGGCATGCCCCTGAAGAGCACTTCCTCTCTGCACAGCTGAGATTGACACCATGCTGTCAGAGGAAAGCACTGGTCTCTGGAGGGTTGGGAGCAGGTTGTGGCAGAGGAGCACAGCCAAGGGTGCTAAAGACCAATTTTATTTATTTGGACTAAATCTGATTTACAAAGGGCTTATCACCCTCTGACTCCAAGGAGGAGGTCTCACTTTGCCAAATTCAGGCTCCCTGGGATTTGGCCCTCTGGTGCACTATGGGGATGGAAGTGGGAGAGATCAGTCTTTGTCCTGGTACTCTGCTGGCAGCTGCCTTTGGAGCCTTCAAGCAAGAAGGTGCACGTGGGAATTACACACACATGCCAGCCTCGGGCCGGGCTGATCATGAGCATCATTTGCTCCTCTGGGCTCTCCACCACGGTGCTGCTCAGCACACCCAGGATGCTCCCAGCTGTGTTGGCTGCCGGCTCCCATCGCACCAGGGCTGGTGACCGAGCCTGGTGCGGCTGTTTGTAATTTGTCAGGGTGCTTTGCCTTCCTCCTCCCACCTCCCCCTGCGAGCACACTGGCTTTCTTCACAGCTAAATGAGGCTTTAAACCAGGGGATAATGCAGCTTTAACACAGAGAGGCTTAAAAAGCAAAAGTGAATCATTTCTCAGTTCTCCTTCCCGTAATCTCTCCTGGTAACATTAATTATGAGTTTGCGCAGACTGCCCCAAGGCAAGCACTGTTTTCCCAGGACAATTAAAGTTACTTAATTATTAAAAACCATGTGTGCTGTTCCTGTGTGCTCCCCAAAGCACCGTGAGGCAGGCGGCCTGCCTCAGCTCACACACTTTCTCAGAGCAGCGATTGAAGCATCTGTGGGAAAGTCTGCTTCTTTGTAATTCCTCCAGCATAATCTCCACAAATCCCACCCCAGGCCCGTGCCCCAGAGGACGAGCAATGCTGGCGGCCAGGCCTCTGCCCCTGGCCCTCGTGTGCAGAACAGCAGCAGCTGGGGTGGTGGCAGCGTGCTGGGCACGGGCACTGGTGCTGGCCAGGCTGCCTGCTATGGGCTGGAGGAGTCCAGGGGGATGGCCTTGACTGGGTGTTGGCAGGGGTTGGATGCTGGTGTAGATTTGCAGAAGATGCTGAGCTCTCTTGCCACTGCTTCAGGCTCACAGCAGGGCTGGCCAGACAGACAGAGAGCAAATGACTTTGCACCAAAAAACCCTGCTTGCCAAAGGTCAGGCATTGCCCTGACAAACGAGCCCTGCTGTCCTGCTCCCTCACTCTCATTGCAGGAGCACCAGGCTGTGCATCCAGCAGCCACAGCCAAGACACCTTCACCATCCCCAGAAATGTTCAAGAGTAGGCTGCATGGGGCTTTCAGCAACCTGATCTAGTGGGTGGCATCTCTGTCTGTGGCAGAGGAGTTGGAACTAGATGATCTTCAAGGTCCCTTCCAATGCAAGCCACTGATTCTATGATCCTATGACAGCCCCAGTGTGTAATGCAGAGGCAGGTTCAGCTTCTTTTTCTTCCTGACTCAAGATACTTGTCAAACTTATAAATCTCCTTTATTGTCACTTTACTTTTAACTTGCCAAGGCTTCAGGTTCACTTTTAAAGGCTGTCTTCACCACTACCTGCCTTGTTCTCTTCCCTCTACAGTCTCTGGGCTGCTTAAAGGTCCTTCTTGAGTGACCAAGTGTGCTGAGGGCTGCCCGAGCCCCGAGGGCTGCTCAGTGGTGCTAGCAGAACAGGCCAGCTGTCTCGGGGGAGCCTTCCTCCCCGCCAGCGCTGCCTGCGGCCGGTTTGACTCCTTGAAGTAATCGCTGTAATTGACCCTTGCAGGCGCTGAGCTCCGGGGGAGCGGGGCCGTTCATCAGGCTGACGGGGTGTGAAAACCAGCAGCTCTTTGGCTGAGTTGGCTCCTGCCCCGTCGGGAACTGTCGGACTGCCAGCGAGCCCCACGTCTGTCCTCACCACACGGACCTCTGCCCGGTTCAGTGGCGGGGCTGGATGGGTTCCCGAGGTCTGGGTAGGGAGAAAGTGAGCGTTACCCTTGCTTTCACCAGGCGTCCCTAAGACACGTGGAGAGCGAGGCTGAAGCACCTTCAGAGATGGCCTGAATTCACACAAAACCTGCCATATTTCGGTCAGCAGCTCTCCGGATGCCCAGGACGTGGGGACAGACGCAGCTCAATGCTGCAGCTCTGCACTACTGGCAGCATCACAGCGCAGGGTGGCATTGCTGCACACCATCCCTTCAGTGCAATTCACATCCCTGTGCAGGGTCGCTGCCATTCACCATCCCAGGTCTGGAGCCTGTAAGTGGCTTTTCCTTGCGCAAAGGACATCTTCAAGGCACAGAGCTGATGTCAGAGGTGACAAGTGTGACACATACCCAGTGCCAAACCCCATGGGTTGGCTGCTCTCACCTCTGCCTCCAGCGCCTCCTCTCCACCTCACAGCAAGGAACAAGCTTATGCCCCTGTGTGAGCAGTGGTGAGGCCATGGAGACATGGTGCAGTGGATGCCCATCCCTCACCAGCCCATGCCAGATCATCCCTCTCATGTGTGGCTCAGGTTCCAGGTTATTTTGGCTGCTGCCTCACCTGATGGGAGTTGCTCTAGACCCTCCTGGTCCCAGTGATCATTTCAGTACCATTTGTATTCCCTACAGTTTTGCCATTTCCTTCTAAAGTTTAACTCCTCTGACACAGCTGTGCATATGTACCAAGCATGTTGTCCAGCTGCCCACCAACACCAGGGGACTGGGCAGCAGCTCCCAGCCCCACCCTGGCTCCACATCTCACTTTCCTGGCTGGGAAAATACATTTTGCAAGAAAATGCTTCATTTTTGTTTCCAAAGAATTGGTGAAAGAAAACCAGAAACACCATTATCCTCCTCCAACCCTCTAAGCACAACTGGCTACTGTCCTTATTCCTGTCCCTCCCTGTGCTGCAGCTCCTGGGTGAATCCTCACTCTGCCTTTTCAAACAGCAGTTTTCCCACAGCATGTCAGCACTGCCATGCATTTCAGAGGGCAGCAATCAACTAACAACTGATATTGCCAGGTCTAAAAATGGTGTCTTAAAAAAGCAGATCTCAGGTTAACAAGACAGAATTCTCTAGCCCTGTCAGCTTTTCAAGCTTATTTCCATTTACATCTCCTCCTTTAGCCACCTTACTTCCAAAAGGCATTGAAAATGTCAATGAGAGTAATTTAAAGGATTGACAAACTGTGGGCTGGGATTTCAAGGGATTATGGCTTCCTTCCTCCCTGTTTCTCCTAGAGATACAAGATTGGAGATGTCTGGCTGCAGTGTGACCGTGGGAAGGCTGTGGGAGGAAGGCTGCAGGTGGAACCTGCCTTTGCTGACCTTTGAGCATGTCTCCTCCCAGGAGAGCATCAGCAAACTGAGTTAGCTGGGCCAGTCCGGGAACTAGTGACTGCTTTCCCCTGCTGCGAGCAGCTTCTGCTCATGGCTCTTAGCCTTGTGCAGGTGTCCAAGGCAGAGGTTATGGACCTTGGCAGACCCATGTGTGTCCCAGATTCCCATGCTAGCAGCAGGCAGCTCTGGTGCCAGCATCCCAAGGCAGATATATGTTCATTTCCCTTGGCTGCCAGCCACTGAGCAAAGACTGTCATGCACCAAAGATGTCGGGTCAGTCCTCTGCTATCACCCTGGGAGAGATCTCCCTCTTCTCCAGAGGCCCTTTGCTTTACAATCTGTGAACATCAGAAAGAAACAAAATAGCAGTGGAGAATTCCCTTCAGCAAAGTTTGGTGGTGAAAAATGTGCTGTTGGGTTGTCTGTTTCCTGGAATTCAGAGAAAAAATAAGGAAAAGAAGGAGGAAGGAAAGAGAGAAACCATCTGCTTTTTTTCAGAAGCTACTCACCCACACACCATCGCTTCTCAGAAAGGTCTTTTCTCCTCTCTGCTCCACTGCTGTGCAACCAGAGAGTCCCCAAACTGCCACTGGGTTAATTGGAACCAGAGGCTGCTGTCACTTCCAAGTGTTATGAGCACAAGGACTGCAAAGAGCTCAGGTGTTTTGGAAAGGCTGATGTCAGAATGGGCTGCGATGAAAGGCTCGCTGACAGCCTGTGAGCCAATGTCACAGGAACGGCTGCAGGCAGGGGATCAGCCCCACTGTGGGTACCTGCTCTACTCCATCAGCCCTGCACTGACAGCTGATGTGACCAGGGCCACCCTGTGCTGCCAGCTAACCCATAGCAGACATAGCAAGGCTGGACATCAGCTCAGGGACTTTTGTTCATCTGCTTCTCATATTCACTCCCATGCTATTATTTTTAGGGAAAAAATAGTTAGATTTGTGTAAATTAAAAAAGACCAGAGTAAAAAATGGCTCCGGAGACCTTTCCGACAAGGGGCAGCCAGTCATGGTGTGTGCCCAGCCTTCCGTCAAAGTGTGAGTGGCTAATCTTGTCTCAATAAAACCAGCATCATGTCAGGGTTATCAGCAGATGTCAACACTTTAGTGGCACTGGCAGAGTCCCAGCAAGGTCTGAGGGTTATCCTGACTGCATCATATTCCCACGGGAAAGGTAGATAGCAAGCTCCCTCCCTCAGGTACCTATCTGATGGCTGCCAGGCGTGGTGGGGCTCGTATAACACTGCCAGCACCTCTGTTGCAGCTGCAACTGGGTAGCCAGCCAGCCTTTCCAGGCTGCCCACACCAGGAGGGGATGGGATGGGATGGGATGGGATGGGATGGGATGGGATGGGATGGGATGGGATGGGATGGGATGGGATGGGATGGGATGGGCAGCATAAATCTCAGCTTCCCAGGTAGGGCAGGTCCGTAAGCTGCAACAACTTCAGCACAAGGTTTATACACTTACTTTTACAACAGGCAAATTGACAGATTACACTGTGTATACAGATTGTGTAAACTGCTGTCAGGTGCTGCCCCGTGCCCCTCGCTGGGCGCTGGTGGGTGTCCAAGCCTCTCTGTGGGAACAGGAGGGAAACAGGGGGGACCTGCTGCTGACACAGCCCAGGGTGAGCCTGGTGCGCTCCCACAAACCCCACTCCCTCAGCCTCAAGGGCAGGCCTAGAGGAAAGTGAGGCAGGGTGGGTGGAGGTGCATTGATTTAAGATGTGAGAAGGTCAAAAGTTTTCTCGAGCAGAGTTGCTATCACAACACCAAACACTTCATCCCCCTTTTTATCTGCCCCAGTATTTATTGTCCATGAGCAAATACTTGTGTTTTTACAAATTCCTTTAGAGTGAATCACCCTTCTCCTGTTTAAACCAGCAAAGACCACATCAAACAGTATCACTGCATCTAGATTAATCATTAATTTGAAGTATTTGACAATATTTTGCCAGCATTATTTTTTCGTCTCCCCAATTAATAAAGGTTAAAGCTCAGTACCAACACTTTTGCAGGACACTCGGTGCAGAGTGGTGTCGCTGAGAGCTAATGGCCCAAAGCCCATCATAGGCAGCACAGGCAAGAGATGCAGGTCTGCACCTGACTTTCAGGCAGGAGGAAGTGGCCTCACTGCTACCTGGACATAATGTGGAACAGTCAGCTGAGCTGTCATGCTGCCTGGAGCAGCCCTGGGACACTCCATTCCACAGCTGGAGGACCACTGTACACAACGGCTGGTGTCAGGAGCCTTTTCACTCTAGAAAAGCACAGAAAGGCTGATCTTGTCAACAGGGTTGTAAAAAGCAGTGAAGTCTTCCTCTGCCTGCTCTCACTGCAGCCTCTTCATCTGAAGCACAACTTCAGATCAGGCCAAAATCTGATTTTAAATGCATGCATGTGGCTTCTATTCACTTGAGATGGATCCCAGCCTCAAAGTGGCCTCAAAGACCACATTTTGTACTTTGGTTTTGGTTTAAGTCTCTGGCATGTGTTTTGCTAGGACACCACATTTCATTTAAAAATTATTTTTGACAAGGCCTTATGGTTCATGAATTGCTGCATGGCAGGTCCTGCAACACAGGTCTCAGACCTGCTGGCCTCTTCAGAGGCACCAAATTGGGGCGGTTTTGCTTCCTGCTCACAAACAAGCCATGAAACAACATTGATTTTCCAATGTCTTTGTAACAGGGCATTCATTGTCCTGAAATTTTTCTGCCATTCTAGTACAGTCTTTGGATGGTTTGCAATCCTGCTTGCTTGGATGCTCTGCTATTTAGAGAGCATGGCTGTTTGGTAAACTCTGTGGCATCGGTTCTTGTTTTCAAAAGCATGGGTAAAACGTATAAACACACAATGGCTCATGATGAAGGCAGAATACAGCCTGCTGAACACAACTAACGCATGAAAGAAGGAAAGATCAGGCATGGTGAACTAACCACACCCACACCACCCAGGCAGGCAGAAGGAGCTCTGGGTCTCTGGCATTTAATGAGCACATTTGGCTATTAATCTGGTACTTAAGGGAGCTAAACAGGGGCAGGCTTGGGATCTTTTGGCATGGTTTTCACATTGTAATACTCTATGAGGTTACAATGTGATCCTTCAGCTTCCCTTTGTGAAAAAAGATGTTCTTCCGGTGCCCACAACAGACACACTCCAAATCCACACGTGCCTTCAGCTCTCAGAAGAAAGCAGGGACAAGCTCGTGGGCAAGCAGCACAAGTAGTCTCTTCTAGCTCTTTCCTTGTCCTCTTCTGCCTCTGGCAGACAGGGTGTTTATGTCACAGGGGACAGGGAAGCCACCACTGTGTGCTGCAGCTTCTGCTGCTCAGGAGTGTGATGGAGGTGGTGCCGAGCAAGGCACAGGCACTGTTTTCTTACCTCTTCAGGAGTGAAATTGCAGAGGGTGGCTCGCCTGTTACAAAGCAAGTGGCAAGGGTTCTTGCTTGTCTTGGAGGCAGCAACCTGGCAAACACTCCCCAGGTGTGTTTCGCTCTCAGATGCCAATGATGCTGGGCCATTAACATTAAAAAAACACCCAAACCCTAATCCTAACACAAAAGAGAAGCCTAACCCTAACCCTAGCCCTAATCCTAATCCTAAATGTAACTCTAAGAGTAACCCTAACCCAGGAGTCGGGAGTGGAGAGAGGAGGGGGTGTGGCAGAATAGAGAGAACTAGGCCAGCCCTTTGTGGGCTGGCACCTTTCCTCTTCCATTCTTTTTCGAAGAGGAATCTTTGTCCGTCTTCCATTCTTGGCTGAAAAATGGCAATTTCCCAGACCCACTGAACCCCATTTTATTGCAGGGCAACAGCAGAGAGAGCAGGGCAAAGCACTCTGTAACAACAGACTGGGCCACTGTAGCATCTCTGCAGAGAGCATGTCTGCCCACTCTGGCTGCTGGCATTTCTCCACCGTCTTTTCTCTGTATCAGCCATATGAATACACCTTTTTTATGTCATGAGCCTTTCAGTGGACTTTTTGAAAGACAATGATGAGTCTTTGAAGCTTTGGCTGATCCTCTTTCCTGTATACTCCTGAGCCTTGTATACATTGAAATTTGACTTGTTAACTTTATAAGGTACTTCAGACTTGTATTGTACTGAAATTGGCTGGGATCTCAGTATCTCCCTTATTCCCACGTACTTTATTCTTAAAAATGCTTTGTAGTTATGTTATTGCTGTTGGGAGGTTTGGCTTTAACAGCCTCCAATAAAGATATGAGCCTGCAAAAGGGCACCAGTAGCCCAAGATTATTCAACAGCAGCAACAGAAGCACAGGTGCCTGCCGTTTCCAGGGCTCTTACTCTGGGCAGCAGAAGCCAGCCTTGGCTCCAGCAGCCAGCACAGCAGTGGGCAGGCAGCAGGCAGGGCTCCTCACTCCCTGGAGAAAAGGACACAGTCCTGCACAATATCCTGCAGCCTCCTGTGGCACGAGCAATGACCACTGGGCATGCTTGGACAGCAGTGGGCCGCAAAAGCCCCATTTGCTGGGTTTATTTGCTGCTTCTTTTGCTTGCATTCTCACACAAGGCTGAGGCCTCACCAGTGCTCATGCAGCACTAATGCCTTGCTTTCCTCACCAATACTCCCTGCTTGCCTCCTCAGGTCCTCCCTATGCTTTTCACAGCCCTGCAGTCATCCTGTTGTCAGCTGGTACTGACATGAAGCCTCTCAATGCACTGCAAATGTCCCCAATTTTTGGTTCTATGTAGTCTATTTACATTTTTTAATATTAAAAAATTGCACCTGCATGAACTTAGGTTTGTTACTCTGCTTTCCATGTCACTCCTTGAGGATTCCAGCCTTCTCCTGTGCTCCCAGACAGTCTGGATGCATTTCTGAGGCAGTCGATGACAACACTGCCCTTCATTGCAGGGAAGGAAGGACAAGGCCCTTGAAATCTCATTTCAGGACATTTCATCATGTGAAAATAAATGTCATTTCATACGACATTTCAGATTACTTATCAAATAATGATCTGCCTCTTAATGCCTAGACTTCTGGAATCTGTGCAAATTAAATGTTGTACTTGCAAATGGATTTATTCATTACACTTAGCAATTAATGCATGATTTAAGCAATTCAGCTGTAAGTTATCCCCTTGTTTATAAAACAACAACATCCTCTGAAGGATAATGTTTTCTATTACAGCAATTAGTAACACATCAATTCTTGAGTAGCTCATAAAAGATCTTGTATTAGCTCATCTGAGAATGATTCTCCAGTGTGATCTGCAGCACTGGGGCATGCACAGAGCTCTGGACCAGCACACCTGTAATCGCACACAACCAAAGCAAATGGAGAATGTATGGGAGTTTTCCAAAAACTGCACCCCTTGCTAACACATGTCAATGGCCAAGCAGCTAATGGAGAGTTTTGCCTGCACATCAGCAAGTGGAGGAAGAAAAATAAGGGAGAAAGCACTCCGTCTCAGCTCACACCCTGCTCTGCTGTCAAAGTGTGCTAATTGAGGTATGACCACCCTGGGCAGAAAACCAAACAAAAATCCACTGTCGCTGTGTCCCCTTGGCACACCAACCTGGATCGCCTCACCTGCCACCACGGCTGAACTCTGCCGTAACTGAGGTGGCTCTCCAGGATTGCTACAGGCAGGAGGCAGAGCAGCATCCAGCTCCCCTGGGAGGTAGCAGGGACAGTGTTGAGGGTGCACTGCCATGCAACTTAGCACCATGCCCTGCTGCCCTACCCACGTCTGTAAAGCCATGTGTCTGCATGAGATCAGTAATCCTAATAATACATGATCATCTGATTCTCTTGATATAGCTAAAGGACTAATTTTAGCTCTCCTATCATCCTGAATAATGAATATTGATTTTAGAAATACAGCATTCAAATTATGTATACATTTCAATATTAGTGAGATGGGCTAATTCTCTCCATAATGCTGTCAAGCTAAAACAAAACTTAAGACACTGGGGAGATCAGGCACCAAGCGCAACTGGTTCATCATACCTCTGATTTATCAGAGTCCATCTACTCACACTTCAAGAAAAATTCTGGTTTGCAAAGGATCTGTTCTGCAGTAGGAAAGTGCTGCACCATGAAGTATCCTGTGTTTCCTTGAATAAATGGATATGGGAATAATGGAAATGTGAGGGCTGGCAAGCTGTGACCAATCCCTTATGTCAAAGGGAAATGCCTGGTGTCCCAAGGGCTCCAGGACCAGGCCAAACCTGGGGGCTGAGACCTCTGTTTCTGCCTTTCATGGGGCATACAGGCCCTATCCTGGCTGTTCTGCCCACACTGCCTTCAGCTGAACTTCCCAGCACAAAACAGAGCTGCCTGTCACAGCACCTCCAAAAGGTTTCAAATATTTTCTTGCTGCATCATTGCAGTTGCCATGGTTTTGAAGATAACAGGCAGTTTACACACCACTCTCTCCACTGCCAATTCATAGCATCAGAAACAGAGATGGTGATCAGCTGGCGAATTTAACAGAAACCTCCATGGTACTGATAAGTCAGGCTGCTTTCTTGGACTGATTCATGTCAAGGAGAAGAAATTGTACCGGAAAACATGATTGATCACTCTGCAGAGGAGCACAGATGCTACGGTCAAGGGCTGGCCCTGTGGGATTCATGAGTCCACAGTCGGTGAAGGTTGAGTCCCCAGGGAGCCACATGCCATGGCTCCCACCTGCCCTTGGCTGTAGGCGCTGGCAGGGCCGGAGGAAGAGGGCAAAGGGGGCACAGACAAGGGTTTGCGTGCTGGGAACTTGATGGCACACTGACGCGCCCAGCCGCAGCCTCCCCATGCCAAAGACAGCTGGCAAGGCTCCCACCTCGCCACGCTCGCGCCCACATCTTCCCACCCCCTGGCTGTGCCAACCCAGCTATGCACAGCTGGGCTGCGAACCAAACTACTGGTCTGATCTGACTTAAAAGTCATGTTATGAAAAAGCCTGCAGGGCTTCCTACAGCCACAGCATGTCAGGGATCACAGACAGCTCAGCACAGCAGTGCTGCAGTAACATGGCTGCAGATTGGACTCAGGATGTGGAGGTGATGAACATCCACCTGCATCTGGAGGTCTCAAGAGGATTCCTTCTGCTCTGAGTTTAATACAAGGACAATTTCTGTGCCAGTGAGCTCTCATGCCTTCTCCAGCCCCACCATTGCCAAACTCACGGAATTTTCATGTATGTATCCCTGCTTCACAGCTTGCAGAGTCTTTCCATTCCCTACAAGAATGCAAGAACCACAGTTCCAGCACAGAGACAGGAGCCTCAGGCAGACAAAAAGTAGGATCTTAAATAACTCATCCCTCACTGGCAACACCTCCCACCACATAGGGAAAGCACAAGAGCCAAGATGCTCCTTCTCCCCTATGGAGCGTGGCAGTTGACTGTGCATTTACTTACAGTTGTCAGAGGGATGAAAGCTCAGTTGTATGTCCCTCTCCCTGGAGCTTCTATACCTTGCCAAAGATCACTGATGTGCTGGAACAGAACTGCCCTGTCCTGTTCAGCAGACTGCAAATCGGTGGTCTGGTGAACTCCAATCATGTCTCACGAAAAGAGCCTGTACCCTGTCTCACTAAGAGAAGGGTACAAAGCAGCTCACAATATTTGGCTGGCAATAGCAGTGTCAAACACAGGTCCAAGCCCTGCAAGTGATTTAGGGATTTTCCCAGTGCTTGTTCCCAGTTGCAACATCTACCAGCACCCAGCCCTCACTGCTGAGGACCAGGTTGGAGCTGGGGCTCTGGAAGGGCACACAGAGGAAAGCTGGGGCCACACCATCTCTTGGCCATTAGTACATGTGGCTGCTTCAGCCCAACCAACAACCTCTGAAATAACACCATGGGTATCAGGAAGGGAATTCCCATCCACATGGGCGGCATTTCAGAGCTGCCAAAATGTCTTTCCTGCCAGCTCCCCGGCAGTATTTCCTTGGTTCAGCAGGATAGGAGCCTGCCAAGAGGAATCAGCTTAGCAAGAGATCCAGGTACCCTGGCTCTTGTCCCAGAGCCCTTCTCAGTACAGAGCCATGTGCCAGCCTGGGATGGGCTGGGCTGGAGAGATGAAAATCATTCTTCAGTAGTTCTTCCTTAGTGACTCTGGAGTTCCCTGGACTCACACTTTGCTACTCGAGCAAAGCCTTGGCTTCTTCATCCCACAGTTTCCTGTATGATTGCCAGGGTTGCCTCCTTGGTTGTGTGGACAACAGAAAAAAGGGCACCTGTTCCTGGAGCTCAGGATGATCCCCTCCATGTAGTGGGTGTCACCACAGAAGGGCCAGAGCTCTCCCACACCCAGCCTGACTCACACAGTGAGGAATAAAATGAATAAACACTTCAGCCTGTCCTCTGCAGTGGCAGTCAGAGAACAGCTGAAAGAGCCCAGTTCCTTGGGGCAGCTACCACACAAGCACCCCGAGGCTCATCTGCCAGTACTAGGACCCTGGATCTCAGCAGGTCCTTGGGAAATGGGTACCCAGTAGAAAGAGAGGGCAAGACCTGCCATAAAACAGAGCTGCTGCTTTAAAACCAGCTGCTCCTGCCATCGAGAGGGCCAGGGAGTGACACTGCTGCATGAAAGCTGTTCCCTTTACCATGAGGACCTAGTGTGTAGGGGAGCAACATCCATGAAAGCTTTGCTTCATCTATGGAGCTTTGTCAGGAAGTCAGTTTGAAAGTGACATTTTCCCAGAGATCTGGCAAACGCTTATAGAGGGGAAATAAATCCTGAAACATGTGCCCAAAGCTTCTGAAATCACCCCTCCCAAGGGAGCCGGTTGGGTATGGATTGCTCAACAGCTTCAGGGATGGGAACATGTGGAGGCATGTGTGCAGGGCTGCCCAGAGGAGACACCTGTGCCAGGGACACGTCCCTGAGACACAGCACTTGTTTTCCAGCCTTCAGGGTGGTGACAACTTTGAGCTATGGCCAAGATAAGTTTTCAGCCTGTAATCCAAAGAGGAAAGCCTTGGTATACCATTCCTGGGATCCAGCTTATAACCCAGTTCTTACAATCAACTTGGTTTTTCTTTCCTGTATTTCCTAGGATCCTTCAAGCTTGCATCTCTAGAAGAACATTTTGCTCATCTTGGCTGGTTCCAAAAGGACTGGAAAGCAGGCATGGCCAGCCCTGCCACCTCCTCACCTCCTGCGTGCCACACCAGCAGCAGCATCCTATTTTATTCCTCCCCCCTGGGCCTGTGCCCAGGACTAGTCTAAATTTTCTTGCCAATCTATTTTTCTTCCAAGATGTTCTGCCAGTCAGTAATGCTCTAATGCGTTGTCTAAAGGTTCTTCCGAAAGCTGCTTTGGACAATTCCCAGTTTGTAATCCAAGATGACTGGTGGAGCAAAGAAAAAAAAACATTTTTGGAGGACTGTGGGACAAGGGACATCCAGTCCCCCGGGCAGCCTCTTATCTCAGAGTTTCACCTCCTCCTTGACACCTCTTTCACAAGGAAAGGCAGGGGTGGAGATGCCCAGAGGATCTATTTCAGGTCCCCTCAACGATTACAAACTCCTTCATCACCTCCTTCCAGCCTAAACTTGGCCTCACCACTTCATTTTCAGAGACATCCTTCCATGGAAATCCTCCTCTTCCTCTCCTGATCCGCTTCCTCTCCTGATCCGCTTGGGGATCACAACCCTCGCACATGTAAAGCATTTCTCAGCGGCAGGCAAGCGGAGGAGGAGATGTGGTGCAAGGACAGCGGCGTCACTGCCTCCCCTGCCCCGTGCAGCGCTCGGCCGATGAATCTAAGAAACCTCCACAGAAGCAGACGCTTTTGGAGGCCCAATTCCCCACAGCCTCCTCGCACAACCGCGAAGCAAAACCCTCAGGGCGGGCTCTGCAGTGAGCAAGGGCTGAGCTGCGTCAGGGTAGGAGCGCAACAAGGGGAGCTTCTGCCAGGCACTTCCCAGGTCCCTGGAGTGGGCAAGCGCTGGCAACCCCCTGATGACAGCCTGTTGACAATGCTTGTCCCACTCTCATCCCCCAGAGACGGCGACCTGTTGCCGGCAATTACAGGCGGTTTGCAGCTCCTCGGCTACCACAAACATAGACATAATTGCAGCCTGTTCTCACTTCGGCCGGGAGGGACCGGGCTGCCCAGCTCTGCATACCCTCATCGCTTTGCAAATCCCCGCAGGAGAGAGAACACCAGCTCAGTAATTGTGATAACTTTCCTCTCTCCCAGTATACACAAGTATCAACACTAGAAGAAATATTGATCTGTCAGAACTTTTTAGGTTCTGCAAAAACGTACTGCAGTTTTCATGCTAATCCGTTGTCTGCGATTTCCCCACGAATATGACTGGGAAAAGGCTTTTCGGCAGTGACTTCCCAGTGCAGTCTCGAGCTTTTCCTTGCTCGAGTTTGTCCAGCTGTCTGGCTAATTGAAGCTTACGTCAAATATTGCTCATCTGAAATTAAACCTTACATGCTGAAGGCTGCTTTTTGTTTTTAAACCAAAAGGCTTGTGGCTTTATCGGGGAGCTAAAGAAAGCCTGGATTTGTACTTTTCCGCAGTTTTAAACGTGACACTCTCCCTTTTATTTATTTTCCTTTTTTAAACTGAAGGCTCAGCAGGCAAGCCTCTGCAGGGACTAGGGCTTTGCACCGGTGAGATCTGCAAACATGTCTCTTCTTTCTTGAACTTTTATTTTTCTCACGGTCTCTGAAAAGGCGAGATCGAGTGATACGTGTGGGATTGGCCCTGTACAGGTGCAAATCAGGTACAGGAGGAGGTGGAAAAACATTACTGTGTATACTCAGGGGGGAAAAAAAGAGAGAGAGAGAGACAGAGAGAAAGAGCAAGTGAGCACATTTTTGAATAGGCCAGGTCTAGTTCTTGGCAGGATGACTCAGGCTTAGCTGGCAGACTATGGGAATAGGAGTGTGAGAAAGTCAGTCAAGCGGAGGGGAAAAAAAAGGATTCAAGTCCCCAAGCAAAATACCTTTTTTTTTTTAAGTAACCCGTAAACTATCCAAACCAGACAGAGTTAGCAGCAGTGCTGGGGACAGGCACCTCCCCGCGGTGTCGCCTGAGTCCCACGATGTGAGCGCACGCACCGCCCCAGCGCGGCGAGCGAGCCCGGGGAGCGGAACCCACAGCGGGGCTGCCCCCGGCCCTGCGTGTGCCACCGTGGCCCGTGCTCTGTCCCTTGTGCTCTGTGCCCCGTGCCAGGTGCCCCGTGCCCCGGCCGTGCCCGGCCCGGCCACACCTACGGGAGGGCAGGGGCAGCACCACGTGGCAATGCCCGGGCTGCCCTGGGGAGACCCAGGCGGCCGTGGTAGCGCTGCCGGCACCGTGGGAGGACGTGGCCCCGGCAGCGAACCCCGCGGTTCGCCGCAACCCCCGCACACACAGTAGCTGCTCATCCGGCCACCGCAGCTGGCCCCGGTACGCCGCGTCCCGGCCATCACCCCGGAGGGCCGCGACCCCCCACAGCGCAGCCCGCCCCGGGACCGGCAGTCCCCGAGGGGAGCGGGCGGGGCCGCGCCTGCCACGGGCGCCAATTAACCCGGTAATTAGCGCCGCGCTGCCGCCGCACCCCCCCCCCCCTCCCGCGGGCGGTGCCCAAGGGGTTAAACCGCGGCCGCCCGCCCCGCGCCATTGGCCGGCGGCCGCCGCGCGGCGCGCAGCCAATGGGCGGGCGCCGTCCACGAGCGGGGCCGCGTGCGGGCGGCGCCCATTGGCTGGGCGCGAGTGTGGGAACGGCGGCGGGGGACGTTTCACACGAGCCGCGCGCGTGCGGCGCGCGCTATATAAGTAGGGGCGGCCAAGGGCGCGCGGCACCCGCGCCCGGCCCGGCCCCGCCGCGCCCGCCCCGAGCGCTCCCGCCCGGCCCCGCCGGCCCGGCCCGGCCCGGCCCCCCTCCCCAGCGCTGCTGCCGCCGCCCCGGCGCCTCTCTCCGGCGGCGCAGGATGCCGGCCGACCTGATGGAGAAGAGCAGCGCCTCGCCGGTGGCCGCCACCCCCGCCAGCGTCAACGCGACGCCCGACAAGCCGAAGACAGCGGCGGAGCACCGCAAGGTAAGGGCGGACGGTACGAGACGGAACGGAACGGGCAGCGCCGTGCGGAGCGGTGCCGGGCGCTGACCGCCGCCTCTCTTACAGTCCTCTAAGCCTATCATGGAGAAGCGGCGGCGAGCGCGCATTAACGAGAGCCTCGGGCAGCTGAAGACGCTCATCCTGGACGCGCTTAAGAAGGATGTAAGCGGAGGGGAGCTGGGGCGGGGGGCGCGGGGGGAAACGACGCTGCCGGGCCGGTCTGAGCCCCGCCTGTTCCCGCAGAGCTCCCGGCACTCCAAACTGGAGAAGGCCGACATCCTGGAGATGACCGTCAAGCACCTGCGGAGCCTCCAGCGGGCCCAGATGACCGGTGAGTCCGGGGAGGGGGATCTGGGCGGCTCTGCCTGCACTCTGGGCGCTGGGGACATCGTACTCCCTGTTTGCTGCATCCTGGTTAGGGAGGGTAACAGGGCACCCGGCTCTGCACCTGCATCCCCAGGGAGTGATGGAGGGAGGTTACTGCGTTCTGTATCTGGATGCTTGCTACAAGGAGCCAGTGTCTCACCACCTTTATCCGGAGTACTGGAGAGTCAGAGGGCATAGTGCTCCATCTCTGCTGCTGAGGTGGGTGGTGAGGACAGCACACTCTGTAGTTGTATTTCCAGTACAGTGTTGCTGGAGAGGTCACTGTATTCTCTGTCTGCATCTCCGGTACTGGAGGGCACTGGGAGGGCTGCAGTCCCAGCTTGAGTCCCCCCTACCAGCAAGAGCTGTGCTCCCCACATGGATCTGTCAAGAACCATTGGAGGGACTGTTTCCAGCCTGGATCCCCAATGTGTGGGGATGTAGTGGAACTCTTGGGAATTCTCTGTTCCCCACCTGAGTCACTGATGCTGATGGATTTGGTAGCAGAGGGGTTATGCTCTCTATCTGAATTCTTGGTGCCTGGGCACACAAGACCCATTGCCAGAGGGACTGATTTTCCCACTTGGATTTCTGGCTCAGAGGGGCTGTAGGATGCAATGCCAGGGGGCTGTACACCCCTATTCCTTGTGGAGCCTACTGACCACTGTGTGCCTTTCTCCTCCCACAGCCGCACTGAGCACAGACCCCACAGTGTTGGGCAAGTACCGCGCCGGCTTCAGTGAGTGCATGAATGAGGTGACGCGGTTCCTCTCCACCTGCGAGGGCGTCAACACTGAGGTGCGCACCCGGCTCCTGGGCCACCTGGCCAGCTGCATGACCCAGATCAACGCCATGAACTACCCTGCGCCACCCCCACCGCCCCCACTGCCACCAGCCCCAGCCTTTGGGCCACCCCTGGTGCAGCCAGGCAGTGCTGCAGGGCCGCTCCCAGGCATGCCCTGCAAGCCGGGTGCTGACGCAGCCAAGGTGTACAGTGGCTTCCAGCTGCTGCCAGCTTCTGATGGGCAATTTGCCTTCCTCATCCCCAGCGCTGCCTTTGCTCCTGGGGGAGCTGTGCTGCCTCTGTATGGTGGCCCACCCACAGCTGCCACTGCTGCCTCGCCGCCAGGCCCGCCACCTGGCACAGCCGACTCAGTCTGGAGACCCTGGTGAGGGTGGTGGGCACCAGACTGGACTTATCTCTGCACCCCGTGCTGCTGGCACGGCTGTACATAGGTTATATGTTCATATTGGATTGTGCCTTTGTACCATAGCACTCCCTTGACAGTGTTTCGTGTTTTACACGAGATCTTTTTTCTCCCTTTCCTCTCCTTCCTTATGTGATGCCAAAGATTGGGAGTTTTGTTTTTTGGGGGGTGGGGTTTGGTGGTTTGGGTTTTTTTGTTCTTTTGGGGGTTTTTTTTGTTTTACCTTTTTTTTTTTAATGCTCGTAAAATAAAAGTTTCCCTTCCATTTTGGAAGGCCTTTGGCGATAAGTTGGAGTTCTGGCGTGTGTGCATAGGAGGGAGCCCAGCTCCTGGCTGCCTGTGGATTATGCTGCTCCAGGGCTTCCTTGCCAGGTTGGAGCTGTCACTCAGACCCTCTGTCCCCGATGTCTTGTGAAATTATCTGGCCCCTCTCCATGCCCTGGGCTGGATGTAGTTACTGCTTCTTTGGGAGCAGCTCAGTTGATCAGAGTTGTTAAAAAGAGCTTGTATTTGCAGAGCTGGTGAATGTGCTGAGGGAGGCACCTCCACTCTGTTCCTGGCTTCTCGGACTGATAAGAGTTGGAGTAGCTGTGGTAGAGACAGATTCAGCTGCCCTGGGTGAGCCTCCTGCCCTGGACCCAGAGGAGCAGGCTGTGGTGTAAATCACAAATGACTCCAGTCAGTCGATTGAGAGAGCAGTGCCTGCCAGCTTCTCGTGTTACAAAAGCAGTGTGTCCCCACAGGACAACCCTGACATGAGTGTTCCTGTCTCCTGGCTGACGGACTGCAGCAGGCACTGGGCACCACCTCCACCTGGACTTAAAAGCACAGAGCTGTTCTGGGCCCTGAGCACCAGCCAAGCTGTGCTTTATGATTAATGCTCTGCATGTGGTTTTGATAGAGTTGGGCATTTCCTCTGCTGCTCTATGGAAAACACGTGGCTGAGGGAGTGATGTTGGGCTGTAGGAACTGTCTCTGTAATTATGAGCTGCAGCTGACCCCGTGACTTGGGGATGCCCCATTTCCAGGCAAGATGCAAGCCCTAGATAGCGGTGAGCAGCAGTCTCAGGTTACAGCTTGCATTGCCCTTCTCAACAAGTCTTAACTTAAAGCGGACAGCTTTAAAATGTGCCAGGATCCACTGGGGTTCCTTCCAAATCCTGCTGCAAAAGCTTGTTGGATTTTGTCTGGATCAGCCAGGTGCTTGACTGTATCCAGGTGCTGGGAAAATAAAAGCTGGGGAGAGTGTGAGACCAGACAGAGGAAACTTGCTGGGAATTGACTCCTCAGCTTTCCTCCTTGCTATCTGTAAAGAAACATTCTCCTGATGTGAAAGTACTTTTTGGGATGTATTTTGGAAGGAGGTGGTGGTGTGTGCTTGGGATCTCTTTCTGCAGGGTGTACTGATGAGGCTGGGGCCAGTGGCAGTTCTTTTTTTCAAAGGGCCTGATCTCCCTGGATTGAGTTTACCTTCCTGTCTCCCAACATCTTGCTGGCCTGCCTGCATTGCCATCCTTACAGAAGCATCTCACAGCCTAGTTTAGTGTGCAAGGCTTGGCAATATAGGATTTGGTGTCCCAAGGCTTGTGTGGAGCCATATAGGCTGAGCTTGCCTTCTCATCCACCAACAGTGTCATCTTTCTGCACTGCAAATTCTGAGGGTAGGACTGAGCCCACCTTGTGTTCAGGGAAGTGCTCACAGGACCTGTCTTGGAATTGCATCAGTCCAACTCCTGCTGTTGAATAGCCTGTGTAGAGCTTATGCAGATCAGCAACGCATCACCTGTAAGAGTGAAGGCAGTTTCAGCTAAGCGGTCTCTTCCTTTTCTGCTGAAGCAGTTGGTTTGGAAAGCACATTAGGAAAAAAAGAAGAGACTTTGCTGTAGGCTAATGGGGAACATACAGCAGATCCAAGAGTGAAAGACAAGATGAACCTATTTGCTAATGGAGTTTAAATAGCCTAGTATAAAGCAGATATGGCATGCTTGGACCGGTTTCTCCAAAGCTTTCTGTGTTTACTCTATCCCACAGCCTGTTGACATGAGAGATCTGCTTGAGTTTTTTGAGCTTTAAGGGGATCAGAGCAATTCCCAGGAGCTGTGCTCTTGGTGCCAGTTCACTGAGCCCGTGACAAATTGGGATGACAAATACAGGCTTTGAGTCTGTGGATCACTGTGTGTGGGAATTGTGCTTCAGGTGCAGCAAGTGCCTTCAAACGGGCTGGGCAATCATCAGGCAAGGGTAAGGGAAGGATGGGGTGTGCCAGGGAAGGGACAGGGCTGAGGCATAACTGTGCACAGGACTGCAGGACAGGTAGGAAAAGGGACCAGACTTAGTGCTGCCAGATGGGATGCAGCTCCTGTTGGTTTCCCTGCGCACCTTGCTGAGCCCTGCCTGCCAGCAAAGAGGACCCTGGGAACGGCTGGAGCCAGGTCTGTTCCTTGCATGATCACTCTTGGATTGGTAAGCACTTTTCCACAATGTGGTGTGTGTATTTGCAGCCCCAGAGGGTGCTGAGCTGGAAGAAGCAGTGCTCCATCCCTGCCTACAGTGCACCTGCACGGGAGTCTGTGGGCAGGAGGCTTTGCCTGCCTCCCCCAGCACCCTGCCTTGCCCCCTACCCACCACAGAGCTTACAGTTCCGGCTGCCTCTCGCATCCCTGCAGCTCCCTCCCATTCGCCGCTGCTGCCGTCCCGGGAAACCTGTCATTAGAGTCAATTAACTTTTCCCACACTTCTCGTGAGCGGCGCAAAAGCCCCTCCTCGCTTCCTCCTTGGCTCTTAAGTGCTACCATATGGCACAGGCCCCCGCGCCCCCCCAGCGCCCGCCCTGCCTTTGATTCCAGCCAGACAGCCGGAGCTTTATGATTTAAGCCGGGAGAGCCCTCGTACCAAGCCCTGGGCCGCTCTGCGGCCAAGGTGGTTTTTTTAGCAGGCAAGGCTGTTTTCTGGCAGGAAATGAATAGCTCCCAGATGAGCTCAGGAACCTGAGAGGTCGTGAGAAAGGAGCGAACCCCCGGCGCGGTGGCGGGCTGCCAGCGGCGTGGGGAGAGCGGGAGGGAGCGCGCTGCTGCCGCCGGCACACGAGCCCGCCCCGGCCCCCGCTGGCAGGCGGCGAGGCCGAGCACCCGCAGCCCGTGGCCCAGCGCCGGCAGCCCGTGGCCCACAGCCCGCCGCCGCACGCCGCCCGCACGCCGCGGGCGAGATCCAGCCCTGGGACCGCACAGCCCCCCGAACCGGCTGTCCTCGGTCATGCGAAGGTCCTGCAGCCGGTGGCTGACCTTGGGCTGGGATCCAGGCGTCCGGCCCCAAAGGGAGCGTGGGATGATGAAAAAGCATCCTGGCAGCCGGGTTAGGATTTGGCGGCGCAAGGCAGGAGTTGTGGGGGTGTCAGGACAAGAGTGCCCCAGGACCAGCATTGCAGACCTCCCTGGGGGCTGAATGCCACAGGGTGTGCAAGCAGGTTGGGCTGGCTGGATGCCGCGGGGTCTGGGATGCTCCAGCAGTGGGACCAGACCCGACAGCCCGTGAATTTGTCTTGCACCAGCACCTCGAGGCCAAGACTTGCCTTTGCTCTGCCACTGCCCCTGGGACAGGGAAGGGGACCTGTGATTTACAGGAGTGACATGTGTTTTACTTAAAAGAAGTCAAATAAAAGCCCTGTTTGTTTTGCAGGGCACAGACTTGTTGGGGGGGGGGGGGTCAGCCCAGACAAATGACTCCATTCCCATTTATTAAACATTGGTGGCCATGCCATCAGCTGTTTCTGGGAATAGCTGGGACAATCACCTCCACTTCTCAGCCTCTGCAGCTGGAGTGACTTCTGATGTCTCTGTCCCAGAAGAGCTTTGTCCCAGGGGTACCAACTCCCCATTCCAGTGCCTTACAGGTGTCTGAGGACCTGATCCATGCAGGCCATAGCCCCTGAACTGTTCTCCTGTACAGCCATAGCTTAGCCCTGTGCTGACACCCACAGTGAGCACTGGGAGCAGGCTGGGGGCTCATGTCCTTTGTGCCAGCACCACAGTGAGGGTGACAATGGGGCTGTGTGGCACTGAAGGGGTGCGGGGCTGGAGGTGACCTGCCCCCAGCCTGTTTGCCGAGGAGGGGGCAGAGCAGAGGTGCCGTTGCTGAAGGACAGCCATGGAGGTAGAGCTGTCTGCAATCTGTAATGATTAGGAAGCGGCTCCCAGACGGGGGTTTATTGCCAATAAAGCCAGCTCAGCACAACTGTTGGGGCATTAACCCTTATCTGCCTGGGCTGATAACAAGCCTGGGCTTTGCCTTCTGGCCCAAGGAGAGCAAACACCCACAGCAGGGCAGGGCATGGCACAGACTGCACCATGCCCTGTCACCCTGAGGACACTGCCCCCAGCTCCCCCAGCCTGCTGCGCTCCACAGAGGGGCAAGCGGCAGGAGCTCAGCCACAGGAGCAAAGGGTCTGTACCCGAGCTCCTGAGGGGTTCAGCTGTACAAAAGCAGTGTCCTGCTTAATTAAAAGCAGACCTGCTGTAATGAGCCTGCCAGTACAACAGGAGGGTTCAGGCAGCTCTGCTAGAGTGGAGGTTGGAACTCAGCCTCATCGCAGGACTGGGACATGAGGTGGCCCAGGGGCTGCAAGCTGACGCTGGAAGCCAGAGCTGGGTCACCCCGTGACTCCCTGCAAATCCATATCTCTCTGTAGGTTCTCCAAGCCCCCTCAAGGAAACACAGCCTGTCTCTGATCCAGCCTTGCTGCTGCATAGCACCTTGCCAAAAGTCATCCCTAAAATTGCCCCTGGAGTGGGGCCTTTGCTGAATCCTTCCCCCGAAGTGGGGTCACACATCATCCCTGGGCTGTGGGCTCCTGTCACTATACCCAGCCATGCTGGCACGGGGACCACCAGCGATCGTGCCTGCCCTACACCACAGGAGACATCCGCTGAGGTTGTGCCAGGAGGCGAATGTTCTCTGCTCCAGGTCCTCAGGGCTGGGATGGCAACAACCACTCTGAATATGGGTGCACTGGGGTGCCTTGCAGGAGCCTTTCCAAGGGTGCCCTGCTTTTTTTCTGCTGTTGTTTTGTCAGCGTTTTTGGCTGCTGAGGAGTTCAGAGTTGCTGAGGAATACATTTATTGCAGGTAGCTTGGTGTGCAAGTTGCAGGTTGTGCCCTGGGTGGGGGGGGCAATGGCTGGAGCCCCAGGTAACGAGCTGCGAACTGGCATCTATCCTTTGCCTAACAAAGGGCGCGGGGAGCTGCGGTGCTGCCCGGCAGGGGGTCGTCGGTCACCCAGACCTGAGGAACAACGACTAAATATCACCATTGTGCCGAAACATGCGCAGCACAGACTGTGAGGGTAAACCCCCAGGGATTCCTGTGTTCGGGTTCCTCTGTGGCAGCACCCGGCTTGACCTGTTATCGTATCACTGCACCATGATTAAATCAAGGAACCAGAGGTCTGGAATCTGCTGTGGTAAACCCGAGGTGGAGTTAGTGGGGAAATTCGTCTGACTATGTGAGTGTGGGATGTGCAGGCAGCCAAAGGAGGCACCCGTCGGCTTAGTGGAGCTGCCAGCTGCAAGGGGGCTTTAGTCCCAGCAGTAAAAGTGCGGGATAGTTTGAGTGTGACCCTCAGTGTGGCTCCTGAATGGTCAGACAGGAACATTTCTTTAACAAAATGTTTGTCAGCAGTGACTGGAGGCTTCCACGGCTTGTCCCACTATAGAAGATGGGTTGTAGCTCTGTTCTCTGGAAAACATTATGAGTTCTTGAAGCCATAAACCAATCTGGCTGGTGTCTCTCCCTCTGACGTTGGAAATCTGGACAGTGTTTGTACCAAGAGAGGGAGCGGGATATAGAGACACATGCTGAACCTCACAGTTACATATCTTGCCTAGCTCTGGCCCCCACAGCCCTGTTGCAGCCCAGGCACAGATAAATTCCCATCTCTTTTGGTTGCACTGACATGCATAGGACATCTGCCAAACAGGGAAAATGGTACTGGGCCTCAACACACCCAGCTTAGCAGCATCCTCGCTGAGGCTACAGCTAGTATAAAGCAGGACCAACACAGGCTGATCCTGCCAGGCTTGGGAAACATTTGGCTTTGTTTGCATCTCCAGTATCAGGCTTGAGTCTCATCCCTGCCTCCATCAGTAACAGGCTGGTGTTCCGACTTGGAAGACAGCCTGCCTTTGTCCCAGCAGTGAAATGAATCCTGTTTATGGCAGGGAGAGCAAATGGCCCATTGAACACAGGGGTTTGACAGCAACATGTAAATGCAGAGCAATACCAGAGCAATGCATGCCTATGAAGAGACCAGGACATCCTTTAGAGCTGCATTGCAGTGAGTGCTAGAGATGTTGAGCCTAGAAGTGGAGGGAGAGCTTTGGGATGAGGATGCATCAGGACAAACCCTTTGACTAGGCAGTGTTCCCAACAAAACCAGTCCCATGTATGGCGAATGGACAGGGAAACTGGAGCACTTATCCCCCAGCTCTGCATCTAGGAGGGCTCTGGTTGGTCAGCAATTGCACGGGCTCTCACAGCAAGGGCTCTGGTGGGCTTGACATATACTTCTTTTCTCTCTGCAGCCAAGCCTCATTCCTCACCACGGGATTAGTGCTGGTGTGTACCACAGCACAGAGCTCTGCACTTCCCTTCCCACGGGGCACTTGCTTTCAGCCATCCTTCACTTTTATTGTGCTCTGAAACAGAGGGGCTGGCAGCTGGACGGCCTGGGCTGGTGTTTCTGAGCAGGCTCCAAGCAGATGTTTGTGCTTGCAGACGGGGCTGGCGCTCACTGCCTTCCCTGCTGGGCTCAGCTGTGTGCGGGCAGGCTGCAGGCAGACCCTGTGAGCAGCCCTTTGCCTGTGATGCTGCCTGTTCAGGGCAGCTCTCTCCGAAGGTTTGAGAGTGTGCCTGGTGCTGGGCACAGGCTGAGTGGGGTCATGTCTCCTCAAAGGAATGAGGAGCTGGACCACTATGGTCACCCACTGCTGAACAAATGGACGAGGACAGTGGGATGAGAGCCAGCAAACAGGCAAAGAGGAGAGGGGCATGGCTGTGAGCTGCATTGTGCTTGCTCAGCCAGCATCATGGTGAGCACAAGGACTGCAAAGTACCTTTAGGGGAGGTCCTCCTTGTCTAGGTTAGCCCATAGCTCAGCCACTGCCCTCCCCCTCCCATCCTTGACCCCACAGCAGATCTTGCATGGGCCAAGGGTTCCATTATCACCCAAGTGTTTGCCAGTCTGGAGGAGCATATAGTAGTTGTGACTGGTTAGCCATCACCCGTAGGAAAAAAGACAGGAAAAGGTCTGAAGGGATGGACTGCCTGTGGCCCTCCATCCTGCACAGGGGAGGCTCAAACCCATCTGGCCTCATGCTCATGCTGGCAGCTGTGGGCTGTTCTAGCCATGGCTCCACTGTCAGCCACATTTCACAGCTCAGAGCTGTCCCTCCTGTGTCAAAGCTCGATAAGACACTCCTCAAAGTAAACAGGAGCCAATTTATTTCTTGCTGGAGTCATTTCCGAGGGAGGTCAGGAGGGCTCTCCTTGGGGCTTGTGACAGTCTGCTAAGCTCTGCTGAGCCAAGGTGTTATGAGAGCACCACGGGCTGGGGAAGAATAGCATTGAGCCCTAGGGATGCCTGCAGAGCCTGCTTTAAACCTTGGAACAAAGTTCTATTTGTCTTCTCTTCCTCACCAGGGTGCTGTGCTCTGGGTTCCCTCTCCCGCTTGTTTATGGCACTGTTGCAGACAATTGTCATGGCTGTAATTGCCAGTGGATTGCTGATTGCATGCCCACCTGGTTTGCTGGGCTGGAGACAAAAGTCCTAAATTCCCTTTCTAAGCTTTGAAAACATGTCATCCCAATGGGCAAGAAGGGTAAGGGATTTACTTATGCATTTATTAAAGAGCTTCTGGATGTAAAATAAGACTGGTGTACTACAGGGCAGGGGCAATGCCAGCATCCCTGGGATCTGCCCTGTGACACCGGCTCACAGCCCCCATGTGCCTCTCAGCACTGCGGAGGCAGCTGGGCACCCCTCCATACCCTCTGGGCTTCATGTGCAGAAAGCCGATGCCCGCGCAGGCTGCCAGCTCTTCTGGCACCAATCCCTCTGCAGCTCAAGCAAATTGGCGGCAAGCTTTTCCTGGGGTCTGAGGCACTGTGGACTCAGGCTGTGTGCCGGAGTCAGCCTGACATCCCAGGGAACTGCTCCTGCCAGTGTCCCTGCCTCCAGCCGGATGCTGCCGGGAGGCTTTTGAGAAGGCGGAACCCCGCCCTGAGTGTGAGACCCCAGCAGGAGCTCGGCAGCAGCTGCGACAGGGCTGAGCAGAGAAATGCAAGATGTCTGGAGATGGCCAGCTACCGGCGGGAGCGTGTGGGAGAGGAGCTGCCCTCCGCAGGGCTCTGCCTGCGCGGGAGGGACCACACAGGCGCTTCGCCATCCGGCCCTTTGCAGCCTCGGGGCGCCTGGAAAGAGCAGCAGAGATTTTTCCATCCGCCCCTAAGCTGAGCTCCTTTCCCGGGCTGCTCCATCCCTCACAAAATCATGGGAAGAGGGGCAAAGCACTCCCTGGTAGGAATCTGCGGAAAATGTGCTTGTGTTGCTGGGTGGTGGGGTGGGTCAGATATTGGTCTCTGGGGTCACTGCGACTGAGGGAGTTTTGCTTGGGACCCCAGGGATTAAAGAATGAGGATGTGGCCTGGCAGAGCCTCTGAGGGTGGTATGGGGAGAAGGGCAGGAAACCTGAGGCTGGTGTCAGCACAAGTCAGTGATGGGCATGGGGACACCCTAGCACCTTGCTAGCGGTGTGAGCCAGGAAGCACCAACAGCTCGGCTGCAGCCCTGCCAAGCACACAGGGACCTTGTGCACGACCACGTTGGAGCACATTCGCACAGAAAGAGTAAAACTTCAGATGCTGGGTGTTGTTTCAACCCCGGAGCCTCCTCAATAGCAAGTTGCCCTCTGGAGACCTTTCCTCTGGCCGCAGAATGGAAGTAGCAGCCTCAGCACTTTGGCAGGAGCAGCGAGCTTTCTGCCTCTCGGCCCTGTTGAATAGCAGCAGAATTCATTACAGCCCCATTTCACTTCTCCCTCAATTATCCCCCTGGACAATGGGCCGGGGCTGCAGCGGAAGGTCCCTTTCAGGAGGTGCCGGTGGCAGGACATGCTGCTGGGGCTCGGCCGAAAGCCCCTTTGCTGGGGGGGCAGTGACCTGAGTCCAGCAAATGCCACTTTTTGGCACGGGCAGCGAGCATGCATGGGTGGCAGGGCCAGCTCGGCACCAGGGACTGGGAGGTGTTCCCTGCAGGGCAGGAGTTGCCCGATAACAAGAGCTAGCCCAAATCTGCGAAACACCTGCAATATGGGGGTATTTTGGTCAAAAGTAAGACATTGAAGGTTACTTTAATTAAGTACCAGAGTGTCATTTTATCTTTACAAACATAGTGGTGGTTGGCTCATCAGACACTTCTCTCAGCACAGTGACTGTGGAGCCAGTACAGACCACAGGCGTACTTGCACTGTGGCTCTGGCTCAAAGGTGTGGGCTCTTGCAGGTGACATTTTGTGTCCAAGGTCCCAGATGTCTTCCTTACAGAACTGTGGCTACCCAGGTCACCACCCTGCAGTCAGCCATGTGTGGGCTGATCAGCTACTAAGGTAAGAAACCGGCAGCAGTCAGCTGAAGGGAGCTTTGAGAGGGGATAATACTCAGAGCAAACCGGTGTAGGGAAGGGGAGAAGGGGCAGGTGCCCAAAGTTTGCAGGCTTCGTGGTGGGATTTGCAGCTGTGCAGGCAGGGAGATTTGTGCAGCCACCCTGTCCCTTCCACCTCCGGCTTTGCAAGATTTAAGGGCTGTTTTGGAGGAGCTGACACCAGGGAGTGACTTTGCATCAGGAGGTCCAGTCCTCACACACTCGAGGCCATCGCCAAAGCTGGCTGTGCCCAAGCTGGATACCCTGCAGAGAAACCCCGGGAGACCGAGACAAGGGCTGAGGACGTTTCCGATGGAGGCTGACAGGACGCTCAGCCTGCCTAGTTTATCAGGAAGAAGATCAAGAGTCGGCTTGATTACAGTCACAAGGACCTTGGTGCACAAGTATCCTGGCAGAAATAACAAACCAGATACTTAAGAGCTCTTTAATCTAGCAGAGAAAAGCAAAACAAGAGCCAATGGCTTCACATATCCAGCAGTCCGGGTGATTAACTTCAGGAGAGGCCGGGACCCAGGCTGCCCTCTGCCCAGTTGCTGTGGCGCTGGCTGGGGACTCACATCATCACCTGGAGCAACATATTGTATCTTAACTTAAAGGTACAAGAAAATCGTGAAGATGGCAGAGGGACTTGTGGCTGGGACAGCATTAGGTGACCTCTGCTTGGGCTCCAGAGGGCACATCTCCTCAGATGGTGAGATGGCCACTGCTGGTCCTTGGGGCAAGGCAGGGTACAGGTAGAATTGTTCAGGAGCAATAGGTAGTGTGACATGGGTGGGTGGTTCTGGCCAGGGAACTTGCAAAATGGTGTTTCCATTGAGATTGCAACCCTTTGTGCTTGAGTGATCTCCAGATGCTGAGTATCCAACTCCTGAGCAGAGGGACAATTGAGCCTCTCTCTAAAAGCTCAAACTTGACCAAAAACTCCTGAGGCCACAGAGAAGCCACATCACCCAGCAGCCACCAACACCTGGGGCTGATCCCAATAACATTCCCCTGGGCTCTCCCAGTGGACAAAGCTAATAGGCAGCTGTATCTCCATCATGCCAAAACCATGATGAAACAGAAGGGGGAAGAGAGCCCTTGTCTCATGGAACCATTCATATTTCTATTTAAGTCCAATTTTCCTCTCATTTTTGCATTTTTCTGGTTAAAAATCAACAGCCTGGCCAAAGCCCTGTTGCAAAGTATTGAGAAGAGCCCTGGCCCAAGGCGGTGGCATGGGGCCCTACCCGTGCAGCCCTGATGCCCGGCGTGCCGCCAGCGGGGCTAACAAAAGGCCAGCAGCCGGGCCAGCCCGTGCTGGGAGCGCAGCGGTGCCGCTGTTGAATAGCTCTTCCCGCACAGAGGAAGGCATGAAGAGGCGTAATCAAATAAGGGTATCAGCATGGTGCTCCTTGAACGGCACTCCCAGCGTGAGCCGGTGGCGGGGCCGGGTGGAGGTGACAGGTATCTTTATCCCACCACGCAGGAGAGCTCCAATGTCCCGCTGGCAGGAATTTGTCTGCAAATTTTCCCCCATTGAAAGGAGAGAGGGGGCCATCGAGGCGCAGGCTGAGATGATCGCTTGATTAAGGCCAGGGCAGGCGAGGTGGAGAGCCGGGGCAGCTCCCAGGGAGCCGTGCTCCCAGCCCTTAACCTCTCCTCGGGAGACCGCAAATTATATCTGTTAATGTATCAGCCCCCTGGTATCCTACAAATAAGTCGTCTGGCTAAGTGTGTCAGACACTCACAGGAGAAGCTGTTACCTTTTCATCACTTAATCATTTTCATCATCATCATTTCATTTATCTTGCAATACACTTTAACCCAGTGAGTCCCGGGGAAGGCAAGGTGAAGAGGCTTATCAGCTCAGCTGGACCATAAACACGAGCAGGAGGCACTGGCTGCAAAGGGGATTTGAAGAGCAGAGGGAAACGGTTTTATCAGCTTTCCCATGAAAATGGGAAAACCTCTGCCATGGAGACAGGAGTATTCTCAGCCCTACTTCCCATCCCACTCCTCCTCCAGTCTGCGACGCAGGGATGCGCAGAGCTGGGGTCTGCTCTGCCAGGGACCTGGAGCGGCCGGAGGGAGGATGGTCCCCCGGTGTACTGGGGCTGGGGAGGAACGGGGGCACGTCACGCACTCCCCTGGGTGCTAGAAGTGATTTACACAGTGCACCCGAAAGCGGAGTCAATTAAGGTCACATTTCTGTGTTGCTAAACAACAGGCGGCTCTGGGTTCAGGCCCGCTGAAAAGGAAACAAAAGCCACCCCTTGAAACGGGGGCTTTGAGCGGGTTCAAAGGAGCACGGAACAAAAGGCGGGCTTTGTGGCTGCCCTCGCCCGCGCCTTCCCGGGCCCTTCCGCCACCAGAGACACCGTTCATGTGGCAAGGGGGAGCTTTTAATTGTCCAGTACAAACAATGCTGGCATATTTAGGCCGGCCTCATTACAGAGCCATCCGAAATGCTTGAGAAGCATTCCCACCGCTTAGCATAAATAGCAGAAATGCTCTTTCACCAGCAGAACAGGTCCCATCTGCTCCCAGCCCATCCTCACCTTGACTTGTGATGGCAAGCCCACAGGGCTGGCCCCTCTGCCCTGCTGCTCCCAAACTTTGGTGCAGAAACTGGCCTTCGGCTCACCTTGCTGTAGGGTGCTCCCTGCACCCCACAGGAGCAGAGAGCAGGTTCCTCAAAGATTTGCAGCAAGGGCTGCTCAACTGAATTGGCTGCTGCGGCAGTCCTGGCTGGGCTTTGCTCTGCCCACCTGGCTCTGGAAGCTTGGCCAAGGTTGCCAGGGGCTTGAAGGGCATCACACAGGACTTCTGACCACTGAAGGCAATTTTTATGTGGCCCCATTAGGTGCTGGCTGATGTCCCCCATGGGGAATGAGATGGGTCCTGGGGACCTTTCCCAGCTGGGCTGGGAATAACTTGGACATTTCCCAGACAGACCCAAAGCTCAGGTGAACCAGGGTCTCGGCTCTTCATGGCCATGACTATTTCAGGTTTACACCCCTGTGCATTTCTCAAGGCTCCTTACTGGCCTTTCAGCTGGTGCATGGATGCCCTGGAGCAAGCTGCCCCAGCAGCCACAGGCGCCTAGTGCAGGGCAGCCAGGGCAGTGAGCCTGTTTCCACTGCGTGGGTCCTGGCAAAGAGCCTCATCAGCCCACAGAGATCAAAGCGAATGGTGTTTCCCAACTGATACCTGATCCTGGAGCTGGAAGGGAGCCGGGAAATTGCTGAGTGCCTCCTTCACCGTTCCCACCACCATGCAGTGCCGAGCGTGCCATGGGCTCAGCACTGCTGGGCTGCATTTTATGGTACCACAGTTTCTGCCAGCTCTATCTTCCTCCCCCTTTGCCCCCCTTTCTTGCAGGCAACCAGCTCCCCACACCCCACAGTTTATTAAAAATCCCGGGTACCTTGGAAGAGACAACACAATAGTGTACTTGTTACAGCTGCCTGGTATTAATGGACTGCCCCTTTTGATTTTTGAGTGAAACTTTTGTCAGAAAACCAGCATCCAAAAGGGAAAATGACTGTAAAACTCAGCAAAAAGATGTGAGGGAGGGGAAACAGCGCCCAGCTTTGATCAGAAAAGCTTGAAGATGAATCATGGTGATGCCCAAGCAGATTTGCTGAAGTTTGGTTGAAGAGAGGGGAGCCAGGGCTGGCATGGAGAGGGCTGGCTGGGGTGGTGATGGGGCTGGGATGGAAGGGAGCCCCGGCAGCCAGAGTTTCAAAGGCCTCTTCAGTGAGGAGCAGAACTGGAGGATTATTCACTTTCTATATTTTCACTCCTGCAGCACACATGGGAATCTAATTGGCCAGAATGAGAAATACAGCTAGACGGCTTACAAGTGGACTTGGGAAGATGAAAATATTTGCAGCTGCAAGCCATTAAAGGCAAACCCAGCTTTGCTCTTACACTTTAATTATCCTGCTATACACTTTCCTACACGTACCAAAGCTAATGTCAGCCCCAAAACCTTTCTGATCTGAAAAGGACAAGCATAATGCCTGGCTGCACCAGGGGAGCAGCACTCCAACACAATGAGGGCTGCACATCTTGCAGGATGTCAGGCATCAGCTTTCTCCCACCACCCCAGTGCAGACCCCAACACTGCCCCTGCAAGGCTGATGGCAGCCCTGAGACCCCTCAAAGGGATTAACTTAGGTTTTTGTGAAGGGAGGGCATCCAGCCTCATGGAATTGGGGCCTCTCAGGTCTGGCAAAGCTCATCCCAGCATGACCTTCCTGTGACAACATGTGGCAAAGGCCTTTGCAGGAATAGTCCCTCTCCTCCCACAGCCACCCCAGTCCTCTCTTCTGCCGCTGCATTTCCATTAAGCTGCTTATTCCCCAGGGTCAAAAAACACTTGCCAAGGAGATTTCTCTTTTATTTCCACTCTGCTGGCTAGAGGCAAAAAGTGATGGAATGATCCCATCTTATCTCCACCATGGCAGCCACATGTCCAGGTTACTCTTCCCAGTGCCATAGGCACTGCATGCTGCCTAGAAGGCCATGCTGCCCATGGCTGAAATGCAGCTGCCCTGGAGTGCCAGTAACACAACACTGCCTGCGAAGGGGCTCTGAATTTGGCAAGGGGTGGTGGGACAACCAACACAGCCCAGCCTGCCTGGCCACCACTGTGCTGCTCCCAGTTCCCTGACTGCTTGTTTCCTTTTCTGCTCCTGCACTGACACCAAAGATGTTATTCCAGGTGCCGGCCCTGGCCCCACTCACTTCCCCACGTGCTTCACCCTACTTTTTCTGAAACCTGAGGAGAACTGAACTCCTTTTATGTCATTTTATTTCAATGCTCTGAGGGTTAACTTTGTGCCAGGCATTTTTAATCCTGCTATAAACACAGGAGAGGAGAGGACCTGCAACTTTGCTTAATGAGCAATTTTTTATTGAATATTCTGAAGCTTCGATGCAATCTCCTTTCAAATGTATGAACTTGGAGGGGGAGTGTGTTTGAGTCCGGAATTGTTTTAAATTTAGCTTGAAGTTGCTTGGCAGCCCTGGAGGGCCATTGCAGGACATAGGCAAGAACCCCAAAACATGGGGAAAGACCCTCAGGTGGAAGATCTGAAGTGAATTTATGGTGTTTGCACTAGTTTTAGATGTTAAGCCCAGGTGCATGCATGGGACAAGGGAAGACCTGCCTGGAAGTGCTGGTGTTGGGACTGTGTATGAGGGTGTAGGCAGAGATCTCCCTCATCCTGAGTCCCACAGCACCCATCCTGAGGGGCTGAGAGAACTGCCCTGCTTCTGGGGAAGACAATTCTGGGGAAACAAAGTCCAGCAGGGGCAGGGGATCTCAGGAGTCTATTGTTGCCCTGGAACACCCCTGCTGGAGCCATTGTGTGAGGGATGTGTGGGGGTGACTCAGTGTCCCTGGCAATGCCCAGACCTGATGGGAGCAGCACAGCAAAGGTGGGACATAGCAGGGGCAGGGAGGCAGCACTGCCAGCAGCCTTGGCTGCAGCCAACGAGACCTGGCCTATCTGCCACCCTGCCAACCTGTCAGGACAGGGGTACTGTGCCCTGGGAACCCACCTGTACCCAAGGACAGGTAGTAGGCAGGTACAGACCTGAACAACAGCTGGGAGGGTGAATAAGGATGCTGGGCACTGCTGGCTGCCAGCCCAGTGCCACCCGCCAATATCCCAGTGGCAGCTGAAAAGCAAACCCCAATGGGAAGATGGCTAAGGGCCAGAGGAGTGATGTTAGCCCTTCCACAGGGTGTGGGCTAGCGAGGACCATTCCAGGCATCATGTCCCCAATAGAAATTTGGTGTGAGCTGCTCTCATTGCATGGTGGGGTGGAGGTTCCCTGTGCCTCTCAGGAGAGAACTGGCTGGGGCACATAGGGTCAGGGAGCCAAGGAGGCTGCCACATGCCTAGGCCAAAACTGGGGTTACTCCTAGCTCTGTCCTGTATGGCTGCTCCCAGCTCCTGTCAAACCCTGGGGGGCAGCATGGGGAGGGGAGCAGGGGCTCCAGATTGGAACCACATGGAAGGACATTTGCAATGAATTAGGCTGGAAGCCAGCAGCTCTTGCTTGGCTGGGTGTGCAGCCAATCTTTGGGGATTGTCAGCTCCTCCCAGATTTCCACAGCGGATGTTCCCTGGCCAGAGTGCAGCTGGGCTCTGTGCAAAGCTGTAGCCAAGACAGTCCAGAAGGAGATGAGCACACGCGCAAGCAAGGACCCCTGCCCACACACACAGCCCCAATGCGTCAAGCAGGTCCCCGCATGCTCCCAGCATGGCCTGGGGGTGGTCTCGGGTGGAGGGGATGCCCCAGTGCTCTGGAAACAAGGAGGTGGTGGTGCACAGGAAGGATTATTTAACCACTTCCCAGCCTGGCAGCCCCAGGGTGAAGGGATAGCTATAGTGGGCATCATGTCTCCCTGCCTAGCTTGGCTCACCAACCCTCAAGCTGCATCCAAACTTCAGCAGCTGGGGAGCCTTGACTCAGGCATTGGTGTGAAATCTTACCTTGGAGTACCTGAGAAAGGCGATGACCCAAAAGATGGGGAAGAAAAGCTCCACCTGGTAGCCCTCATGGGGGGCGAGAGGGTTAAGTCAGTGGTTCAGAAAGGCTTTGAGTGTTCATGTCAAAGAATGACACTAACAACTCATGTGACAACCTGCCAGGAAAACTTTTCAGATCATAATTCGCATAGCATTTGTATCATGTTCCCTTCCTGTTTAAAAAGGCAATATGGAAACCGTGCAAGGGGTTATTTGCTGGTCAGGCTGATCTGCTGGTTATGCTCCTTGTCACGCGCGTCCCTTTCGGAAGTGATGCCACCATGGGGGACATAATTTCTAAGAATAACACCATCCCACACATTAGTCTCCAGTGCCCTATGTTCTAATTATTCATTCCCAGTCAAAGAATAATGGCTAATCCCTAGTGGTGGGTGTATACTAAGCCCTTGGCAGAGCAAGGAATTGGACTACCCAGCACCACACCACCTGACAATCTTCCCTTACTGATGGCAGAGGACAGAGAGGGGATGCTGCCTTCCAGTGCCCATTTCAGCTGTTTCAGCCTTCACAAACCCATCAGCTATCCAACTGATCATTCCCCACGTCTGAAGGACAAATCCCAGGGACACCCAGAGCCTCTGTGCAGCTGCAGACCCAGTACACTGTGCTCAGCTGGATGTGTGGGGGCCCCAGTGACACTGTGGCTCTCCAATAAGGCCATGTCTGTCTCTTGTTTCATGAGTGAGGGTATTTATGAAATGACAGGCTGCAGTGTCAATCTGTCTGGCAAGGGAGTATGTCAGCAGCGCAGCAGCTGGGCACAGCCAGCGAAAGCTTTTTTCTGCAGTCAGGGCAGGAAGGTGCTTGGGGAGGTCCTGGAGATCAGCCCATCTGCAAGTGGCTTTCACTTCCCACACTTTACACAGCCTCTGCTCCCTGGTGCCCATGTTGCCCATGCCCAGCTCCTGGCACAGAGAGGCTAGGGCAGAAACTGCCCATGTGTGGGCATTCCCACTGGGTTAGTTGACCTGCAAGCCACCCACATGCTCCCATAATGTCCCTGGAACACGAGTGGCCAAAACACAACTCCCTCTTGGATTTTTTAACACCCACATAGCACTGGCGAAGGAAGGGACGCCACCACCAGGGAACATCTGGGCTCCATTGCTTATTGTCTGGCAATTAATGTCAGCGCTGAAGACAGAAGGGACATCAGATATTAAATAAACACAACCACACTCTGCAGACCAAACCAGTCCCCCTGGGGAGGGCGCACATGCACCCACACCCACAGCTCCCTCCAACATGGCCCCGGCCAGGGTGCGGGACAGGCGGCTCACCACACACACGTGTGACACAGCCACATGCTCACCCGCTCCCACACAGCTCCGGTTTCATGTCAGCAAAGGCAGAACAGGAGAAAAATAGAGCTCCTTTTCCCTTTTGGTTTTCCAGAAGGCACATTACATCTGCAAGTATAGAAACCACTGAAAACTGTACACCATGAAAGAGAGGGATGCAGGGAAGGTGGGCAGAAACCCTTGGGGTCTGGGCTGGCTGGTCACCCCCATCCAAAGCTGCAGCTCAGGATCTCACCCCTGGGCTGGACACAGGCCTCCAGCAAGAAGCAGCCATGTGTCAATGCCCATGGGTGTGCACACTCCACGCCGTGAGGGCTGTGTCCTGCCTTTACCTGTGCACCTGGCCCCTCCTGCTAACCCCACAGTCCTGGCACAGCCCGACATCCCATGGGTTTCTGTGCATCCTGCCAGCCTAGCCAGTGGGAATGTACAGGCCCATCCTCCCTTCCATTAAGCTGTGGAAGGCTGTGTTTCCCTTGCTCCAACTTTGACACCTAAAGCCTTTTCTCCCACTCTTTCCCTGTCTGTGCTCTGAGGAATAGCAAGCATGAGAGCAGCGGGACCCTCACAGAAGAAGAGGCTGCCTGACTACTGCGTGGTGACAGACACATGCCTCAGGACTGCTCCAGTAACTGGCAGTCCTGGGGCCAAGCAAGCCCATTCACCTTCTAGTTCACAGGCCAGGCTAGAGGTGCCCAGCCCCAGCTCACAGGGCATGCTGGCAGCATTATCGCGGGAGGCAGGCTGCAGCACCAAGTTGCTCTGATGTGTGTTTAACAGTCACACCACAGCACTGGGATAAGGCACAGATCAGCGCAAGCTATGCAGATGTGCAGGATGCTCCTGACTTCTGTCCACTGATGCTACTTTTGCTGCATCACTGGAGTGAAGTTTCCTGCCTCTTGGCATCTCCCATTAAACAGGCCATGCTTAGCAAGTGCAAGGGGAAAAGCAAAACACAGCAGGTTGGTAGATGCCCAGACTCAGCTTATGTGGTCTCCCATCCCTCCTGACCTTAAACTTGTGGGTCCTGTAAAGGGCAATGTGGAAAGGGACGGGCAGTGGAACGTGTTCTGTTGCACAGGAAGGGAAGATGGCACCAGCCAAAGGCAGCACACAGGGCCTCCTGCTCCTGCATGCAGCAGGGGCTCATTAGCTCAGGGCTAGCTGTGCCTACTTTATTCTCTGGTAGCTTTTGTTCCCTTACAGAAATGTAGTCTCTCTCTCCCTAGCCCTTAGCCCCTTTTAATATTAAGGTCAATAGGTTGACGATTAAGCAGGAAAAGGGCATGAAGAATCAACGAAATTAAATCTTGTGTGCAAACAGGTGGGTGTGAAATTTCAATCAATGGCTGGTGTTAGCAGGGACCCCTGGGATCACGATTTCCCAGGGGAAGACTGGGCAGCCCCAGGGGGATTTTAGTACAAAAACTCCAGACATGGGAGAATAGAAAAAAGTCTTCTCAAAAACCAATATTGACAAGGTCCCTGTGTTTGCACCCCTGCTTTCCCCGGCAGCACAAAGGGAGATGATTATCCCGGGTCCAGTGGGGAGGGGATGACGGGAGCTCAAAGGTGAGCCAAGCTCCCCCTCGGCTCCCCTGGCCCCAGCTCCTCCTCTTAATCCCCCTCTCGTCCAAGCTTTGAAGTCGCCAGAGGTCGAATATGGGATGTAAATCACGTTAGCCGCAGTGTGTGATCACAACGCCGCTGCGAAACAATGCCGTGCTTCCCCCGATGCCCGGGCATCCCGCCGAGCTGCGGCCGACACTGGGCTATAAAACATCCCCGAGCTGCGAACGAAGGCGAGGGCCGAGGGTGGGCTGCAGCAGGGGCGCCCCATTGCAGGGGTTGGGAGCCTTGTTTTCCGCCGCGGAGCCGGGAGCGGGAGCCACGGAGGGCACCGGCGCCCAGCGCCCTTGGGGCTGCCGATAGCAGAAGGCGCGTCCCTGGGATTAATTAGCGAAGCCTGCGGCTGCGGAGCAATGTAAAACACGAGCCGTTCGCTGGGCGTTGGTTCCTGGGGCTGTCCCGCGGCGCTGCACATCTTGTAAGCATTAGCAACACGTAAGGGGAGCCTGCACAGAAGGACCTGGGGTTTATTGGGCTGTAAACTGCGTTGTTCCCGTTACAGTAACGACAATGCTGGTGAAGAAATGGGCCATTTAGCACACGATGCTTGGGAACCAGGTGTGCCGGAAGGAAACAGCAGGGTTTGGAGGCTCTGCTGACACCAGTGGCTTAATAGAGAGAAAAACAAAGCAGGTGTGGGAGGAAGTAGAAGGAGGCACCAGGGAGATGGTACCCTTGCCCCTAGGGCTGCTGTGCCTTTCAGCCCTTTGCATTTATCTGTCCCAGCCCTAGCACACCGGTGCTCAGTTCCCCTGCTCCCTGACATGGGCCTGCACACCCTGCCCTCTGCCTGGGAAGTTCAGACCCGGGATGCAAGGGGTGACAGGGAGACGGCAAGTAACTGCTAACTCTGTGTTGATGCCCCTCGCTCTGCCCTGCTTTAGCACTTTCGCTGCTTCACATAGAACCTGGGAAGATATGACACAGGGGGTTTGCTGCCTGAAGCAGAACAAGGTCACTGTTACTCAAGGGAGTAGCCCTGAGCACTAAGAGCTTCCTTGCTCTGTGGAAAACTCAACACATTTAATATTCCCTTAGCCAAGGAAGCAGCCTTGAAAAAAAGTGATTAACCCATTTGCTATTTTCCCACTACCAAAAATGTATCCATTCTATGCAGACAGCAATTTGGCTATTTTAAGGTTTTTTTCATCATTTCACACCCAAACCAGAACTGACTGCACAAGACCAGCACCAGAGCTTACCAGCCATTACCATCTGGCTGCAGAGGTCTGGATGCACTGCATTACAGGCATGTCCCCTGTCTGGCTCCAAATGCTCCTGGTTTCTCCCTCGAGCTGTCACTTGTCTGTGGCCCTGGCAGACTTTACCAAGCAGGTGCCTGGTGAGAACACATGGCCTGGCATCCTCCCCACCTGGTGATGAGTGTCAGAGAGGGTGATGGGTCAGGGAACTGAATCCCATGGCATCAAACCTTCACACACTACCAGAAGGGAGGCATGGGTAGCAACCCAACTCACCTCTGATCCCTGGGCTCCCCTCCGCTGTTCTGCAACTGGAGGAGCTGCTCCATCCCTGCTGGCTGCTGCAGTGCCCAAGCACAGGACCTTGGCAGTCAGAAAGTATCTGCTTACGAAGCCTTTTTTCTTTCTTTCTTTTTAATTGGGAGACCAGATTGTTTGGGTTTTTTTTTTTAACAAAAATATGTTGTTATTGTGGAAAATATCTGCTCTCCACAGAAAATGCCTTGCATTCACTGTACACATTGTGGATCATACCAGAAAACATCTGATATGCTTCCAAAACCACTGGGGCATGTCTTTCCTTACTAGAGTGGAAATTTTCTTCAGGAAATAAGCTTTACCTTGTTTGCACTGACATTTGCTGCAACAGAAAGCAAGCAGCCCTGTCCCCATGTCACCCTTCCATCTCCAGGAAGTGGCATTGTAGGGGCACCCTGGCATGACCAGGCACCCAAACTTGCAGCACAAACCCTGGCATTGGCCCAAGATTTGGCCCAAGTCCTGTAGATCACCCAACACCAAGTGCCAGCACCCACCCAAGCTGGCCCAAAGGGGAACCATAGCTTCTTGGGGCAATATGATGCCTGTTGGAGAAACACAGAGAAAAACACATTATTTTAGTCCTATCAACAGCTCCCTGGTGCCATGTGAGAGACAAGGGGACCACAGTGCATCCAACCTCAAGTGCGCTTTTGGAGATGCCTTTTTCTGCCCCACCATGTGAGCTGCCCCATACTGGAGCACTCCTGTTTGGCCAAAGTCATAAGAAAGGTCTGAAATTTACTGTGGAATAGCAGTGTTTGACCATTAGATCTGAAAAAGTGACCTGACTTTATCACCATATGTTCTGCCCATATTGCTGGTATTTCACAGTGTGAAGTACCAAGAATGCCCAAGATAAACCTGTGTTTAGCATTAGTCAGTGTGGCTGTACAGCATCAGCATTAATTGAAAGTTTATCAAACAATGTCAAAACTAAATATTGCCATTTCAGTTTAGCATTTTCTATGAATACTCTATAGGAAAGAAAAAATGAGAAAAAACCTGCAACATTTCATCCATGTCTTTAAAGTTAATCTGTGATTAACAGGGATTGTTAGCATCGTGATTACGGCAACACTACCCATTGGTTTTCCCACTGTGTCTGTAGCACAAGGTAGGCTGCAGCTGAAGATGACTGTTACGATCCCTCCACAGCAGCTCCAGTTAGATTTGAGTCTGACAGCCCAGGACCTAAACTCTGTTGGCACCCTTTCCAGTTGGAGACTGTTGCTTAGCTCTGTTTCCCTCAGCAAAGCTTCTGGGCACAGCAAAGAAAATTGCCTGTGCCTTCCCACATGCCATGTTTACCAACTGCTCCTCACCAAGTGTTTTTAGGTTTGAACCCCTGGCAGCTCACACAGCACACTGGAGAGCCCGGGGGCTCGTTAGGCAAGGCTGGCTTCTCCAGCAACAAACCGCAGGAAGATGCTGCAGTGCCATGCGACACAGCCAGCCAGGACACAACCATCTTCTCAATTTCTTTCCTTTTTTTTTTTTTTCAAACAGACTTCTGAGAAAACATCTGCTGTGCCCCAAGCCTGAACCAGAGCTGAAGATCAAAATAAAGGACTTTTGTCTTTTTATTAAGCATTTTAGCAAATGTGACTATTACATTCATATTATATTTCCCTGTTTTGTACAAACATGTTTAAGTCAGCACTAAGAGGATTACATTTATGGCACACCAATCTCTGCTCAAATGGGTTGACTAAAGAAACTCTTGTTAAACAGTATTTTCTCTAATGCCTGTTGCTTTTCTTCCTTGCTTTAGTGCTCAGACATCTATCCAGGCTCCCTAAGTCCACGCTCCCCATAAGCTTTCAGATCAAGACTCTTCTCCCCTCTGCCCCCCTCTACACTCTTCAATATAGCTGAAGATGAACATTAGTGCTTGGTTCAACTGCACTGGAAAGGGAAAGGGCAGATTCATCAAAATCTTTATACCTCCATAGAAAAATGTAGCCTTTTGCCTTTCCTCGAGTGAATGTCTTTTCTAGAGGGTATTCATTAGGGGCTTGGTCTGTTTTTGCAGACAGCTCCACAGATGTTGACATTTTTTTTCTTCACTGGGTTAAGACGCCTTCTATAGGCTTTCAGTCTTCATTTGTTACTTCTTTATTATCCAAGAGGGGTTTTTCTTTTTTTTTTCCTTCTTTTTTTTTTCTTTCTTCCCGAGTTGACTCGGTTCTCTGAAGAGAGCAGTGGTAGTCAGGCTCATTATTATCTCAGACCCTTTTTCATCACCCCGGCAGGCCGGCCGGGGCCGCGGGGCCATTGTGGCAGAGCAGCAGGTAGCTGTGGCACGGCGGGGTCAGCGCTCCGGACGGCGCAGTGCCTTTGTGCGCCTGCCTCGTGCTGCTGGCTCAGTTTGTCCAGTGGTGGGAAAGGTCAGGAGCTTGCTGCTGCTCTGTACCTGAGTTTTTGTCTCCAGCCGCTGCTGGGAACTTACGTAAATAATTCACTGAAAAGCAATCGTTGGACCTGGCGGGTGGGGAACAGAGTGAAGGGGTGGAGATGTGCTGACAGGGATGAGGGTGGTACCAGAGCTACGTGGTCCATCAAACACATTCCATCTTGGCCAGAGCTGCTGTGCTGCTCAGGAAGCCACGGGCTTGCCATGTTCTGTGAGGCTTAATATCATCGCTTTCATACATCAAGGTTGCTGGTTTTTCACTGCAAAATTTGCCAAGAGAGCAATTTGGCTCAGTGTGGAGACTTAAAGCATGATGCAGGGAGCAACAAACAGCAATGTCCCAATCTCTGACAGTGCTCTGCAGTTCACCCAGTACCCATCACTCTTGCCTGGGAACATACTCCAGCCAAATACTCCAACCCAGTGCTAGTAGCTCTACCTCAGCTCCCACTGAAAATTTACTGTGTATCCGGATGCTAAAAGTATGGTGGTACAGACATGGGGACTGGCAAAGGCATCACAATTCAAGTGGTATTTCAGGACCTGCTCTAACAGAAACCAGAGGTAAGGACTCAAGCTTATTCACAGCAGGGCTCATTGTGTCACCCTGCCACTGTGGGCTATGCATTATTTCACGGAAAAGGAAAGCCCTCCTGCTCCTCCAAGGAGCCCTCCCAGTCCATTCCTACACTGCCTGGAGTCACCAGCCCCATGGAGAGCATGGAGCTCCCCAGCCATGCTCCCAGCATGAGCCAGTGCTAGGGATGGGTGGAGGTGACAGGTGTCTTTATCTGACCCCACAGGAGACCTCCAACATTCCTCTGGCAGACATTTGTCTGCAAATTTTTCCCCCACTGAAAGGAGTGAGGGATCTGATATGACTTCTTGATGATGGCCAGGGCAGGAGAGGCAGAGGGATGGGGCAGCTCCTGGGGAGCTGTGCTCCCAGTCCGTAATCTCTCCTCCACAACTTGATGATTTAGTGCCTTAGTGGGGCATGTTGGCTCCAGCTATGGGGCAGAGGGCGGGCATTAAGGATGATGTGATCCCAATTAGCAGTCGCTGTCTAAAAGACACCAGGTATGGTTGGGAGTGAAGGTGCCTGACTAGCAGGCATGGCTCCCTCCTGCCCTTGCAGCACTACAGGACTGTGCTGCTGCCAGGTGCCCACACCAGGTGCCCAAAGGTGGAGCAGGACAGGAGCAGCTCTCCCCATCAGCTGCAGTCCAATATCCTGACCTAGGACACTGAGCTCATTAACTGTAGTCCACATGAGAATATTGATGGGGATACCAAAATCCATCACATTCAGACCCCACCAGGATGCTGAAAGTTCTTGCCATTTTCTCTTTTTATCACAGCTTTAGCAAGAGAGCTCCCATTAGCTTTATACATCATCCCTGGGGAAATAGTGCTGATAGATGTGTGAGATCAGGCATGTGGATTTTCTTTTCATCACATATGCTGGAAAAGGCTTCCACTGCTAAAAGCAAGAGGAGACTGAGCCAGCTCCTGTAGACTGCTAATGATTCAGCCGGAAGGTCATGGCTGGATTTCAGGCCCCTTGCTCTCTGCTGGTGCCTGAGTGCAGCCCGGCTCAGTAGGCAGGGCAGGATATGACCCAGAACAGCACTGACTCAGAAGGACTTCCCTTTGGGCTGGACTCCCTTTTCCCGCTGCACAGACACTGGTCCTCTCTCAGCACAGCATTTCACCCCAGCAAATTCCCAGAACAGCCATGGGCTGAAAGCAGCTTTTCTATAACAGCAAAGAGATGGCATCCATGGCTGTGCCTGCCCTTTCTCACTCCAGTGTGTCTGTGCCGGCTGTCGCTCCCCCTGAGCATGTCGTGCTTGATGGTGCAGGCTGGCTGGCACTCACACGCACCCACTCACATCAGGGATGCAAAGGAGCCCGGGGTACAGGATCCACGGCAGCTTTTTCATGAACATTGTGAGTGCTGAGGTTTATAACCCAGAAAATCTGGGCTCTGAGGGGCTCTATCTGGCAGGGCAGGAGGCGTGCTGCCCTGCCCAGATTCACTTTTATACCATTGTGCCTTTTCAGCATTGCATTAAGGCAGCCAAAGAAGGGGGATTTTTAATGGTTCCAGGGGAACAAAGCGGAAACATTTGGCCCAACTTCATTACAGAATCATCTGAAACGCTTCAGGAACGTTTCCCACTAATTATCATAAATAGCCGAAAAAAAATCTTTCCCTCCCAAAGCAGGTTCCAGCTGCCCCTCTGTGTTTTCTCACCTCCACTTCCAATAGCCTGACCCTGCCCCCGCACAAAGGGGAGACCCCATCTCCGCTCCCCCCCCCCCCCCCTCCCCGCACTCGGGGGCTCTAAAGAAATACAAACAGGCAGCAGATTAACAGCACTTGTTTGCACCTTAAACAAACAGAGACTTCCGCCCCTATGGGCTCTCCCACTGCCCGAGGGAGGATGCACCGGCTTGTTTCTCTTGCCCTTGCTCTCATGCCCTGCCCAAATCCTGGATAAAAGCCTAGGCAGCCCAAGACATGAGGCAGGCAGGATGGGAATGCAGCCTTCTACCCACTTGAGCCCTGTCCCCCATGCTGTGTGTCCTCTCGCTGCCCCAGTTTCCCTGGGGAAGGTCAGGCCTCTGCAGCAGGAAGGTTGTGAGATGCCAAGGCCAAAGCAGAGGAATGAATGTCCTGGTTCAGGTCTTACCCTCTGTGTCTCACAGGACCCCTTGGCAAGGGGCAGCCTGATGTGGCTGGATGGGTACTGTGAGTTGGAGTAGGGAGAGATGCTGCAGGTGAAGTATGGAGAGGGAGAGACAAACCATCCAGAAGATACATGGAGGAATGGTACTGGTGTTCAAAATCAACACCTGCATCAAGAGGGCACAGCAGCACACTGAGCAATGACTGCCAGCCCATGGCCATCTCTGCTGAGTGCAATAGGGGACGGATGAGCACTGCATTTGCCTGCCCAGCCAGTCTTTAGGCTGATGCCTCTCCCAGGGAGCCACCCTGATTCGGGTCCTCAACCTGCAGGTCCCGTGTCACCCATCCCACCTCTCCCAGTGGCATTGCCAGTACCTCCCTGCTCCTGCAGAACCAGGAGCCAAAACAGCCCCTTCTTGCCCTGCCCACAGCACACAGGGCAGCCAGCTCCCAACCCCTCCATGCCATTGGAAACCACACCAGTACCCACTGAGACACTGCTACCAGCACAGCTCAGCATGTGTTCGGGACAGGCACATGGGGCAGACACCCGGTGAGGAAGTCAAGGCAGCCTGGCCCCGAGCTGGGACAGGTTCCTGTCACAAACCAGCTATGAAATGACTTGCATGCCAAAAGCCCAGGTTGCTGCTTGCCCAGGTTACTGTGCATGTGTTCATTACCCCACTTCTCACCAGCCACAATAAAGGGCTCTTGCTTGAGAGCTTCCTTCCTGCCCATGGGGTGCCTAAGGTGCAGGAAGGAGAACAGAGGCAGGTGGAAGGAACAGGCCACTGTAGCCAACGGTATGGGGGGTTCCCAACAGGGCTGACAGGCAGAGGGGTTACAAGTCTGCACTGCAGCATGAGTGATAGAGCTGTGGGAACCACTTCTCATCTGCATAGGGCAGAAGGAGAGCCAGCAGCAGCTGTGAAATTTCTAGGCCATGCTGGAGACCCCTGGTCCTAGCGCCACTCCAAGCACCACAAGGACATACAGGCATGGTGTCCTGTCTCTGCTTCTAACTTTGATCACCTGAGGTGAGCTATGAGGACGTCGAGAAGTTACAGCAACTGGGAAGAGGGGTACAGTGTCACAAGCAGCCTGGAGATGCTCACACTTTTTTTTCCAAAGCAAAACCCAGGGGCATCCTATGCAAGGAGCAGCAAGGAGAGGAAGAACAAAGGGAGGTGATGTCTCATTCAGTGCATGAGCAGCTCTGGGCACTCCTCACCATGGGGTGCTGTGAATGCTAAAATCTCACCTGAGTTCAGAAAAAACAGAGAAATTCACAGATTAAGAAAAGACCTACCAAAAAACACCTACGAAAAATCACTGCTACTCTGCACTGGTGTGTGGCATGTGCCTGGCCTGCCCACATCAGACCAGAGAGGGTGTGCTGGGGACTGTCACTCCACACAGCCCCGACCTAGCCATGTACCTTCCTGCCAGGAAGAAGGTCTCTCCTTGGCATCATGGCGAGCTGCAGTCCTGAAGTAGCAAACCTGTATGCTCATCTACCTGGTGCAGATTCTCCATGCTCTGCCCCGTCCCCTTGTGCTCTCTGCTGCTCTTGCTCAAAGCAGTGACTAGAAAACCCCAGCATAATCGCCCACAGGCTGCCCAAGGAGCCATGCATCCCTCTGATCCCTTTCCCTCCCAGAGTACACCAGCCTGGCCCAGCCATCGTCCTCCCTAACATGATGGAGAGAGCTGACTCCTGTCTGCAAGCCAGATGCACCAGCCTGGCCCCAGGAACATAGGCGGCTGTATTTTCATTGCAAATTAGAAATCGATCATAGCAGGAAATTCCGGTGCTGAGAACACCCTTGGCTGTTATTATTTTACAGCACTCTGAGGTGTCCTGGGCACTTAGAGAGATGTGGCCCTTTTGGGGTATTATGGGGGTAAATTAGTTTTAAAGGCAGCTGTAGGAATGTTGGCCATTTGGTTTCCAGAGCCTGATGGGCACAGGTGGAGGCTGCGGGGCTTCATGCTGCTCTCAGATACACCAGCGCTCTGCAAAGAGGGAACCTGCACGCTCCGGAGCAAACACCTCACGCCTGACCCCAGCTTTATTAATAACGAGTAATTAATATGAGAGCGGACGTGCCTTGTGTCTCTGAAGACCTTTTAAGATGTGATTATGTTGTGCTAATCTCACCCCGAAGTACTTCCCTGTTTAGATTGTGCTGGGCCATTAAATATCTGAAACGCCAGCAGAGACCCGCCCCCTCATTGCCCCGGGAAGTGCTCGGGGTCGGTTCCCCAGCAGCCAGGCCCCACTTTCAAACCCTCTAAATCAAGTATTAAGCCGAGTCCATCTGGACTGCCAGGAAAAACACTCCCTCTCCCTCATCTGTATCTCATTACCTCCCGTGCCAGCCCCGGTCCCAGAGCCGCTCGCTCCATCCCTCCCAGATGTGCTGTCCCGCGTTCGCCTCCCATATTTCAAAGCCATCAGCAGGACTTCAAGGAATAGTACAGGGCCTGTAACACTGCACAGGCTCTTAGCAAAGATGTATATCCAGGTCCCTAATGCGTAGCTGCAGGCACGTACCCTAACACAAAGCCCTTTTCCCCCCTCTCTGGTATTGCACCAGCCAAGGGAACTGGGCTTCACAGGGCTCACTGGCCAGGACTTTTCTGAGCTGCTTTCCTGCGTTCTCTTGCAAAATACCTGTCCAGACCATTGAGTTTCAGGGATTCTTCCCCTGGGACCCCCCAAAGCCAGGTAGCTCCTGTGCCCCACAACAGGTGAAGAGGACCCAAAGGCAGGACAGGACAGAGCAGATACTGGTGGCAAAGGCAAGGCGCTGAAGCCAGACATCTGCAATCCTGTAGAAACTGGAGTGATTAAATTTGGGAGCAGCTTACCTTGCGCAGGGCAAAGTCAACACTGAGCCTACAGCAAAGAAGTTACCCAGAGACCCAAATTATGGAACAACTCCTGTGTTCATTGGCTCAAATTCTCCTGGAATAAAGCTTCCCAGGGAAGGTTTCAGCACTTTCTGCAGTGGCAGAAACCTCATAGTAACAGCCACCTTTGTTTAAGTTTGACGCTTCACTGGGCCTAGTAGAAGCCCAGGACTGTGGAGGTGAAGGTGAACATCAACCCTTCAGTTGCGAGCATTAGTCCCTTCCTCCAAAGCTTCCCAAGAGCCGGTGCCCAGTTTGCAGCAGGGGCTCAGCATCAGGTGAAGTTATGGTAGAGAAGCACATGGCTGGCCGTGCTGAAACATCACTTTACCAGAGGGGCCAGGGCAAGCAGCATTGCAAAGAGGTTTGGGGGGAACATAACGGGAGGGGGGAATTAAAGCTTGCCTGTTGTCTCCCAGTGCCACTGCCTGCAGAGAATGTGCAGCCCTGGTCCTACACCAGTCCCCAGTGACCAGCACTGACTGGGGCCCCCCGCTCCAGGAAGCAATGGGAATACTCTGCAGCAGGTCATGGCAAGAAAAGCCCTGGGATGAAAAACCATCTTGTAAGCCCATCAGAGATGCGAGGGTGACTTTAATATCACGGAGGAGGAAAGAGAACAGAAGAGGGGAAGAGGTCTGTGTATGATGGGGGTACAGGCACTGACACATCCCATAACGTGGCACAGGGAAGACAGGGCATGGGTCAGGAAGCCTTGGCAAGTCCTTCCCTAAGGACTTCAAGTACTTTCCGGGGTTGTCGAGGAGATTTGGGCAGAGGCTCCTGACCCTGCGAGCAAGAGCAGCCATGTCCGCGGTGAGGTGTGTCCTGGCCGGCGTGTGCGGGGGCTCTGGCGTTTCGGTGGCCGCGGACAGGCGGTGGCAGCCACTGCCTATGTCAGGATGCCATCTAGTGTCGCTTGGCAGAAGGGCCGTCAGGCAGGGACACTGCGTATGGGTTTCCAGGCTCCCAGCATCGCCAGGGGTCAGTCGGAACGCATCCCAAAATAGCCCGGCTACTGGAACTCCCACCCTGGGGACGGCCTGGGTGCCGGGACTCCAGCCCCAGGGACATGTGCACCCTGCGGCCAGCATGGCTGTAGACCCCAAGGGAGGACAACGGGCACCACCCAGGTCACACAGGGGCAGTGAAGCTCAAAGAGGTGCCTAGGCTGGCTCAGGCGTTCCTGGAACAGCCACGGCCTGAAGGTTCAGCAGCCTCACAGGCGGCCCGGGGCGGTGGTGGATGTCCTGGTGAAGGAAGAGGGCAAGCATCCCCCACAGCAGCGTGCAGGCTGCCTGCAGTGCCAGTGTGGCCAGCCCCAGGGCCAGGGACACCCAGCACTGCCATGGACTGGCCCGCAGGAACAAGCCCCAGGCAGGATGACCCCTGGGGACCAGGGGTGGGTAGGCTGGACAGGGGCTTGTGTGGTCTGGCAGTGGGGTGATGTGAGGTTTTGGGAGCAGGATGGTGGTTGCTTGGGCAGGAGTGTGCTGGGGGACACTGGAGGTGGGCTGGGGGCCAGTTGGGGATGAGTCCCACATGATGGCATCGTCCTGCTCCCTGCCTGGTGCAGGAGCATGGTGGGATGGTAAGTGTGAGGCCAAAGGGACCGTGCCCAGCACAGCAGTCTTGGGGGATGGCCATAGTGCCATGAAGGGGGCTGAGACAAGAGAGGTTATGGCACTTCCCTGTGGGTTGGTGGCTGGCCTCTCTGTGGACACTGAAAGAGCAGGAGGAACTTGTCTGGTGGTGACTGCCATCAGGCTTGTTGGCACCTGTGTGGTAGTGGAAGCTGGCATAGGTTCTGGGTATGTGGCCTCAGGAGACTGTAGGCTTACAATGGCTGAAGTTGGCACAGCTGGTGATGGGTTGGTGATGAAAGCCTTGGGCATCACAGTTGATGAGGACAGTGTGGTAACGGAGGCTGTTGGCAGCACAGTTGTTATTGGTGTGTTGATGAAGGTCTCTGGCAGTGCAGTTGGTGATGGGGTGATTATGGAGTCCTTTGGCACCATGGTTGTTGATGGTGTGGTGATGAAGGACTTGGGCACATTAGTTGTTGATGGGCTGGGGATGAAGGCCTTCTGTAGCACAGCTGATGGTGGGCTTGTGACAAAGACCTTAGATGGCATGGTTAGCAATGGAGTGGTGAAGGCAACTTCTGCTGGCACAGCTGGCAACAAGGCAGAGGTGACCACAGGTGACAGAATGGTTGTCAGTGTCCTGATGGGAAAGGCTGCCAATGACATCATGGCTGGCGTTGCTGTATACAAGGCTCCAAGTGACAGCAAAGTTGATATCCTTTGAGATGATGTGGAGTTAAATGGCAGAGATGGGATAAAAGAAGATGAAAGAGGCAGAGTAGCTGGGCAAATTAAGTGGTCATCCCTCAGCAATGGTACTTTTTGCCCTGCCAGGTGGGGTGGGCTCTTGCATGAGACTTGGGTAGACAATTTGACCTTCTCACTGTTTCCCAGGATCCAGCTGTGCAGGTAGCAGAGGTTGCAGTCACATCTCCATGGATTATCACTCAGATATACTGAGCTGAGCTTCTTCAGGGAGTCCAGGAGCCCTTGGGGAACACTCTCCAGCTGGTTCTTTCGAAGGTTGAGGATTTTCAGATTTGGGAGAGAAGCAAAGACCTCTTCATCCAGAACAGAGAGCTGATTTGTGTCCAGCTGGAGGTCCAAGAGCTTGCTGAGCCCAGTGAAGGCTCCTCTTGGCAGGGCTGACAGCTGGTTATGGGACAAGATGAGTTTGCCAAGGGATGTGAGGTTGACAAAGATGCCATCTGAAAGTGTGGCCAAACTGTTCCTGCTCAGGTCCAGCTCCCGCAAGTGTGGCATGGTGTCAAAAAGGCAGCAGGGGAGCTCCATGATGTGGTTTGAACACAGAGTCAGCAGCTTCAATTTGTTTAAACCAAAAAAGCCCTCAGGTGGGAGAACCCTGATGAGATTGTTGTCCAAGAGGAGTTTCTCCAGGTGAGACAGGCTCCTCAGGAGCATGGGTGGCAGCACCCTGAGTTTGTTCCTCTGGAGGCTGAGCTCCAGCAGCTCCAGCTGACTGTCTAGGAGTCCCTCTGGGAGGTCTTGCAACTCATTCTCATACAGACGCAGGACTTGCAGCTGGGTAAGTTTGCTAAAAGCATGCACAGGAAGAGTTGTGATTCTGTTTCTAGACAGGTCCAAAAAAGTTAGATTGACAAGAGAATCGAAAATGCCTTCTGGAAGAGAGGGGATTGCATTGATGTGCAGGGAGAGTTCTCCCAAATTTTCCAGCCCATCAAACAGGCCTTTGGGGATGTGCCTGAGTTGGCTGTCTCTCAGCTCCAGTCTCTGTAAGCTTGGGAGGTTTTGGAAAGTGCCCACAGATAGTTCTACTAATGAGGCACCAGAGATATCCAAGTCCCTCAGCTTGTCCAAATTATCAAAGGCTCCAGGTTCAACTGTCTTGATCTTGTTGCCAATAAACAAAATCTTGATCAGGTTGGGCATGTACCTGAAGGCACCTTTCCTTATAGCAGTGATGCTGGTTTGCACAAAGATCATTTCAGAAACGAAAGGCTTTGCAATCTTTGGGATCTCTTTGACATCATTTTTTGTCCCTCTGTAGACCTCCTGGTAGTCTTTGGGCATTTCATATGGATCTTCACCCAGGATTTGGTCTTGGCATTTATGGGGATGGAAGGAAAGCAAGAAAAGGAAAAGGAAATGCTGGTACATTGTCCTGAAAAAAAGGTTTAAAAAAATCAGTTATGAGGGACAGAAAACTTCAGTCCACAGCTTGTGAACTGGGCATCACACTTTTGTTCAGCTTCAGGATTCTTCTATTCTCATATCATAACTCATTCAATAAGAAAGAGAGAAACCATACAACCAAACACACAGCATTTAGATGAGTTCACTGCTGTTGGTACCGAGGGATGGAGAGGGAGAGGAAGCCAGCTCATGGCTTGGCACTGGGTAGTGCTCCAGGAGCGATGAGAGCTGGACAGTGTTCTCCCGCTCTCCTCCCACGTTTGAGCTGTAGGCTCCGTGTCTGCCTGGGTGAAGAAGGGAAAGTGCTGATGCCCACTAGTGCTGCCCCAGTGGGTCCAGTTAGTCATCAGGGCGACAGCCCATTCATGCAACAACAGGAGCAGTCAGCCCTGCACTTGCTAATGAGGGATGAACAAGGGTCCCATGAGCCAGCCAAGATCAGAGGATCTTGTGTGCTCAGAATTTCCACATCATGTTCTTTCATTGCTACTTCTCTCAGTTCAGGGAGGTTATTTAAAACTTGGCATCTAAGCATCTCCATTTTGGGATTCTTGCTTATTGCACATATTTTGGCCTTGGTTATACAGCTCTCTCAGACAGAAATGGTTAACTTGTGAGCAACAACCAATCTTTAGAGCAAGGCTTGTTAAAATACTATGAAATGTCCACAGATTAACTATTTAATACCTAACATTTACAGCTCTGGCCTTGCAGTTAGAAAGTGAAATCACTGATGCACACCCTCTAGTAGAGCCCGTGACTCCTATGGAAACATTTGGAAACAAATCAGCTAACACATTAGCTGCAGTTTAATGGCTGTGAGCATCTTGCTTGAACCATAGTTTCCAACTTTGGATTCACAGTCCTGGAGGGGAGCAGGGAAAAGAGCAGGTGTCTTTATGGGTATCCATCAAAGGTGACATGCAAAAAATCTTACACTGAGAAGGTAAATCAACTATGACAAGTTGGGGGTTTTTTTTCTATATCTTGAGACATCAGTAAATACAGAAGGCTGAAAACCACTGGGTTTGGAGAGAAACAGATGGGAGGTGACATTGGCTGTGCAGGCTGCCCTGCAGGGTTCCCCAGGGCAGAAGGCACTGCTGTCCCTGTGCATCCTCTCCTCAGAGAGACTCAGGTGTAGAAGCCAGGGCTGCAGGTGTAGAAGTGCCTGCTATATTTCAGCTGCAGGAGCAGCACAGTGGGTGAAATGTGCAGGTGGAAACTGCAGGTGGAAACAGCTGAATGCACGGAGATGAAAATTGACAATTTTGAACGGCAAAGTTCTGTTAAAACCCTCAGTGTGAACCATTGTTTGTCCCACCCTCCAGCAGTGCAGGGTCATGGAGGGGTGTCCCCACCCAGCTCATGGCACTGGAGCCTCTCCTGCTACTTGCTGCAAGGAAACAATCAACAGTCCCCCATGCTGCCCCTCCCAGCACATTTTAAAGCACAAAAAAAAGTTTTGCATCACTTACTTGGCCAAGCACTCACAGACAAGTCCAGCTGCCGGAATGTGCCATGCCTTGTGTGCAGTGAGGACACTGGGTGGGGGTCCCATCACCTGGCCAGCTCTTTATCCATAGCCCAGGCACAGGGCTTGGTTTCATGTGAGGTCAGGGCACAGGTCTGCGTGGGGAGATAAGGGACAGCCAGGAAGGCAGGAGCAGAGATGTGTCCCCAGTGTGGGAGGCCACGGCAGAAACCCCTCGGAGGGGACGCAGTCACGTACTCCCCAGGCGTTATCTGTTGGTGCCACTTGACTAGTCACATCCAGGGAAACCTGAAGATGTCCAGACCAGCCTGTTTTGCAACCAATGGTCTCTGCAGTCCCATATCTCCAAGGCATAACCCACCACCTTTGCAGGCACCACCCTCACCTACACAACAGAAAAGTGTTTCCTTCCTCAGGATTTTATGTAGCTAAAGATGCAGTTCTGAAGCCATTTGTTTATGCTCACAACAGTGATAACATCTGAGGCTGGACATATGCCAATGCCTGCACTTTGTGCTGAGCCCTACAACTCCATATCTTGCTGGCTGTAGGGCTGGGGCTGAGCATTCTGTCCTGCACCCTAACACATGCCAAAGACCCTCCTGCAGTGACACCCAAGGCTCATGGCTGGTGCAAGGCATCTTGTGGGAGGAAACACCCTTTTTGATGCAAAGACTTAAACTGACAGGGTATCCAAGACTTCCCAACAGATAATTGCACTTAAACATGCCTTTATCAGTTTTAACCTGCTCCTATTAAGGCTCAGCTTGTTCTTGCTGGGCTCCATTGCACCTTTTCTGGTGTTAGTTAAAAACAAACTACTGCACAACTTCAAGAGCCTTACTCCTTTCCAACATTAATCCTGCAAGCATCCAGATCCCCTCTTGGTGCCAGGCTGTTCCAGAAGCTGCAGGGTGGCAGGAGCTGAGGTGCATAAGGGGACAGAGCTCACAGTGGGGTTTCCATCAGCTGCCTCAGGCCATAGTGTGGCAGCTGGGCCAGGGTTTGGGGAACTGCATCCAGCTGTGCAATTCCTAGTCCAGGCTTGGAGGTGGCCCTGCCAGCATCACCTGGGCAATGTTTGAAGCACACTGGCAGTCCCCCATTGGGAGAGGCAGCAGGATGACTGGGCAGGATTATCTCTGGGAAACAATGTTGCCCATCTGCATGCTCCCAGGAGCTCCCATGGGGCTGGCAGTCACAGAACCATGTAGGTTGGAAAAGACCTCTAAGATCACTGAGTCCAACTGCTAACTCAGCGCTGCCAGGTCCACTACTAAACCATGTCCCTAAGTGCCACATACACATATTTCCTATATCCAGAGTCTACAGCAGGGCTGAGACCACAGCCCAGTGCCAGGGCAGGTGGGGCAATCGCAGCACAGAGACCCTGGCCCCACAGCTGGGCAGCAGCAGGGCAGGGGCTCCAAGGACACACAGTCCAGAAAGTGGAATCAGCGCAGCCCCAGCCAGGGCCCCCGTACCCTGTCAGCTGGGGCAGGGCCGGGAGGGGCGCTCCGAGGAGGCCGGCGGAGCGCAGGGAGGGATCCCCGGGTGCTGCCTGGTCCGCAGAGCCCTGTCCCTATCGCCGCGAGATGGTGCCGCAGCACCGCCCCACCAGCACGCACAGACACAGACAGACACACAGACACACAGAGAAACACTTATACCCCTGTGTGTGCACCCACACCCGCTCCTCCCGGGGAACACCCACCTTACCTGCCGCCCCCCTGGGTGGGCAGCGCTGCTGGGACTTCGTGCCTCGTCACCACGGGTCACAGAATAAGAATCACAGGATGGCTGAGGGTTGGAAGGGATCACTAAAAGGAGACTCTACAGCCTGGCTAATCAACTTGTTCCAATCACCCTCACAGTAGAGTTTTTCCTCCTGTTCTCAGGGTGGAACTTCCTGCATTCCAGTTCCAGCCTCCAGGGTATAAGGGGGAACCTGCCAGTGGACACCTGGGCCGGAGCTTACTCTGCAGCCAGGCAGCTCATGCCCCTTGTTGGGCAGTCAGTAGTACTAGCCCATGTCTCCCTTGGACATTGCAAAATGTGCCCTGAGAGCTATTGCCAGGCTGCAGATGGGTCTCTGCAGTGCCAAAGGAAGCAGGGCAGGGGGTAGGGCTGCTGGGCTCCAGTGGGCAGAAAGGAGCACACCATGAGCATGCCAAAGAGGCACCTACTCACCATGATGCACCTGCATCCATGACACACCATGCACAGCCCCAGACAAGACCCCAGTGGACCACATCAACCTTCACTGCCTCTTCCAGATATACAGGCAGAGGTGGGAGAACAGAATGATTCCTCTCTCCTTCATGGGAACTGGTTGCACAGAAATAATATATATATTTTAATTATATTTGAAATATACAGGAAACACATAGCTTGGAGAATAAATACCACCAGCTCAGCGGTTGCAGAGAGTTCAGTGATGGGTGGTGACCATAGCAGGGGTAGCAAAGCAAGATAGAGTGCTGTTTCCAAGGCTAGTTGAGGAGTTTCCAGTGGAGAAGCAGGCACCTTCCCGAGCTCTAGGGCACAGCAGGGAGACCTGGTGATGTGGCTTCATTCCCGCTCCGTGCTGTGACAAGGACACTGACCTGCAGTGTGCCACAGTGGGAGTGCAGCACCCAGGCACCCTGATATGCTGGCCCCAACCCCTGCACTTGACTGGGTGTAGGAGGAGGGAGGCGAAGGCTGAGCTGCTGGCAGCTTGTGGCATTGCAGACCATGCTTACAGTGCCCTCGGGGTTGCTGTAGGTGCATTGTCCTGGAGCATCCCTCTCCCAGTGTTCCTCTGGGGGTCCTCCTGGGCACTCCAGCTGCCCCCGGGGGACCTCCAGCAGGGACTGTCCCTGGAGAGCAGTTGGACTGGTGCAGAAGGCTTGTCCATGTATGAGGGGCTCAGCAAAGCCCTGGAGCCAGCGCAGGAGATAGGCAAGGTGGCAGTCACAGACCCAGGGGTTGTCAGACAGCCCCACACGCACCAACTCATCATTGGCATCAAAGAGCCCCAGGGGCAGGTGTCCCAGGCGGTTGTGGTCCAGTGCCAGGGCAGTGAGGAGGGGCAGCCCAGCCAGTAGCCCTGCTGGCAGGCTGGAGAGATTGTTGTGGCTCAACTGGAGAGCTGTCAGCGCTGCCAGTCCCTGGAAAACCCCAGTGGGTATGTAATTCATGGCATTGTGTGAGAGCACCAGGACCTGCAGTGCTGACAGGTTGGCAAAGAGCTCCTGGGGCAGTGTCTCCAACTTGTTGCGAGCCAGGGAGAGGTGGAGTAGGTTGGGTGTGCCAGTGAAGAGGGTAGCAGGCAGGGTGGCCAGGCGGTTGCCCTCCAAGCTGAGGACAGTGAGGTTGAGGAGAGCAGCGAAGATGTCAGGGGCCAGGCTGCCCAGGGCATTGTGCTGCAGCTGCAGCCTCTGCAGCACCCTCAGCCCGGTGAAGATGCCAGATGGCAGCTCCTCCAGCCGGTTACCATCCAGGTGGAGCTCAGTCAGCTGGCCAAGCGCCTTGAAAGCGCCGGGGGGCACCTGCACCAGCAGGTTGTCGCTGAGCTTAAGGAGGCGGAGGGCAGCAAGTGGGGTCAGCAGCCCATCCGGCAGCTCAACCAGGGCATTCTGCGAGAGGTCCAGGGCCTGGAGCTGCCGGAGCGGCTGGAAGATGCTGGGAGGCAGTGCCCTGATCCTGTTCCCAGACAAGCGCAGGTCCTGCAGGTGGCATGCAGCGGTGAAGAACCCTGGCTGCAAGGAGCTGATGGCGTTAGCACCCAGGGAGAGCTTGCTGAGGCTGGTCAACCCCATCAGCACCCCAAGGCTGACTGCTGGCAAGGGGTTTCCTGACACCTCCAGCTCAGTGAGGCTGGGCAGTCCCTGAAAGGCACCAGCCTCCAGCTCCTGGATGTTGTTGTTGAGGAAGACCAACTTGGTGAGGGTGGTGCTGGAGCCCAGGGCCCCCCTGCGGATGCTGCTCAGGTCTGTCTCCACAAAGAAGAGCTGGGTGGCACTGCCTGGGAGGCCCGCCGGGATCTCACGCATCTTCTCATCTGAGCAGAAGACTTTGGAGGCGTCGTAGCACTGGCAGGTGTGGGGGCAGGATAGGGGCAGCCCCCTCACCAGCAGGGACCCCAGCCCCAGCACGTAGATCACCAGCCTGCGCTGGAGAAGGAGCCAAACCTCACCCACTGCTTTGACAAGGCAGAAATCTGCACCCACAGGCGGGCATTGCTGGGGATGGAGCATCCACAGCCATAAATGCAGCTGGATCAAATTCTGGGACACCACCAGCATGGGCAGCTGCCCTGGCCATGAGACATCCCTCCAGCCCTGCCTGCCTCCACCACCCCAGTGCTCCCCTTGCAGGAACAGGGAGTGCTTCCCTCCCAGATCTCTCCCCAAGGTTCTTACCCTGTGCCCCAGCCTGCCCTATGACAACCAGGGTAGTGCCACCCTCATCAAAGGTCCCCACATTCTGCAGAGCAGCGACTGAGGTGGGACCTGTGTGGGTCCATGGGAGTCTTGGGGGAAACTTGTAGCCTCATGAGATGTCTGCACGGGCACAAAGCCAGGCTCTGGGGCAAGGGAGCATGTGAAGCACGGGGCTGTGCTGCATGCAGTGGGTGACGGGTACAATGCTGCAGGGCTGATTTGCACTCAGTGGCAACAGGAGTGGACTCCACTGTTCATATTTCTAATTGCCCATTGGGTACTTCTTTTGCCACAAACAATCAGAGTAGCATCAACCCTGCCCACGGGATATTCAGTCTGACCAAAGACCTATTCCCAGTCCATGAGAGGCACTTTTTGAGGCAGTGACCTCCAGACCTCTACCAGTCTCTCCCTACCCGGGATACATGCCAGTGCCGCCTTATGGTGGGAGATGTTGCCCACCCCATAGCAATGCCCAACTGCAGACACCCCACATCATTAGGGCTATCCTAGACTTACACCAGCAGTCGAGAGCAGCACTGGGCTTGGCCTTTCCACAGTCTATGTTGTTTTCACCAGAGCCAACAGTGGCTCCCACCCATTCCAGTCCCCCCCCTGCTCCCCCCCAACTACCCGAGCAATTTGGCTTACCAAGCGTGGCATCGTGGAGGTGGTCACCAAACCTGTGGCAGGTTTGCAGGGATGCTGCTTGCTGACATGGGAGAGTATTTTCTGTGGCGGATGGGAAGCCAGCTGACGAGCTGTTCCTGCGGGGGCGGAGCTGCCCCTCACTGCTTATCGGCAACAACAACCCGTGTCCTTGGAGCATTTCGAAAAATAACCCGGCCCCAAAGGGACTGGAGGTGAGGCCAGAGGCAGCCACTCGTGAGCATCCTGGCAAGGAAGTGGGGTCCTGGCTCCGGACATCCACTGGTCCAGGGACTGTGGCAGGGCACTGCTGTCACAAGTGGCTCCAATCCCACACCGAGATCAGCATGCCTCTTCCAGAAGCCCCCCTAAGAGAGCCCCAGGACTTTACTATTAAATCTCACTGGGAAATGGTGCTAGAAGCATCTCTGCCATGAGAGAGGGGACCAGGCACAGCTTAGCAAATGATGGTTGGACTTGATGATGTTAGAGGTCTTTTCCAACTTTAATGATTCTGTGATTCCATGGGGAAGGGACCACTCTGGGACCATCAGGATGACAACAGAGGTTTTGCATCCTAGCCAATGGTGGGACGGTGATGGACCCATGGACCAGCTGAACTTGCTAGGAGTTTCAACCTGCCTGGGGGAACAGCACGCGCTACCATAAGGGCTGCATTGGAAGGGCCTTGTATTGGAACAGGCTGCAGTGGCAATTGAGGCAGCCCCAGAGCAGGAGGAGGGACATTTTACTGCATTAAGCTGGCCTGAAGGAGCAGACACTGATACACAGAAAAACTCAGCTGGCACAATCCAGTGGCAGCCAGCTGTGAAGAGAGCCAAGCAAGCTCCCCACCACCGCAGCAGTGGATTGCACAGAATGCAGTCAGTGTCTCCATCGAGAAGCTCACTGAGGTCTCAGCTCACTCTGCAAAAGCCATCTGCTGCTGTTGAATGGCTGAGCCCTTCTTGGTCTCTCACCTGAGGCTCGAGTCCAGGAACCAGCAAGGGCTCTGCAACCACAGCCTACTAACCCCATCCCAACCCCATCAGGCTGGGCAGGCTTTTCCTCAACACTATAAAAATCTCTCAGGAGTGGAAATCAAGCACAGCTCCTGACCATGCTGGATCATTCCCCTGCTGTGCACCACAAAGTGAATAAAGAACTTTGGCACTGAGGGTGGACAAAGGCACTTTAATGGAGAGGTCACACATCAGCACCCAATGGCACCATGACAGTCTTGTGTCTCCTGCTACCATGCAGGACCCAGCCCAGCAGAGTGAACCATCATGTGCACCAGTGTGGAGCTACTTGTACCAGTGCTGCCTTCCGGAGGTGCTGTGAGCAGCCACCACTGTGGGGTGGACACTGAGTGTGACCCTTGTCTCATGCAGCAATCCTCAAGCAGCCTGGTGCTGCTGCACCTCACACAGAGAGGTGAGCTGGACTCTGTGGCTGTGCTATGGCTGGAGATGGGTGGATGCAGGTGCTGTGGGGAGATGGTGTGGCACCCATTTGTGAATTGCAGAGCAGCCAGCACTTACTGACCCCCACACTGTGTGCTGCCAGCTTCCCCACTGCCCAAGAGCTGTGAACAGGCAGGGGGACAGGGCACATACAGGAGGGCACTCAAGAGGAAAGCAGACGATAAAGAAGCTTTGGCAAGCAGTGTAGGAACAGACTGCTCACTAGCTAGAAAAGGATGCACCTGCCGCTGCAGACACTTCCCACCCATCATCCCACTACTCTAACTCTCCCTGCAGCAGGGCCAGGACAAGCCCATCAGCACCTCACAGAGCTGAGGCAGGGGGCTGCAGACAGGGTCATGGCCACAGCAGGGTCAGCACCAGCATGCAGTGAGGGTGGGGGGGCTACCCCTTCCCCCCAATTCCAGCACCCTGCCCTGTGACTCTCTTGGCTGGAAGTGCAGGAGGGGAGCAGGAGAATGCCAGGAGCAGGGGAGGGTGCTGGCTGTGCTCTGGCCTGCCCTGCCTGCAGGCAGGGAGGGTAGCTGGGACGCGGATGAGGCATTCAAGGGTGGATCAGTCTGGCAGCAGCTGAGCCCCGCAGAGCAGCACAAGGACATGGAGGTGTCCTGGGGCAAAGGTGCTCCCTCGGCTCCTGGCCCAGCATGATGGCTTGCACTGCCTGTCCAGGCAGGGACAGGGGGGAAAGCACGGCAAGGGCAGAGGGTGAGGAAGAAAGGCTGGGCAGGGCTGAGGGCAGCAGACAACATGAGAGTAGCAGCACTGCAGGGAAGGATGCAAGCTGAATGATGGGGAAGTCCTGTTATTTGGGGTAAGCACCATCATGGCCAAGCCTGTGGCTCCTGGCTCAAGGAGCCCCTCTCAGCACCCCACACCCCAGCTGCCAGACCCCAGGCAGGGAATGAACACAGAGGCTGAACTGTGGGCAGGAGGGGCTGGGGATAGAGGGCAGCCACAGGACCTCACCCAGGGGGATTGCCCTGCAGCAGAGTAGAGGCAGGGCAAAGCACAGCAGGACAGTGGTACATGCAACACACAGTGTGATGCTGTCCCATCCCAGTCATCAAGGACAGCTGATACAGAGCCACTGTCATGTCCCTTGGCCCCACAGAGAGGGGATGCTCCACAAGCACCTCTCCCCCTGGGGTCTGCCACACACTCAGGCTTCATTTGGTGCCTTCATCCTCATAAGCACCATGTGGCTCTTCTTCCTACAGCCATAGACCACCAGTGCCACCAGAGCAGCGAGCAGGGCCACACACACCAGCACAATGACTGCTACCACCACCCCACTCTGTATGCGTGTCAGCCCCCACTGCCCCCTCTCCTCCTCCTCCTTCTCCTCCTCCTTCTCCTCCTCCACCTCCTGTGGGGAGACCGGCAGCCCCGTGGGGGGCTCCGTCCAGGTGCCTTCTGGTGATGCTGCCTCAGACGTATGAACAGGAAGCTGGGTGCTCGGATAGGGGGAGGCAGTGGGGGGCTGGGGCTCGAGGAACTGGTCCTGTGGCAGCTCAGCAATCGGGGTGCCCCTCAGGGCAGGAGGCTGAGCACACAGTGGGGGTATCTCACCCACCTTGTGGGGGTTGGCCTTCAGCCAGCCCTGCAAGGGCAGGATGCCCTTGTCACAGCGCCAGGAGTTGTTGTGCAGCCTCACTTCTCGAAGAGTAGTCAGGGGCGAGAAGATGCCGGCAGGCAGGTACTCCAGGGCATTGAAGTGCAGCTGCAGGTGCTGCAGCCCAGGGCTGGCTCTGAAGAGGCCCCGTGGCAGTGCCTGCAGCTGGTTGTGGTGCAGGGAGATGTTCTGCAGCTTGGGCAGCCCCTCCAGCATCCGGGCATCCAGGCGGCGCAGGGCATTGGAGTGCAGCGACAGCTCCAGTAGCTCCTCCAAGCCCTGGAAAGCCCCCAGTGCCACCGACCGCAGCCGGTTCTTGCTGAGAACCAGGAGCTGCAGCTGGGTGAGATTGCTGAAAACGGCAGTGGGGAGGGTGGAAAGCTCATTCTCATAGAGCCACAGCTCCCGCAGGTTGGGCATGGGGCCAAAGGCACCGGGGGAGATGTCCCGCAGGCGGTTGACATGCAGGGTGATCTTGGCAAGGGAGCGCAGGGGCAAGAAGATGCCACTCGGCAAGGTGGTGAGGAGGTTATTGGACAGGTAGAGCTTCTGCAGGTTGCTGTTGTGCACGAAGAGCTCCGGGGACAGTGTCTCCAGCTGGTTCTGGTGCAGTCCCAGCTCCTGCAGCTCTGGCAGCCCATCAAAGGTGCCTACTGGGATCTCCCGGAGCCGGTTCTCATAGAGCCGCAGCACCTGCAGCTGTGCCAGCCGCTCGAAGGCCCGGGGTGGCAGGTGTTTGATGTTGTTCCTGGCCAGGTTGAGCTTGGTGAGGTGGGTGAGCTGATCGAACACCCCCTCCTGCAGGTCCTGCAAGTTGTTCCCGTGCAGCTGTAGCTCCTTGAGGTTGCTTAGGTGAGCAAAGTGGGAAGGCTCAACCTGGAGGATCTGGTTACTGGAGAGGAGTAGAGACTCCAGCTTGTCCAGAGGCTCGAAGACCTGCACAGGGAGCTCCTGTAGCTTGTTGCTGGCCAGGCTGAGGTAGCGCAGGTCGGGCAGGTGCTGGAAGGCTCCAGGGCTTATGCGTGACAGGTTGTTCTTCTCAATGCGCAGCCCGATGAGCAGAGAGGCGTTGCCAAAGGACACGTCACCCAGCTCAGTGATGCGCGTGTTGATGATCTGGAGGGTCATGGTGTTCGCAGGGATGGGGCTGGGGACCATGGTGATGCCAGCACCAGAGCATTCCACCTGGGCAGTGCGGATGCACTGGCACTGCTCTGGGCACTGGCCACCAGCCAGCTGGATGCCCACCAGCAGCAGCAGCCACAGCTGCCAATCTCCCTGCTCCATTAAGCCTGCAACAAAAACAAAGGTGGGGGTTTAGTCCCTGCAATTTCCCAGTTCCCAGGGCCACTGCCTGGGATCCGTACTGCATTCTCCCTGGAAAAGGCCACCAAGGATGAGGCCATCCTGCCCATGGCAACGAGGCAGAAGAGGGCAGGTGAGGAGGGCTGGGGGCAGGTAGGGCTTAGCATAGCCCAGGCAGGAATGCAAAGGGAGGCAGAGCTTGGGGCCACAGTGCCTGGCTGCAATACCACAGCTATTAGTGGCATCCCACCTCTCTTGGCTCCTCTGGCAGCCAGGAGCATGATTTCCTGTTTTAGAGTGTGGCAAGATGCTACCACCAGCACTGGCCTTCTGGCACAATCAAACAGCCCAGACCTTCACCAGAGCTGGCCTGGGGCACCCACAGCCCACAGCCACAGAGGTCCCAGGGATGTTGGGCACTCATCCCAGCACCCAAAGCACTCTTCCAGCTCTGCCTGGCAGTGAGCAGCTCTGAGCTCTTGTAGCAGAGCCAAGAACAGTGTCAGCACCCACAGCCTAGGCACGCTTTAGCTCCAGTCCTGCAGGAGCCTGGGTCAACAGAACCCTTGCCAGCTCCCCAGCACAGGCTGGGCACAGAAGTGGCCCTGTCTTCACCCCATTCCCAGCAGAAGGTCTCAGCCCTGACTGATTTTTGCCATGAGAGCAAGGTGTTAGGTGTGGGCATCTGTACACAGGCTGGTCCAGGGGCAGGGCCCAGGGAAGCAAGGGCTTTACAGTGAAGTTCTCCATTGACTGACAAGCAGACACTGTGGACACCTCTCCTCCGGCTTGGGAGCTGCCTCCCTCCCTAGATTAAAGCAGTGGCCTTATGCCAGGCTGGCATGAAGCATTCCCCTTCTAACACATTCAAATGGCACGAGGGAGGAGGAGAACTTGCAGCTCCATCAGCTCCGAGCATGGCTCAGCCAGACAGGTGAGTCCAGCAGCACAGGGGTGCAGCCACAGTGCCCCGGCTGGCACAGCACTCCGGGGTGCTGAAGCACAGTCCCTACTCTTCACCCTGCACTTCCTCCAAGGAACACGCTTGCTCTCAGGCAGGGAGGGAGGAACCCTCCATAAGCCATATGGAAACAATCTGCATCCAAGAACAGCTTTGTTTATAGTGAGCCATTTATAAACTTCCCCAAAGGCTCAGCACATCAAAAGCCCTGCTCATGTCACTCCCTGGTAATGCAGTGCAGAGATCATCCATACTGGAGAGACCTTCAGGAAAGGCAGCTGGAAACAATTGACAGCCCTTTTTCTTCTAGGGACAAAAAACTTGCACACCAAGAGACTGAACATTCCTTACTGCTCAGCCCCTCAACATCACGCTGCTCCCAACATCAGCCCCTCAGCATCCCACTGCTCCTAACATCAGCCCCCCAAAATGTTACCTTGCCCCCCCTTAATTTTCTTTATTGGTCATTATTTGGGATATGTTGCCCATGTAACTCTTTCAGCTCCCACAGTATCTAAGCAGTCTCACTTTTTTAGAGAAGCCTTGCAAGATAAACATCTCCATCAAATCAAAAAGTGCTGAATGCGCAGATCCCACCGCTGCCCCACCAACCCTCAAAGCTGCCCTGGGAATCCCCAAGACCCGGGGCTGCTCACAGGAGCAGTAGCAGAGAGGAGACTTACCCAACTGTCCTGCAGCCACAAATGCCGAGTGAGCACAGCTCTGTGCTGGCAAGAGAGCTGAATGTGGTTCATGCTTCCCCTCCCAGTATATAACCCGTCCAAATCAATGAATCAGCACAGGGGCAGTGTCAAGGTTAGGGAAAGCGTTGGAGCAGAGTTGTTTCCAACTCCTATTTCCTCGTCAGAGCAAGCATCTCAAGGATGGAGTTTTCCTCTCCTGAGGATGGCCCCATGAACACGCTGCTCAGACAGTGTAGCAACCTGGCCCTAGGAACCTTCTGGTCCCCAGTGGGATACAGCGGGGTGCCCTTCACTGGCACAAGTTCACACTGGGGCTGCTCCATGGCATCACCTCAGCACACACACAGCACTTGCCTCCCCTTCTATGGCTGCTGCAAGTGTCAGGATCTCTAGCTGTGCTCCAGCCCACGGCCACCAGAACAGGGAGAACCCCAGCACACTGACCGTGTGCACGCCACAGCTTTCATTCCCCCACAGCCACAGGCCAGGAACCCAAAAACATACACTCCAAGCTCTGTACTGTGGGCAACCAGCCCTGCCAGGAAAGCAGACACCACACCAGCGTCAGCAGCTGTGCAGGTGTCAGCCTGGGGCGAGGCTGCTTCAGTGAGCTCTCAGCAAGCCAAAGCACTTCCCACTAGCCATGAGGAACATTTGGGCACTGAGGAACACCCATTGCAGGTATCCCTGCAACCCCAGAGCAGCACATCCACTGGGAAGTGGCTGCCACTGTTCTGAACCGTCAGCAGTCCTGACACACAGGTGATGGAGCCTAGCAGGCAGTGGTATTTGGGAAACATCCAAGCCACTTGTTCAGGGGCATCTGACGCCACCCCGTCCCTGCCCTGCCCCTCCAGCCCACATGGTTGCCTTTGGTCCCCACCACCTAGCCCAGACCTCTGACCTCGCCCACCTCTCCAGAGCAGTCCCAGTCCTGCAGCTACCAGGAACGGATATTCTGGAGGAAGCAGCTAAGGAAAATCAGCATATGTGGTCCCTTTGGGCTTCCTGGAGCCAGAGCAGTCCCGTGCTAACCACGAGGCAGCTGGAACTTGCCTGACCACATCTAATCCCTTCTGAGCCCACCCATGTTTCCACTGCTTGCAGCAGCCCCTGCTCAGGTCCCAGCTGGTGCTGACAAGCTGCTCAAGATGGGAACAGCATGGGCTGCTGTTGGAGAAGGGGGAGGAAGGCAGCCTCCATACCCACACTGGAGCACGTCATGCTGTGAGGGGTGGGAGGGTGCAGGGCAGCGGAAGGGACACTGATCCTGTTCAGAGAGGTGACCAGACCAGAACAAACACCAAACTGCAGGGATGGAGAGCAGGCTTCCCAGACAGTCTTGGAGGGAGAAAACAGGGATCGTGGGAAGATATTAGGGAGCAGGACCTCAGTCAGAGGCAACTGCCACCACTGTCAGATCGCATGGGGGGCCTGGCTGTCATAGGACATGCTGGATGGCCATGGACACCTCACCAGCTGAGGAGTGAGCACAGAGGCTGAAACTATCTCCCAGCCATGCTCCCTGTCTGGTCCAGGGCAAAACCCAGACATTTGGGCTCAGAGAAGGGGCATTTTGAAAACACCACCCATCAAGTGCTCTAGCTCATACTCTGTTGACACAGCATATCTTCCCAGAACCATGGTTCCCAAAATAATCTCCCTGCTTCCTTGACAACAAGGCAGCTGGAAGTCAGGGAGCAGGCGTGGGAGCTACCCACTCCCTGCAGCTGTGGCACAAAAGCAGGGCTCTGCTGGCCTTATCGGTGGCTCTGTCTGCCCACTGCCCGTGCTGCTGGGCTCCTGCCTGCTCTGACTCATCCAGAAGCACACAGCTTTTCAGCAAGGCAACACAGAAACTAAATCCCAGCATTTCCAATGCCCCAAGCCCAATTTGACAGAGGATTTTCCTCCTTCCAAGCAGTGCTGCCCCAGGGCAGACAGGGACTCAGTACCTGGGTACCCTCAAACAGCCTGCCCTACAAGAGGGGCAATCGGATTATGGTCCCTACTACCATGCAGAATGCCTAGAGTTTCAGAGAAGTCCAGGAAACAGCCTGGACAAAAACCCTGCTGCCTCTACCCAGGCCTTGGGAACCTGGCTCTGTCTGGGAAGGATGAATATTTTCAGGACATCTCTAAAAATAAAGAATGACACAAGCCTGTGCACTATGCCCGCAGCCACTCCCGCTCCCGGAGGTGAGTGCATGCATGGGAGCTTGTCCCAGGCTACTCACAAGGCAGAGAAGCAGAGAGTGTGAGAGCAGCACAGACACACCCCACACATTTGGAGGAGAGAGGCAGCTCCCAAGACAGCATAAGGATATGACTGAGGGTGAGATTAGCATTTTGCAGAGGGAGGCTGCTCCACATAGCCAGGAGCTCACATAGCACTGGATGGAATGAAGCAAGTCTCATGCTGCAGGAAAAGTCCCAAGTCCAGCATTGCTTTGTGGACATTTCCCACTCCCAGCCACACCAGCCAGAGGCTCAACCCCCCCTCCCCGACGAAGCTTAGGATGCCTTGGACCCACTGCCATATCCCTGTGCCTCCAAGGAGACTATGGAGCCCCAGAAGAGCAATATCACTTATGGTTGGGGAGGTCTGCTTGCTACAGGACAGCAGAACAGTCCTATGTCTGTCTGCCCACGCTGGCACTGCTCCAGCACATCCCCACAGTGAGGGTGGCAGATGCAGCAAAGCTGGGCAGCTCTGAATCACCAAGGGACTTGCAACTGCTTGGAAAAATTCATGTAATCACTAAAATTAGTAGCTTGTTGGCTTGGCTGGGAGAGCACATTGTTCATCTGCCAAGCTCCTGAGCACGCTCACACACACCACACAGCCCCAGCTCCCCCTCAGTCCCTGCTCCCTGCACACCTTCAGCTCCTGGCTAAATTGGCTCCCTGGGTGGGACGGGACATCCCCAGGCCCTGCCACTCCCCACAGTGCAGTGCTGGGACCCCCTCAAGTTACTTTGCACAGCTGCAAAATTCCTGCCCTGCTATGAGAAACCCCTATGTTGGCCCCCAGTTCTTACAGAGACCAGCTGGCCCCAGGCATCCAGCCAAACTCTACTCTGCTGAAGAGGAGGAGGAGGGTGGAGGGCAGGACTAGGGGCCATGGAGGGGATCCTCTCCATGTTGCAGTGTGGTGGAACACCTCTGGGCCTGAGCCCTGCAGCAGGACCCACAGGCTCATGCCACAGCTGAGGGGTGAGGGAAGGGGCATTAGTCTCTCAGGGACTGGTGCTGGGTCTCCCTTAGAGAAGCACCAGCAGCCCCTGCTTCATCACATGCCCACCCTAATTCCTTGAGGAACCCAAACCAGACAGGTCAGCGATCCAGCCCCGGGGGCATTTTCAGCTCCCTGCTGGCGAATGAAGGGCCAGGGCTGCTTCACTGGTCATGGTTAGATGCATCTGCCTCAAGGGATGGGGACATGTGCTGTCTTCCGTCTGAAAGTGCTTATACAAGGTGGGAGCTTTGGGAGGGAGCAGCAGCCCTGGTCCCTCCAGGATGGTAGCAGGGATGCCCTTCAGGCTAACCTGCATCCAAGCACCAGTACCAGGCCCACCACAACCCTCCTGGAGCTCAAGGAAAATGGCCTTTGGGATCTCAAGCACCAGTGGGGCTCACCCCACCAAGCAGAACCGCCTCCTCCAGGCCCGGCCCTGGCCCAAGCGAGAGCAGAAGCACACAGGGCTTGGCGCAGGCTCAGCGCAGTACTAGGCTGGAAGGAATGTGGGGCTCGCGGCCAAGTCCGCCTGGAGAGATAATCCGAAGCGGAAAGAGCTTGTTGATGAGTGCTGTGAGAGGGGGGAAGGAACGGCTGGAGCAGGAGGCGATGGTGGGGGGCTTGTGCACTGCAAGGTGTTTGCTGGACCAGCTTCACCCTGTTCTCCGTCTCTCTAAAGCCCCACCACAAGACCAGTACCTCAGGGACCTCATCCCGGTATCCAAAGGGGCAAGGGACCCCATTTTTACGCAGCGGAAGGCAACAGAGGAGTGTTCAGCAGGCTGCAAAACTGCTGCGAGCCATCACTGGCTCCCTGCCCCGAGCTTTTTCTATCGAGAGAGACACAAAAGCACAGCTGGAAGCCTGGCATGTCAGTCCTACAGCAGTGATTGCACAGGAGGGGCTGAGCTCCGTGGTGGATGGCTCCGGGTGATCCTGGAACAGCAGCCCCCCCATCCTGTAGTGAAGTGGGACTCACCCACCATGGTCCAAGCAAGACGCTGTGCCAGGATTTATCCATCCATGAACACCCAGAAAAGAAAGGAATGTGAATCCAGACTTTGGCTATGAAAATGGAGGCATAACACCTCCCTAGCTTGCCCATCCCTAGAAGGGACAAACACGAGGTTCATGCCACTGTGAGAATCTGTAAACATTGGAAGCCCCAGCCTTGTCTAGAGGGTACACGCCTTTGGCTGTGTCTCCTCTCAGCTCTTTTGTCATCCCTAGGAAATGCTCCTGTATCAAGGCTGCTAAATCAGCAGCCCCAGGCAAGACCTGCTGGTCAGAGACCCGGAGAAGTCACAGTCAGTGCTCCATATCTTCAGGGAGAAGCTCCCAGAGCTCTTGTCTCACAGCCAGCTGTCACACACACTCCTGAAGCACTGCTGAGTGTCTTCTCCAAGCACATCTGCCACCACCCAGCTTCTCTTTGCCAGCAGGAGAGGGAAGATCCAAGATATAGGCTCTGATCTTGCTGCTGTGATGGAGAGCTGAGCTGCATTTTCCAGGCAGCTGCCTGAGCTTGCTGCCCTCTGCAAGTAGTGGCAAGGGTCCTCCAGCAGTTCCTGGGCTCATGGGGGCAGAGGTGGGATGGAAAGGACAGGGACACCAGGGACACAAGCAAAGGACAGGGGTGCTGATAGCTTGGAAGCATCTGGCAGTGGCTGGGAAACAGGCAGAGCTTCCAGCACTATGGCTAGGAAAGGAGAGTGACTTTTGTAGTGACATCAGGCTGGAAATGCACTACATACTCCCATGACTTGGCACAGGATGGGTCAGAGCTTCCACTGCTTCAGGATTTCCTGCAGCAGAGAGAACAGGAGCAACTGCCACAGCAACAGGCATTTCAGGTGATGAGCGAGGTATGACTGTGCTGGCAGAGCCAGCCTGGCAGTGTCACACTCCAAGCACTCCCAACTAGGATGTGGTCCCAGAAAAAACTCCTGGACTAAGAGGGCTGGATAATATGCAGGGCTGTCAAACATGACTCTACACCCCGTACAGGAGCCAAGAGCACGGAGACGACCCCCTCAGCCACTGTGTGCATTTGTGCTTTGCATTCACTCTTTCCACAGTAGCCAGGACTCGCTGGACCAGGGATTAGGTACCTTCAGCTCTTCCAACCCACTGTCTCCCCAACCTGGTGGCAAAGGCTGGGCAGTAGATCATGGAGGCCTGGGATGCAGGGACATAGAAATGTCTTGCCAATACACCAGCAAGGGCAAGGGATTAGTGCCTTGAGGCAGCCGCAAGGCAGCTGCAGTTTCCCCAGAAACCCCCTGCTGCCTTCCTGCCTGCCATAGCTGCATCCCACTGACCTGGAAAACTATGCCTTCTCTGAGAAAAACAGAGATGGAGTATAAATAAGGATATCCTCAGAATTTTCAGGCCAGGGAGTTTTGCAGGAAGGGCTGAGCTCTGTTAAGCAAAGAACAATGAATCAGAGGCAGCTCAATACAGGACACCTCAGAGGAAGTTAAACACCCCAGGCACTCATTGCTCCAGCCTTTTGTTGTCTGATGACTTCACTTCCCCGTCTGGCTCAAGCATGGGGAAAGCCCGATGACAGCATGTGAAGAGGAGTCATACTCCTCTTCGCACTTGCCTGTATGCAGCCGCCTGCCAGAGCCCCCGTGTGCCAGAGCTGGAGCTCAGTGACTTCGTGCGGGAGCCAAGGAACAGCGTGAGGGCCCAGCTGGCCCCACTGCAGGGCTGGGACAGCCAGAGAAGGGTTCAGAAAGACAGCAGCTGGTGCTGCCCCACTGCCCTCCCTGAGGTTGGACATCAGGACACCCACATAGTGAGCAAACTGGTGCTTTTTCTTAGAAATCAGACATTGCATCCAAGTGCCTGGAGCCAGGAGAACACTTCCTTCACCAAGGCGAACAACCATCAGCATGGCTTGTAGAACCATTTCCTTGCTAGTTCTGACTGTACTGATCTGCCTGCGTGGCACCATATGACAGTGCTGAAGCTGGCACAACACTAGGTGGTCATTACAGCTGTCCAACCAAGAACCTAAATTTGTAACAACTGTCTCCTTTTAAACACTAGCATGCAACCACCCAGAGCCACCACCAAGAGAGTTTCCTCTTGGTTTTGTGCTTCTCTCAAATGTATTGTAATAAAAATTCTACAGCATCTGTTTATGAATCCAGTCACAGTTTGCTTTGCATCAGTTGCAGTGACTGGGATTTCTGCTTCTGTAGAGATGGCTCCAACTCCCATTTAGCAAGGCTTACTAAATTTTGTTAAACCTCAGGAGCAAGACAATGGTCATTTAACACCACAGAAACACACTGTCACTTTTCACAGCCTGGAAGAGGAATTTCAAGCCCAGCAGCAGAGCACCCTGAAACAAAGCAGTAATACTTTATTCTCACTGCCTAGAGTAACATATAGAAGGAAACCAGCCACAAACCTGCAGCAAATGCAAGCTTTCTGCACCTCAGGTCTGTAAATGTGCCATTTTATGGCCATCCAGAAAGTCCTCAATAGTTAGAAAGTCAGTACAACTAAAAAAGGATGTCTGGTGTGCAAGCTCTCTGGCCCAAGGAGCCAGGGAACCACATCCAAAGGATTTTAAGTACAACATCAGAGCTTTAAAGAACAAGCTAAGTCACATAATTAAGATAAAAAGCTAGTAGTTAAATCCAAGAGCTACCAAAGCACAGGCAATCTGACAGCTACCAGTCTACTTACAAACTAAAATATTCATATAATTCAAATAATAACATTTCAGTATAAACACCAAACCTCACACTATTGTCTTGTAGTTGCCTTTGCATATCAACACTTGAAATGGCTGGAAGTCAAGGAGTAACACTGTGTAACAGGGTAAAAAAGTAGCGAGACTGAAAATGCTACTGCACACTCCAAGATGATGGAGTTGCATACATTCCCCAGCCAATTTCAAAATGGTGGTGACCCTTCAAGGCCCTCAGTTCAGGCAGGCTCTCTGTTACTTGGCTGCACACCTGTTTGGCTAGCCAAGCCCAGGAGAGACCATCCCTTCCTCTCCCAGCTCAGTCAAGACCAGAACTCAAACCAATACATTCCTGTGGAGCCTTAGCTGCAGTCTTGTGCATCTGCCTGTTATTCTGGTTTCAAGATTCCCTGCATCATGCAGCCAGTAACACCTTGTATTTTCAGACCACTGGTCAAAGGATGAAAGTGTTTACTTAAAATTCAGAGCTGTAGTAACTTTACAAAGTTTCCAAAACCCATTCCCAAACAAACAATAAAATATGTCAAGATTATATTTTCCAGCCCAGCATCTTCCTCTGCTGTTAGCTTTAAATGGTACCCATTCCTCATACCACATCCTGGAAAGGGGCTACGGACAGAAAGCAAAAGCTGAGACTTGCATGTAGCATTTTGCCCACATCCCCCTTGTTAAAAGGTCCTTCCCAGCATCTCCTCCCCAAAATACCATTTGTTTTCTCAATAAGAAGACAAAACATTACAGGCAGTATAAGGCATAATAGCATTTAGAGCACTTTGGGCAATCTCTAAAGCACGGTTAAAGCCATGTTCCTGTGCAGACCCCTGCGCTGATGTCCCTCCATGTGAGCACTAGGCAGGCAGCGGCGTCCAGCAGGGCCAGGGCTGAGGGCCAAAGCAGGAAACCCACAGCACACATGTAGAGGTGACCACAGGTAGTTTCAGCTCTCCCTGTAGGTTCATGCACCAGCGATTACAGCCACTTCTGGCAAACGCTGTTACGTATATAGAAGTACATTTTCATTACACTGTAAAGATAAGGTCTTTATGGTCCTCGCTATGATGATTTATAATCCAGATCTGAATCAAGTGGCAACTGCTCAAAATGCATCCAAAGCAATGCTTCTAATCCTCTCTTGAGCTAGTATGCTCTATCTTCTTAACAATCTTATCAGAACTACAGGCCAAGCAGGAGTATTTCTGGAGTGCAAGAGTTGCCTGGTTTTACCCATCACATACAGACTGAGCAAAATGGTTACAGTCTGGAGCGCTAAAATCAAACTGTGAAGGCACAAGAATAGCTGGCAATAAGCAATTTTGGTGTTAAAATAGGGTTTAGCACTCCTGTGGGCTGGCAACTCATCCGACCAGACAAGAGTAGTTAAATCCATTCCTCTGATACTGTTGGTTTTTGCTATGATGCTGGGAGAAGTTGGGATTGGAACATCTGAGAAATAAAATGCAGGTTGTCCAAAATCTTCAACATAGGAGTAGGTAAAACCTGGAGTTTCAGGAGGAATTGATGTGGGTGTGCTGCTATCCACATCGGACACCGCTGTTACAGAACTCTCCCAAGATGATCGTAGGTGCTCTGTCACAGGAGATGGGAAGGTCTGGGAATAAGTTGAGGTGAACATCTGATATGTAATGGCTGTGCTTGGCAGACACTTCAGGTCATCAATGGTTAGAGCCATGACAGAAATATTCTGCAGCGCCAGCGGGCTGTGGCACATTAGAGATGGCACATTTTTAACTATCTCTGTGCTCTTTTGGAGCCACTCTCGAAAGCCAAGAATTTGGCAGTCGCACTTCCAAGGGTTGCCATCAAGAACAACTTCTTGCAGCTCAGGTAAAGCAGTAAAGAAGTCTGCAGGAAGAGACTGCAGCTTAGTACTATTCAGGTAAACTTTCTGGAGGTGCTTGAGATTATGAAAGAGGTTTCTAGGAAGAACCTCAAGCCTCGTATCAAATAGGGAAATGTTCTGCAGTTTCTGAAGGCTCAGAAAGATGTCCTCTGGCAAACTGGAAATATTACTTGTATGCAGAGAAAGGCCCCGCAGTTCATTCAAGCCACCAAATACATTTCTAGGAAGAACTGTAAGCTCTGGGTTAAAACTCAGCACAAGAAGCTCTAAATTTGTCAAGTTCCTGAACACAAAATCTGGTATTGTTGAGAGCTTTGTGTGATACAGCCACAGGCTACCAAGATGCCTCATTTCTCCAAACAATACTTCTGGAAGAGACTTCAGTGGGTTCCCATATAAGGTCAGTTTACACAGGTCATGCAAGTGCAAAAAAAGCCCAGAAGGCAAAATCTCAAGCTTGTTTCTGGACAGTGTCAGGCGTCTCAGTTTATGAAGACAATGAAATGCATCAGGGGCGATGGACTGGATCTTATTGCAATGCAGGAAGAGTTCCTGCAGCTCCGTAAGGCTGTCAAACATACCAGGCTCTACTGAAGACAGCCTGTTAAAATACAGCATCAGCTTCTCAAGCCTGGCTAATGCACTGAATATATTTCTAGGCAGTGCTGCTAAGTAATTTCTTGACAAGTTCAGTACTTTGAGTTTGGTAAGATTCTTCAGCACACCACTGGGAAGTGCTGCTAGTTGATTTTTGTTCAAGTAAAGCTCCTCCAAACTAGCTAGTTTGTCAAACAGATTTTCCTCAATGGATTTCAATCTGTTACTTTCGATGATCAGTTGCTGAAGCTGCATCATGTCATCAAACACTTCTGGAGGAAGCTCAACAAGCTTATTATCTAGCAGTTTGAGGACTTTTAGCCCTCTCAAGCCTTTAAAAGCCATTGGTGAAACCAGAGAGATGTTGTTTGAAGACAAGATGAGATGCTGCAGTTCTGCCATCCTAGAAAACACATCCTGCAAGTATGGCACATTAGTGTTCGTTATGTGAATTTGTGTCATGTTGCAAGGCAGATTTAACGATTCCAGATCTTTTATGTGAGGACCAGAACAATGAATTGCATGTTTTGAAGAGCAGTCACACTTCTCAGGACAAACAGATGCATCCAACTGGAAGAAAAGCTTGATCATCACTGACAAATGGAACACCAACATCCTTGCTGAAGGGCCAGAAACATTAGCTGTTACAAGACATAAAAGAAAGTCAGGATTTGATCACAGGTAGTTAACTTAGCAGCTCACAAAGATGTGTGATTATATCATAAAAACCTGGAAATATGGGCAACATTTTTCTTAGCTTGAAAGCAAACTTCAAAATCTCTGTTACTGTTGACTGTATTTCTAAGCTGCCTAGCTTACACTGAGAAGTACAGATGAAGGTCTTCTGTAAATCAATTATTCCTTGTTTACTTTTGTACTAGTCACATATAATAAAAGCATACAAAAATCATAATGAAACTCTAAGTAGTCATAAGACATGTATTTAGAAAAGCATTACAGAATCACAGAATGGTTTCGGCTGGGACCTTAAGGATCATCTAGTTCCAACCATGGACATGGAAGGACACCTACCACTAAACATGGTTTAGTATATTATACTAAATTACATGCAGGAAATCTTTGACAAAAATTATCAAAATGTCCCGCACCCACAGTTTGTTTCTACTGTAGGTTATCTGAGGTTTAAAAATAAAGTTTAGCCTGTGAAAATACACAATGGAGGTAAAAAGGGTGGCCTATATTTGAAGTGGCAAAGGGAAAAACAGCACAGTTCAGTTAAACCATGTCTCAGCATTTTCAAGTGATCACTTCTTGGAACAGCTCAAGAATATGCAAGAAGCAACAGGCTATTTTCGACATAGCCTTAAATAACATACAAGAGCCCATGTGGCACAGGACAGTAGTGAGCCTCTGAAAACCAACAAGTCTCTTTTCAACAGCTTAATGCAATACCAAGTTATCAGTAGAATTAAAAATACAGTGAAATGAGAGGAAAGAAGTGTATGAAGTTAGACAGAAAGTTGTAGCAAAAGAGGTAGGTCTGCATGAAACAAAACACAAAGTTGGAAAGTTGCATAGATTTCCAAACAAACAAAAAAAAGGAACAGGAAAGCAATCCTTGTAGCTATAAATGGTAATATTTAAAAGAGCAAGTTAAACAGAAATCCAGAGTCTAGAAATACTTCCTTAGTGAAAACAAAAAGTCCAAGTGCATCATAAACCTGGATGTCAAGCACCTGGCTGAGCAGCAGGATAAGCAGCAGCTGGGACAGCTGGAATAGCCAGACAACTTCCACAGACATAACTGGGTGTCTTATGCATCAGGAACACTATGGCAGAGGAGAACTCCATCCCAACATACCACTTTTCCAGGGGCAAGGACAAAGTTCTCCCATACCAACCCCACAGACGGACAAGGGTACAACCCCCATCACTTAAGTCAGGAGGGATAGTAAAGCTTCTCACACACCTGAACTGCTGACAAGAACATACCATACCATACAGGCCTAAAACAGCTGCAGACCCAAACCAGCTGCTGCATTAAAAAAAAAAAAAAAAAAAAAAGGAAAAGAGTGCATGAGTACTTTAAAAAAACTTCTAGAAGTTTTGATTAGATTTAGAGTACTGAAGTCTGGTAAAATCTGCATCCTTTCCTCAGAAAGGAAAAGACAGGGCATCTAGTGGTATCAACTACCAGGAGCACAGTGTTGCAGAACAAGGTTTTACAGGTCTTTCCACTGCTCACTGTACAACACAAAGAAGAGCATGAGATTTCACTCTTCCAAAGGTCTTTTCCATGTCAGACATGAATCTTTCAGAGAAGCTCATCCTCCTAGGATTCCTCTCCACCCCAACACCATCTCTGTCATAAACCAGTGATACTTTTACCTTAATAAAGTTGTAACCCAGCCAGTCCCCAATCCTACCTATCCCCTTGAGCACAACTCTCCACATAGAAACACACTAAGAAATTTCTGTTTCAAGCCCTCACTGGCATCTCAACCTGCATTTCTCTTAAGACCACAGAAGAACAACAGGATTCAGTGAGATAAGTAAGGATGTAGGTAACCAAATGGGGGAAAACCCCCCTAAATTGTTATGCTATAGACTGCAAATGCAGTTTGCTCAGAGGGCATGGCTACAGGCCAGAGATTGTAAAATAAGAGACTAACACTAGACTGTATGTTGGTGATGTCTGTTTTCCTGGTCTCATAATAAAAAGTAGGAGTATAAAACAAGACAAGGTTAGAGCTTAGAAGTGCTAGAAAGTGTTAGTTTTTACAAACAACAATTAAATGGTAGAAATTCTTTGCAAGAGATGAAGGCCACAAGCATGTGTGACTGAACAACAACTAGATAATCCTATGGGTCTCAAACATCAAGAGCTGCTAATGGTGTTGTTTGATGGAATATTTAAATTTCCACAATAGAGGATTGTAACAGTACACTATACAGTAATACCTACAATAAGGATCATAATTATATATTCCTGTGTATTAAAATTTTCTCAAACCCTCACATGAGACACTTGGCATTCCAGAAAGGGCACCAGCTTGGCTGGTCATTTACCACATGCAGATCGACAGCCTCTTTCCCTTTCTGCCACCCCCTTAATGTTCCTGAAGACTACAAAAGGATGCCAGAATCAACACAATACTGTTACTATATTAAATGTTTCAAATCAGTTTTGAACTTAGTTTCACAGAACACTGAGCACATGCATTGCTTACAGTGGGTGCTTACCTTTTTTTCTTTCTTCCAAGTTCCTAAACTCACATGAGCATGAGAAAGGAATTCTGAGCTGTACCTTAGAAACTCATCTGTTTTTAAGAGGAACTTACTGGCAGCATAGCAGGCAATCAGGCTTCACCATGACTCTGCACTTTAAATGGGAAGTAAACCAGCAAAACGCATCCTCTAGATAACACTTTCACCCATATTTGTCTCACTACTGAGAAAGGCCAAGGACTATTTTAAGCCTCAGAGCAGATTTTTGCTTACAATTAGTTGTGCAAGCAACCAACCTCCATAGGTTGTATGCAATTTCAAAAGTACAGTTTGAGGCCACGCACAAAATGGGAGAAAGTTTTTAAGTCACACACACAGCAGCACAAAAATAACTTGTAGCTTCTTTTGACAGTGATACTGCAATATGTGCTTCAGCCAACCCAATGCAAATCTGGGTGGAGTCAGAAATCCGCATTTCAATGCAAACTGCGATCAGAAAATGCAAATTTGTTAGACAGTTTCAGCACAGTCTGCTATGCAGGTGCATTAGCTTTTGAAGGAGCAGACATATCCACTTTAAAAACCACATCGTTGTACCTTCACAAAGCTGCTCTGACTTTTACTTTCCTGCAAGTTTGGAGTCCAAGTAATTTCAGTAAAGAATTAAGGTTTTTTTACTTAATGCATTGGCTAAGAATTCCAAGGTTGATACATTTAGTTTCCGTTTTTCCTCAAAGTCTTCTGGAGTGACAGGCCAACAAAACCAAAAGCCTGAAAAATTCTGAAAGAGAAAAGCCAAGTTTTAAAAATAGTAACTTGAAATGGAAAGATTAAGTTTTTGGTATTAAGTAATAAGGTATTTCAAGTATCTTGTCTTCAAGTTTAAAATAATGTACTCTGTCAATGAATGTTTCAGTGGAAGGTGATGCACAGAATGGAAAAGATTTCTTCATTTCCATGTGATTTTTCTGAACATGACCATGACAACAGTGACAGCTTCCAACCAGGAGCATTTGCCTAAGAGTCTTTTCAAATGCCTCCCATGCATCAAAGAACAGAAGGAACACCTGAATAATAGGAGGTGGAAACAAGTTGCCCTCACACGTACAAGGTCTGGCTTTTAAACAGCTCTTACAGGTACAACTACGGTCAGTGTGATCCCACTGCAGGACACTGACACACAGCATGCAAACCTCTCCACCCCCATCTCCAAAAATACAGAGGTGCTGAACAAGATGCCCATGACATCAGTGGGAATAAGTCTGTGTTCTTCAACAAAGTTTGGATCAAACTGCATACAGAATAATTAAAAATAATTTCATGAAACTAATGAAAGGAGTTAAAATATCTGTTCATTTTAATTTTATTTTCAAAGAGCTTCAGTCACAAAAATGATTTACAAGTCTATTTACAATTCTATTGTACAGTTATTTATGTAAGCCTCTTGACAACAGGGTACCATTCTAGAGCAGCAATACATATTTTAAATACAAAGATGTAGTATCATTTCAGATCTAAAAATAAAAAGGAAGATGAGCTTCTAGAGAGCGCTGTAATGATGAACATTTTAATCTGTTAGGCTTGAGGAATTCGTGCCAAACCAAGTAGTTTCTGGTTCACACAATTATTAAACAAGCTGCAGTTTGTTGAAAATAGTTTTAAAAACCTGAAGCTTTACTGTATAAAATTAACATATTCAAGACTCTAAAAATTGTCAAAAACCCACAGCTTTCCCTTAGACATACAAAAACCTAAGTTTACAATGCAGAATTTCATGGGAGAAATCCTACAGGACTTGAGCTCTCTCATTTTGTGATGACCAACATAAGCATTAAAAATTTGCAGCATAAAAAGGACTCCACATCTGCTTAGTATTATACTGCATATACATATACAGTACAGGATTATTTACCCAATTTGGGATGACTGTTCAGCACAACCTTCATGAAGAAAGAAAAAATAAATAGAATTAAAAATCCAACAACTTTTAAAAAGTGCAACAGTAAGAGTTTCCAATTTGAAGTTACAATGAATATGGACAGTCAGTTCTGTGGGTGTTTTAGCTGCTTCTACTCAAGCATTATTTGCAGCACTTTCTTTTTACAGTAGATTTAGTTCTATAGTACATGAAACTAGAGTTACTACTAATTGAATCAGAAGGGAAAAGAAAAAAATTAAAATAACCCTGAGGGATATACAATTTCATGATCTTGCAATTTATTTCTGAAAAGTAACATTTATTATTTAGCAATTGCTTTTCTGGATAGACCAGTCCTTTAAGTATGTGCATAAATAATATTTAAAAATCACTATATTTACAAATCCTAATACATCAAAATAAAATACGTACAGATTAAAGTCTGCATACACAAATAATTTAATAATAAATCAAACTCCTCAACATAAGGCCAAAATATACAGCAGGAAGAAAATGTCTACCCAGTATCTAGTGGAGCTCACTAAATTAAATTGGTCTGTTCACCTGAATTTAGACCTTCAAGATGAACGCAGAAGAGAATTTTTTCACTACAAAATGAATTTCATCTTACTTCAAAACAGAAACTGAATGCACTAGTGTAGATCTAGTTTGCTGCATTTCTGAAAACCAGAAAAACTAAACTGCTCAAAATGAGAAAAATTATCGGTGGTCAAACTCAGCTCTTGGGCAGGAAGGCATAAATCCCAATAATTGCAGAAAATGCAAAAGCTTATTTTGTGGCTGAACTTGCAACAACAAGAAGGATTCTCAGAAAAGCTGATTTATTATTCTTGACTAAGCGTCAGAGCTCAAGCATGCAACCTCAGGAACATTTACCAACCCTGAACGCAGACCTTGAGGAAAACAGCTCCCACTTGCAGAATATTCAAGTTCACTGTGCTCGTGACCCATTAGTCACTCAGTTAAGTGGAGACACTTGGCAATTTCAGTTTTAGTTAAGAGTTCCCTAAAATGTTCTCTGAAGACAAGCCCACCTTAATAAGCTGTTTCTCCCTCACTTTCTAGGTAAGTCTAATAAACTAGAATAAGACTGGAAAACTACCTTCAGAAAATAAACAAGCCAAGAGAAATTATCAGATTAGAGAAAGTATTAAGCAAAAGCATATAAAAGGGAAAGACACAAATATTTTCTTTGAATGCTCATGGAACAGCAAATCTAAAATGGTCAGTGAAATGGAAAGCAGAAGCTTATGCGTTTAAGGATAAGTCACAGCTCCCAGGTCCAAGATGCATAGCTTCACAACATTTTTCAACTAAAATATTATTTTTTCTTTAAATTTGAATACTACTTACGCAGCTAAGAGTTATTCTTCATCAGTTATTCCATGCTACAAAGATTTTGCAAAATGAGCATTGGCAGAGATTGGTCAATTGACTCAAGTTCATGACTAATAAAGTTATCCAAGCCCACAACTGCAGACCCCTTAAAAACTACCAGTGTTGTTTGATGTTTATGACCTGAAGAAGCCAGGATAATAAGAACATTGCTCTGTTGAATGAATGCTAAGAAAACCACTTCCCCTTTCCTCCCGCTCCACTCCTCAAAACAGCAACAAAAAATCAGGAAGAGTTGACAGCTGGACTGGAGATAGTACACCATATGCAGACTATTTGTGAGGAGCAAGTTCTAGTAACTTCAACCTCCAAGTTCTAGGAAAAGTTCTTCCAAACCATTTAGCACCACTTTTGAATTCCCTGTTGGCACAGTATGTTCAACACTGCAGAAACCATAAGATGATTGACAACTGACGATAACATGGTTTACAGTTGGACTTGATGACCTTAAAGGTCTTTTCCAACATTAATGATTCTTTGAGCAGCAGGGACACTGTCCTACTGCCTTACAGAACAGCACAAGGGAATCAGGTCTGATCTGAAAAAATTCCACTCATTAACAAGGCTGGAATGGAATTGTCTCCACAGGAATTAAAAAAAAAGCCACCAAAAACCCCAAAAAGACTCAAACAAGGCAACCCAAGGGAAAAAAATCCCTAACATCAAAACCTCAAATTCCATCATAAGAATATACACACTTCAAAACAATCCCAGCTGGTCACTGTGTTTGGGGCCCTCCTTCCACGACTACCCTAAAGAATCTGACCTCCTTCCCTAAAGGATATCTACAGAATTGTGACTTCTTCAGATCCGAGATCTCCTCTCAAAGCTTGGAGGTGTCTGGACCAGTCAGTTGCATCTGGTCAAAACAGATGGTCAAGAATCAATATTTATCATCATCCCAAAGACACCAAACAAGACTTTTCTAAATATTTACAAAGTTGTCAAAGGTTTGAAAAAGTAATTCGTAGTTTTGTTTAAAAGAAAAAATAAAGGGAAAGTTTTAAGCCTTGCAAGTGAAAACCATGCCTGCCACTACATCTTTGCAGACCTATTTTTCTAGTGGTCTTGTGTTCTGATATTGCCTCATGGTAAAATGATGTATGGCTACCCCAAGCGCTTATGTCGCATTAGTGGTGATGCAAGCTTCATTTTTTTCCTTTTGTTTTTAATAAATAAAATCCACATAAGCCTTATAGTTCTGCAGCAAGACAGATTTAGCTCAATTTTCTCTTAATTTTGTTTCCTACAGCTACATATAGTGCTTAAGACACTGGCAGACTCTTTGAAATGCCTATGTTCTTAATGTGCACAAATCCCAGGCGTGGGCATGTGAAAATCCTCCCTCTCACCCCCATTTTTCTTGAAGCAGCATCTCTGGCCTTACTATTTCAAAATATATAGGAAAATTATCTTAAGATTTACAAACAAAACATGGTCCACAATGGGATAATCGAACCCTTCTGCTGGAAAAAGCAAAGTCTATGGAGAAATGCATAGCCAAATGCAATAAAACATGACACAGAAGAAAGTATTTAGATTCTCCAGCTTTCCTTCTGAAAAAACTTCAGGGTGTAGCCAAATGCCTCCTCCTCTGGAGGCCAGCTCAGCTTTTCCTTGGCATTAGTTAGAGAAGTCAAGAACCCACCTGAAAGCAGTGTGCTTTCTTCTTAAAGACAGAGCATATTGCTTCTACAGCATTCTGAATTCTGCTGTGGCAGACTAAAGAATTGAACTTAAATCCAAACATTACACCTGGAAACACTCCTTACTAGTAGGACAAACTTAGAGGTACACACACCTAAACTTTAGAATCGTTCTGAGACACAAAGCTTTTCATCCGTCAGGATAAAAAAAAAAAACCCCAACAACAAAAAAAACCCAAACAAACAAACAAAAACAAACATCAAAAACCCAAAAGCATGACAAAGCACCTCTAGTACAACCATGAAACCATTATATCATAGGGTTTACATGAACACATGCCCAGGTAAGCAGGTTAGAACAATGATTAAGATACTCCAGGCAAATAATGTGAATCTGTTTTAACTGCCCTGCAGTTTAAACCTTCAAATGCATCTCATTTAGGAACAATGAAATTTGAAAGAAGGTGGAAGGAATCACAATCATTTTTGTTCTGCCTAAGGTAACCTACATTTTTAAAATGTATAGCTGTAAGATGCCTGGCTCTGAACTCTGTATTCACAGAGACAAAACAGTTGGACATATCTGCATTAGAATTTGACATTTAGCACACTGCAATTTCAAATAAAGCCTTAAAATTACATTCTTCTGCATACTACTAAAAATACATGCCACCAAGATCCACTGCTATGTTACAGTGATGATTTGATATGAACCGTTTTCTTGGGATGGTACTTTCGCTTCTGTTGTTGTCCTGGGTTTTGGTGGCCATTCTGGATCAACCAGCAGTTCCTGAGCTAGATGCATATACTTGGCTTTTGGTGTCTTCTCTCTACAACCAAACAGGGAAGAGAGGAAACAGACTCCACAGCGGTCCACAGCCTCCTGCAGAAGTGAACAGATTTGAAAATTGGATTACTGTAAGAGAAAAAAAATAACGTAACTAACAATAAATCACCAGAAGAAAAACACTTATTTCCATCTCTAATTTATTATTTCATTGTCAAACTGAACTGGCAACAGAAACTCTTCTTTTGTGTCATCTCTTCTATACTATGGTAGCAATGACATTTAAAAAAATTTTCAGGAAAAACAAGTATTCTGCATTAGCATAACATCTAAGACCACCAACGACTTTTACACATAGTTTATAATAGTTTCAATAATTACAGATAGAACAGGCCACATTAAATGATTTTACTGTTAGAGAATAAAAGCCTGGCCTAGAAAAACAAATTCTCAGAGTCTCAAAAAGGCAGGCAGCCAGCCAAAAGTAGCAGAATTTAACTTGCTGATACTGTGAAACTTAAACATTGCAGGTATTAATAGTTATTAAGACAGACACAAATCATTCAATTTAAGTCTTCCTTCCTATTTTTCCTCTTCCAGTCTTAAATGCATGTAACTTAGGTAGCTGGGGAAGAGAAACACCATTCCTCATTCTCAAGAGTGAATTCCTCTCATGTCTCAGAGAGTACCTGTAGATTCCAGGGCTGGCATTTTAATGGAGATACATTCCATAGTTTTCATCATGCTACATTTCTATCAATTGGTGAATGCAAACCTTAAGCAGAGTTTCCATTTTAAAGTGAACATAAAGCAATCTGTTCTTCAGCATCCTCAAAAGGTCAAATGTAAATCTTAAGTGAATACATTTAATAAAATCTAGTGCTGAGAAATAAATCACTGTAATTCCAGCACGCATAAATGTACAATCAGACAAAAGTAAGAAGCCAGCAGGCTTAAAGTAAAGCTTGTTTTTATGGGATTCACATAGACTTTCTTCATGAACTAATAGCAGAGAGGCAGACCAGAGCAAAGTTCATGGTCACCTGAAAATTCTTTGTCTCCTAAACCATTTGAAGTAGTAGTAGTGTACTTTAATTTGCCATCTTGTTATGTTTCATTTATACATGCTAACTATTACTGCTCTCAGACAATAAACTAAAGCTCTAAATCAAATTAATTTCAAGCTAATTTAATTGCTTCAAACAAATCAAGATGTTCCCAGGTCTAGCACGCTAATTTGTGACAACACAAATAAAATTTGCTAATGGGCAAACTGAAGATAAAGTGAGAGAAGTTAAAAACAATCCTCTAGGTTTGCTTCACAGTTCTTGTACACAGACTAAGTGTCATTAAGGAGAAAAATATACACCAGAAGCCTTTACTTTTAATATTCTAGGTACAGAAATCTAATTTAAGCCGACTTAAGCTTAAGATACGGCAACAGACACTTATAGATCATTAAGAGATAAAACTGAATTAATGCACATGCACTCAAATGATGACAGCAAAATACTCGTCTCCAACCTGAGGCGGCTGGGGTATGGTGAGGCGATATTCTCCTTGTTTGTCTCGATTGAACACAACCTTCCAAAGGATCATATCAAGGAGGACATTCTGTGAGACATTACAGCGAGCAGGAAGAATTAAAGAAACTAATGATCATTCGTTGTTAGTGTGCACATTACAAATAAAACATGAAACAGTGTTAGGCATAACTAATTCAGTGCCAAGCAAAATGGAGAGTTGCACTACTTGTTGGTACTTCTGTGATAAACATTTTCATTCTTAAAGTGCTCACATGAGATTTCAGAATATGAACACAGGACTTTAAATCAACAGCAACAATGACCGAAACTGCGTCCATTGATATGAGTAAAACCCATAAATACACACCCTTAATGTGTTTCAATACTCTAAAAAAACCTGTGAAACATCACAGACGTGCATTTAAAGCAGTATCCCCATGACCCATCTTTAACATTACAGTGTACTTCATGCTGGAGCTATGCTTTGTTCCTAGTCTGTTTTAAACCAGCAACATTCCCAGAAAAGCTGCAGAGGGGTGGCAAAGCTGAGCCACCAGCAGGAATGAAGGAATTCAGTAGGCATCATTCCAGATTTTAAAAGAAGGCAGAACTTGAACAGAATGTTCAGTACATTTGGTTATTCTCCTACAGCTGCATGGGTGGACTCAAAAGCTTTGAATAAATTTGACAACACAGGTGTGAACATGTACCTTCCATGGCCTTGAGCCTACAACTCTGATCCCGGGACAGATTCCATTACTAATATCTGACTAACCTCTGCCACTGAAAACAGGGAGCTGATTAGCCCAACTTTTATAACAGATTTTATAGTGCTTATGATTTGTAATATACCAGAATTTGATAGTGCTTTTATAAAGTATTTGCCAACAAGTCTTCAGCTTGTTAGATGTTAATTTTTGAAGTCAGTCTGGTTTAAGCATGTCTACACCAGGCATCAGGAGTATGGAGAAACAGCTGCTGGGATCTGCCTTTGTTGTGCAGTATTTTCTATCATCTGGTAGGAAGAATCTGCATGCTTTGTGAATCTAGTCTGGTATCCACATGGAAGGAGCAAGAACTTTACAAAGCAGTTCAGAAAACATGTTTGGGACAACCACAGTCAGAAACTATTCCTGTTGTAGAAGCAATGAGGAAATCACATATGCTCACAGTGTGACACCAAGTGCCAAACTGGCAAGTGTGACCAAAGAAGATGGCTACAATCCCTCACGTATCTCATAATTATGAGACTCTTAAAGCAGCAACTGCTAAGGGATTAGTCTCAGTAGAACAAACTCTAGGTGATACATATACGGAGTAACTTGTTAAAAGATGGAAGGAGATGCCACCAGTGGCCTCTCTCAGAGACTCAATATGACCTCTGGAGCCCAGGTAAGGCTGTAGTGAAAAGTGTAGGGAGCAGAAAATCCAGCCAGGCACACAGGAAGAGAAAGACATTGAGCATTACTGGAAGTGAAGGAACAAAATAACCTATGACTTCTACACAATATAAAGGACCCAATGAGTTGGCATCACATGAAAAAGCTTCAGGGAGCCTAGAGTAGTACTGCTGGAGTTGGGCAAATGCAGTTCAAGAGGAGGGTTGAAGATAGGGAAGGTGAAGTGTCTATCACAAAACAAGGTTTGGGATTAGAGGACCACTAGACAACTCTTCGATTGGACACCTGCTGTATAGAATGACAACGCATCTGCCTAAACAAAACACTCAACTAACAACGAAGTGGAAGAAACACGTTTTAAGACAAAGCATAACAGCCAAAACACTTCATGTCAAGGAAACTCTAGGTACTTCTATTTTATTACTAAAGTATGGACAACAAGATAAATAGGCAAGTCAATTTAAGAAAGGAATGTGACAAATCACCCCAAAAGTTTTGGTAATGAATTAAGTTATTAAAGTGTTCAAAGATGCTAACCCAGATCTGCTCAGGAAAAAGTGGGAAGAGGTTTGAAATACTGTGTGAAAACAAACACACTGCAATAATTATATTGCTTAGGTGATGCTTAGTAGAAATTCACAAGTTTACAAGATTGATGTGGCAACCAACTAGGAGAAGGAGTGGAACCCTAACAAGAAGGAATGGTTTGTCCTCAAAAGGCACACTCTGATACGTGGAATGACACACTTCACAGACTCTCTACTGGAGCCCTTACACTTCCAGAACAGAAACAACACCAGGTTCTGTTACAACTAGAAATCACTTAGAGAACAAAGGAACTTTTCAGCAGAAGGTAAGTTTATTTCTCGGTAGCAGTTATCACTGGACTGAAAATTGAAACTGAATAAGAAAAAAAATTTCCATCTACAAGGCTTACTCTAAATTCAGCAGAAGACAAAAGAAGCCATGCTTCTGCAGCTTCAGAATAACTATTTTGTTTCAGTGGTAAGGACAGCAATATACATAAAATTTAACTTTTCACAAATAAAAAGGAGGCCAAAGAGAAAACTATTGAGAGTTTGCTACTAAAAAAAAATGGAAGAACTAAAAGGCATAAAGGAAAACATCATGAGCAGGGTTAGAGTTGCTATAGGATAATGTAAGAAAGACACGGGAGCTTTAGGAGTGGATAAACTTGTTAACAAGAAGACGGCCAAGAAAATTAATATCTACTGCCATGTTTTGGAAAAGACAAGTTGCCACCTGTAACATGAAAACACTGAGAAACATGTTCCAATAGGCAGCAACATCATAGCATATATTGCAAATTCTAATTGGAACAACATTTTAAACACCTTGATAATTTTGTGCCAAGTATCCAAAGGATCCTGTGCTTGATTTACCTTAACAAAGAAAAGGGAAAAAATGTGTCAACTGGAAAGAATATTAATGCTGTAGTACTCTTCAAAGGCCAAAATGGTAGGATCCAAGCAAACATTATGCTCATTACGTTGATAGCAATCCCTCACACAGTAATGGAAATGATGACTAGAAACTGCAGAAAATGTTATACAATAAAAACAGGTAATTGTAGTGTGCAAACACTACATAATGTTGGAAGACTTTTCCATCTTGGAGAGAAAAAAGTGACTCATGATTGCAACCAAAACCCAAACATATTCGGGCTGGAAACGACACATCAGTGTAACAGGGAGAATTAAATGCAGGAATAAAGGACTGACTGAGCCCGGACTTCTTCTGGAAGATTTATCCGTCAAACTTTGATTCTTGGAAACAACAATGGGGTCCTGGATGAAGGGTAGGGCATGTTTCTGCACATATTAACTCCGGAATTACTGAAGAAGAGGTCAACAACCAGAATTACTGGCTTTGGACAAGCTCAGGGATGGAAAAAGCAGATCTGCATGAACATCTCTACTTCTGGATTTTGATCATATGAGATGAACAAGTTACACAGATCTGCATTATTATGAATAATAAGCTATGTATATGATATAAGTGAATGAGGGTGGGCTCTCCTAAGAATTTCATGTAATTCTTTAATATGCTATTATTCTGAAGTAACTGCAAATAAATGTGGAACATTTTTCTATTTTTAGTTGAACACTTAAGTCTTTCAACTCCCTTCCTCCATTTTTTTAAAAAGCAAAAAAGAGTTTTAAAATTATGCTTTTAAGACAGAAAACCTTGACCTTAAAACTAGCCTACAAGGTCACTTCTGGAAATACACACTTAACAAGAAAACAGCAGCCACTTACACTGGCATACTGTGAAGAGAGACCTCCTAAAGAAAACACAAACATGTCCCCTGAAAACAAGAAACATTTAACAGAGAAGCATTTTCTCCATTTGAATTTCTTACCTCCACCAGCACAGATACAATTGCATTGATGATAACAATGCCGAGAATTTTCATGCGCCACTCTTCTGGCACACACACAAGCTGTGAAAAGAAGTTGCCAGAGGTTAGTAAATCACACGTCAAGTAAACACACATTCACAAAGGGCTCAGAGTTAAAAATTCTCCCTTCCCCACCTAGTGATGTGAAATTAGAGCTCTAAAGGGGTCACACTTGCCCCAGAGGCAATTGGTTATCCCAGGAGCAGACACGCCTGATTATCTGCTGACTCTTACCTCCAGAAATGTGTTAATAGCTTCTACAGGATGCAACATGATGAAAAATATGAAGGCATAAAGAACTATCACAGATATAACAAACAGAACTGTAAAAGAAGAAAGAAATATTTTAATTAGACCATCTCACAATCAGAGTTCTAGACAGTTTTTCCCTTTATCATGGGTTTGTTACTTCCTGGAAATAACCTTTTTTCTCCCTCTAAACCCAGGCATATTTTGGCAATTCAGTAGTTGTGCTGATAGCCATAAAGAGACAGAAGGCCTGACCCACTCACTGGCTCACTAGTGGAGCTGAAACATAAATACACGTATATTTCTACAAACAAAGCAAGTGTTAAACACAAATTCCTCCACACAGTTTAGTATTTCCCTATTTCTAGCTCTGTTGACCAGAGGATAATTGCATTATGTTCTCCCAGCAACTCTACTGTTGAAGTGGCACAACAGAATTGTAAATGTGTGCACAGTTACTTGAGAGTTTCATTTGGAACTGTATATATTTAGAAAGGACTTACAATTTTTGTAGCATGGTTGTCTAAAGGGCTTTCCTTTAGAAAAGACAATTGCCACTATGAGGTACTGAAAGCTGGATATAAAAAACAAAGTTGTGTTTTCGTAATTTTTAATGTAATGTTCATCATGAAGAGTCTCATTTTCATGGTGTGCAGAGCTGTTGTTCATGATGTCCCGTACATTACATGCACTACAATATAAAAAAAAAACCAAACCATTAGATCCTGAGTTATGGACAGGATGAAAATAAGGCCTCCTTATTTACAAAAGTAATGACAGGACAAATTGCAATAGTAGTAAAAGAGCTTATCCTTGAGAACATGGTACAGGTAGTAAGACTCAAAACTGTGGCAGGGAGGTAGCAATTTCTGTGAATTCAGAGCTTCGAGTTCTTTTATGCTGCCAGTTTGTAAATTTGTTACATGAACTGTTTAGAACTATCACTATAGATAGATTTTGAAGACAAGTAAGAAAATATTGCAATCTAAAAAAGAAGATTAAAACAATTCTTTGTTTTCAAAAACACAAATTTGATTTACTGCAACTCTAGCAAGAAAATAAAGTTTTATAATATAAAAGAGTGAACATAGATTAACTTCAAATTTCTGTCTCAACTGTCACAAAGTTGAGCAGCCTTTAGACCCTGCTGTCTGGCTCTGGCCCAGTTCTGCTTTTCAGCCACTGGGCAATTCCTATGTATTAGTATGATTTCACAAAAGAATCAAAACCAGCAGACTAACAGCCGCCACACAGAAGTTTTATTTACAAAGTCTCCACAGTGGGTGGAGGGAGAGCAACTATTGCTTACAGCTTTCCAACCACTACTGTATCCTGAAACACTGCATACTGAAACACTTACTCAGAGTCTGCTGTCCAAGGTTCATACCAGGACTGCTGTTTGACCCAAAAGAACCCAACGGTTTGGAAAGCAAGGCAGATGATGATCTGAGACAAAACGGAACACAGAAGTGGACCTGAGATAAGACCTGACGGAGGCCTTCGCGCAACAAGCTCTGTCCAAGCAGGGTTCAGACTCACTGCAAAGAGAATGAAAAACAAATGACACATTACATCATTATGGTTTTCAAGAGTTAGCCTGTTCACATTCTGTGGAATTAGAATGGCTTGCTCATGACATCACTAGAAAAATTAGTCCAGAACTGCAAATGTGAAACCACCTTGAAAAGATTATACAGCCCTAGAGTGATGCCACAGTGCCTTCTACAGGCTGGTTCCCCAGCAGCACAGCATAGCAGGGGACAATAGCAGCCTTAAGACATCAGGAATTAGTAGTGTCTGGCCAAATTCCCTTTGTCTGGTACAAGGACAGCTTTGCCTCCTGATTTTTGCATTGCCATTGCGTCAAAGAAAAGGTTTCTATGAGACTTGAAAATGGATTTCTACTGTTAGCCAGTGAACTGAGTGCTGGGCTCTTGGCTCATACAGGGAATCAAATGCTTTCCTACATAATACTTTGAGTAAAACATTTCATGGACAGAAGTTCAACTAGAAAAGGAAAGAAATCAAACATTTGAGAAAGATGATATTGGAACAACTCCTAGTTTGATTCCAAACACAGCTTCATCATATCAGTAAGATTTATGACTTCCTCTACTGTGAAGAACTACTTCTTTAAGATCATGCCCACAACCTGCTTCTTCTATGAGGACATTTCAAAAATTTCAGGTGCATCTAATTCAGTATAGTGGTGGTTTGGATTTTTTTTAAATGCATATACTGTAGTAATCAAAACATATTCCCTGTGCGTTACAGTGCTTACTCCAAACAATATGTAATTAGGTATTAAACTAAATCTGACTCAGTGAAAATTGGTTCAGAGAAGTCAGCAATGGTAACTCAGCACAATACTTACTAGTGAAGACAACCACCAAAATGATTGCCAAATCAATGAAGAGAAACTGGAAATCTCCCAAATTGCTCAGGATCTAGAGAGAAAACACAATTGAAATATTGATAATTGCTTCACATCAAGAAAAATCTACAGTGACACTCTTATGGCCTTAATTCTTTAAATTTTACTCTATAAACAAGATAGTCTCTTGACAGACTGGCTTTCTTTACCTGCAGGAGCCTCAAGTATTCTACAATTCACAGAACAATTCCTGAAGTATTAGGATATGAAACCATTTCCTTTTCAAGATGCACAAGTTACATGTAATTGCAATTTGTTTGCAATCAAACATATTAGTGAATCATACATCCTGATGAAGTAACTTAGGCTCACAGTTCTCTAAACACCATAGCATTACTATGCAGTCATGCAGCTATCAAAATTTCCACCTCAAAGGTTCTTTAATACTCTGTACCTTTAACTTACTGAGAATACAAAATAAAATATAGGATTTCTACCACATGCCATATTCTGAATCCAATCATATTAACAAGAAATACGCCATTTTGCTTTTCTGCCCCTCTCCTAATTCAATACTTGCAATTTCTTTTTTAAATATATACTACCATGTCCTTTGTACAGTTAATATAAAAACCCCCACCAAAATATTAACAATACTTTTAGTCAAAAGATAGTTTTAGAATGCATGTCCTCTTCTCAAGAGGCTTGCAACAATTTGTATTAAGTATCTTTCAATTTCAAATCCCTGAATTATGCTGACACTGCCTAAGCACTTAGAGAATACTTACAGAATATAGCAGAGTAACACTGATGTACTGGATAATGCTGTATAATGCCATGAATTTAAATACACAGAAGGAAGTTATTAAAGCAGCACGGCCTTCCCTGTCAAAACAGATGCAATCACGTAACTACAAAGCTTTCTGTGCAAGCAGGTAAGTTCTATCCAGCAAGATATTAGCTGCAATTAAACACACCAGCAAACTCTTTGAGGAACATTAGGCTGCAGAAATACAGAGAAATAGAAGTCAGAACAGAGTATTTCCATCAACATTGAAATTGTGAGCGTGTCTTCTGAACTGAGCCACCACCTTACTTCAGTCTTCTTTGGACTTCATGTGTTTTTCCAACAAATGTTTTAAAATTAAGGTTTGTTTGCAATAGCATTTATAAAGCATTAGTTTACTACATGGATTGAATGAACATGCAGCCAGCCAAAGTTGCTGTCTTCAGAAATGTTTCTGATAATGCATTACTTCATTAGTTGCACACAGACGTCTACATTTTTTAGCTGACCTTTATCTAAAATCATTATACAACTTCCAATTTCAGAAACAAAAATTGGTCAAACCCTATTTAGAATATCTGTCTTCTATTTTGTGTGGTGTTGAGAAATTACCTGAAAATTTTATTGCTGCAATTGCACACTGTCTGTATGGAAATGAACAAACTCAATAAGACATAAAATTAAAGACTAATGTGTAGAAGTTTCCTCATTCACTGAAAAATTAACTTTACATAGACATAGGAGTTCATAACAAACTTTTAAACCATGCTATGGCAAGTCTTTGCTCAGAATACTACTTTCAGTAAAGAAATAGAACCATTAAAAACGTGTGGCTTGTTCTTTAATTAATTCAAACTGGCTTCTACAACACCAAACATATGCTAATCCAGGGTATGTGAATTACACAGACATATTTAAGTTCATAGTAAGTGGTATTACCTGATCAGCTTTGGCACACAGGAAATACTGGGTGTCCTGGAAGTGAATGGTGATGCCACAGAAGCCTCAAGCTCAGACAGAGATATACCACCATGTGCCCTCTTTAGCGCCTGCCAGTTAACATTGAAACAGAGACCATTTTAAAACTTGCTTCCAGCTGAATGATTTAACTGAACATTTCTGTATGGAAAATAAAAATATACTTACGCCACAGTCATTTGCTCCATCTCCACACATGCCCACATAGTAACTATAAAAACCAAACAGACGTCAGCATTCCCTAACCACAGTGCATTAAGCTTATTTCATTAAATACTTCTGGTTATTTTGAGTTATTCAGGCTTTGCATAACAATAGGTGATCATTAGTGCTGAAAGCAATTACTGTTGCCATTACAAATATAAAGAAACAGAAAAGTAACATTACTATGGTAGGTCAGTCAAACCAATAATGGCTTAATTAGCTCTCTATCATCCCAAGGTGGTCTAAAGCATCTTTGCTTTAGGGAAATGCACTTCAGTAGTATTTTGCAGAACTGCCAAGGCCCAGCATCAACACAGTCATACACTGATCAATGTGAACAGAAGTCATCCTGATATAATACACATAATACATTTGATGGGTTTGTTCATTAAACCAAGCAACAGCATTTATAAAATAGGTTAGTCTATGCATGCATTCCTCATTTAACTTCATGAAAAGTCTGAAACTTTCCCAACCAGCCAGCAGGTGGCACTACTCTCATTCCTGCTTAGCTAATAGGCTGATACACCAACACAAGAAGTTCTATTAGCCCAGCCTTTTCCTTTTGGCAGAACAGCCAGCAGCATGCACAATTTCTGTCTCCTATCACACCAAACACTGTCAACCCTCGACTTTGTATGCTTAAGCAAATACTTACTCTACATTTTGTAAAGCTTCCACCAACTGAGTTTTCTGATCGGGCGCCATGCGGGCAAACACAGTGCCGTGTAACACAAGCTGGAAGACAGAAGATTTCTTGATGCTCACAGGGCAAAGTCTGTTCACCATTAAAAGCGCCCACACTCAAGCAAAACGCTCACCTTGGGTACGAGGTCCTGAAAATGTTCCAAAATTACTGCAAATGACTTCCCATTCATTGCAAAATGGTATTTTGTCATCTGGAGATCCTCAAGGCTTTCATGGACCAATTTAACTGGAATATCCTATAAAAAGTAGTTTAATACTCTAGCTGTAATGCATTTACACAGATATCTTGTTATTTCAAACTAATACTCAGGAGTGTTCCTCCACATGAATCAAAGTTTCTAAGCATGTTACTCGAAAGAAAACCTCATACAATGAAAACACTTACTTAATAGTAACAAAATGTGGTTCAATGTTTCAACTGCAAAGCAGCTAGAGCAGTCTTAACAGACTGAAATGCTGGGTAAAAAACCGTGTATCCTGCACAACTAAAATGTTAAATGTCATATCACAGTTGAAAAACTACCTCCCCCAGCTGCTTCACTACTCTATGGTATATGAAGATCTGAAAGTTAACTAGTACATCAATTCTGATTTGACACTTAGCAGCAGATTTACTATTTAATGGAAGAACAAAAAGAAACTCAACAGTAAAACTAACTGCTTACACTCTAAAGGCATAATAATGGTCATGTTACCTCTGAGTTTATGGCTGGTGATGAACTAGTGCATTTTGCGAGGGTATCTGCATAATGCCAGTTGATCCTGGCAGCCTGCCCATCCTTTGGAGGTAGTGCTTCAGCAATAATGACCTTATCCTGAGGTAGAATCATTCCACAGTCTCTGGCCACAGAGATAGCAGTTAACATGTTATCCCCTGTTAAACAATTGCATTCACAAGGGTTTCAGTTAGAAAAGAATCAGTATCATACTCGATATTCAATGTAAGAGAAAAGCTAACAAAGCCAGTTTAGAACCAGGAGCAGGACTGCCCAACGTACCAGGGACAACCTCTGGACACACCAAGCCTACAGACAACATTCCAAGCCTAGCCCAGTAAACCCCTCCCCTAGAAACTCTGTGTGCTGCTTTGAGCTGTAACGATTTCCTATCAATCAAATCTTAGTATAGGTGGAAAATCAGGCAGAAAACAACTGGCCATTTAAAATACTGCTTTTTAAACACAGTCACAGAACATGCAAACACAGAGTTGTATTGCTAGCCTAGCAAAATATTCCGAAGTTGCAATACCTGTGATTTAAAAAGCAAATACATGCATGGAAAACACTTGAACAAATATACTTAGCACACTTATGGGGACATAAGTCATTCTTCCCAAAAAATCTAATATAAAGTGACTTTTCATAATATAAATCAAAATGGTATGGACTGTCAGGACATCTAGTCTGACTCCCTGCTCAAAGGAGGGTCAGTCAGAAAATTAGACCAGGACTTTCACTTAGTCTGGTGTGGAAGACCTCTAAGGGTTTTCATGCTTCAATTCCCTGTAAAGTAGCTTGTGCATGGTGCTAGGGAGAGGAAGCTACAAAGTAGAATTAAAGCCTCTTCTGTTTTCTGATCTCTTGACTTACCAAAGCAGCTTGCACAAGTTTCTAAACTTCCCTCTTTCTCTAAACACAGTGTAAAATCCCAGCCCACTGACACTAAAATTTGACTTAATACACTATAATTAACAAGACTAAAAAGGGATGTTTTTTCTCTTTTGAGTACGAATATTTACATGCTAACCTGTAACCATGACAGTGCGAATGTTGGCTTTATGCAAATCTTCAAGTACAGCAGGGGTTTCTTGCTTTAACTTGTTTTGCATTATAATTAACCCCATAAAATCCATGTTGTTTTCAATAGCATCTCTAATGAAAAGGAGGCAAGGAAGAAAACATTAGAAAAATTACAATTATTAGATAGTGCTTTAAAAGCCTGATTTTCTGTTTGTCAAAGGGAAATGTGCATTGTCAACCATCAAGTGACTAACTGGCCTTATAAAAAGTGATCTGACAGATATCATCACAATCATTTATACTTATTCCCCTTGTTTTAATTGAAAACCAGTATGAGAAAACATTTCCTCTCAAGCATATTTTTTAGTTTCTTCCACAAGAACTCTTTCTAAAGGAAATTAGTCTCAAAAAGGCTATTGATAGAAAACATGCTCTGAAGCTAACTGCATTGACAGCCAAATTTTAAGATATGTTTAGAGTTCACTTTTCTCTTTTCTGAATTAGCTGAACCTTAAGATAAAAAATACCAAATCATGTTACTGAAACTACTAAGATTAATAGATGCTAGCTAATTAAGTAAAGCGACTAATTAACCTTGGTTTACATGAAAAAGTCAGTGTATTTACAGGTCCTGGGTATTCTGCTGCTGCTATAAGTTTTCACACCTGAAACTCTTAAAATCCATTTCCCTGCTTTGTGTGCGTGTGCTTTGCACAACGTTCATCTTGTACACAGAGCTGAGACAAAGGAACAGAGTCAAAGCTGGCATTGTCATAGCTATGCTACACTTTCACACACTGTGGAATGATAGTATTATCCACAAAACTAGGAACACCTGAAAAATAATTAACAGGAAGTACTACCCTTTGAAGGAAGAAACCTTTCTACCTTCCAAATCTTTCTGAAAAGCTCTGCAGTGAGAACATGCTGACTTTAGGAGGCAAAGAAACTGCATCAAACATGCACAGGAGGGTTTCCACTACATGTCATTAACAGACAAGGAGGGTATAAGTCTGTGCAAGTAACGAAGAGATCAGAGGAGATTTTCAGCCATGACAGGGTAAATTACACACCATACAGTTCATTTCCAACTTAAAGTTGATCTTCTGAATTCACTTCATTGCAGAAAACACTTCTTTATCTTAAATTTCTATGTATTGTCCAGGGCACAAATAAAGAACACAGAGAACTATGTACGTCAAGACAGTTGAAAACTGAAGAAGAGTAGTTGATTTAAACAAAAATACACATTGCATGTTAATCCAAAGCATGCAGCTTTTCACTCTTACCTATTAATAGTCTGGACTTTGTGCCATGTAAGCTTAGACTCCAATTTTCTATGAGCAAGAGCAATAACTCGGAAGCCCTGCTTAGTGTATTCTTCCAGGACACGCTCAAAGTCAACAGGAACTTAAAAAAAGAGCAAGTTTAGAGTTAGTAAAATATTCATATTACAGCTACTAAAGAACTAAAAACAGTTTGTTCCTTTACCTGTTTCCTGCTTACACAAGCTGGCAATCACTTCTGGGGCACCTTTCATGTAAGCATCCATCCTCTTCTCCCCTAGAACTCTTGCTATTACACACATTCGCTGCAAAACTGAGGAAAATGGGAACTGGCGCACAATTCCAATTTCATAACCAGTCTGGGTCATACAGGAAGGAAGGAAAAGAGTTACATCCACACACATTCTAACAAAAATAGGTGCATGCTTAATTGAAAAAGGATACTTACCGAAAGCTCAAACAATTCCTAAAAAAAAGAAAAAATACATTCACTGTAAATATTAGTTTTTAAGTATTTCTTCAGCTACAAACTATTTCAACATAAATCAGTAAAAGAATCTGCACAGTATTCTTGATATCAAGTCATCTTGTATTTTCAATGGATGCCATAAAAGCTGAATATAAATATACTGCATCTGTTTATTATTCTTTACTTTAAGTGAGACATAGTAAAACTTTAGAGCTTGATTTCTTGATTAGAAGTTGCAAGATCTTTCAACAGTCCAACCTGTGTTTAGCCTCTGTAAATGACTCAAGTACTACAGTGTTTCAGGATGAGGCCAAGATTATCCCCAAAATTTCACGTTGTGAGGAGCAAGAACATTCACATGTCAACTACTGCACAGTAATTACTGCTGTGCATGTACACTGAGTTCTGAACAAAAGAAAGACACTTCTATCTACTACATAATATAACTCATACAGATAGGCTTACTTGCTATACCTTCCCACCACTCTGCCCTGTGAAAATCTGGACATACAGTCACATGCTTGAATTTCCCTTTCTGAACTATTCAAAGCCACTTCAAAATACAGGTAGAACAAACTTTTAAATCTGCCAAGTACATTTTGTTTTTAACTCAGTACTTTATAGATCTCTAAGGTACAACAGTGTCAAGGATTCCACATCATGCAGTGACATTAACAAACAATCGTTTTAACTGAAACTGCAAGGTGAGCACACCTAAGGGCACTTTATTAGTACACTATGAATTTGGTAATAATACTAATATTAAAAAGTGCAAGCTCAAAAAGCATTATCGTCCTTTATAAGCAATTTGTAAGGCAGTAATGCTGACACTTAGTTTGCTCACCTTGAAAGTGGTATATACTGAACCACTACCTTCAACAACGGTTTAAACATGTTTCTTCTGTCTTTGCCAACACCCACACAGTTCTGATCCCACTTCAATTTTATCAGCCAGAACCACAGCATACAGCAAAATGTATTTGCTTAACTTTAATTCAAACCAATTGTTTTGAATTTTTATACCATTTCTTGATCTGTTGCTTGCTTGGATTCTGGGGAAAGCTGCTTTGAAGGTCGAACCACTGTCGGCATGATTCGATTATGAAGGGCTGTTTCCTCTTCCGTTGCTTCTTCTAAAATCTATTGAAAAAAATGAACTAATTTATATATTAACTTTGATTTTCTTGCAATGCAATTTTCAGAAAGAAAAATGGCACTTACCCATCCTATTGCTTCAAACATCTTCAAATCAAGCGGATCCCCAGAAAGGACCCCTTCAATTTTTGTAAGAGAATGACAAGTTGCCATGCAAGCAACAAACTCGGACTTCTGCAAGCTCTCACTGCAAGCCCTGTCTTCCGGCAGAAGGAAACTGAAACAATGAAGTAATAACATACTTAGCACTATAATTATTTATTATGAGCCAATTCAAAAGGTTTGTTTAGATTAAGAGAAGAAAATTGACTGCACAAGTCCCTTTGCTTGTATTTTCACACATCACAGAAAACAAATTAAGGCTCTGTGCTGGAATCCTCACAAACCATCACAACTTCTTCCTCCTTTGAACACAGAGTTCATTCACTGTTCAGTTTGATCACTCATAAAAATGTCTGTTACCACTTTGTACTTGAGTCAATTAGCTAAGCTTATTCATTTTAGCAGCCAAAAAGTCATCATCTAGACAGGACTGAGGAGATATGAAGCAGCTGAACTGCAACAGTTTTGCAGTATAAACCTAATGAAGTCTCACACTTAACAAAATTCCACCTCAGCTTATAAGGCAGTTTTAACTTGAATTACACCTAAACCATAGTTTCAGTGGGATTCCTGCAGCTCATTACAGACACACAAATATATAAGAGCTCATACTGAATATTCTATTCTATTCTGATGAAGCTTTTACAGCACAACTGATGTTCACATCTGCTATCACAGCTCTCAGCTCATCCTTACCAAGCATTTTCCACTCGCTGAATTCCCCAAAGATCCAAGCCATCCTCAGTGAGTGTGCCAGTCTGCAAAATACACCAATGGGCATGGAAAGAAGAAAAAGCCTTCAGAAACAAATTATCCTCAGGTAAAGCAAAAATTAACAGATATTTAAGCAAATTACACCTGAAAAATACATTTTCTTTCATATTAACTTACAAATCAAGACTACATGACAGAAACACAGTATCTCTCTTACTTTTTGGTAGTAACTAAGTTCCAAATCTGATAAATAACTTTAAAAAACATTGAAGGCACTCCCCTTACTGGAGACAGGACAAATGAAACAGACCCTTAAAATCCAAGATGATAGCTCAACATGTCAATATTCAGGGACTGGGGACAATGGAAATAATAAATTTAGCATGGGTACTTATTATTATTTGAAATAAAATCTAAGGAGGAAAATAAATTTTATCTAGAAAATAGCCAAAAGCAAAGAATTCTGGCTAGAAGCATTACTGTCTTTCACTCATGTTCTTGTTAAGGAATAATAACAAAATATGCTGGCTCGGCTTTTCATTGAAATGAATGAAAAAAAGAAACAAGTCTGACTTCACACTTCAATTTTTCAGGAGCTTGTGTACTAAATAAAGCTCTTAATAAGCCTTAGCTCTCACATTTCTGAGGTGGCAGCAATAAACTGGGACGTGAAGTCTTGTGATAAGAAAGCAGCTCTATTGTAACAACTTTTTAGAGAAAAATAAATTAGAAGTGTTAGCAGATGGTAAACACTGAATACCTGGAAACTAAGAGATAAAAAATTATCTAATTTATATGAAAAGTAATGAATTTTCCTTTTTTGCCTACATAAATTCCCATCCATAAGACAATGCCCCTCCAGGTGGCAAAGTTCCAAAGTTTACCTAACCTTATCAAAACACACAAGGTTCAGCTGGCCACAAATATTTATCCTTTGTGGGCTGATGCAGAAGATGCCAATTTTCTTCAACCTTCTTTGTGCATAAACAATGCCAGCAGTCATGGCAGCAGGGAGTGCTGGAGGCACCGTGATCGTGATAATGTCAAGAGACTCGATGATGATGGTATGAGCTGGAACCTGCAATAGAGGTCTGAGTCAATGAACAAGAACTCGCTGCTTAAAAGATTCACTATCCCACTGAAGTTTTACCAAGAGCAAAACCCACACGTTGCTTTCCCCAGTACAGCATGTTCTGGATTGCCCAGAAATTTAGCACCATCTTCACCCACCACCAGCAACCACAATAATACAGTCCTAAATTATCCACAACCTGTAATTCCAAATTTTCACTTTTCTCCCTGAAAATACATTCCTTTGAAAGTTACTGAATAATGCAAAACTTGAAAGGGGAAAACCCCAACAAATGAAAACAGAAAAAACTTAGACTTATCAGTTATCAATTTCTTGATAAGGATTTTTTGCATGCTTTAAATGAGCTGTATCCTATTTCTTCCAACTGGATATCAGTCAGATAGCAATCTTACACAGAACAAAGATAAATATCTAGTAATTGGGTCAGCAGGAATTGAGGTAAACTCAAATTTCCCAGTAATACATACAAAGTCGCTTTTGTGCTGAATTTTGTTCTCAGCAACCTTACCTTTCTCATTCCATTGATAAAAAATAAAGCAAAGAAATCTGAAGTGTGTTGGAAGTCATGCTCAACCCTTTTCTAAAATAAGGCAGTTCTGGCTGAGAAGTTAAAACATACCTCCTTTATGATGCTATTGACAACTGTGTAAAGAAACCCAATGCCTGCCACCACCACCAGAGACAGGAGAAACAAATAGGCATCTCTGTAGAGCTTAAAATCAGTTGGCTTTGGATACAGTATGGAACGAACAAGCTGTCCTTTAGCAGTACTAAAGCCTAGAAATAAAAAGGAGTAAGTTATTAAAAGTATAAACAAGAACAAAGCTCTTAAAATACATTAAAAACCTCAATAAACCCCTTAAGCTACTAATTTCATTAAGACTGTTTCTCAATATCCAGTAACAGATGTTTTGCAATACTGTAATTAAGGTGCTTCAAAACTGTACGTGCACATCATATGAAGTGCCTCTCTCTTATGGCAAGGACATGCAGCTGATGCAAACAAACCCTTCTTCTGCGGCAGCAGTAAAGCCTCACATGGTCTGGCCTGGCAGTTTGTTGTACTGCATTTTGTCCCTCACAGTGCAGAACTAGTGGGTATATTTATTGTCTTATTAATTCAGTCCTTGCAAAAAGAAAATGAAGTTATTCATGGAGTCCAACATTACATACTGAAATGGTAAGTCTCTGTAAGCTCCATTGATTGCCAGAATGAAAGATTCAGAAAAAACCTGCAGTGCAGAGGTTCATCTTTTGGAGAAATCCACCTCTTGACCACATTTTGACACCTAAACTAGATGACAACCCTTCTAAGGGTCTTACAGTCAAACAACCAATAGATCTCCCAAGATTCTCCTTGAACCTTTGCTTAAACATGTAAAGAAACCAACACCTGTGCCAAATTTTGTAGGCCTGAAACATTTTCTATCTTAGAAAAGTCTGTGACTACAACCTCAACATCAATGTCAGGTCTTCTGTCAATAGTGACAGCTCCTTGACAGCTATGCAGTCTGAGCCCTCCACCCCGATGTGTGGCATACAAGATTCTACCAAAACAAAGCATCTACTGCATCAGTCTTAAAGTGGACGAGCTCATCAGAAGAGGAACAAGGCATGAAGCCTCCAGGATCTGAATTTGCTCCTGCAAAATAAAAACCATGGGCCTGTTCAGAGAAGTTTGGCATGTCCATATGCACTTGAGTATTTACCCATGAATCCTTTGTAATTCAACATAGTAGTCAACAACAACAACAAAACAATCAGAACTACTTTTGATTTTCTTAATGGTTTTGCAGGAGGTTCTGCAGCCACAAAGGATACAACGCGTAAGGGTAAAACAGCAAATGAAAACCTCATGTGGTGTCCTTCAGAACACACTGGACACACAAACAGCTTTAGTGAACAATTGTGTTCTCTGAAACAAAATCAGTTCTAAATTCTTTACAATTACAATTGGAGCCACAATGACATACACACGTATCCATGAACTGAGTTTCAGGAGGAAAAAAAATTAATACATTTAGCTCCTCAGTATTTTATGCATATTTCAGCTGTAACATCAAACATGTCATGGTTAAGGCTTAACTTGAAGAGTACTGTGAGTACAGTCCCAGCAGACCCATCTGATTCCTGGTTTATGACAAGATTAGGACTACATGCCTTTGCACACAACCAAATTCTGCTCTTAGAATTCTTTTAAGGACTGCATTTTCTATTACCTTCAATTTTGTGACAGTTACTTTAGTTCGTACTATCAGGAATCTTAGGAGCAAGAAGCTACAAGTGCTGTGGCATCTATCCAGCAACTGGAGAGGGAAATTCCCTACTTGCCTAAAAGCTGTCCCTGCAAATCAGACAGGAGAACACAGGGATTTTATATCACTTTGCTCCTCTCTCTATATATAGCCATAGCAGGAAAAGCATACTTGTCCATATATAAAACCTGAACAAAGTCCACAGAGCTCAATTCATCCTGTTTACAACAGGAGCTAACTCAGATTAAAAACATGACTTCAGACAGCACAGCAGTAAGACTCAGTGTGTTGGAAGCAATTACAATTCTAAGAGCCACAGATCATGGCATCAGACTTTACAAAAAAAGTATTATCCTTCCTGCAGAGCAGAAGTAATACATCTTTAGCAGCTCAGTTCATTTCTGTTGCTGTCTGGGGTCACCTACTTGTACATGCATGTCAGGCTGGGCATATGAAATTTTTTATTTAAGAAACAAAACAAGTTGAGATGAATATCATTAAAGAGCTGATGTGTTCAAGGGAACAGAAATATTCCTTTGAAAAAAAGACTAATAAAAGCCTCTAGAAAGATCTAAATTAATTCAATGAGAAATAAAATCAGAACATTTCCTGCTAAAATAAACTAACAGAAGGTAAGGAGAAGACACCAGAGAAAGAAGCAGCTAACTAGGATGAAGTAATTTGGCAGAAAAGTTGGTTTAAGTAGCAATATAGTCAACATAGTCCAAGTTCTTCTATCCAATTCTACTGTACCTTGGATTATAGCTTGCATTCATTTATTTTATAGTAATTTTCTTAAGATGATCTTTGTAAAGCAGAATCCCACAACTTTATTAGCCTGTGCAATTGCTTTTAATAGAATATCTGTATTATTTAACCCCAAATCTCATACATATTAGTATGAATAACCATTTCTCTAGACAGATAAATCAAACTTATTTTTTTAAGCAAATGTTAAGTGCTTTGACAAAACTGGGTAAAGAAAAACATTTAGCATTGTCAATGACTTTACCAAAATCATCTATTCCCCACTACCCACCCAATCTAATGATAAGCCAAACCTTTTCCAAGAGATATATGTAGTTCAATTAAACACCATAGAAGACATCCGAAAGACCTGAAAAATGCATTCAAGTAAGTTTTAAATTCATGCTGAGACTGATTCCCTTTCTTGCTTGCCAAATGATACTCTCTAGATCATCTAGTTCCATTAGAGTTTTAAGATGTTTATCAAAGTATTTGGGGTATGCTCCTCTATCCAAGCTTAACAGTATTAGCCACTTGACATACACAAAAGCAAGTAGTACATTGACAAGTGACAGACTTAACAACCCATACCTGTTCTCACTACCAGAGCCTTGACCAGCTCTCCAGTGTAGAACCGTGTTTGGATGACATTGGTTCCACAGAACAGAGTGTGCCGTTTGTGCACTTCAGGACTGTACAGCTCATCTCCCACTGCCTTCGGATATTCTGAAGGATTCGGCAGATTAATCTTTGTGACAGGAACACTTTCACCTTAAACGGAAGAAGAGTTTCTAAGCAAGATCAAAGAAGGACATTTTTTCCTTCACAGATACAAGTAGAACAATAAAATCTCATTCACCAGCACAGAGGCAGACTTACAGAAGAAGCCATCTTCCTTTCACCATGTTATTAGGTTGTGTCTTATCTATTAATCTCAGCTCACCAGATTCCTTACCTAAATGCTATTTAACTCCACTCTTTATTCACCGGTACAGATTTTGTGCCTTTTAGTTCAAAACACATAGGTGTAAAATACAGTTCACTGATGCTTTTCAGCTTCCTTCTCTTGCTGAAAAGCATCACTCCATCGTTTCTCAGAAAAATTAGATGATGAAGAAAATTATTCTCAGCTCCTCTGGTGACTGAGTACACTCAAACTAGGCCTGCAATCAATTTTTATCAGTTGCTAGCAGCAGCAAGAAGCTCAAGTATATTCCAAAAAATCGAATATAATGAAACACAATCCCTGGACTACAATTTTCTAAAGGCTGTCAGTTTGGGCAGACTATCCCAGGAATAAGAAAAAGTCCATCCTAGTCACTGAAGCTGTCCTTCAAATACATCAGGTCCCTGGTTTCAGAGTAGGCAGACATAAGAGATAATAATTTGTGGTTTTAAATACAGTAAAACTTTCTATTCACTACCTTCATTCTTGGAAGAAGCTAAAAAGTTTTGGGAAAAATTTTCTGAAGAAGCAACACTGCAGAACTCAAACTGCACTGAGAACACCAAGTCAAGAGGCAGGAAGACAAACTATCAAGAAGAAATTTTTTCAACAAGAAATGATCACTCTTTCTTGGAGCTGCCAAGCAGTACCAGGTTGCTGTTGCAGGTAAGCAGAACACAAGTATGTAAGTACTCAGGAGTACGTGTAATTGCAAGAACTGACACATTTCAAGCAAAATAAACATATCCAATTCTGCTACAATGTACTGCAAGTTAAGCACGAACACAGGGATAAAATAATACATTCAGCCATGCAAAACTGTATCCAGTTTACCTGTTAGCATACTTTCATTTACAATGCAAGTACCACTGAGAAGTACTGCATCACAGGGCATAATTGTCCCATTAGATGGAATCAACATGGTATCTCCAGGCACGAGGTCGGTAGAAAGGATTTCTTCTATTTCTGAGTATTAAGCACAAACAAGTTTACTTGAAAATGGCCAACATCTACACAATCTGATAAAGATGCAGGTGGTGACAATTAACACTTTATTTCATTTTATTAATGTCATGAAGTGATTTTAAAAATATACAGAAAAAGCCATTGATTTCTCAATTCCTTCACAGATTTAACTCCAGAGCACATGAATATAATTCATCATAAAAAATGAAAAGAATCAATTTTGTACAAAACATAATAACCATTAACTACTGCATAATTTCAGTATAAAGACACAAATACAAGTCTTACAAATTAATTCACAAACCACAAACTAACAACCTTTAACTGCTGTGATATCCAAGCGAGCAAAAGTTCAGAAATCAACTTGCAGCCCTTGCTGGGTAATAAATTATAATGGAGACCCAATGCACAGACATATGTAAGCCAAGAAAGAAACTACAATGACATTTACATAAGTGGAATGGTGGAGAATAAGAAACAGGAATATGACAAGCACCTAAGCCAGAACCCTTTACTCACTAAAAATACCATCTAGGAGGCTAATCCTGAACAGATTATGCTCCTAAATTCCACTCTGCAACTTGTTCTTTTCCTATGCAGTTTTGCTGAGAAACACAAGCATTTCAAGCTGATCAAAGAAAGAACATCCACTTTGCACTCATATTTCATGAACAATTTAATTTCAACCTTCCAAATCACCTGTGAAATTTACCTTGGTTTCCTCTGCAGACAGAAACCCTTACAATGCTGTGAGCTGCTACCATGTCATGTAACATAACATATTGCTGCAAAGAGAAGAAAAGATTGTTATTCAAAAGCATAGCTTGTCTTCGTCTTCTAAATGCACATTTTAGCACTACAGGTAGAAGCGATGAGATTCTGCAATAACATTCTTTAACAACAAAATGATACTCAAAATGTTCTCTTAAACATACCATAGAAAACTTAGGGGCAAATAAATTTTGAGTGCATTCTGGAAGCAAATATTCACTGTCACGCAAACCGTTATAAAAACAATTCGTCATTAATATACAGGAGTAAAAACTGCAGCAGTTACATGAACTTGAATTAAGGTAAGAGGGCTTTTTTCCCCCCTCTGGTTTGAACTCAAGAGATTGCAATTGAAAGGTAATTACGACTTTGACTTCCATCAGCTACAGCCAAGTTTACAGAATAAACTGAATCACCAATTTAACCATCCGCAAGTTACACTGGTGCTCAGTTCTGTTGGGCTTTTTCAAACAGAAGGAAACAATGCAAGATGGAATCACCACTGTCAGTACAACTTGGTACATAAACTTGTGTCCAGGTTTATTTAAGTAAGGTAGTGTTTCTGTTATCTGAAGCCAACCCACTGATTCATCAGCACAGGAAGGTAACCACGACTTCAAAGAAAACTGTAAATCCAAATTCTTTCAGCTCAAAGAGGGAAAACGTGTAACAACATTCTACCAGTGTAACTCTGAAAAATTCTTAAAGATTTGTAGGCAATTTCACAACAAAATAATCAGTAAAAACAAAAAAAAAAAAAGGCATGTTTGCTTTGAACTTACCTTTCTAATGGTGTAGAGTGAGCTAACAATGGATATTACAGACATGATCACAATTGCTAATGCATAGTAGTGATACTCATCAGTGATCCACAATATCACACTGAACAACTGGAAAATGTAAAAAGGGTTGAGAACCTAGAAGAGTTACAGAATATTAAAGTTACATCAAAGTCATAGGGGTTCTCCATCAGAAGAAAGTCAGAATTATCCTCCTCCGTGGAGGAGACAAACATTTCAGTTCTTTATACATAATTTTTGTCTGTTTTGCCAAGCTGAGTTCTCTTTTCCATGCCTTCCTTGACCCCCTGAAAACACAATTCTCACTACAATAACACACGAATGCAGATTTTAAAGACCACATGTATTTTTCCCAACACCTCAAAGCAAAAAGGATAGGAACATCTGATGCACTTTCTTTGATAACTCTTAAATTAATTGGGATGTTATTTTCCATTTCTTATTAGTAAATGCACTGATGTCTCAAGTTCTTACTCCATTAGTTCAGGGTGGAGAGGTTTTCAGTTCAAAAGTTCTATCATGCATTATTAGAGCACATTGATAACAAGCCAGTTATTCAAATCCACCTGATCAAGGAAAATGGAACAAGTCCAACAGCAGTATATCCAACATCACATTTGATTCGCTGCATATGTTGTAATACATGATCTCTGGGCTTGACATGAAGAACATAGTCATTTTATGTTTTAAGTTAACGACAAAAAGTAAGTAAGATGCTGACTTTTTCAAAGAATTTTGACACCTTTTCTAATGTCCTTGCTAAGGCACCAGGTTGTGAACTCTGAAGAGTTTGCAGTTAAGGTGTCTTAGAGCCTTAGCTCTAAGTAGAGTTAGAGAGCTCAAAAAACCCCAGTCCATATAATTTGGCTTTACCAGTGCTGGCCTTTGGGGAAAGGTTGCCAACAGCCAATAGTCATTGCACTTATAGTAACCTTCAATGGTACACTTTTTTTCTTTAATTTGTTAAAGAAAAGATCTTACCTCCTTAACCAGAAGCTTAAAAATGGAAGGCACTTTCACAGCAATTTCATTTACTCCATAGAATGCTTTTCTGCATTAAAAAGGAAAAATACAAAAAAAGTTAAGATTTTTATTAGGAGTCTTACTGATGTCAAAGTAATTCCATTAAAATGAGAATGTATAACATATTATTAAATCTGTGGCCCCTTTTTCTTATCATATGGTTTCCAAAGGTGTTTATCAGAAAACACACAGAGAGATGTTCCACCAATACACAGATGATTATTTTATACTTCAATTTAAACTGTAACTTAATTTTGGGTTCTTTCGTAACAGGATTTCCCTGTGAACTGCGTAATGGTCCAATGACATTCAATACGTCATTCTGAAAGCCAGTATTTGATTCTCATGAAGTTAAGCTCAAATAAGTGTTAACTTTACCCTACAGAAAGACACTCTTTTCAAGGTCATGTATCTTAGTTTTATTCTTAGAATGAAGAAAAGCAAATCATGAAAGGGGGAGCAACAAACTAAGCTCTGATGAGATCCAAGATGGATAAATGCCAGTGATGTGAAAAAGCCCTTAAAATACAATCTTAGGGGAAAGGCTTTGATTGTAGGAAAAGACACAAAGTGCCAGAAAATGAAATGATGAGCAAGCAGATGCTTCTGTAGTTCGACCTCTAAGAAGGTCTCACTTGCAAAAAAATCAGCCAGGAATGCAACAGAACCCAAACTATTCTAGTCTTGGTAGTGTATCAATGACTTAGAACACTAACAATAAATTCATACCAATATATATTCCAGCTTGCTGTTCACAACTGGGAACAGAAAACCCTGAACTACATGCTATTAAAGTTACCCTTGAAAACCCTTTACTAGAGTAAGTTCTTCTCTACCTATGTACTCCAGCTGTGTTACTTGACAGGCATATTGACACCACTAGTCTAAAACAGCATGTTAAAAAATTAATTATTTTCCCCCAGTAATTTCTTGACAACCAGAATTTAAAGAAAATGTGGAGAACGCATTTAGCCCTAGCAACCAGAGACAGAGCCACGTAAGCCATGGGACACACTTCAAAGCCCTAAAACCTGGGAAGTTTCAGCCTGTTTTTTCTAAAATCAGAAATTAGTTGCTCTTTAGGCCAGGTTTGCTGCTTCCCGGCATCCAATGCTCCTTATTAGTCACCTAGCACACTGCCTCCCACCTCACAGTGACCACTAGGCCAAGGATGGGAAAGAAAACAAGGGACAGCAGAGTGATTGCGCTCAGCTTTCCCTTCAAGCTTTCAACAATCTGCAGATTAAGGCAAACGAGAACCTTTCCAGCCAAAGAACTCTTGATGGACTTTTCCACTAGGCATCAGTCTATTTGCCTCTGAACCCACACACACCCTTCAACCATGACAGGACGTTATGGTAACATTTATGTCATTTAAAGGTGAGTAATGTGAAAAAAGTCACTGCATTGTTTTACATCAGCTGTCAAATTTCACTGTACACCTGCCAAACTAGTTGAAAATGTAACTGCTTGCTAGTCTTTTTGTACCTTCACTTTATTTCAAAGTGTTAAGCACTAAAGAAAATTCCAGAAATATAGTCTGAATTACTTTAATCAACAGTTCCAATTCCCATGGTCAGTGTTGTTTGAGAAAAGTAAGTCAATGTCATATCAGAGTTCCTACTCAATGCACCGGTAAGAAAAAACAAGGATTTCATACATCTCACAGCCTTCTTTGAAGGAAGTGTAAGAACCTGTCTGCAAACACTGCTCGCTCAACTGTCTTCTAGTTTTAGCTCTCTGAGCACAGGTAAGAGAACAAAAACAATTCTTCTCTCCAATGCTGTTAATATTACCTGTAATCATGCATTTCCTTTGTCAGTCCTGTGCTGTGTTCATTATGGATTGCAGAGCAGAATGTAGATTCATCTAGACCTCTAAGTAAAGGAAAATTCAGCGAGTTATTTAAGAAACCTGATATTTAAAAGTAAGTCTTCAGGAACTCAACAGAGCTAGGTCTTTGCCACAAGGTGCACTGTATTATAAAGCAACTGAGCCTACGGATTTATGTGGTTTCAACCGTTTTTTGTCACAACTGCAGTTAGCAATGAAATCATTAACAGGAGCTTTTTTGTAGACATGTCTTCCTCTGTAGGATCTTTCAAGCAAAAAGACAGACAAAAAAATGAAGTAAAATAGTAGCATAGCTAGTGTTCAAAGGCCTCTAAAAAGTGGCAAGCTTTATAAAACATTATATGAAATCAATATGCATTAATATTTCTTCAAGTAAATCTTCATTTGACTCTAAGCAGTAATGAGAGTATTTTGGAAAAAAATTAGTCAATTTATTATATAAATCTATACTACAGTTATTTTGCGGCATCTTGCTATTAAAATGCTATCCATGAATAGGAAGTATACAGTCTACATTTTCAGTTCTTTCTTATCACCAGTACACTCATCTTCACAGGACTTTTCTATATGGCTGTGAAAGCAAATGCTGTACTTCAGAAGATCTGCAGATAAGCAAGTACACCTGAAACATCATTATGTTTGCAGCTATGGGATTACCTTAACTACCAAACTCAGTAAATCAGACAAGTATCACACCCAATATCCAGGAATTTTCTCACGGACATACTTTGGATGCACAGGAAAATATCATTACCTTCCAAAAGCCTTTCACAGATGCCATGACAAAACTACCACTATGCCACCTAAGTCTGTTTTATATTGGATATCTATTGTCATCTATCAAAAAACAGATTCTATCAAAAAGTTGTCACAGTGAAAAAAAACCCAACCCTTTATTGTGCATATATAGAAACAATGACTTCCATTCTCTAGAAGAAAGGGAAAGCTTTAAACATCCTAAAGCCCAGGATGACATTTCCACCAACTTCATAAAATAGAACATGAAAGCTACGAGTAAACATGGACCTAGGTTTACAAGTTATCTCTAAAATTTTTTAAACTAAATACAATTTTTTACTAAAAAAAATTAATTTTTAAATTAAAACCCCATACAAATATCTGTTAATAATTGCCTTTCCTCCCATTCTATCCCAAATTACTCATTTTTTCTTTTCCTGCAGGAAAAGGAATGTAACAGTGGATTTAAGGAGAGTGCCTAAAATTAAATGCTTTATATGCCAATAAGCATACCTATGTGAACATTGTTCATGCAAAGACGGAGCTTCTAGCAGGATGTTCTCTGCTTTTTACAGTAATGTTACAGACTGAATTCCCAGGGCACTTAAAAAAACATCCCTGTGTGCACACATTTTATTACATAAAGCACTCATCAACCCACTCAGAGATTCAGCAGACACAAGCTAAAACAAAACAGACATACAAGGTCAGAGTTGCATCCTCTTTGGCTTTGTGACCAAGTCTGATTTAGTTGAAGAACAATTACACTTGCATTTCCTGTGTTTAAAACAGTGATCTTAATATGACAGTAATATAAAAACAATGGTATGAAACTCAAGCTCTCACAACTGAATTAGTTGCCCAAGATATCTTAATTTGCCTCCCTTCTGTGTTGTGCTGCATCTCTCATTATGTGACCAAACTGTTCTGCCCCTGGGTACTTGTGTAAGCAGCTGCACTGAGCAAAGCAACACGATGCAGGATTATGCTTGATCACAACTACAAGTGTGTTGCCTGCCTTACAGATTTTATTATAAAGCTCTTTGTTTCATATACAGTCTCTTCTCAGATACTAACTTGATTCTCTACCATGTTATTAGGTAATACCAGTTTTTCGTTTATATACGTGAACTGAAGAGCAGAATAAGAAAACATATCTTGGCAAAGGACAAAGTTTTAAGACTTCTTTTCAGAACATTTATCATCCATAAAGCTTAGGTATTATTTTGAATGTGGTATCCAGTACTTCGACTAAATGATTATTCACTTTAAAGTTAAAGCAAACTGGCATTTTTATCTGACTTTGTGCAAAAGTGATTTAGTACTCTAACAGTACCCAGAATGTCTCAGATCCAGCTCTTTCTCCACTTTATTATTCAATAACTAAATAGTGATGTCCAGCTCAGCTACTGTACCTGACTAAACAAATGCTCGGGCTCAGTCATGGCTAATACATCAAACAAATGAAAGTTTGGCTTATCAGCAAGAATGTGATTGAATAAATGCTCACATAACTTCACAGGCATATCTGAGATTTTTCCGGGGCTTATAAATTGGCTGAGTTATCACAAGAACATCAAAAGGCACAGTCAAACAGCCAACAAGTGCCAAGTTTCAAGTCACTGCTTTAATGCTAAGGAACAACATTTTTTTCTAAACACATGGCGTCGTATGATTTTCTTCCAATACCTGCTCTTAACATACAAGTCCTTAATCTCATCTGTGGTAAATATTCCCTTTGAACAGTTTAATTTAGGAACATTATAGGGATGAAAACAGGACTTTGTAATACAAAATGATGTCACTACGTGCACCACTGTAATTCATGAGAGGCTTACCATAAAAAATGTATACTAAGCTTTTCATGATTTACACGAGAACTGAGACACGTCCACCCTCCCAGAACAGAACTGCTCAGTTTTGCTTGTGTTGTGATAATTTCTTTAAATTGTTTTAATTGCTGATAACTTTCCATATCATTTGCACACATGTTTTTTGAAAACACAAGATACTGGCATACTATGTTTCTTCTTCCAGAAATCTTGGCTGGTTTTCTTTCCTTCTGGTCATGAATTTTTTCTATATATAGGGCTTGACCTTTTCCACATGATGGTTCAATGTGGTGAACACTGATTTAAGTTTAAAAGAGGTTATGTTTCTGATTTGAATGAATTATTTTAATGGACAGTTGCCAAAAATGGAGAAGCCTGTGCTCATTTGACTTGTGGCACTACGAGAAGGCCTTATCAGTATCATCAGAAAGAATTTTCTTCTGCAGCCCTAACATCATGCAGCAGTGTTGCTGGATAAAAGAAAATACAGCACATCACAAGCTAGCACTGCACACTGAAAGGCACGTTTTATCAGTGCAAGAGACCTGGTTTTGTTACTAAAGAGTAACAAAAAAGGCATCAAATTAAGCTCAACTGGACTAAAATGTAGCAGCAGACTTACACAAAGATGAGAAATAAGGTATTTGGTGAATTCCCCTTTTTCCCCCCTTTGGGCCTAGCTCAGCAGCAATGCAAAAAATAGAAGTTATTCCACCAGAAGCAAAGTTTTTGAGAGTTTATAGAAGAACTACTGTCTACAAACAGGTACTCTGATTTTCAAATAGCACTCCAAGAACAGGCAAAAAGCCTGCAGAGGCACACAGCCTATCGTCCTGCACAAATCATGCTCGATAAAGGCACATCAAACAAACACCTTCCTTCCAAATTCACACCAAATTACAATCTCCCTGCACTCAGAATGTTCAATGACTCAGTGAGCTAAAACAGTTGACCAGTATAAAACAAAAGCAAAAAGCATTCTTACCGTAAAACATCAAAATTTTGAACTGAATCATTCCAAAAATACTTCACACTGTGATGCGTGAAATAACGAATCTGCAAAGGCAACAGACACAGATAATAAACTGGCACCTCTTAACTTCTCTTCTGACTGACTTTATCCTGGCCAGCAACAGTAAAGGAATTTTAAAAAGTTTCACTGAAAAAAGAATACTTTTCATTTAACACAATCTTTCAAATACTCCACAATTTCCAGCAAAAGGTTATTGAGAAGACTTGTGTTCCATCCAAAGAATGAGTTAGCCCTTCAGACAGAAGCAGCAGCTCATGTGGACTGTGTTGTGCTTACTCTCAGTAGAACTTGAGATACATGAATATTACCAAGCATAGTATTGCTGGTTTACTTACAGGCAAATATTTTTTCAAATCGTTTTTATTCTCCTCTGCAGCAGATTCACAGAAATGAACAGCATGGCCATTTGAAACCTTGTGCACTGTAGGGTTGGGATTCTGTAAAGGATTGGCTCCCAAAGAAGGCATAATGCGAACCTTTGCACAAAACCATATCTTGAATTCATCCTTAAAAAGAGGAGAAAAAAATCAGTTAGTTGAAACAGCATTTAAACATCATTTTACTATAACAGCTGTAGCAAAATGTGTCAACCACAGACAAAAGAATAGCAGAGCCTGTATATAATTAGAGAACACATTCCCAGTATCACCTACTTTTAAGAACAATTTTCTTTCCACAATTCTAAAAGCAAATTTTTTGCACCAAAAGATCTATTGGTTGTAAGTAACGAGTTTTGGTACCTGACATTTGACTTATTCAGGCCCTCACAACTTAATATAGCTGTTCTGTAGTAGGAGGAACTGTGGGATTGCAATGCATACACCCACCCCACGGCTTCCAATAACTGAGGACTTAACACAAGATCAAAACCAGTGACTGTTCCCAGCAATTGTGCAGGAAAAAAATCCCTTGAAATCAAATGACACTGGGTTAACAGTTACACCTTGTTTCAACAAATGTATCTTTGCTGAACAAGGGAGGGAAAATCCCAAAATCATCTTGTGGGCTTAGATGAACACAATACCTGTTCTGTAACTTTTGATGACAAGAGCACTCAGGTATTTAATTCCTGAAATGGAAAGGTAAAGACCTTCTTTTTGCTATGTCACCTGCAAACAGCTGTCAGTCTTTCCACAGGCAGCAAAGCTGCACACAGGACCAAGGAGCAACAATTTTGCAGTGCTGTAAAATACAATCATGTCTATGCTGCAGGCAAGGACTTAAGCAGAAAGAGGGATGCCAGAGAACTGCAAACTGGGAGAAGCACATCGCCCTGGAGACTCACGGTTGTTCTCAGCAGAACCACTTCACAGTCTTTCAGTGTAGTCCTTCTGCACGTTGCTTTCACACGCCACTGAGGCATCCAGTAGAGGAGGAGGAGCAGAAAGCCCCCAGAACAGATCACTCCTATAGCAACCAGCACCAACTTCCAGCGACAGAGATCATAGCCATAGATCTCCTGCACGGAAGCAGAAACAAATAACAGTGACCCTCTTAATTACTCTGGCTCAGGGTGCCAACATAAATTTTTCATAGCATGCAGTATTTAAAGCAAATCAAATTTCAATGCCATTTTCTCTCTTTTCTACAGTAAGGAAGGATTTCAAACCCATTTAGTACATGCTGGAGTGACAGCAAAAAAGGAACACTGTTTAGCTCAGTCATAAATACAAACATCAGTAAAAGTGTGACAGAGGCAGATCACCCACACTGTGCGAAACAGATCACCTGTCTCCTCTCTGCACTGACCCCTAAGGACTGCAACACAACCTGCCTTAACTTTCAGTGAAGAACAACATATTTGACCATGACACAGCACAAGTCAGTAAGCATTAAAGAGCAAAAGCACATGGCTTTGTCAAATGCTGATTTTAAATAGCATTTGATTAGCTATCATACATACTTTTGAATTACTACTGCAGGCTGAATTTCATACTTTCTAAACAAACCTGTAAATGTATTATCAAACACTACTGTTAGTGGTTTATTTTGCCTGCCATTTAACAAGAAATGCTACATTATAAACTGCCAGCCACACTCAAAGGTTCTGTAACTTGCACCAGCCAGAAAAATCCTCTTCTCCCATTAAAAAGCCTCAAAGTATTCAGATTGCAAGCACCAACTTAACTTGACGACAGCCAGGAAAAGAAAATAATTTAGTGACTTACTGGATGCTGTGTTACATTCCTGAGTTTCACATTACATCACTAGATTATATTTCCTGCTGTAAAAGGGCAATGAAGTTTCCCATTGAGTCCCACCTATTGTTCATACTGACATCAACTTTTTGCAATTTTTTTTTTACTTTTCAATAAACAGTATTGGAAATTGTTTAAACTCCTTCCCTAAGAAAAGGCTTTTCAAAAAGTTTGGTTTGCCACATTCTCAGCTGACAAAAACCAGAGATAAAGCCCATTCTCTGTTACCCCCAAAACACTCCTTAGCAAGAACATTAGGAAAGTGAAAGTCAATGGGAGAAGTTAATGTTTTTTTTATTTTAGGGCAAAATAAAATTATTTCCTCCAAAAAGCATTTATTTGAGTGATCAGGCCATAAGTACCTCCTGTTCTAAGATGGATTTGCCTGCTCTCTGTATGGGAGCTGTCTGGCGAAGAGCAGCTTTTCCCAGCATTGTGTACAAGGACGGAACAAGGACTTTAATTCACAGAAACCTTTCATTTTTAAAAACAAAAATCCCTATATACCCCAAATGGGACAGAAATCTAAAGATCAGCTGCCAGTATTTTCCTGCCAAAGATTCCTTCTGCATCTCCCAGGACAAATGGTAAGAGGCATCATTGCTCCAGTAGGAAGCATAATTTATTGCTACCAAACATCCATAAAAGTTCTCGTCAGGTGTTAGGAAGTGGGTCTTACCTGCATAAATAAAAATATGCAAGAGTATACAAAGTACAGTCACATTATGAAACATTAACCTGTTTTAAATGACAAGAAAAAAGCTCCAGGATCTGGAGAGGAAAAAAAAACACCAAAAAAACCCCCAAACAACAACCACCAAAAAAACCCACAACCCACTTTGTTTTCATTTTCATTTTAAAAAAGAAATGTTAGTACCAAAACGTGTTATCTGTTGAACTAATGACCCCAACCAGCATCCAGAATCTCTGCCCATGGCTTTCAACAAAACCTTTCCCAGTCCAAGATGAGATTTCTTAATACCAAAAAATATTATCAAGGATAACCTTATAAAATTGCTAAACTGATTTACACTGAGACACTCCAGTTCCTGATGTAATATGTGCCCTTTAGACAGAAAACCCTGAAAATGTGATTCTTTCATTATGTAAAAATAGATGATCAGAATTCATTACCATCTCATCTTCCTCTGCTTTATTGACATATTTCTTTTCTTCTTTCTCCATGTTTAGTATGATATGGAACTTCTCGACTTGAGATATGGAAGACCTTCAACAACAAAAGAATTAAAAATTGTAGCAATATTACAGATTGTAAACCTGTTTTAGGTTGTTTCAGGTTAACTTTCTGTAAGTGTGTACACATATAAAACACTGCCTAATAGTAATATAGATCTTAAATTTGCACTGTTAATAGTTTCCAGAAGTAATGATCCAAGGAGCTCAATAAAGCTTTAACACTGAACACAGGATGAATATAAGTGAAATACTGCAGCAACAGCAGCTTTGAAAGAGGGGGGAAAAAACTTGTATCAATTTAACCTGATTAAATATTCTACACCAAATAAGCAGTTTTTGGTACATTCTACAAGCTTCATGATGGAAACGTAAATTAAACTTGTAAAAAAAGCTTAAAAGTAGGTTAATATTACACATTTGTATTACTCTATATATCATAGCTCCAATCAGATGCTTTGAGAAGCCAAGCTATCCCTAGAGAGGAAAGGCACCGCACCCCTGAGATGTGCATTTCTTGTCTGAGCAGAAAAACAGGCATTGCTAAAAAAGGTTTAGTCCCCAGTTTGGTATTTCTAAATCAAGGCATGCTCAGTGTTGCCCCTTCTTTCACCATTCAATTTGTATCAAAAGGTTTATGTCTCACAGTAAATCTCTCACAGATGCAAATCTTGAGAGGTGCCTTGAGGACAGATTATGATCACAAGTTTCATAAATAGGGAATGCGTGAAAAAATATGCAGCTGTCTACAAGATGAATATAGGGCAACAGCTCCTTATTACAATAGGTTACAAACAAAGGTTACAACATCCTATGAGGCTCATCAGAATTTTCACCATCACATAAACAAAATAAGAAGTACTGTGTCAAAAATCTAAATTTTTGAAATTAAAAGTGCATCTAACCTTCATTTGGGCACCCCTGTCCTGTAATTGTGTACAGTTTACAACTAATGTACCCATATGGTACTTACAGAGGACCCACTGCCATGGTTAAAATCACTGAACAGCCACTGCTTACCTGGCAAGATGTGGATTAACTACAATTCTCTGCACTGAGATGGTACAGCCTTTCGATTTTATCTACTGCACAGACGTAAATCTCAGGAGACAGCACTTACTACCACAGCATAAAACCAGTCCTCAAGTTTAACTCATAGCACAAGTAGTTATTTTAATTGTCCTTTTTCAGACTATTATTAGCATTAGGTAGTATAACCATTACCAACTTCTTTGCTGTCGTTTGCTCCCCGGCGTTTTCACAAACCAAACAGCCAGACTGCAGGGCAGGTCCCCTCAAAGCCACCCTCTGCATCCAGGCACTTACATTCATCAGCAATGACAACTTCAAGGGGTCCTTCCTCCCAACTCCTGCAGCTTATCAACAGCATCACATCCTCACGTGTTTTCTGCAACCTACCACCTCCTTTCTAATTAACCCCACAAATGAAGCAGGAACCCAAGAGAAAAGGTTTCTTTTGTCACTCAAATCTGGGTCTCCTCAGAAATCTATTCCCACTGCTGGGAATAGATTCGTTTTCCTAGTAGAAGAAACACACACTCAAAGCAGAGAACTGCATCACAACACAGAGCTCAGTCCCAGGTGAGAAGCAGCTCAGCACTTCATAAATTCAGTGTTTGATATAGTTGGCATATTTTTCTGAATGGAAGGAAGTTAACTTGGCAACAACTGTCTTCTTTGGCAGAAACACCAGCTCACATGTTTCCTGCCTTATTAAGCTGAAAATTTTCTATTGCTACCCAATAGTCATCTATAATCTTACTGCAAATCTATTTGCAAACTAAACCACAAAAGTCATGCAAGCTCTAAAACACAATTTTGTTTAAATTGCCACTTTTCTTCACTAAGCAGCTTTTTATTCTGGGAAAGATAAAAGTATATAGGAAACCAGTTAAAATCTGTCCTAAAGCTGTACAGGATTGCTAAAAATGCTCCTGAGGAAAATCTTTGAATTAATCACATCAAACAATTTTATGTGTACCACACAAATCACATTTTCAATCAAGAAATCACGCAGCCAAAAAAAGTTCTGTGTATTTACAGAACTGTACTTTTAATAGAGTTCACAGCTCCAGAAGGAAATTATTATATTAATCATACTTGAACTAGTCTGTTCTTAAACAAACATGCACTTTCCTGCTATAATGCATGGTAACATCAAAACCGGTGCCTGCAGGCAACACTCCAATCTTGACAGACATACTAAGTAGCAACTTGATAGAGAAAAGCACCAGACAGCAAAATAAATGCAAAGAGATTCCAGATCAATTGATCTCAACTGGAATTTCCATATGGCCAACACGTCAGCACAGGCACCTTGCGGAACACCACGGCAGCAAGAGAGGCAAGTGAATTGCCTTCATTTAGGGCCGTTCCACTGTGTGAAGGGCATCAAGTTGCAGGTCTGAAGTATGAAGGGGAATCTCAGCACTGAGAGCACCAGCAATAATTCCTGTTTTTCAATGAGGTCTTTGAACAGCTGGGTAGAATCAAATAGGGAACACATGAGGTGCATAAGGAGGCTATTTCTGACTCACATCATTCGCTCCATCTGCATTATCTTACACACTCATTTACTGAACAACCTTCAGGCTAACACACACATTCTCAACATTGCACAAACTGACGGTGATTTTCTGCATTAAACGCAAATTCAAATCTCTAAACTTGGACAACATTAAAGATATTTCCTTAGTTGATGAGTCATGAACATCATTTCTATTCCGCAACAAAGAGCAGCACTCTCTCTCCAGCTGTATCCCTTCTAGCAGACCATCAGCCCCAGCTCATCATCAAGAGTTCAAACAGGTAACTGCTGTGCTTGTCTCTCACTGCCCTGCCGATAGTTGGGGTTAAACACCACCACGTGGACTCCCCAGGGCTGCCCTCCCGGGGTGACTCCAAGCTGCTGGGTCAGACTGAAGAAATGTCACCAATTCAGAAGGGACTTTAGCAATCTGTGTTTGATCTTTACTTCCTCCTATAATATGGTGGGAAATTAAACATTTCACTGTTTTAATCTTTAGTTCAAGATTTAAATATAAGCCTTGGCCTTTTCAGACCATGACAGAGTATGACATTTTACTAGTACTGAAATTGAGGTGAGGCTGAAATCCACTTGCAATAAGCAACATGGACATGGGAATAACCACATACATTGTGCCTCTAATGCACCTTACAGGCTGATACTCAACGTCTCTCCAGTCCAAATTCCCAGCAGTGAATAGCTGGAGAAATTCTCTCCCCCTTTAACAAACTGAAAATGGAAACTTTTTAAAGAAAGGGGTTAAAACCAATGGAAATAGTGAAAGTTACTGTTAACATGACATTGTCAACATGATTTTTACTTATTGAGCCATTTTTGTATAGCAAAGCACATTCTAGAGACAGAGAAGTAGGAAATATCAAAAAGGTTTGTAAAAGAAATGCTGTTTGCCACCAGATTGGGTGAATGAAATTGCAACGTTTTATAACAACTTAGGTATAAATTTAGCAAATGGTCTAGAGATCAGCTGAGCAGTGTCTGAACTCTAAGTACTTCTAAGAGCACACATTTGAGTCTCAAGCTTAAACAATAAACCTGCAACTTTGCAAAACTAAGTTAAACAGCATTTGCCATTTGTCTCCATCCTGAAGAGCTGTGAGTAGGACAGCACCTGCAGCTTCAGATTTAAGTTGATACTATTTTGGAGATACAGTAAATCACAGATTGGATCACTGAAGAAATTACAGCAGTGTGAAGAGTAAAACTAAATGCATCTCCTACAGTGCTACAGCTTTTCTCAATTACTACGCCAATATGTGTATTTGTTGATCTATCCTGACTAAACAACCAAGACACCAAGCAATTTTACCAAAATATTTATAGGCAATAAACATTCATAGCAACAGCATAAAAGATGCAAGTGAATTCATGGCATATTTACTAAAGAAGTTGTTCTAAAAACACCACAGCAAGTCTCAATCAGTACACCTGAAGAGTTCTGTAAGCCACACTTCTGAAGGACTCCCGGCTTACCTACGTTAGTTTTCTAAGAGTTGGCATAATTAGCAAACCACTCCAGTGCAAATTTTACCCTTAAAGTTTTATTTGGGAGGTAGGAAGCAAAGATATCTTCTCTCTGTTCTCCTCAACATTTATCCCAATTCCACAATCTTTAAAAACTAATTCGTAAGATACACATTGCTGCCATCAGTTTATTCTACCAGTTTTTCACTATAAGTGGAAATTTCATAATTTCAACAGAAAAATGTCAAGGTCTGGAAAAACTGCAGCTACAAAAGAAACTTCCAGTATTTCCTGCAATCAGTAGGTAATTTAAATCTCAAATTTCTCAGATTAAAATATAATTTTCAAAGCTGAAATCAAGTAAAATCCATGTATGAATACTCACCAAAAATTATCAAATTATTAGATTTGCTTAGTCTCTCTTATCATCTGTCTCCTTAAAATACGAGAGTAAATAAATTTACACATTTGTATCTTAAACACTCCGTATTTTATCCTTTTCAGATATTTGTGAAAAATGCTGTGATAACTAGAAGAGTTTCTCTTACCAACAGGCAGTCCAGCAGCTGTGCTCTGCACTTGCTTTTGTTACCATGAGCTGGCGAGGCACTTCTTAATAACGGAGACCCTATCTACAAGGGAAGTCCTGACAAATGAACTATTTTGTCTAAAATCTAAAAAAAGTCTCCAAGGGCTTTTCAAACTGTTATCAAAAGATTAGCATATCAAAGAAAATTTGGCATTGCTTGGAATGCTTTTATTTTTTGTCTCTTCCCTCCAGTGTGGCCAAACAATTGCAAGACCGTGGCCGGGCTGGCGCTTTCAGCATCAGCAGCCCGTCCAGCTCCTTCTATTCAAAGCACAAATGTCTCACCAGGAGCCTGCAGACAGATGCAGGTCCATGCACGAGCACTGATACTATCTGCCCAGCTAAAGCTTATGTGCTTCTGACCAAACCCTTCCTTGTATTTACAGTGGCCGGGAGTGAAGACAACACCACTCATTTTGAGGAGCTGATCGATGGCAAAGGCGGCAGTTCAGAAATGCACACGCTGCTCACTCTCGGCACTTTACAGTGTCTCACAGAGCATAAATGAAGCAGACACGCCAAATTAGACAACCTTTAGGGATCGGGTGCTACAGAGCTTAAAAAGGGAAGCTGGTCACTAACTGAGTATGACAGAGAGAAGTTACTTTTCTGTACAAGACAAAACTCAACCAGCTCTGCTTCGGTGTGAACATGAAGGGCAAACAGAGATGTGGCAAGGCAGACAGAAAAAGCAAGAGACATGCTTGAGAGAGGCCAAACTCCAAATCCACCTATGTGCAAAGATTAATATGAGTAAATCTTCCTCAGCTCTCTATGTCATCACTGTCATTAAATAAATCAAACACTATAAACTAACACAGGAAGAAAATTAAGACCAAAAAAAACCCTGACTGACCTGTCTGGAAAAGAATCTTGGTGGGGAACAAACATGATTCATATTCCTGACGTCTGATCTACTGTCTTAGCAAGTGACTCACCTGGCTCTCCTGAGTCCAAAAGTGCTACTGAAAGACTAAAAGTCCTCTTCCAGAATTTATTTACAACAAATGCATCCTCCACTAAGTGACACCTTACAGCTCTGGAGTTGAAAATTAAGTTTCTAAATAGCTCAATGCCATTAAAAACCTTTCATATTTCCAAATTAAAAATCATCTTGTAAGTAATCTTCAACTGTATCCTAACCAGCTGCCAAAACACAGGGAAAAATGGGGTTTTTCAAAACTAGAAAGCCAAACAATATTTAGGTCACTCAGAAATTAAACATTTCTGTACTTTAGAGCTATGCTTTCAACACTTTAAACAAAGAAGGAATCAACCTTAGAAGGTAACAGACCTTACAAAGGCAATGTTTATCAACTGGGCTTATTCTTGTTCCAGTAACATGAGACTCCCCCACACTGAAAACAGTTATCAAACAGTCCATTTTTTTCAAAGCATTGTAGTAAAAGTTTTCAGGATTCAAGCAATGGACCTGTAATGGAGGTAAGAGACTTTCCTCATGTACACAAAACACCAGCTAATGCTCAATCTCTGCCATACTGGCAGTTAGGAAATTAGAACTGAAGAAATACTCAAACTAGAAGAGATGTAACAGGCCAGGAAGAGGAATGAAAGTATCTTCTGAGACTGTTACATTTCAAAATACGCCCAAATTCTTAGGAAAGATGAAAATTGAGCCATTAACAGAAGAAGATGGCAGTTCATTTTCCAAAGTGACCAACAGAGAACAAGTGCATCCTTCTGTCCTGTCCACATCACCTTCCAAGGGCTGTGCATCAGGTGTTGCACAGGAGCATCTGAACCATCCAAGGAGACAGTGCTTTGGAAGACAGTTTTGCATTCACACCTCAGGCCAAATGTCAAAAGACAAATATTAAGCGACAAATATTGTCAATATTGTCAAAAGATAATATTAAGTGTATTTCAAAATTTCAGTGCTATGGTATTGCCCATATGCATATAAAACAAAGTATCTCTTATCTAAATATTGCAGGAAAATACTTCTTCAAAATTATTCCAGAAAGATTAAGAATGTCCTTCCCCAAGCCAGTGGAAACATTTCTCAGCAGATAGAAAAAAATCTGCGCTTGACCCAAGATCTCTTTTGCTATCCTGTTATGAGACCTCCTGGTCTGTACAACACTCAGCAGCGCCGGCCACGCAAAGCTGCATTCGATACATCCACATTCAGTGAGCCTTTAATGTTTATCCTCATGTCAAAATCACCAGTAGGCAAGGAAAGAAGTTCTAGGTATGGCTTAGGACAACACGCTCCAGAAAAAGCACACTTTTAAGTGGAGCTATAAAAATAGAAGGAAAAGTCTTATCAGCTATTGCTGCTTGAGCCTGCAGCTCCTGCCCATGCCAACTGCCAATGACTTTCACATACAATACCTGAAAAGCTGAACCTAAAACACTGACTTCATTTAAAATGTGCTGTAACAATAAATAAATGGATGTGGACACAAGGCTAAGAAAATGTAAGGACCAGAAAAAATAAATATTAAAAAATATTTACAAGCACTTTTTTCTCAAAACATAGCACATGATACGCTGCATGCACTAAAAATCAATCACCAAAACCAATTTTGAAACATTTCAAGCTTTCAATTGATAACACCAAAATTTCTGTCTTAGACATTAAGTCCCCTATTTACCTTCCTGTCCCTCTTCTTTACCTAAGATGTCCTATTTCAGGATCCATAAAAATAACATACTATTTACTGAAATTACTCCACTGGTGGCTTTCAAAACGGACAGGCAGAACCTGCAGCTGCTCAGAATGAAAAAAGGACTTTCCTCAATAAACTTGGAACTAAAAAGCTCGGAGTCTATTTAAAAGGCTATAAGAAAGCCCTGCTAAAACGCACATTATGACATCTTGTCACCAAACAAGATATCCTGTTATCAGGATCCATCATTAGTTTCGTGACCTCCTCAAAGGAAAGAGTTTCCAAGTTCCTTTTTATGGATTCTCAGTCTCCAAGGAGTTTCTGCACACAGGTTATGCCAGCACTCAGCATCTTTGCCTCTCTGGTGTGCACCACTGCTGCAGGGACAAGGTCCACTTAGTTCCCAGGACCTCAGCCATGGTTTGTGGCAGATGGGATTGTGCTGCACCCAGGACTCAGAGGGATCCATATGTCTGAGCTGCAGTGCAATGCTGGAGACTCCTCACACCACCTGGCAAGGCTGACACCGTGTGTGTGTGAGAGAGCCTCTTTGCCTGCTCCCAAAACATGAAACCAACCAATGTCACTCAAAAACCATCTTGAAACTGAAACAGATCCGTATAGATGATATGCATTAGACTAAGGTCTGGAGCTATCAAGCTTTTGGGAACATAAAAACCAAAATGTTACCATTTTTACTTCAACATGCACTGCCATGAGCTCACATGTTTAGTTTAAATGCATTTGTAAAGCGTTCAGGATTATTTGAACATTATCTGTATTTTTACAAACATGTGGTTGACATTACAAACACAGGAGATACTCTCTTTGAAAGGCACCCTGACTGAGAAATGCACCTTACAAAAATGGAAGCTGCTGAAGTTTACAGTTCTCCAGTACCTTGGAGCTGAACCCTGAAATACAAAATTATCCACATAAGGTACAACAGATGCTTCAGTAAGACACACAAACTAAAAGAACTACGGAAGATCAAAAATCTTCCAACTGTACTTTGAAAGGAGTTAAGGTTATAATTTGTACTACAAACAAAGCTTAACACTTTAGTCAACTAACCAAGCTCTAACAATAAGGATGACATAATAGTTTAATGAATACATGGAAATTTTACAAGTACACGAGCTAAATTTTAACAAAGCCCTCCACTCAATACCTATTTTATCACTTCCCATCTTGGGCTTTCTGTTATAATACAAGCTTTTGTTTCTGTGTTTAGGCTTAAGGAAGACCATTGTATCCAACAATCACCAAACCAAAATCGTATTTACATTTGTAGAGAGTATTCTTTGTAAAGTATACTTTTTGCAGGCTGTAATAGCAATTGCAATGTTTATAGTAGAGTACATGCTACATTAAGGAAAGATAATTCCATATCTAACAATAAACTCAGTATCAAAATTCATCATGATAACAAAGTACTATAACCAATACTATACTCAAAATTTACTTTCTAACTGGTCTTCAGATCATTATTCTCAGACCACTTAGAAATTTGTTACTAATGTAGCAGCACATGCACAAGTTGAAGATATGTCAGAATAGAATTTAGAAAGCTGTTGGTCATCTCAAGGACAATTAGTCAAACATTTTACCACTTCATCTTCCCAGCACCTCATCTATCTTACTTCAAGCAGTATCTATTCACATTAAGGAAAATTTTAAACTGATAAACACCAGAAGTCAAAATTGCCCAAAGCTTGTTCCCACTCTCAGGCTCACAAAAATACAGTCTTTCTCTGCCTCCTTTATAGGTTTCCAGATCTCCTACCCAGCTGCCATGAGGGAAAGAAGACCTGTCCCACAGTCAGGGAATCCAACAAAGCATACATTTATTTTGGATGCTTATTGTTTCTTTTCTCTCTTGGAAGAGTATTCCAGACATCTGGGGTAGAATTCACAGACTCTGACAACTGGGACAATGAAATGTTTTATTTGTTCTTGGAAGAGAAAGTTAAACTGTTTCGAATACCTTGGGTAAGGCAGGGTGCCATTACACCCAGCGTGAGCCTTCAATAGCTGAGCACTGAAGCTGTTTCCAAAAAAACATTCCTTTCTCACACCAGGCGTGAACTTTACTCAGTCCTTCTATTTGATGAAATAACCAAGACTATTATGGCGAGATAATGGAGATGGCAAAGATGCCCCATCCCAGCACCAAGAGACCCACAACCATTCCAGCAGAGAACTGGGAATCTGAAGACCCAGACCCAGCAACAATGGGTCCTTTCAGGGAAGCATTTCCCCTCAGGGGCTGTGCCAGGAGCCCAACCTTTCCTGTGTGGCTGCCGCCTTATTGTGCAATGCAGAGTATCTGCTTCCTGGGATATATTTTGCTTTTGTAGTATGGATGCTCAGTAAAAGGAGGCAATGACTTTTTTTCCTTTTCCTCTAAATTCTTGGAAAATATTTTTGAGGTTAACATAAGAACATTTGAAATTAATTTCTCTTTGCCTGCAGGGAGATCAAGCACAACCAGACTAATCACAAGAGATGAACTTTCCTCTAAAGGTTAGACATTTAACTTTTGTTCCTTCAGAGGCACATACAGTTGCACCCAGCTCTGACCACAGCACACTCATCATAAGCAAGCAATCAGCTTTAGAGTCTTTCTTTCTCATCCTAAACATGACTTAGTACCTGTCATTGCTTTCAGCCAAACCTTCTCAGACAAAGCAGCATTTCTTCAGTTTATTGAAGTCACAATGTAAAACTTAAAGTTCAGCCATGTAACTTCTAAATGCACACGAGTATCTTCCAGAATAGCAGAAATAGCACCAAACTGTACTCATTCCTAAAAATTTATTCTGTAAGAAAATCTATACATTGAACCTGGCATTTCTAATGTTTACTGAAAGCACAATTTTTTAAAATAGTCATAATAAATTTACCAAGAGTCTCAAGTACGTTGCACATTCACTTTTCTTAGATCAGAAACACTTCAAGGAAAGAGCTCTTCTTGTGTGCAACTAACATATCAATCAATGGAACTATTATGCATTCAAAAAATGCTAAAACTCTAAATATCATATAACACTAAAAAAATAAAGTTAAAAAGTTGTATAAAAGAATTTCATACAATTCAAGATGCCATTTATGACAAATGACACTAACTGAAATAAGTAACAGAAAAATCTGCAAACAAATTCCATCCAGAGGCTGGACTGCTGTAATGCACAGGAATTTATACAACCTGACAGCTTAGCTCCTGAAAATAATGAATTTACTCTCAGAACTAACATATGAGATAAGATGAGAAAACCAAGGGTGAGAAGTTCCACTCTCCATAAAGAGAAGTTTGAAAAAGACAAGAAGAGAACAAACATAGAGGACTGTAACAGGACTACAACATTTAACTCAATGCCTCCATGCCTGCAAAGTAAATCTTGGCCCACATCCATCCAGTTACGATGTCCCAGTCATTCAGAACAGTCCTACAAACCCAGAAGAGCTTCAGAGATTTAGTAAACAGTTATATTTCAGAGAAGGGCTTCTACAATCTATGAAATTAAATGAACTCACCGCAGACTACTACAAAACATTTCATCATTACCTTAAATAGCTCTGTTTAAGTGATACCCTGCAGTGCTTTTGTGCCTCTTGACAATGACTTCCACAGCATCAGCAGTGAGAGACATCTGTATAACAGAACCAGACTCTGACACAGGATCTCTCTTCAGCTGCTGCAATGTTGTCAGCACTGATGACTGCCAGTAAAAGTCTCACAAGTAACAACTTTTGTTCATTGCTCCATTTATAGTTAATTTTTATCCCAAACACTTACCTTAAAGGAGAAATTCTTCCTTAACATATCATGTCTTGAGTACTATTTATGTCTGCATTTCAGTATCTTTTTAAGAAATTTGACTTTGCTCCTGGCCTATAAAAAAATTTGTAACAGTACCAAGAGATGTAACTATATCCATCTTCTCTGCTGTGAGGAGGAATGTTAGTTTTCTTAAAAGCAAGACTGAAATGTTTCAAGTACATCACATGTATCAAGGAGCCCTTTTCTCCCAAGCACTGACCTCACTAACCCAAATACCACCACTGCCTAGCCAAGTAGTCTCTTCTCAGGTAGCTCTGGTCCAGAAGCTTGACTCAGATTTTCCCCATCAGTGTTGTTTTTTTTGTAAACGTTGGGTGAAAACAGAGGTCAGCTTCCTAAGGCACCAGTAAGGACTGCCACGGTATCTGACATACACTAAATGTCCAAGTAGCTTTTACTCTATACCCTCATACCCTTTGTATCAAAGCAAAGGAAGAACAGAAAGCCAGGCTGAAGGCTAAAAGAGCAACAAAACAACAGTCCAGAAAGGTCAGATCAAATGTGCACATGCCCAGAATTCTAAAGAGCAGCAGTCAAGGAGACAGCACAGGTAGAGTCATGTAATGATGCTCCCCAGGGCAACTCGCCAGTCCCAGAGACTGGTACTTCAAGAGCCAAACACCCTAAAATTTTATTTAATTGTAAATGGATTTTTCTTGGGTTTTTTAAAATTATTGTGGAACACATTCTAAGCTTGGCAACATCCTGCAAAGAACTCCTGAGTTCAAAAACAAAGATTTTAACCCTCAGTTTTAGCTGAAACCTCCCACTTACTGTATGTGTAGGGACAGTAGAGTCATATCTTATTTCCCTCCATGATATCCCTGATTCTTTTACAAACTGTTTTACCCCACATCCTTCTCTCCATGCAGAAACAGTCAACAGCTTCCCTTTCAGAGGTCATCCCAAACTTCGATCATTCTTGTCAGTATCTTTCAATGTCTCATCAGTATCTGTCAATGTGTCATCCCCCATAAGAATTTACATGTGACAAATAACACATTAACGCCACAAATAAATGAGAAAATAGTACACTACACAAACAGCTAATTAAGATTATTTAAAAACCATTAGTTAGTCTGCTGGTTACTTGAAGCGCTGATGATAAAAAAGAAATCATCTATGAAAGAGGAGCATTAAATACCATTAAGTATATTACAAGAAAAATGTATTTCATGTGGAGATGATTCTGGGCAACTGGCTGTGGGAGGCCCTGCTTGGGCAGAAGGGCTGCACAAGATTGAACTCCTTCAGAGCTGCCTCCCAACCTCAGCCCCCTGTGAGTCTGAGATCCCACTTATCACAGCCAGTACATTTTCATTGAAGAAAAAACAATGGTGGCTAACCAGGTGAGAGACGTAAAACAAACATTTTAGTCACTTTTCACAAGTAATCAGGGAATTAAACTGGCCATCATTTCAGTACTACATCCAGTACCATCGCACATACCAATGACCTCATGGAGTTTTAAAACTGCATTCCTTTCTCAAGGTAAAAGAAAAGAACTCAGGAAAGTCTCGACCACTATCACAACTCACTGTATGAACATGCACTTTGGTTTCTCCCTGGTAACAGCATGCAGAAAAGGAAACTGCCCAGCAAATACTTTATCCGAATATAAGCAAAACAATTGGAAAGGTTTTGAAAAAGACTGAAGCTCTAAATATTACATCATTTCTACGAAACACTGAAAAAGCAATCAGCCACAAGTTACTGAATTTTTACTATCTTTCAAGCTGTTGTTATAGGTGTCAAGCCCTTTTTCATAGCTATATATATAGCAGATTCACTACCACACTTTCAATATTAAGAAATATTAACCTAGCTAAAATCAAAATTAGTACCCAAAGAACAAGGATGTTCTCTGACAGAGGGATGCATAGATATAAAACACACACTTCAGGAATCTAGTGAAGATAAGATGGGAGGGCAGAATGAAACACCAAGCATACAATTCACCACAAAATCCTGCCCCACAAACTTAGCAAACTCAACTGCCTAAGTATAGCTCAATGTCCACAATATCAAATATGATATTCTCCAAGGAAAATGAGCTTTACAAAAGCTGAACTATTTCAATTTAGCAATAGGCCAATAAAAAGTATTTTCTCAGGGTGCACACCAAAATATTTTCACTCAACTATCTGACTGGAAGCTGTGTTAAGTTCTTCTACCATATCCATCAGTGTTATACACAAGTGTTACCTGATGACTTCAGCAGGACAGTTATGGCACTCAACACACTATTGCTGTCCAGACATCTACACCATCAGAAGGTAACAGTAAGCAGAAAAAAATGAGGCATTCTACATTTGTTTCACATACAAGATGAAGCCAATCCAAATTCAAAACATTTCCCACTGAAACCTGAGCCAAAGACTTCTGTGACCTGTTCCACCAGTGCAGTCATGCGGACCAACCACCTCCAGCGAAGAGACAGCCACAGTTTAACACTCCAGACAGTCACTGCTGAACTGACCACAGGCTAAGAACTTGTATTATAAATGCTACCAGCATACCTGTACAGACTATGAGACATAAAAATCCTCCACAACACAAGCTCAAATTGCAATTAATGCCAACAGTGTCCTTGCTGACAAAACCTGTCTCTTTCTGGGGAAGTGATGCTGCTGGAAAAGGAAGGGGTGACAGAGGAAAGAGTGCTATGAGGATACCTACACAGGCACGCCACAGAATAAGGACTCTGCTGTGACAAGACGATGAGCTATTTTCCATTGTGCTCTCCCCCTACCAAATCCATGTAAATTGTGTGGTGAAATGTGTCTTCCTACATTCTCACCTGTTCATTACTAAAGTTATTTCTGTTCTAGAAGACATTGCCATAAAAAAATGCAACTTATATTGCAAACAAAAATTAAAGTTCATAGGTGAACTAATAAACCTTAAGAAGTCAGAAGTCCAAGTAGACTTTCAACCCCCAGAGACTGCACAACAGTGGTTTTTCAAGGGCTTCAGTTCACTCAGACACATCACATCTGCCTCTGCTCCAGACACGTGCCTTTCATCACAGGTTGCTCTCACCCAAGCTATTGCAGCAGCACAACTCTACAAACAGGCAGAAACTGTTTCGTCTGGCTGTCCAAACTGGACTTAACACCATCACCCCTTTCCAAAACACAAATCTTCAATACTGCCAGTGTTAAGGCTCAGTAGGTTGCTTCTAGCTATAAAGCAGGGCTATGATGTAGGAAAGTAATGTCAGGACTCTCTCTCAAAACACTAAACGTTTTTGTGGTCCGCACCAAACGGACCAACTGAAGACAGGGTTAATCTAAAGAATGCACTCTGCAAGACTGCACATTTGACAGACCTTTTATGCTTCCATTTGAATTACCAGCTGGTCTGAAAAGAACTTTTCACTGGCTTGTCAGCTCTGGAGTTTGGCTGTAGTGACGGAAGCACCACTGCCAGAGCAGCACCCTCAGCCAAAGACCATTCACCCAATGGAACAACACTCTGAATTCACTGGGCTTTGGATCAAGCCTACCAAACCCAGTGACAACAGCAGATATGTTAAGAACCCTTCACATTTCTAAGATAAAAAAATAGGCTCCGTTTGAGAAACAGAGGTAAGAAAAATTATCCCTCTCCTCAGAGAAAAATTTCTCCAGCAATTCAACAGTAATAGGACTTTTCGAGAAATGAATCTGTACCCAAAAATTATTCAGTTTAATAAATACTATTGCAGGGTAAAGGTAAAGTCAGGCAGGTAATGCAACGTAACTGCCCACACACTGAACCATCTCTACACTGGAGGCCACCCATTATCCACATCAGTGAACTTTCAGCTCCTGTTATCTGCATTAAATGTAGCCTCCAGAAGATAAGCTCTTGGTATTGATGACGTTAAACACCGAGACAGATCTAAAGGGCAAAGTTCATAAGGGTAACTGTACTTTCCTTCTTTGATCTGAAGACATGGTATGACAGAAAAATGCATAGGATTAATTTAAATGTTCTCAGGCATTCCAGTTATTTTACAAATCAATTGCTGAAATAGAAGGAATAGCTTGATCCTTTGTTTTGTCAAGCACTTTACTGAAGACTGTCAAAAGCAATTCTAAGACTGCATGGAAATAATGATATATAAAATAGCATGGCTACACTTCCTACTTTGCAATGGGTCCATCCCCACTTAGGCTCCCTGTACTGGTGAATATACCAAAACATGTAACTTCAAAAGCACCTTCAAAGCCAAAGGTGGACCTTTGTAACTGGGGATGAGAAGCATTATAGGATTATCACCTGAGTGCAAAGCAGTAACCAGAAGTTACTAAGACTACTAAAAGGAATGGAAATTTATCAGTGCTCTACCATGCTTAACTCACACACACATTGGTACCACACAGTACCTCCACCATGGAGATGCAGAACATCCTGAGAGCACAAGGAAACACTTCATTGGCAAGACAAGCACCCAAGAGAGAACAATAACACCCAGAACACTGCATGCATCCAAACCTATACAAACACCACAGTTCTAACCATATGAATCTATACAAAGTCTAAATTCACATGGTACAACCAAGAGGTGGACAAAAGGAATCCTGCATATTTCTCCCTCCATGGTTCAAACTTGACACCAACTAAAACTAGAATCTTACATAATGACATGAAAAAGACATCAACAGTGAGTTTAGACTATTCTCCATCCTACACTATATACTCATCTTTCTCAACACACAAACTTGTTCTTCATGGCCACCAGTAAGACTTCTTAAAGCACTGTTTTTACTGTGAGAAATGTTAAATGCTTAATCGGTGTTTTCCATGATGAAACTTAATCCCATTTCAACCTGCCCATCATGGTCACTGAAAATAGCATTTCCTTTCTACAAATCTTTTAAATACTTGAAATCTCTTGCATTCCCCTTAAACTCCTCATCTCTTGCCAAAATAACTTGGATTTTCTTCCACATTTATGAAGTTGTTTCCTCGAACTGTGATCACTTCATTTCTCTACTCTGAACTCTTTCCAAGTGGTCCAAATTCCTCTTGAATTTTGGCACCCAAAACAGATGCTGTCTGCACACTGACTGTATACCAATAGCGACTAAAGCCAACAGACTTAAACTTTACATGTCTCAGACAATACTCCTGTTTAAACATCCCAGGAAGATATTTGCCTTTTCTGCAAACAGCATGACACTGACTCATGTTCAACTTGTGATCCAGTACACCCCCAGGTCCTTTTTCTAGTAGCTAACCAGTTATTCCTCACCCTGCATTTCCACAGCTGGCAATTCCTGCCTAAGTGCCATACTCTGCATTTGTCCCTATTGAAGGGCATGCTGGGTTTGAGATTATTTTGAACTCTCACCATGTCCTCCAACACACAGACCCTGAAAATTTAATAAGTACATTTAATCAGCCAGTTGACTAATCTTTTCAGTAAAGGCAACCATACCCAGAACAGAACCCTTCAACATAACCTCTCATTTTAACAGTGAATCATTAATTATAGTTCTCCAAATAGGATCAGCTAAGCCCAGATAATGCCCCCATTTACTTACAAGGCCATTAAAATGGAGAAAACTTTATTAAATTAATCAATAACCAATCAGGAGACAGAACCTCCACTGCTTTTGCCATAGCCACAGAGCCTTCTGTTCTGCAGTAAAAAGATACCAATACTTTGGACATAATTACTTTACCCACAAATCAGTTCATACTGCTCTATCTTCCAGGTACTTGAAAATAGAATGTTTGCTTATTAGTCTCAACTGATGGAAAAAAATGAGACAAAGGGAACTGTCAAGACTTCAACTTCTCTTCCCCATCTCTTTTCCATTACAACTCTCAACTCATCCTTTGCCAGTCTTCAAGTACTTCTGAGTATTTCCAGCCAATGCTCTTGAGCTGTTTTGAGAACTGTACCGTGAAGCTTATCAGGGCCAGCAGTCACAGAAACATCTGGTGGAAGGACACTGTAGTGTAAAATACCACCTTATCACAAGTATTAATAAGATTAGGCACCTGCAGACTATGAGAAAGAGGAAGCAGAATAGTCACTAAGCACTTCAACTGTTCTGCACCTTCTACAGACACTCTCCCCAGGTGAGACAGTTTCCAATCCTCCTCCTACTATTAGCGCACTTTTACAGGCTTTTATGCTTCTTGCTAGTTGCCATTCCATTTGCACTTTGGCCTTTGCAATATCTACCTCTACTACTCTTTTATACATGTTCATCATAATGTGACTTACTTTCACACCCTACATTATTTCACTCTTGCATCCAAAGTCAGTAAAACCTCATAATAGAAGCTTTTGGTCTTACTACTTTCTCTGTTTCTCAAAATCCTTCCCATTACACTGTTCTATCTCCTACCCTTTAAAAGAATCAAGAGCTCTGATTTCACAGGCCTTGCCATTTATCACCTTTCATTTTGACACTTTCTAGCTACAATAAAATCTAAAGGAGTTGCCATTTTTGTTGCTCTATGTACCCTCTAAACTGAAAATACCACCATGATATAACTTTGCTAAAGATCAAAAAGAAAAGAGTTGGGTATTTTGATTTTGAAGGATGGTCTTTCACATACAACATAAAAATTTCAATCCAACTAAAAAGTAATGGACTTGCTACCAGTTGCAGTACCCAGTCCCCTTCCCAAGAGCTACTTTAAGATGAACAATGCAATGCCACAATTCTAATAAACCAGAACCACAAAAAAAGGGCTGGGTTCTTCCAAATGAAAAACACAATGAAAATACAGAATGAATGCAAAATGCAGCTAATTCTGGTAAGATTGGTAGGATTACAAATGCCACTGACATTGCAACTCTTCCAAGCAAGCTGCTGGATTCCATGGCCAGAAAGACCTTTCCCAATCCCAGCTCACACACAGCACTCCCTGAAGACGGTGCTGAAGTTCTGCATTTCAGAAAAGGAGCCACAAGATACTGCACTTCGGTGTTTTGTGTAGACACATCTGTAAGTGCTGAACACAAACTGTGAATCACCCATCCTTTATTTAAACCTGCCTTTCAGCTACCACAGATTAAAGTTTACAGTCTTATTTCAATCAGGAATAAAGGTGTCAAACTTAGAGCTATAATACAACTACAGTTTACTACAAAATGAACTTTTGTTCTCTACTACACGGATTATTTAACAAAGGAAGCAGCTTATTTATGAATGAAAACTATTTTTAGCTCATTGTGTGACAGTGAGAGGGAAACATTTTAGCATTACTGTTATTTAAAACATTTCTTTTCAATGTTTAATTGTGAAATTAGGATTTTTGAAGTAGGATTTGTTCTGCATGAACTCTCCCATACCAAACATAACATAAGATCCAAGCACTAGTCAGAACGTTGGGGGGTTTTTGCCTCTCAAAGTACACAAAACCTATTCATCTACCCAAGAGCGTGACCCCAGACCCAAAGCAGGTTTGGCCATTCCAGATGCCATGCTGTGGAGAACAGTAATCCCTGCCCAAAAAAGCATGCACTTAAACACAAGCCCTGTTCCCCAATGCAATTCTTGCACACATTTGAAAGATGAGTCTAAACACACACTGCAGAAGCATTTTCATATTATGTTGACATTGTTTGGGCACTAAGAAAATTAAATCTAAGGAAACTTTTTTTTCTAATTTCCAATTTTAGAATAATTAACTAAAAAACTTTGTTTCACCAGGAAATAAAGGAAGGATTTCCCTCCCTGAGAGCTACCATCAGGTTCATACCACATAGAGATTAAATAAGGAAAGTGTTACAACCATTCTCTCTGGGCTGTTAAAGATGCTTGAGCACAGCACTAAACTCACACATTTATCACACCAGAAGTAATAATTTCCACAACAGACCTTGGACAAGCTAAGTCAAAGTAATCCCCCGTCGCAGATTTCTGCTGTTTACAGAAATAAAGCAAACGGTATCTGAAGCTTTCCAGAAAAAGGAACAAGGGTGCAATGGTCAAAATGCTTGAGGAAAACCTGACCTTTCCATGTCAGTTTCCAGCTCGAGCATAGATTTCCTCTATGACCCAGGCAGTACACTTGCACTTTGCTTTAACAATAAAAAGGTATTTTGCTCCCACAGAATAAATGGAATTTATCTCCATACAATTGAAAATCTGTGTCTTGTTGACTGTTTTATAGTCCACAGAGAAAACAGTGAGGACACTACATTCTCAAGGTAAACAAGAAATATTAATCAGAGGGTTCCATGTCAATGGAATGTTTTTTAATTTCTTTTAAAAATAATTTGTTAGGACCACAGCAAAATCGCTTGTCTGATGCACCACCATGCCTGTCACATGGCACACTGACAGAACAGGACTGAATCACAAAGTTTCTCAATCACTCAGCCATCATGATGTAATTTCCCTTCCTGCTCGGCAGCCCCCACACTCCCTTGCCAGGCACTGCAAGCTGCCCGATCAGCCAGCTGAGACCTCTCATCCCTCCCTCTCTCCAGATTAGGGATGAATTAGTGCCCATCCTTTTTCTCCTGAGTCACAGAATCACAGACTATTCTGAGTTGGAAGGGACCCACAAGGATCATCGAGTCCAACTCTTAAGTCAATGGCCCACATAGGGGATTGAACCCACAACCCTGGCATTATTACAACGAAGTTTTAACCAACTGAGCTAATCTCAGGGTCTATCCAAGTCATGAAGTCCTCCCAAGAGCAGAAAGAAATGAAACACAGAAACAGACACTTGATTCTACAAGAAAACCAACACAAAAACTAAGGAGTGAGAACACAGTGAGCTCAAAGTCTGCAGAGCACTGGCAGAGGCACCAGTGCTCCTGGGTGTTCAGGAAGGTGGCAGCTGCTGTCCAGCAGCTCTGCTGGAGACGGGGTCTGCAGAACCGCTCAGATCCCTTTCACTGGTTTTGCCTCCTCATGTCAGGGACAGTCAGCTTTGGCCAAACCCAAAGTTAAGAAGACCTCTCTTACTCATTTTCTAAAGTATTTAACAAGCTGATAACGTTGAAGTACATCAGTTTTTCCTTACTGACCCAGGTGCTCACAGTGGAATGCTCCATGCTGAGTTCAAAGTTTACACAGCATATTTTCTTTAAACTTTGTAAAATTCTATTTGTAATTGGCCAACAAGAAAAAGCAGCTTACAGAAGTAGCAGTGTGTAGCCCTCGCTATCATGCTACCTACCAAAACAAACATTTCCTCAGTGTATGTGCAGCAAACATGCTGGGAGAAAATTTCTGTCAAAAAGATGCTTCTTCACAGGTTTAAGAAAATAAACATTCTATAGGACATAACTGTTGTACAAACATCAGTTTTACTTTAAGAAAAGGTGAAAGTAGCAATTCTTTCAGACATGATGGAACAGATAGCAGAAAAACATGGCTAACCTGTCTGAAGAGCCAGTGTGTGGACAAATCTCATACATACGATGTCTCAGTCACCTACAATAAAAAAATGACAGTCAGAGTAATGAATAGGCTAAATGAAACATAACCTTGATTGCCCTTGCTAGGAAAATACTGCAGAGTTCTAGTGAGTGCATACTGCAAAGAAAACACACCATGAACTCTAAAGCTGGAACAAAACTCTCAGCAACATCAAACACAGAGGAAGCTGCCAGCCAGTGCGGCCAGACAACTCTCAGTGCTCATGTCAGAACAGTCTGGAGTTCACCATCTCCCACTGCTGGAGGCTCTGCCATCTCAGCCCCTTGAAGGGCTCCAAAACTGTCTTCCAACCGCAGTACCTGCAGGGATACACTGATCCCAGCAGGCAAGCCAGAGCACTGGTGGAAGCAGCAAGCTTCCAGAGCAAATTCTGCAGATACCCATCAGGTTCTTTTTCACCTGGAACACTGAGAATTGAAATGGAATCAATACTTAATTCACCCAGTAGCTGTTTATCCCTGAACAAGCATCAACAGGCCTCCTCTTTGGAATGACGCAGTGTCTGTCCGAGGTGCTTGCAGTGTGAGATCCCCATCTCCACAGCTCAGCTGACAGTAAAGCATCTGTAACCTTTGTCAGCGGCAACAGAATGCACTGACTCATGTGCTGAAAAAAGGATGAGACACATCGAGTCCTCACAGTGTGCCGGGAAAGTTTCTCTTTGGCCCCCGAGCACCAAGGTTCCGCACCGGCCCCGGCCCCGCGGAACGCGCTGACAGTGCCGGGGCAGCCCCGCGGCGGTGCTCGGTCCCAGCCCCGCGGCAGCCGGGCCGGGCCGGCGCGGGGAGCGCCGTGGGTGCTCCGAGAGCGCGGTGGGGCTCGGAGGGGAGGGGGAGGGGGAGGGGGGGGCGGCCGGGCCGGCGCGCACGTGCCGGACAGGGGGGCCGGGACACGCCGGGGGCCCCCACGCCAGGCGGTGGGGCTGCCCCAGCCGCGGGACCCGCTCCCGGCAGCGGCTCCGCCGCGCCCCGCGGGAGTTGCTGCGGGCGGAGCGGAGCGGCTCGGCGGGGGATGCGGCCGCCGCCGGAAGCCCCGCGGACCCTCCCTCACCTGCCGGGCCGTGCCCGCGGCCCCCCGGCCCGCACTCACCGGCGGCCTCAGCGCAGCCCCATCGCCGGCGGGGCGGGCGCGGGGCGGGCGCGGGACCGGCGCGGGACCGGCGCTCCCCCCCCACCCCGCCCGCCGCGCGCGCGGATCCGCCGCCAACCGGCTGCACGCGCTGGGCGGGGCGGGGCGGGGCGCGCGCGGAAGTGACGGCGGAGCGGCACGCGCCGAGCCGGAAGAGAGGGTGTCGAGAGGGTGTCGCGCGGCCGGGGGGGCGGGGACAGGTGTGGGCAGGGGGAGCACGTGGCGACAGGGACGTGGGGACAGGGACGTGGGGAAGGGGCGTGGGGACAGGGACGTGGGGAAGGGACGTGGGGAAGGGGCGTGGGGACAGGGACGTGGGGACAGGGACGTGGGGAAGGGGCGTGGGGACAGGGACGTGGGGACAGGGGCGTGGGGAAGGGGCGTGGGGACAGGGACGTGGGGACAGGGGCGTCGGGACAGGGACGTGGGGAAGGGGCGTGGGGACAGGGACGTGGGGAAGGGGCGTGGGGACAGGGACGTGGGGAAGGGGCTTGGGGACAGGGACATGAGGAAGGGGCGTGGGGACAGGGACATGAGGAAGGGGCGTGGGGACAGGGGCGTGGGGATGGGGACGTGGGGACAGGGACATAGGGAAGGGGTGTGGGCACGGGGACGTGGTGATTGGGACATGAGGACAGGGATATGGGGACAGGGACGTGGGGTCAGGGACAGGGGGACAGCTTTGGGGGGCTCTGTGGAGCAGGACAAGGGGTGACGGGCAGTGGGGCCGGGGTGGGGGTCCTTGTTGAAGCAGGCTTGTGGCTCACGGTGGATCCACTGCAGACCCAGCTCAGGCGTGGGACACAACCCACTCCCCTCAGGTTAAAAAAGCCAGTGGGTCACTCAGCAACTCTTCCCCTCAACCTGACAGAAGTGCTTGGGGGTCTTTCCTGCTTTTCATAATCCATCCCTGCTTCCATCAACTGCTTTTGCCACCCACTAAGGATACGCTTCCCTGGAAATGTAGCAGTGTCCAAGGTTCGTGCCTTGCTCAGCTGCCAGCTGTTTGCCTTCTCAGCAGTGCTCTCCTCTCCTGTGTCACTGTGCTACTCTACATGCTCAGCTGGGACCTGTGTGTACTTTGTTCTCAGTGCCCAGGAGCTAGGGTTTAATTTTATAAAATTTGCATTTTGAGAAGTATCCAGTCAAGAAAGCCACCCAGGTGGCTGATGGCTCACTCCTTCACTGTCCTGCAGACTTACACATCTGTACAGCCACTGTGCCAAAAATTCTTCTACTAATTCCAGGTAACATAAAAAGATAATCAGTATTGTAAGGGCAAGAAGGGGCACCTGTGTGACTTCACTAAACATGCCCTCAGATGGATGATGGTTAAGTTTTCAGGGGGATCAACTGAATATTTTGAAGAGCGTTGTAAATAATTTAGGGAATCTGTAAACCACAATAAGTAGGATCTGTATTTATTTTCACACAGTATTATCTTTTTTTTTCCGTAGTTCTCCACTGCAGATGAAGGGAGCCATTGACTGTTACATCCCATCACATCCAACCCCAGCAGTGACTGAACAGGGGTTGCATCCTCCTGGCAGGGCATCACATCACCCCAGAAGCACTATGGGCTCCCTGCCCCTGCTCCAGTGATCCCTCAGCTCTGGTGTGAGTCAGCCCAGCATGGAGATCCAGCAGGAAATTCTGACAGTAATAAAAAGAAACAAAAAGACATATTTTTCTGTTGGCCCAATGAGTTGAACTGATTCACTGAGCAGGCATGTAACCACGATTTAAGGAAATGAGAGAAAAGAAAATGAGAAACAAAACTGCCCCTTTTAGCAGCCACCCACAGATCAGGCATGATATGGAGTTGCTGTGACTCAAATCAGAATGCTTGCCGCCTTCTACTCAAAGAGATTAAAACTCTATTTTCTGTTAATGTGCTAACTCTAGTACTGTCACAGTTCAATTTTCTGTTGATTGCACACTTCACTGACCTCCTCACCACTCTTGCCAAAGGCTGGTGTCAGCCTAGCGAGGCTTCTGTCCTGCTTACCCAGGCCATGTCAGTTAGTGGGTTTTATATAATGACTCAACAGTTACTTCCTCTGATTCTCTGCGAATTCAGTGATACACTATTTGCTGAGAAATCAGTACTAAGGGTTTGGTGATCTTCTCGGGCAATTTTTTAAATACTTTTGCATGCAGTTTTAAAGATGGGTATTAGCCAGCGGTTTTCATTCACTCTGGTTACATGTAGAGGACAAAAATACCTCCGCTTAAATATGGGGACCCTGTTTTGTCAATTTTCCAAACAAAGAACAGAAAAATCACTGATGATTTCAGCTTTTTTCCATTGAAGTGTAATTGTCATTGTCCAACATCCAACCTAAATCACTGCTAGGGTTTTTTTTGTACCTCAAGGAAATGCCACTGAGTGGTGGCCAATGGTACTGGCCAATACCTTTTCACTGAATTTCCCTAATTAGCTACCCATTTTACAAACTGCTAAACTACCCATTGCTATCAGCTTGCCAAATTCCCATTTATATATATCTTTATTGTGGCCTCCCCATTTGAGCAGGATGTTTTGTTTTAAAACCAGAAAAGCCTACTTTGATGCCATTTGGAACTGTGGCCATTTGAATCATCTAGTGACACACTGATGAAGGACTCCTCCAGTTTCCACTTGGATCACAATGAGGTATTTCCTTAGGCTCACTTTTGCTCACAACTGCTTTTAGACTTGCAATCTTTCTAGCAGTGTCCCCAGTAGAGTCATAGGAAAGCAGGAAGATTGAAATGGGTATCATTCCACCCAGATATTGGTGGGAAAACAGAGGTAAAACACACAAGCAGAAATAGCTTTCTAGGTCACACAGACCTAGAAATTACTATGATGGGAAAAAGCCAAGGAGATTTTTTTGAGGGAGAAGTATTGACTAGTAAAACAACCCTACCATATGACTCAAAGGAAAAATATTATGAAGTTATTAGTGCTGTTAAACAGAAGCTCTTATTCTGTCATTCCCTACCAGTAAAAAGAGTCAAAAGGTTTGCTTTGATGCATACATTTCTATGATCTTCATCAAAATTCCTTTAGTAATTTTCAATTTGAGATTAATTTCTCATCACAGTTTTCAACCCATTGCATATTCTAGTGTATTATCTTTATCCCCATTAGGTTTCCCTTAACACCTAATTGCTTTTCTTTTTCAGTCACTGGCAAATTTGAACTCATTTATTGTTTCACAAACCTCAAACCATGCAGGCTTTTATTAAGTCAGAGATTAATTTTTGTGTTTGGCACATTCCCTGCTTTCCAGCTCTCTTGGCATCACTCTGGTTTGTATTGCTGGAAGTGCCTGGCAACCTCCACTCTCCTGCAGCATTTCTGGCTGCAGCTTCTCCAGGGAAGGGACAGGTCACAGGGTGTCATGAGTTATTTCTAGGTATGCACTAAGAAATCACAGCTTTTAAAGCATCAGATGTTTAACCTGGTAGAAACAAGAAAAGAAATTGCAAGAGAAATTACAAGAAAAACAATAGTTTTTCTCTGTTTACTTCACCTTAGTGAGTCTGGTTAGCAGGAAATGAGGCAGAGAACACAATCCAGCACTGTCATTGCTTCTAGAAATATTATGGCCATTCACAGCCAATGTAATTCCTCAAGACTTTACTCAGTACCATGGGAGGAGGTAAGCAGCTTGAGGCTTGAAGACAGGAGGAGTAAGTCCTGCAGCCTTCCTTAGCAGACTTCCCATGACTATTTTTGTTGCATAGTTACAAGTATTCCACCTGAACTTGCTCTGGGTACAAGTCCCACAACGAAACTTACAACTTTCTGTGGCCAGAACGCTTCTCAATTGCTCTCTCCCACCACCTTTTCCCCAGTGTCCAGGGCTTACGCTGTTCTCCTTATTTGGTTTTGCCCAAGCAAACCCTGTGCCCTCCCAGGTGAGGCTCAACAATGCTCATAAAGTGTACAGCATTTAGTGAGTCTCAGATGGACTAATCACATTTTATATGCTTTCCCAATCTGACTGTACCCACTGTTATCCCTCATGTAAAACTGTAAATCCTTTAGGGCAGAGAACAGTTCTTACCTGCTGTGTCTTACCTTGTTGACTAGGGCCAAGGATTTCATGTGCTTTGGCAACAACAGCATGATTTTGCTTTGAGAACATTTGCTACGTTTTTCTATTTTGCATATGATTTCTAACTCAGCCAGGACAAGAACCTATCTGGAGATCATGTTTGTGTATGAAATCTATCCTGTGCCAAAACTAAGATATCCAAGTAGCAGAGAAAATAAATCAAAACCTACTGTTTATTTATTCAGTCTCTTTAATGTGTATATATTAGCATGTTCCACCCTGCCTTTTCTGGTAGGGCTACATAAATATGTGCCTTAACTCAGAGGAGGTTATGGGATCCACCTCCACAGTGCAGAGGCACCCAGCTGGCCACATCTGGACCCAGATGCTGCAAGCACACCTCTGCTAACCCTGTGCTACCGAGCCCTCCCCGGGGACAGCTGTGGAGCCTCCTGCAGGACACCTCTGGCCCTTTGTGTTTGACTTTCCTGGCAAGGTTGTTACAAACTTAGGGGATGAAATCCCCGGGGCCCACTCTCTCTAATCCCCATACATCCTCAGGCAAACAAAAAGAGCCTCATAAGAAAAGGGGCTGAAAGTGGTTAAGGCTCTATGCCTTGGCTGTATGTGGACATGACATTCCTCCTCCTGCCTTTATTTCTTGCTTGCAGGCTCTGCCAGCTGAGATTTTCAAGTTCAGTAGGTCGGCAACAGCAGTGGCAGCCCTGCCTTACTGGGCTGTCAGGTGTGGGCGCGGGATCTTGCACTGGAACATCTGACTCTTGATCTGAGAGCCAGAGCATATGAACACACAGACAGGTAAATGGTGACCCATTAAACGGTTGTTAGCAATTTGCAGTTACAGTTTCACTTTTCAAGATGATTCACATGCTATTGAAAAGTCTTTAAAGGTCTCCTTTGAAAGCTCCTTAAACTACTTTGGCAAGCCTGAGTTGTTGAACAATTTGTTATCACTTCTCTGTCAGATGAGCTTCTGAAGCAGCTTAAAGAGCAAATTGTACAAAGTGCCCAAGATTGTCACACGTGAGGTTTCTTTTCTCCTGTGCCACCCAATCCTTTTTCTCCTGTTTCCCAGACATCCAGTTCTTCTTGGTTTAAAATAGCCTGGCTAGTTATTTCCATTACAACAGCAACATGTCTAATAAGTCACACATCCTCAGCAGCAGAAAGAAAGGAGAATTCATTGCTCCATTTACTTGAACAAGATCTTAAAAAGTCAGTTCTTGTAGTAATGTGTTTTCCCATTCCACTTGCTAGCCCAAAAACTGCCACAGGAAGCAGTCTCCAAATTACTTCTTAGGTCCTTTAAAGACTATTCCCTCCCCAGAAGTTATCTTCCACTCTCCTCTCCTGGCTCCCTACTGCCACAAAGGTGTAACAGAATCCCTGTGCAGCTCCTTGGTGCATCCTTTTTGTTGCTGCTTATTGCTTTCCCCTCTCCCTTCTGTTTGTTTTTTTTTAAATAACACATAAGTCTTTCAGACAGAAGGACTGACAGACTTTGCCTGGCCCATGGTGTACCTAAAGAAAAGTGGGGTCTGAATGCTTTTACCTGCTTTCATTGCTCCACCATATTATTTCTTAACACTGCCATGCAACATACACACAAAAGGTCACTGATGGATTGTCTCCACAGATGACACCAGTCTCCTGGTGGGTTGCCCAGGTGTCACATCCAGCCCACAGACTGACTGAAGTTCTTGGGCACCACATCTGCACTGGTGATGGTAGCAGAGAAGTTTGAAGGAAGATGGAGTTTGGTACCAGTTGTCCCAGCCATAGGGAAGAGTTGCCAAGGGGACCCAGTAGGTACCTGCAAAGCTTCTGACTTCACTGGGAAGTATTCCAGTAGATGGGGGGGAGTTCCACCCACATCAATGGACAGCATAAACCCTATACTTGGTAACCTTTTTACAGCTAAACTACCCCAGGACAGTTAAAAAATTAAAGCAACTCTCTAAACAGAGCTAAAAAACCAAACAAACAAAAAACATTGAATGTGAGACTCTTGAGAAACCATCACTTCTACCCAGCAGAGTACAACTGACAAAGAGCAAGTGCTTGTGCATTTATTATTTGGCTCCAAGTATTTCACTGTGAAATGAATCTGCCTCTCACTGCCCACCCAGTACAGAGGACAAATTCAAGCTCTCTGGCAACTTTCCTAGTAGAAGGCGGCGATATTCTCTCCAGCTGAAGAATGCACACACACTGCTAATGGATCTTACCATCTAGCAGCACAATATTTTGATTTCATGTTAGAATTGCATGAAAATAAGGCCTTTAATATCTCTATTGTTGTATATTTCTCCTTCAGAGTTTGTTTAAAGGACTTAATCAGACTCATTTCCTTAATTTCAAGCACATCTCTGAAAATGCATTATCCCAGGCTGATGGCATCAAAGAGTGAATTAGTAATAAAGCCAAGTGAATAAAAACAAAGATATTTCCTTTCAGTTACTGTGCAACTTTCACAGGCTGCAGAGCATTAGAGCTGCTGAAATACCACTGTCATATTCTTCAAGATCTGCAAATTAGTGTCTTGCTCCTATACACTTGGCAGGAAGCGATCCCTGTTACACTTCACCCAACAAAGCTGTGCTATGATGAGCAGCTTTAGATGTGTAGCACTGGAAAAATAACTTTGAACTATTGCTGTTTGGGTTCCCAGTTTCTGGGACATATTTATCATAACAAAGTTCCCCAACAGAACAAAAAAACCCTCAAACCCTGGATCTGATTTTTATAGCATTTGCAATTCTTGATTTCACCTTATGTCCTTCAATATCACTTGCAGAGAACCAGCAGATCTTGCAGCCATCCTCAGTCAAGGTTATGGGCTTGACCTCTGTACAGGCCATTCACTTAAGAATGGGCCTTGATGATCCTTGTGGGTCCCTTTGAACTCAGAATATTCTGTGATTCTGTGATCAGGGAGCCAAAAACAAATGTCTCTATTACTGCGGCACCACTGGGGACTGCAATATGGGCAGGACAGGAGGCATTTGATATCACAGCTTCTATAGGTCTTCCTCACAGATCCCAAACCAAGATGCCCCTGTCCTGCCAGGTTAAGGAACAACTCCTAAACCCTGATGTGTCTGGACATTGCACACAATTTTGGCAGTATGATCCAGGGTAGATCAAGACCAAAAGTTATTGGTGAAGTGACTTATGCAACTTTGTTCTCACAGCACCTCCTGGGAAACCACCCCACAGACCTGCAGTCGGTGCTGTTACAACAAAACAGAGGGCTGCGAAGACTTTCTTCTGCTTCATGCTCTCCAGAGCAAGCTTGGGCTGTGCCTGCTTTCAGAGAGGACAGGGGCCAAAGGCTGTGTGTAGCTCTTCTCCCTGAAATGGCACCTTGGAGAATGAAGCAGGTTATACTGTCTGGTCATTTGGCCCTCCATCAGTCACCTTCAATAACTTTTTCATCTCTGTTATTTCAACAGAGATGGGCAAAGTCCACAAGTTTATTATGGTCAGAAGCCATGTTCCTGCAATGCCCTCTGATGCTGCAGTGGCTCCTTGTTTGCCCTGCAGACTGGCAGCATCACTGCCATTGGGACTGGCACACCCTGCCCACATGGCCTGGCACCAGCTGGAACAGAACAGGAGCTAAATGAGCTGATGGGCAAGGAATATTTTGTGCAAGGGCAAGAGAAGATCAGCTCACCCATAAGACATTGAAAAGCAGTTTCTAGGGTAGGCAGAAAGCCTTGGGAACATAAATAGCACAGTCTGGTAGTTCTGCACAAGAGAAGTCTTGACTAAGGGCACCTGAATGCTGGGCACAGACAGCATCGCAGGGTTTCTGCTTGTGAAAGGCTTGGAGAAACTCAGGGTTACATGTCACAGAGCCCAGCCTGGGGTTTCTGTCTCTACGTCTCCTCCCTTCCTGAGTTTTCCAAGTGAGGCACAGGAGCATTCCCAGTGTGGAAGCCCAGTTCCCCCACATCGGAGACGCTGGGTTTGCTGGTGGCAAAAAGCACCTTAGAGTGCCAGGCAGAGCTGCACAACCAGGGAGCCTCCAGGATACAGCCAGCCCTGTGCACAAAAGTGTACAAACCACCTTTACAAAACACAAGGCAAGATCATATTTGATGCTCATACTGTTTTTCTGAAACTACTTACTTTAAAAGTTACCTGCTTTTCAGGCCACACTGCTTAGGCTCCCTCCAGCATTTCCTTGGCAAGAGCCAGGCCTGGAAACAGTGCTGCAAAGAAGCCAGAGAGGACAGTTACTTTCTGAGAGGAGCCAGAGTTTCCATGCCCAGCCATGGGAGCACCATGACAGATTTCACAGTGCTGCAGACTGACAGAAATGGACAGCCCTTGCCAAGATGTTTCCCCCATGCTCTCCCTTTCACGGCTCTGGAGTGTGGCAAATCCAAAGCCACACCTTCGAAGTAGCAGCTAATGCTGAAGGAGAAGCTGCTGGATCCTTTCCACCATTCCTTGCCCTCTGGAGTCCTTTCTTCTCGTCTGTGAGGTATTAGCATAAGTAAGGACTAATTACTTTTGCAGCTCCACCCTAGCAAGCAAGCTCATCTGCCTCCTCAGGACAGGTCATGCCCTGACAAACACCTGGCTGCTTAATTGCTCCTGACAGCTTTTAGGGCTCTGCAGACACCTCGGTCTCCCGGGCGTGAGGAGACAAGTGGATGTTGAGTAGCTATGGAGAGCAGCGGCTCTTTAGTGCCGGCCCTAGGCTGAGCGGGCAGCAGCGTGTTCTTGGTGGCTGGGAAATCTGAAGGGAGGACTGTGCAAGGAGAACGGATGCTTGTGTGACAGTACATCTCCTCTGCCCACACAGATGTGCAAAGGAACACACCCGTGTGCACACACACTTATGCCCAGTGCTGAGGATTCCTGTAGCCTTCCCTAGAGGTAACATAGCACGTGCTGATGGAGACCTTCTCAACAGGCTGTGTCCATGGAGAGACTCTTGGGGCCTTCAAGGACTTCATCCAAGACATTCCAGCAGCAGTGCCTGACATCCTGGAACCTGGCTGTATTGTCCTTCCCTCCTGTTCACAGCTACAAAACCGGCAGAGAAGATCAGTCGCAGAGGTGTCCCCTCCAAGCCCAAAGCAGATGAGCTGCAGGCACCACACAGAGCAGAGGATACCCAGCAAACATACTGAAACTGCTAGGTCTGCCCAAAACCTCATGTGGTGCCAGCCCTGGCCAGGCTGGTGACCTTGGCTGAGCACATCATCCCCTGCACACCTCCTGGAGAGGGGCAGCTGAGCAGGCAGATGTGGCTGCAGCCCCTCAGGAAAAGCTTCCTTTAAACCTGCACCCACTCAGAGCATTCCCACCCTGGCCATTGTTTTGGGAATGGCTGGAAAATGTCAGCAGGGCACTGGGTGCGGGTGGGGGGTCAGGAAAAAGGAAAAAGAGATGATTAGGGTTTTTTTTATAACAGCCAATAAATTATATTAATTTTTCCATTGACCTTTTGTTGGGTCACATTATCAGACTGGTGAATGTGGTTCATGAAGATAATATTATGCTCAGATTTCAAACTGTGCAGAAAGTGCATCCCAAGCAATATGCCAAAATGGAAACATCAACTCTGCCAGAGGGTTGTGTTTCTCATTACTCTCCTGAGGAAGGCCAGATCCAGCACCTACAAATATTGTATATATTATTAAAAGGAGCTGATTCCCAGGGAAGCTGGGGATGCATAAGGTCTAGCTTGTCAATGGTGCCATTTATTCCTTTTGTCTTGAGACTGTGATGGCACTGGAGCTGCCTACAGAGGGACTGGCTTGCAGCAGGCAGCCAAGATCCCTTTCCTGCCTGAGCTCGCCCTGCTCGGTGCAGGCAGCTGGGAACGGGCAGCTTTCCTTGGCCAGGGCATGAACACTGGCCTTGCATCTGGTGCCACCTTTAGGATGGGATAATGGTCCAAGCATAGAAGGGAAGAGGATGTGAGGGTGCAGCTACATGTGCTGGATGCTTGCAAGGGTGAGGGGGAGCACTGCAACCCTGGATGCTCCAGCCTCAAACAGGGTTTACCAGGGGCTGGCAGGGCAGCAGCACTGTGCCACATCATATCAGCTCCCTACCTTGAAGCCAGGGGCAACAGCTCCTTCTGTAGCAATGGCACCTTCCAGGAGTGCTGCATGGGGCAAGGAATGTGCCAGCCTGCAGGGGCAGTGACCCTGCTGCCCCCAGAGTTATTCTGGTCCCCGAGGCTCAGAGAGTTGCTCTGTCCCTTGAACCGCAGCCCCCGCACAGATGGAGGGCTCCTCTCACCCACTGCCAGTCCAGCACTCCAAAATTAGCTTCCCCGAACTGTGTGCTGGGTAGAAGAGCGAAGACTGTATCTCGGAAAAGCATTATTGTACTCCTTGAGCCCTATCTTATCAGGGAAAGGAAAATGTGACTTTGACAAATTGCCTCTGCTGCAGCCAGGGTGAGCACATGATTTTCAGTAATCGCCCACCCTGTGGTCGCCAGCGCAGTGGCCACTATTGTTCCTGGGCCCCGACTGTGCCATGCAGAGTCCGGGCAGCCCTGACCCTCCTAAGGGCGAAAGAGCACATGGACCCGGCCATGCTCACTTTGGCTGCACCCCTTATATTGTGTTTGCAGGTGGGGATGCAGCTGAAGTTAGATTGATCCCTTTATCAGGAGCCTTCAAGTGCTGATAAGGTGACATCGCCTGCCTGGAGCAGGGACTTGAACTCTTTTGCAAGGGGAGATGTTATCAGTAGACTCTGGCAGGGCAGTTCTGGCTCTGCAGCCTCACAGCTGGAAGCAGAGCCGTCCCTCTGAGCCTAGCACAGATAGGAAAGGTTTGTTTTGCTTTGCACAATGGCTGTGTAGATCCTGTCCAACAGCAGTGCAGAGAAAACTGCAGGGCACTTCAAAGGCACTCAGTTTTGTGCCGTCACCACACAGGGGATCCAGCACGGACAGTGGCCGACCTGCCCCTGGGACACTCAGCCTGACCACAGGGACAGCTTGGTCCCTGAAATACCAGTTGCAACAAGAGACATGTTGTTCCCAGTCCCAGGGCAAAGAGGATCATCACCTGAAGAGCTTATATCATCTCACCAGGAAGCCTAAGAGCAGCCCACAAGCTCATCTCTGCCTGGAGAGCCTCTGTGCAATGAGGGGAGAAGGCCACCCCTACAAGGCTGCCTTCACTGCTGCAAGACCACCCGGGGACTCTCCCCAGCAGAGTCACAAAACCTCTTGAGTGGGTCCTTATACCACACAAACCCCATTCTCTGACAGAGCAGGGATCAGCAGGTGCTTGGCTTCCCTCTGCTGCAAGCCACAAGCTAGGAGAAGACGCACAAGGCAACTGTGGGACACTGGGACAGCCAGCAGGAGTGGTAGCTCACCAACTCCTCCACCAGAATCAGCCACTGAGGGCTACTGTGAGTAAGAAGAAAAGTTACAGCAAACCACATTGCACAGATGTAAACACCTGCCTGGTGTTACTGTGCTTTGTGTCCTTTCTTCCTCTGCTGCTGGGACCTGCTTCCCAAAGCAAGATGAAGGGACAGATTGCCAGGTGCTGCAAGTGTCATAACTATCCCACTAAAGCTGCTGCTGATTCCTGTATTTCTCCCTAAGCCTACAGCTCAGCCCTCTGCTTTGAAAAGCTGAGCCATCAGTGTAAAACCAAAGGGCAAACTCCCAGGTGGACTGAATACAAGATCTGAAAGGGCTGAGGCCACCTTTGCCGCATCCCAGGGCAGAGACCAAGTGAAGGTGCTGGACAACTGCAAACCACAGGACTGTGTGATTTGCTTGAGCCCCGGCACCCTCTTGAGCAGCTCCTCCCTTTGTCACGTCTCTGACACATCCCCTCCCACAGCCTAAATGAACACCAGCCTGCCCCTTCACAGCTCCCACCCTGGGACCCCCTATGAGAACCCATCCCACTGCTTTCTGAAGTTCAGGTATCAAACATGGGACACTGAAGCAGCCCTTGGGACAAGCCAGAGGCTCCCCTCTGGGGCCCAAGCAGAGCCGGTCAGCACAGGGTGACCTCCTGCAGCCCACTCAGCCACTCCCAGCACCACAGACTGGGGGTTTCCTGAGCCACTGGCAGCCCTAGGCTGCGTCCCTGAACTCCTCTCATCATTCATCACAGTCTTGCTGCCCAAAATAGCCCACAATGATTTCCGATGTTAATCTGGGCCTGCTCTGAGCCTGCAGACTGTACTCTGAACTTGTCTCTGGCCAAGCTTCATTTCAGACCCCCCTGTCCCTGCACTCTAAGACACAGCAGAAGAACTTGTCCTTTCCTTTCCTCGGCTGTCCAAATGGTATCTCCCCCATCACATTCTCTCTTTGGGTCAGGACACCTCCTCAGAGGCTCATCTCCATCCCTACTGAAATGCTATTCATGTCTCTTGTGCCTTTTCAGCCCTGGGCACTGGGAGGGTGCCCAGCACTGTACACAGAACAGATTCCCTTGCAGCCCTTGCCCAAGCAGCTCCCACATACAACTGATTCTCATGACCAGCCTCCTCTTTGGCAGCAGCTAATCCATATGGACAGCACTCTGTTCCTGTCCCTCAGAACATATGTCTGAAATAGAACATGTAACACATACAACATGCCACTCTGTTCCTTGACCACTCAGTAATGCTTTCAACATCTGCCACCAGCTTTGAGATGTTCATACATCCAATAGTAATGTATCACTTGCAAATGTTGTGGTCTCATTTTTCTCAGCTTTTCCAGAGCATTTACAGTAAGATTTAAAGCAAGACACCAAGATCTTGATGTAACTGACACTCTTGAAGGATGGAATGCTATCCAGAGGGACCTGTACAAGCCTGAGAAGTGGGCCCATGGGAACTTCATGAGGTTCAATAAAGGAAAATGCAAGGTCCTGCAGCCAGGATGAGGCAACCCCTGATTTCAGTACAGAGCAGGTTGAGAGCAGCCCTGCCAAGGGCTTAGGCGTGCTGGTGGATGAGAGGCTGGACATGACTTGGGCATGTGCGCTGGCAGCACAGGGAGCCAAGTGTGTCCTGGGCTGCATCCAAAGCAGTGTGGGCAGCAGGCTGAGGGAGGGGATTCTGCCCCTCTACACTGCTTTGGTGAGCACCTGCAGTGCTGCAACCAGCTCTGGGGTCCCCAACAGAAGAAGGACATGGACCTGTTGAGGCATGTCCAAGAGGAGGCTATAAAGACAATCAGAGGGTTGGAGCACCTCTCCCATGAGGAAAGACTGAGAAAGTTGGGGCTGTTCATCCTGGAGGATAGAAGGCTCTGGGGACACCTTAGACCTGCCTTTCAGTACTTGAAGTGGACTTACAAGAAAGATGAGGACAAAGGTTCTAGCAAGGCCTGTTGTGATGTAAGGGTTAATGGATTTAAATTGGAGGATGGTAAAATTAAAGACAAAATTTTTTTACAGTGAGGGTGGGGAAACACTGGAACAGGTTGCCCAGAGAGGTAGCAGTTGTCTCATCCCTAGAAACATTTAAGGCTAGGTTGGATCAGCCTCTGAGAAACCTGAACTAGTTGAAGATGACCCTGCTCATTGCAGGGGGTCTTTGACAGTTCCCTCCAACCCAAACTACTCCACGATTTCTCTTGCAAGTATGTGAATGAAGAACACAGATGGTCCCATGGGATAGAGCAGGAGCAGGTCAGGTTACCTGTTGCTCAAAGCCTTTTTTGCAAAACACTGAGAACATCTCTGCCCACTGTCCACCCCCAGGACAGCCACACACACCCAGCTCAGCTCAGGAGGTCCCAGCTTATGCAGACATCCTCTTGCACTTTAGAAAGCAGCTGAGGTGCCCACCCCACAGTCTGCAGTGGAGACTTTGGAGACTTTTGTTTCACTTCGGGTTATCTTATCACCATGGGAAAGGCAATACAGCAGAAGAATTTCCTTTCCTTTATGTTTCCAGCCTTTCCATTGTCTGGAGTCTGGATTTCTGAGCCTCAGCACTCACCAAGTCACTCAGGCCTTTGGAAACACGAATGCAACCCCTTCTTATCAGCAGGAGCTTTGCAGAGGCTCCTCTCCTTGCTGCAGGCAAACTAGGCAGGGCCCATCCTTACCCAGTTCATGAGCCCTGCATTTTCCACTGCCCAAGGGAGGTGCCAGCTCAGCCAATCACCTGGAGGGATGGCAGTGCCAGGCAGCAGAGCTTGATGGAGATTTCACCAAGGCATTGAAACACCATGATCTCCAATTTCTTTTTTCCTTAGAATTTATAGAGGCTGGAGGCCAGGACAGGATGCATGCAATTGGGAATAAGGAACTGCTATAAATCCCCAGCACCTCTGAAAAGACCATGGGAGACAGCATCAGTCCAGGGCTATAGCAAAGGCTCTTTCCATTATGTTCTCCTTGCAGGAGCAGAGATCTAAGCTCCAGTTCCAGGCACCAAACAAGCTCCAGTTGTGTTCTCCACCACTCTCTTGCATGGGAGCTCTTCTCTTTCCGTGTCCTGTAACAGTGAAGAGCAGGAGAGCCAAGCATATCCCCAAGTTCCCATCCTGGGATCCTCTTGCTCTAGCTGAGTGTCCAGACCACATAGGACTTCCCTCCCAGCACGCTGGGGCTGGAGCAGCAGGGCACAGCCCACACATTTGAAGAACACAGATGAGACTTGAGGAAAAGCAACACTTCATGTGAAACAAACCATCAGTGTGGGCTGACCCCTGTGCAGTTGCTGCTGCCTCACAAGAGTAACGTGGTCCAAGGCACCTCAACAGGCTCAGCACTGTGAATGTAACTGGCATTCCTCTTACCTTTGTGTGAGCTCCTGTGTTTCTGCAGCTTCCTCTGGTCAGTGCTACACACAAACCAGGGCAGGAAATTTTTCCTCCCTAGGACAGGAATTGGCAGCACTCTCCCTTATGGCAGCTGGCACCTGCCAGGCAGACCATGACTGATGGGTTAGCCCCCACATAGACTTTAAGACATACATAACCTGCTGAGTGGATTTCCATCTCACTAGTCCAAGGCTCACGGTGCTAATGTTCAGCAGCCAGAGATGACCAGGAAGTGTGGTGGCCACCAGCAGGGAGCCACAGTGAGGACTGTCTCTTCCTCCTGCCTTGCTACGTAGATCAGTTGGCTTCAATTCCACTGGGCATGGCTTGTAACTCCCAATGTAGGGAGAATCACCAGCATAACTGAAAGAGAAGACTGCTGGGTTTAATCCAAGCCATGAGGCTGCACCTCTCCCACAGCCCCAGTTCCAAGGAATGAAGCCATCAGTGGTGAAAAAACAGGACCCCTATGCCCCTTTGTAGCAGTACAAGGGTAAAAGGAGATGGTGAAAGCTGTCACTGCTCCACCCAGGCAATGCTTAAGGCACAGCATGGCATGGCAGCATGTGGTGATGTCCCACAGCTTCTCAGCTCCCCAGGGAGAGCCCCAAGGAAGTACATTCGGCTGCTTACTCTTTTTTTGATTGGGATGACCGGGAGATCCTAGAGGGGCTGCAGGTTGTCCAAAGGTGCCTGGACACAGCACAGAGCAAGGCTGAGCAGCAGGGCTGGGCCAGCTCCACTGCACTGTCACATCTTCGAAGTCCCACTGTAAAGAGAAAGAAGCAGGCACTGCCACAGGCAGGTGTGAGGGCACCCTGGGGAGCACAGCTCCGCAGACAGCATAGGACCTGTGTCATCTCTTTCCACAAAGGGGAACTAGCTGTGTCTGAAACCAGAAAGTATTTGGTTCTCCCCTTCTGTATCTCAACACAAGCAAAGCTCAAAGCAGAACAGCACTAGTTTCCATTTTTCTCACATACTTGCCCCCCTGCTCGATATGAGGAGAGGGGTCAGAAACATACAGGGCATGGCTGAGAAAGACTTTGAACGTTCCACGAGAAGAATCCCTTTTCCTTCGGACCCACACAGAAATGGTTCCTAAACATGCCCCTGCACTGCCATGAGCACAGCTGGTTCCAAGAGCCACCAAGCAGAAACAACTCTTGCTGAAAACCCTGTGAAACCACAGATGAGCTCACTTCACCAACATAGGCCAACACAAAGGAGCTCTGCAGAGGCTTCCAGCTTTCCTTTGCTCTGTGAAGGCAGCAAAAGCAGGACCTTCCCCTCATGGACATGACAATGTTTCTGCTTCTTTGCCTTAATGGCTGTAACTCCCAAATGACAAGGAGTTGCAGACATTCCCAGGAGGGCAAACTCAAGCCTGCCCCACCCAGCACGCACAATCCTCCTGTCCTGACACCACCCATGGGACAGACCCTTTTCCCACAGCCACAGCATGAAAGAACATTGGGGTAGGGTTTTTCTGACTCAGCTGTGGTTTCTTTTCCTCTTGTCCTCACCATGACCTTTCTTCATGTCCCAAGATGTCTTGGGTACCTCAGGCATTTAGCTCTGAGAGATTATATTTTGAGGTACACTGGGGAGCTATTCCCTGCCTCTCTCCCAGCAGTCTCGTTATATTTTCCCCCAGTATTTTTCTTTCCTTTTGCAGCTAAAAAGAAACAACTCAGTAAAAGAGCTGGCCTAGAGCCACAGAGAGGGAAGCAAAATGCTGCTCCTCACAGATATGTAGGGTCGAGGAACCTGCTGGGGCCAGGTAAAGGCCTGAAGATCTTCACAGGAGGATAAAATGAGCTGTGACCCCAGAGGGAAGAGAAAAGGCTACTTCTCACTTTAACGATACAGTATTTCAGGACAATCAGGAGAGTTGTTTTTTTGTAGAAACAGCCTGAAGGGCCCTGGACCCAGCTCCTGCCTTGTCAGGACCAGAGCCACGTTTCCCACTGTGGTCCTCTTGGCCACCTCCTTGCCAGGCTGAGTGGGGCTCGTGAGCTACTCTCCAGAGGTGTGTGTGGAGTGTGGAGTCCCTGGGAATCCACACCTCTGCTGGGATCCCGAAATGGAACAGGACCCAACACTGCTGCTGGGGGCGCCAGGACTGCTCCTCTGCTTGGGAAAGGCCGGCCCCTAACGGCAGGAGAGAAGGAATTCAGCCTCCTCCAGAGACCTAACGGAATATTTTCGGTCTAGGCAGAAACTGCAGAAAACCACCGAGGTATTCCCATTGCAGTCCGTTGCTGCAGACTCCCTATGCAAAAGCCATCATCCTTGAGCTGAGATGTTGGGAAAAGATCAGTCACCTGACCTGACAGTCCAATAGCATGGTCTGCAGTGGAGTGACAGGCAGAGGACTTGTTTGTGTAGTGTTGGCTCTGCCAAGCTCAGGGGAGTGAGGCTTTTACATCACCTGCCATCAACTGCAGTTAGAAGAGCCACAGCACCCACAGCAGAATGGCTTAGTGACTTGCATCCTGGCATCCCCCTCCCCTCACTTGCCCATGATGCGAGTGAAAATATTGCTCTTCCTCAAAACAGACTCTGCAAAGTGCATTTTTCAGAAAATGGAAGGCCTAGGCAGCAGCTTGAAAGTGCATTGGCAAGTCCTGTGTGTGAAGGGCAGCCCCAGCCTTCTGGACCTCCAGAGCAGCACTGATGGTTCCACCACAGGCTGCCAGTGCTGCCCTGCAGGTGTGACACCCAGCACCAGCCTCCACCCACAGCACAGTGCCCAGGAACTCTCCCTGGACAGAAAGCACCAGGTACTGCAGGAGCAGACTGTGGGCTGGTGTGAGGCTCCCTAAACTGGGCAGAAGAGACCCAGAGGAGAATGGCACCTGCAGGGAGAACTGTAACTCACAATGCAAGTGCAAGATACTGTAAGAAGGGCAGGTCAGCTTCAAACCACGTTCCTAAATCAGTTCTGCTTTTCTGCTGCAAGTATCAGTGCAGCAGGTAACAACATCATCCAGGAAAACAAACTGCTTACATTATAAATCAAAGCCCTCTGAAAAGCAAGGTAGATTTCTGGGGTGCTGGAAGTGCTGTGGATCCCAAAGAACAGACTGGAGCCAGCTGCAGCCTGCACGGTCCCTCTGCATGCACCAGTCACTTGAAGGAAACAGCACTCCAAAATGGAAACTGGCTTTCTGTGGCAAGCAGTGGAGCAGCAGAGGCTCATTCACAGGTGGTGTGGGCAAAGCACAGAGTCTCCTTTGTGCTGGCTCCTGACAACTGAGCAGTCCCCACATTGCCTCAGCCTGCCAACTCCTCCCATGTGCCACACTGAGCCATCAAGCAAGGTCCGTCTGGCATCGCTCAGCAATGGATGCAGTTCAACAGACCAAACCACCAGAGGAAAGCATTCATTTAACCATGCTCCTTGCCTATTACATAGTTTGCCCACTGCTCAGTAACAGCATGAAATATTAACAGGTCTTTTTCTATTGAGGCAAAAGTCCTTTATCACAGCAAGGAGTGGTTTGCATTTAACAAATCTGAGCAAACAGTATTTGCTTGGTTGTATTTACATTATCCTCCATTCACTCATGCAAACACTGCAAGTCGCTTGGCAGGTTTCAATGCCCAAGTTTGCTGCAAGCAACAAGCAGTCATCTCAAGTCTCAGACCACGGCAATTTCTGTCACTCACTAGATTTGGAAGGGTCTACACATCAGGATGCAGCCTGTCCAGCAGGAAGGCTCATGGAGACCCAGCTGACAGGAAAGGGCAAAGAATGCAAAAAAAAAGAAAACTCAGGTATGTGTAATATGAGCTAAGAATTCAAAATGTTTTAAAAAGAGAAAGAATAGAAAAAAATAATATTTTAAAACTTTAATATAGGATACTCCAGCTTAAGTTTGGCATGTAATTTGACAGGCAATAGTGTCACACAAGACAGGATAAAAAGAAATGGGTGTTTCTGAGCAATCAGGTCCCTAAAGCATTATAAGGGACAAAGTAGATATCTTTCCTGCAAGGAGGGTGGAGAAGTCAGATCAGAGTGATTTGGCAAAGGCACAACCTCTTCAGGAAACAAAGGCAAAGATCACCTTCTCCAGGAGAAACAGATTAAATAGTCTCTCCTAAGAATTTACTTTTCGCTACGGAACACTGACTTAAAATACCGTTGACCATATTCATTCAGTGTAATTATGCTTTAGTTCTACAGGTAATAGGGAACTATCTTCCTTGCAATGATGTAATTAAGAACTCAACTCCAGGGGAATCAGGAGCCCAAGCAAGAGCTCTGCTGTCAAGGGACCCTCCATACACACACTGCAAACTGGCTGTACTGGCCACACACATAAAGGATCACAAAGTCAAAACCAGCTTCATTGCACACCCCACATCTGCTGTGGCTTTGCTCAGCAGTTGCTTTCATCTCTCCATCCACACTGAAGGCCTGGAAAATACAAAATTACAAGACAGCAATTCCTTTTTTTAGTATCAGAGATCAGCATAACCTTTACTCCAACACCTGAAAACAAAGCACACCTCGTCTTTGTGAGCCTTTTCAGTCCTATCATTACTCCCTGTGCTGCACTAGGGAATGAAGAGCATTAACCAAGTGCCTCTTCTGACCCCAAGTAAGTGAAGTCTATTTAGTATCAATACTCATGTATTCAATTAAAATCTGCTAATAGATGCTTCTATGACTTAGGTCAATGAGATGGAACAAAACACCATATAGGCAGTAAAATCTGAAAGATATTTAAGGACAAATTAGCACCAGATTTTTTGCCGGTCACACAAAGCTAATATTTTAAAATACCAGTGGGAAGTCACACAGAAAAACAACTGATACCAGCTCAGTGTGAAGGACACAAAAGCAACATTCTCCTTGCACAGTGTGCTGTGTTTTGCTCAAACTGGGAAATAGGGAGTGGTTTCAGCACCAGATTGTACAAAATAGGGCTGGTACAGCAGAGAAGGAAAAGGGCAATAAAGATAATTTTACCTCATTTTTTAACACACTAAAGTGTTCTGTCAAATCAACAAACAAGCTTTAAAGACAAAATTAAAAAAAAAAGGATGAACAATATTGTCTCAATGTAACAAATGTCAATCATTGAAATTCAACTGTTTATGAAGATTTTAGGCAGTTTTACACGGCTTGCTGTGATCACAACAGCCATAAAATACATCCTCTATGGAAGGAAAAAACATTCCCACATGGCTCCATCTGCTCCCACTGAAAGGATGTTTCAGCAGCAGTCAAACATCTGGGCTGGCTTCCAGATAACACAAACAGCCAGGTCTCTTTTGTTCTCAGTAGAGATGAGCTCCAACTACCACAGCCCATCCTTACTCCTGCCCACGCCAATCCATAGCATAGAGATACTATGTGAGCTAGTGATGCCCACTTATCTTTTTTTTTATCCCTCAATTAAGGCCTGTGGGATAGTGCAGTCCCTGCCCTGGAAAGGTCCAGTACCAGTGCCACAGCTAAGCCTCCAGGTGCTTAGTGATCCTGCGAATCTTTTCCTTTTTGTTCCTGTTTCCGTGTTTCTTCCAGGGCTTTCCTACCACATTTCCAGGATTGGATGCAGTCACAGGCACAAGGCCACTGCCAGGCCGGTATCCCATGGCAGCCCGGACGCCTTTCATGAGGGCACGAACGTTCTCCTGGAAGAGGAGACACAATCACCAGTGACCGATGAGAAGACATTTAACCACAGGAACTGCGATATGTCAGTAAAACCAGACACAGGCAAGCTCAAACCCATCAAGACCTGCTCAGCCCCCACTCCAGAGCTGCAGGAAGGTCACAGCACAAATCCAAGCCAAAGCCTGCCAGCAGGCTCCAGTTTTGTCTGCAGCTGTGCTGGGTCCCCAGCACCCACCACTGCAAGCAGAGGCAGAGCACTGATGAGACACTGCACTGCAACAGACATCAGCTACAGTGCTGGGATGGATTCTCACAGCCTCTGCTTTGCACACAACAAATTGTCTTTGCAAATAAATCTGGCGTCCGTGAAAGCCAGAGACTAAAATAATTTGCTCCAGTCTGGACCATGGGTAGCACTGATGGAGCTCACAGCTTGTGCCAGCACATTTGGGCAGACAGAGGAAAAGTCTGGTAATCCCAAAAATTCTTTTCAGGTCATAGTTTTCTAAAGCAGTTTACTGTTTTTTTTGAAAAGACCAAGTTCTTGTTTTCAAAATGCATGATTATCTTTAGTTGTGCTAAACAAATAGCCTTCATATCCAGCTAATCAAAGAGAATGGAACGTGACCCACCCTCTTTACTGCTAAACACCTGTTCTGATCTTTGTCAGGTAAGCAGACCTAATCACTTATGGATTTCACATTTCACTGCAAGTCATCAATACATTCTTTCAGAATTGTACAGGTAAAACAGATCCCTGTGGGACCTAACAAGAACCACACAAGTTAAGAAAAATTACCATTTTCTACTTAATTTTGAGATTTCTCAATTGGATTTTAAATCAGTTTGTATTCTTTTCATCTGATTTCAAGTTCTGAGTCAAAACCACCAGGTAGTACTAAATCAATTGTCTAACAGAAGCTTATCACATGCCCTAAAAATGTCAGCTCAAGAAAGGAATGTTAGCTTGAAGGACCTGTTAGTCCAAAATGATGTTCTGGGTCAGCTGCTGTGTCACTCCACCCTCCTTGTCTTCCTTCCCAGTCACCCTCCAGGTTTGCTCAAGATTGATGTTAGATCCATAATGACAAGGTCACCCTGCTGACCTCTTAAAACTCAGCTATGTGTACCTCATTAGCAATCTGTCAGTCACCTAGGATATTCCAAGTGATTTAGGATAATAAAAAGAACAGAGTTCTTGGGTAGAAACTACATGCAGATCCCACAGCATATAGCACCATTAACTCAATCCAGCACACCTCCAGTCGCAAAGATGGCTTTCTTCCCAGTAACTATGAGTAAGTGCTGCAGCAAAAATGCCTAGAACAAATTTCCTCCAGAATTTACCTGATGGAAAAATGTTTTGTCCACCACATTTTCAATTTGCTTTGCTTTGGTATTCTTCTCAGGCTTCACCTGTCCATTGGCCTGCACAGTTCTGCTCTCCAGGCATCTTTGATGCTGGTGTTGAAAATCATTTGGGTCAATACCAGGAGGTGGATGGCAATATAACAGCTTCCCCTGTGAAAGCAATGGGACACAGTTACTACCAAAGAAACTCAGAAAGAAACCCAGAGAGGAAAGAAAACACTCCAGACCTAAGAAGTGCCCCTGAAGCCCAGGGGCTCATGCTGGCAGAATATAAGTACACTCGATTTCTCCTCCCAGGCAAAAACTGGCTTGACTTCTAAGTTAAAGTACTGTTTCACCTCTACTTCCAAGCACCATTTCCAGCTGCAAACAGTAAGTGCAAAACTCCCAGGAGCACCGGAGGATCCTGTTAAGAAATTCTCAACACTAAGTTGCTGAGAGGTGCTGCAGAAGCATGCAGTATTACAACACTCAGAGTTTCAGTCCTTACTGCCAAATACTGGTCCAGCTATGGAATATGGGCAGTTTCCTGAATATCTGCTGGTTATTTTAGAGATACGACTATTTATTTAGCTAGCACCATACTGTTAAGCAATCACCTTTTTAAGATTATGCAGCTTGAGAAGTTCAATTTATTCACTTAAAACATAAACCCAGCCCAATTTAAAGAGTATTTCATATACAGTGATTTTATCCAGAGAAACAGAATTCACTTTATTGTGCTCCAGTGAAACCTTTAATACACATCCTAGTATGAAAGGAAAAAACCAGATGTAGGAAGCACTTACACTGACATAGTCTTTTAACACATATCGAGCTGATCTCGGCTGGTCTGGCTGTCCATGAGCTGTCATAAAGCCTCTCATATCTGGAAGACAATTCCAAAGTACATTCTGTGTAAGTACAAGAGAATTAATATGTTCTTTTCTGCTGCCTAACTGCACATTTGTATCCTTGGTAAAAAAATAAAAATCCTTTAGAAAGAGGCTTCTGCTGGGGAAAAAAGGGAATATTGAGAGGTACTGCAGAAGCACCCTGACTCGAAGGGAATGATGACAGCTGGTATCTCCCTACCAGCAGAAACCTGCTGGGTTTTTACTTTTGTTTTAAGGGCAGAGCATCAGAATTCACTGCATTCTTCTAAGTCTACTTAAAAACTCAGTTGATGGGAGGTATCGGAAAGGGTACACTACAGACTGGCAGGGCATCTCACCAATGTCCTCCACACCATCTACATATGCCAGATGGCACTGTCAAGGCACACTTAGATGAGTCATTAACAAAGGCCATGCTGAGTGGATATTAAGTCCTTACACAGAGATTCAGTGCACAACAAACCCCAGGTGGGCCTAATGTTAAAACGACCTCCTGTTCAGGACCATGTCACAGTGTAGGTGACAGATTTTATAAGGATCATCACTTACATCCGTATGCTGTTAGCAGCTCTTCAGCTGTTGGCTTTCGATCTGGATCCTCATCTTCCCTTGGCCTTATAATACTTATTCCATAGGTTGCTTCCAAAATGTTTCGTGGGATATGCTGGCAAACGTAAGCTAGTGAAGGAAACGACCTGGCGATTTTCAGCTACACAAGTAATCTCGCCCTCGTCACTACTCCAAGAGCAGTTCTGGATTTTGTTGCAAACCAGAAAAATAGAACAAGTCTGACAACAAGATGAAGTTGAAATAAGGTGGGAAAAGACCAACATAGCAGGGCTGTTTTACCCAGTATATCCCACCATCCTCAAGGCATGAGAACGTGGGCTGCTATCAGGGCTTCAACACACTACTTTGCATACTCCAGATCCAACCCTTGCAGACAATCCCACAAACCCATGCAAAGGATATTAGAGAAATAGGTGGAACATGGTCCCTCATCTGGTCTATAGGCAAAATTCCAGAACAAATCATTTCTGCCTTGGTAGAGACGAAAGATGGCATCACCAGACCAGGGCAATCACAAAGGCACAGGCCGGGCTCCACATACAGGGTCTACATGACAAATAACCAATTAGTTCACTGTCCATGGAGGAAACAGAAACAAAAAAATGAAATATGGATGTAAATGAGAATAAGCAGAAATTCTTCTAACACAGACATCTGCCCTGCTGGCCCCAATCAATGAATTAAGGAAAAGTGATATGAGAGACAGAAGCATGTCCAAAATTCCTAAATAAGGTGTCCAAATGGGGGCAGCAAGACCTTCAGCTCTCCAGTCTGATGGAAGAGATGAAAGTGCTCCACAAACCTTTAACTGTGTTTTGAAACAAATAGGAGATTGAACAAGTACAATCCTATGATGGTCCCCCATTATAGCATTGGAGTTGCTACCTCCAAATTAAATCTTGATCAATACAAAAACAGCAGCAAAACTAGACTCACTCAGAGCAACGATGTGAAAAAGACAGATGGTTTGAAACCTTGACCTTAAGCTAGCCAGAGGAACGCTCACCTTAAAGTTTCTCTCCTCTTGACTGGTGTTAAAAAAAGAATGGACAAATTACCTAAATAAAATCAGGAGATGAGAAACATCTCCCATTGCACAGCAGCTCTCATAAGTGACTCCAAACTCTAGCAAGAGTTTGGAAGCAAGAACTAAAGTTCAAAAACTATATACATCAAGACCATCCCTCTCCAACACAGTCGGCTGGCCAGAGATCAGTTTGGCAGAGTTCTCAGTGAGTGCACGTGGTTGCAACTAGTTCACAATGAAGCTCTTTTCCACTGGGGAAAAAGAAATAATAAAAAGATGGATACTGTTTGTTAGCAATACCTGAAAGTGTTTTGTATGACCTGGTGTAGCAGACACCGACACCTTCTTATTTCCAAGGATTGTGTTGATGGTTGAACTTTTGCCAACATTAGGGTAACCCACCTAGATGACAAAGAAGTGGAATGGTAACAGTGGCATCAGGCAGGGTGATGCCAGAAGACTGACAGAGCTCTGACAAAAAAGTACTTCAATCAAGTGTACTAAAAAGCCTAGGGCAAGCAGCAGAGAACACTGAGCTCTGGTGGTTTGTGCTTGCAAGTTTTTAAACCCTTACAGGAAGCCAGGCTACAGGATGATTTTGCAACAGAGGGCATATGGAATTAAAATTTAGATTAAGTAAATTCCATTAAAGTACAAAGTCCAACTCACCAGCCCAACATTTACTTCCCCATCTTTCACCCTTGGTCCATCATGCATGGTTTTGAATATCTCCAACAGCTCATTTCTCTGTACTAGATGGCTGAAGTTCCTGATGTTCCTGTTCTGCTCCTGCACTACATGCTGCAGTGCAGCACCATCAGTCCTGTTTTCCATCCTCTCAGGAGCAATACCATTTAGGCTGTCCCCGTCTTCATCTTCAGAACAAGTTTGCCAGGCCTCCTCTTCATCTTCTTCACAGTCCTCATACTCATCGCTGCTGTCATCATCACTAAGCAGAACCTGGTTTACAGTTCGCAAAGCACTGTTGGTGGACAGGCTTCCTGTGCTACCTTGTGCCGTGGTGTCTTCTTCTTGACTGGAGCTTTCATGCTCAGAATCACTCGGGTGCTCTGCTACACTTTCAGCATCTAGTTCCTGTATGAACAGCATTTCACAGGTGAAATGAAAAGACAAGACCAAGGCTTGCTGCTGATTGCAGTTGCTGCAGTGCAAACAACTATATTTTCATCAGACAGATCCCAAGGGCTGAATATTCACTGCTTATATCACACAGTTATTTTTAGGGTTCTTAAGTATGATGCAGACACAACTACCCATTTCAGGAGAATGACAAAAGTATTCCAAGAGGGACTGTTCACAGCTTCTCTGTGAACTCATTAAGAGGCTTCTCTCCAGAAGCACAGCTCTGCATGCACGCACACTCACAATGATTTTTTAAATTATTAAATGTTCCTAGTAATAGGAATGTTTTTTTTTCAAAATATTCAGAACACAAAGACATTTTGTTTCAGATCTAAACATTTCTGTCTTGTTTTCAGTCCACCTCTACATTTCTGCCCTGCAAAGACTTTACATTTCAAAAGGATTACCTTTTCAAAACACCAGTATTTTGTCCTTTACTTCAAAAAAAGAAAACAGAACTAACACTTTCAGTCTCACTTAGTCTGCAAAAACATTCTATACAAGGACTGTACATCAACTGAGCACAATAGGTACTTTTGAATGAGATATGAGAATGGCTGAATGGCTGTAACAGATGAAAGTGGCCCTACTGATAGCAGGTAACCTGGGGCAGCAGCTGAGTTTGTTCCACTGGGAAATAAAAGGCTTTCAAGTATCTTCTCTAAGAAACACTTCCCCTCTCTGGGAGAAAAAAACCTTTGCACAGATAATGTCATGTCTCACAGGACCACTCTTTGAAAGGTTTCAGATTGTTTCAATGAGTTTGCAAACAGGTCTACAATGGCTGTTTCTGTGTTCTGCACTTTATTCACCACTTTACTCCTCTCACTGTTGTCTCTGAAATGATCATTCAAATGTTGTTTTATAGCTGCACAGGTCTTTAAAATAATCCTTCCCTGAGACAAGGACAAAGCTGTTCCCAGAAAGGATGGGAGGTCTACTGCAGGCACAGCTGCAAATCAAGTTTACCATCACCAGCCAGCACATTTCTAGTTTGAACTGGTCACCCACTGTACCTTTGCTTCTCCAGAGAGCCATTTCCGCGCTGCCAAAGCTGACCAGAACACCACCTTAACACCCTCTTTCTCAAAGAACTGTGCCCAAGCAGCCCGCTGCTCCTCACTCAGCAAATCTGCTTTGTTGATCAGGATCATGTTCTCCTTGTCCTTGCTGACTTCCTTAACATAACTTTCCTGAAGAAAACAAGAGGAGGATCAGTTCATACTCTGGTTTTGACTCCTCTTCCCTGCAAGGTAATACAAGAGCAACAAGACAAGTTAGCCCATCCAGCTCCACTTGAGTGTAGTCAAGTTTACCATTGCCTGGGCTCGGTGGAATTGGTGTTTAGCAGACAATTCGACAAGGACAGATTGGAGCATGGGCCTACCACAACACAGCTTTTTGCTGACCCCACGTGCAAACATATTGTCTGCTTAGAGTTATGACAAGATATTAATCAGCACCCTGCAGCAGCAACTAAGATGACTATCTGACAAACTTAATGTCTCATTGATGCAGTGCTCTTTAGTCTATCATTACAAAGATGTCACTTCAATAATTCTTGATCCTTTGCTTTCAGTGCAATAATCTTCACTCACTTTTATTTCACTATGCTTTTACACAGAATAATTCCTTTAAGTGAGGACACTCATAGTGGGTAATGAGGAGTAATATAGTATTTGTAGAACTGCCTCTAAATTCACAACATCCTGTGTGAAATATCAAAAGACACCAAAGGAAAATAATTTCATGCCACAATACTTGCATAAATTAGTAAGATATCCACTTAGGTACAACAGCAGAACAGCTTTAAGGTGGCTAAATACTTTAAACAAAAACAATCATATAAACCTTATGATATAAAACTAAGACAACATTCAAAAAGTGATTTACTTACCAGATCTTGACATCTAAACAGAAGGGGGTTTCTAGCATCTACTATCTGGACTACAATATCACTGCAAAAGTAAAAGAAAGCCCCATAAAATACTCCTCCTTACCTTGCCTCAAAGGAAGCACTAAGTCATGGCAATTATTCACTTTCAGATTTTGCTTGGAATTTAAATAGTTTTAACTGTGTTATTGTAAAGGTACCTCAGCAGCCCACCTGCCTAACAGAGCCATGCTTCTGCTACAAGCCAGTACTGCTGTACAGTATTTCCTCCTCACTTAATACATTCTCCTGCACAGTTGGCAAGTGGGAAGGATTTTGCCCATCCATCTACCCTCTAGAAATGCTCAGCAGGCAAGAACTAGAGTAGTGGTACTCTGTGCTTTATAATGGTACTAAAAACTGTGATAAAACAACTCTATTTCTGTCTATTCTCATCCCCAGCGGTGGCAGGGCAGTTACAGAAAGAAAGGCGAGCTGGTTTTATTACACAGCAAGATATTCTGGAACACTGTTGTCCCCATGAATGGAACAAAGTCTCCCACAAACAACCTGCGGATTCTTAGTATTTGATATCAGGCATTTTCAGAATTTCTTTGTGCTCTTCTGGTCATAAAAATCATAAACCAGTGAAAAAATAGCCCTAGATTCCGAAAACACATTGATCCCCCATGCAAACAAGGCCTTACAACCTGCTTTAAGCAAACACCTTCCAAACCCAGGCACCAGGTTGCCACCACATATCTGAGCAACACTCCTCAGTTCTACAGGTCAATTAAATGCAGTGGCTTCAGATCCCAAAGGCATTCATGCTTCTTTTCTCAAAAGGGCAGAGAAAATGTAACTACAACCTCTTTCACTACAGCTTCTCCAGGCAGTATTTTAAAACACTGACTGCCACATGCTGATTCTATTTGTTTGACAGGGAATTCTGTTAACTCAGGATGGCTTCAGAACACCATGGGTTGAATGGGAGAACTTCAAGCCTCACTAGGCAGTTGGTTAGATATGAAAAAAAAAAGAAAATCATAACTGCCCCAAGGGAGTAATTTAATAAGCCACATGGGTACAAAAAGGTACTGCACAGTTACAGAAATTCAGAGATCAATACAAGAGAAAGCTGATACCATGATACTGGGATGAGATACAGAGAAGGTACTGAATCACATTGCTGGGAACGAGTTTGAAGCAAACACATGAAAAGGCTGACAACAGATCAAATTATCTGACAAGGTAAGGGACTGAATAACTTTTCCATTCACTTCTAAGACACCATCCTCACTCTACATTAAATAAAAAGCCTCAACAAGGGCAGAAAGGCCACCTCAAAACACTCAGTACACTCACACTGCCCATTATGATACCCTACAGTGGATGCTCCTGACCAGCACTCTCCCAGCCAAAGGCTCAGCAGCACCCAGTACAAAGCCCCTTCTGTAAAAGGACCAGCTCATCATGACCTCACTGGTGAAGTATTTTTCAATTTTAGAAAAATCAGATGAGATGATCTCAAACTTAATTACTAGTGAAATTAAATGCCCCAGTTAGATTAACATAGTAGATAGCACTCTTATTGTATTACAGCTCAGCAGAGCAAACAAAGCTATTCCTGTGATACGACAGCCTGTTGTCTTTTGTGCACTGCTGCAACTTCTCTGCGTGGCAAGGGGACAAGGATCAAGAGATTCCTTCTTTCCCAACATTTAGTTCATCTCCATCACCTCCTTCCCCTGAACAGCTGCAGCTGTGTGGTTGGGAAAAAGAGGAAAGGGTTAATCTCTGTAAGGGACAAAGACACATTCTTAAAAGAGACCTCCCACACTGAGTTACTGGAAGAGGCCAAGAGCAGCAGCACCTGAAGAATCTTGAGAGACAGAGCAATCCACCTGCACATTGCAGTGCTGAGAACTAGTAGTTACCACTAAGTAGCTGCCATTCTTCATGTCACATTTTGATCAATTCAAAACAAAATCACTTCAGTGCTGATAACAAAACATTACTAACTTAGTTGTTTTCTCTGTGCTCAGACACTTGAAGTCTGACTCAAAAGCTTCAGTTTATGAAACATTAAACATTACTTTTTCAAAAGTGGACAGTGAAATACTTTACCTTCTTTCAATGACTCTCCAAAGTTGACGCCAAAATTCCAAGTTTCGTTCAAATGGGGTTAGAATTAACTTTTTCTCTTCCTCAAGGCTAAGGCAAAACAAAAAAATAAAGTTGTCACTTTGGTCCATGTTAGGCAGTAAGCACACTACCAGTTTTTCCTTGGATCCCAGGAGGCTTTAGTTTCAGAGAGAGCGCTCAAACCAGACCTGCCTATAGGTACTATTTTTGCTAGTTTTGCAAATAGATCAAGCACTCACTGCTGTCAGTGGCACCAGTTCAGCAGTGACTCAACAGCTCCTGATCATGGCAGTGGAGAAGTGGTAAGTGATAGAAAGCACAAAAACTCATCAAAAGTCTGCCCATGATATTTTGGAGACACAACAATAAATGAGAGAAGTTATCTCAAGTGGCAGCAGTTACTACTCAATTAAGTAGCACTTGGAAAAGGTAAGGAATTTGGGGATGGACCTGAAATGGCTCTATACAACCTCTAACTTGCTGTTACCACCACCTGAACAACTTCACTCAGCACAAGAGTGGGTTTGAAGGGCATGAGCAGATACCACACAACTCTCCAAGCCAGCAGATGCAGCACCAAGCACCAGAACAGCACAAACTGCTGTACGCAGGCTGGTAGCACTGCCTGCTATTGAGAGCAGCGCTGTTGCTCTTAGTAAACACATCCAGCATTTCTCTACTTCACAGGCAAATGCAGAATATCACATGCCATGCTGAAGAATTTTAGAAGAACATGATGCACACACAAGACAGCTTTACAGAGCTCACTATGAAGACATGTTTGGACTGCGGCTGGGATGTCCAGCCTTCCAAGACAAGTACAGGAGATGGTAATTTTATTGACCCAGCAAGGATAAATACAACCCACTGGTTCTTGTGTCTTAAATGCCACCAGCTACTTATCCAGACACAAGCAGCATACTCACTGGGCAAGCTGTCGCCTCCACTCGAGAAAGCTCTCCCTCTCTGCTTGCTTCAGGTCCTCTGGACTGGTTGTCCTATCCCAGCGTGGCCTGTAACAAGCATATTTTGGAGTGGTCAGTAACAGCACTCAGACCAGCTACATTACTGCAGTAAACAGAAAGAACACAAACACCACAAGTTCAGCTGTGTAAGGATGGTTATAGTTCAAATGTGAGTGCACCTGTTTTCATCAGTTTTAAGTATTATCTTCTTTCCTTGTTCCTTCCAAAGTGCATTAGCTGAGAGTATGTGCACCAGAACTCACAAAGCTGCCTTCTCAAGCTAAGACTTGTAGGGCCTTTAAGATGGGTGATTAATTTCCCTGTCTGCCACGCACAGTGCTCTGGGAAGGCTTACCAGGCAGCCTGGATGCACCAGCTTCAGCAGGAAACCCCCCCAGTCAAGGCCAGATGGGCCGGCACTGGGAACAGTGACATGGCAGGCTGGCACCTGTGCTGAGGTTACAACAGGCTCATGTAGGCTAGTTAGTGGCTTCCCCAATAACAGGGTATTGACAAAGCTGAAGGCTGTCCTCAGGCTTGCAGCCACCGAGGGGCTGAGCCTGCTCAGCTGAGGGGCATCCAGGCCCAGCCCTGCAGGACTCGCCTCCGTGGGATCCGCAGGAACTCCTGGTTCTCCTGGTGCAACTGCCGGACGTGCTGAGCCTCCTGGGCTGTGAGCAGGCCCGTGTAGCTCTGAGTAGACACGATCTGGGCATTCAGACGCTCTGCCGGAGGGACAGACGGTCACCCAAAGCCACCCGTGCCCAGCCCTGCTGACCCCTACCACCCTACCTTGTCTCTGCTTCCCCGCAGCCTGGCTCAGGACCTCATCACCTGTCACCCACTCCCCACCCAGCCAAATTTATTGTCAGCCCTACAGATCAGATTCACTCCTTCTCCCGCTCCCGCATCCCCAGATCACTCCCAGCCGTCCATCTGGGTCCCCAGGCCGGGGATGCCCTCCCGAGCCCCCGCTTCTACCCCCGGCATGGGCCCCGACCCCGTCCCAGCCCCTCACCGGCCACGAAGCGGGTGCCGGCGAGCTCGGCCGTGGCCAGGAACTCCTCCAGCGGGCTCTGCTCGGGCGCCGACCGTAGCTCCGGGCCGCGCTCGGCGGCCACCTCGCTGGCGTGCAGCTGTCGGGACAAGACAGCGCTGTCAGTCCGGGCCGCCCCGGCCTCCCTCCCGCTTCCTCAGCCCCCGCGCCTTACCCATGAGGAGGAGGCGCCGCGGCGCTCCAGGCCGCGCTGCCGCTGCAGGCAGCGCCCGAGCCCCGCGCCCCGCTTCTTCCCCATGTGCCGCCGCCGGAAGCAGCAGCCCGGTCACCGCCTCCCACCGCCCCTTCCACCTCCCCTTCCGCCGGTCCCGCCCCGCAGCGCTCCGGGCAGGCGGGGCCGGGTCGAGCTCCCCGCACCCGCCGCCGAGGGGCGACAGCGCTCCGGCCCCGCACCCTCTGCCCGCGCGCCCCGCCATCGCTCTGTGTTGGCAGGACCGCACACACCCGCTGTGCCCTGCCCCGCCAGCTCCGTGCGCGGCACCCCTGTCCGTCCCCGTGCCGCCCTGCCTGTCTGTCCATCCGTCCATCCGTCCAGTCCACGACGAGAGGACACAGTCTTAAGCTGCGCCAGGGGAGGTTTAGGTTTGGACATTAGGAAGAATTTCTTCACAGAAAGGGTGATTGGACAATTGACTTCTCAGGGAGGTGGTAGAGTCATCGTCCCTGGACGTGTTTAGGAAAGGCTGAATGTGGCCCTGCTTGTCATGGTGGTGTTAGGTTATAGGTTGGAGTCGATGGTATAGGAGGTCTTTTCCAACGTAATTCATTGTATGATTCTGTGTCATCTATCCATCCACCCATCTTTCCAATCTTTCCCCTCCCTTCCTTCCTCTCTGTGGCAGTCAGCACAGACACACATCTCTCTGGCGCTTCCCTTTCGAGGTCCAACTCTAACCCTCCCACATCAGCCACCAGCTCCAGCACTGAGGCGGGGGCACGGCTGGTGGGCACGGCTGAGCGTCACGCCGAGGGCGGTGCTGCCGCGGGAGCCCCGGCAGCACAGGGGGTGTGCAGGGCTGACAGCCCCAGTACAGCCCCAGCACAGCCCCAGCACAGCCCTCGGCAGCGCCGGCGGCGGGGCCGGCTTCACTCGCAGGTTCGGCCGGGCGCAGATGTTATCTCCGGGAAGCAAACCGCTCCAGCAGCAAGGCGTGCGAAACCCTGCCCAGCAGCCAGCCATGGGGGCAGGGTGTTGTGTGTCTCTCTGGGGAAAGCCACCAGCTCCTGGGGCCGTGGTTGGCCCTGCGCCCTGTAACACACCCAGCCCAGGGCAGGATCCCCATCTCCATCATTCCACTAGTGCAGAGAGTGCATGTGAGGAATGACGGTGACAAAAAGGGATTTTGGATGCAGCAAAGGGAGTTGTGCTACAAGGTAGCTGGAAAAATCTAGCTCGAGTCTGGGCATCTTTGCCAGACGGAGGACAGGTTTCAGCAGCAGCCAGTTTGGGTCAAGACGGGAGAGAAGGTAAAATTAATAAACAACTCGACCTGTACTTGCTCGCTGAACTGATTTATGAACCATTTCTCCTTTATGGTTGTTGGGTTAAAGCCAGACAGTTTTGACTATAATGTGTATCAGTTTTAATGGGAGAATAACATGGCTAATTCCTGGAAAACACAGGTGGGCAAAGTTCAACTTCAGGAGCTGGCCACCAGCAGCATGGAACCATGCACGACCCTGCATGAAGGAGTGGTTGTGTCTCTTGCTCTGCACTATGTGGTGCCTCCCCATGATAAACATCTATTAAGAAGACGCAGTTTTCCCTTTCTTCTTTTCAAAGCCAGCAACTGTGTGGCATAAATTTCCCAAGTACGTCTGAACCTTTGCCATGCTTGTCCCAGGCTCTGTCAGCACCACCAGCTTGGTCTGGCCCCTCCTTTGCTTCCTAAGGCAAATAAAGATGAAAGGGGGCTCAGTGGTTGTCTTTTCATTTAGGTGAGGTGCTTCAGTGGAAGGCTGGTGGGCTGCAGACAGCATGCAGAGATTAGTAAACTCATTTCTAATCATGTCATCTTTAATAAAACCATCTCAAGTCTTTATGTGGGCACTGAGGCAGTAAAATAAATGCTCATTATTGTCTTTCTTTTGTACTTCAGTTAAAAGTTACCTTCCCTCTACAATGCATAATCACCAGCCAGAGCAGCCAGCCAGCCTGGCCGTCCCCCACGCCTTTGTTCTGGCAGCACTTCTAACCCCACAGCCAAGGCACACACAGTGCCGTTCTCAGGCTCCCCAGCCACAGGCAAAATGCTCTAATAATCCCAGCAGCATAGCCCCAGCAGCACGGCCTCAGCACCACCAGGGCCCTTGCCTGGTAAACCCAATATGAGAGTTCAGGGCTTGATGGACCTCCATGGGACATGGACAGCCACGACCCATGTGGCATGAACTGAAAACAGACACTCTGGGACAGGCAGAAATGCTGGTGCAGTGGGAAAAGGAGGCTCAGGCTTGTCCCACCACCTGTAATCCTCTGTGCATCCTGGGGGCAGTGAGGTTTGCGGGCAACCTGAAGAGCAAAGACCTGTGCATTTAGATTGGCATGTTTTTCCCACATGTTTTTTTCCCACACCATTCCCCATTTCCAAACTGAAGTGCCTCAGAGACAGTCACTTGCAGGTATTTTCTACCACCTCTGTGGGAGCTGCTGAAGAAATGCCCAAATTGCCCACATTCTTGTAACAGATAAATTTCTGGCCACTTCATAAACACCAAGGAATGACTTCTGTCTGCTGATGCCAGCAGCACAGCAAGGATTCCTGTGAGCAGAGCAGTGCTGAAGAAGATACAGATTGGGTGATCCAAGTGACAGTGACATTGGAGACTTGGCTGGAGTAGTAATTTCCTGTTTCAAATGTTTGTCATCCCTCTCCCATTGTTCTGCTCTGCCTACCTAAGACAGGCTGCTACTGGTCTTACCTGAACACAACAACGTGCTGCTCCTACAAGTCATTTATGTATGGATTGATCGCATGCAGTGAAAAGGGCCACTGCAGTACAGATGCTGTCACAAGAGCTGCACAGAGGCAGCTTGGCACTAGAGTGTGCATGCCAAGAGTGCAGCCAGCCAAGGAGAGTGTGGAGGAGAGAGACATGCTGCTGTGGTCTGATAAACCTGTTGATTTACAGCCCATTCCCATATGATGCAGCACCTACCGTGGCATGCAGAGTGAACACAACTTTTGCTGCTGGGCCTTGTTTATACAACTCAGCTCTTTGACAGAGGTGCTCAGGCTGGAGTGAAATGCTGTCCCAGGAGAGCAAACCTCTCACAACTCCTTTGAAATCCACTAAGCATGCCCAGCACTGCTGGCTCTTTGGAGGGTGGCCATAGCTTTGGGACTTCTCACCAAATCATTGCATAGACAAAGTAAAATCTGCTGTCCTTCCAGCACATTGTAGTCATTAACTTGGGCTTCCCTCCCAAATTCTGCCTTGGAGCCAAACTGCTGCTCCAGTTTTTGATGCAAATCCTGAGAATTATTTAGCAGCAGCAGCTCTTTTCCAAAAGCCAACGATAACAGTGTGTTTTTGCCTAAAGGAAACATTGTTCTTTCTGGACAACTTTTCCTCCATTTTCCTTTAAGGCAGCACTAGGAGATCTCAGGACTGTGTCTCTAAAATATTCATGTGATGGCTATTCATTATTCATGTAGGTTCACAATGACTGATTCAGCGGTACTGCCAGCCTCAGTCTGACAAGCAGACCTATTAAGAAACCTCCCCAAAAGCACCCCTGCAAGAACACCAAGACAATTTTGCTCTGTGCACAACTGCAGCTGCTTGAACTCCCTTCTTTCCAGCTGTACTCAGAAGTGGGCTGGCACTGTAGGAAAAGAAGGAGCTTGTTCTTCAAGCTTCCCCATCTTTTTGTGAAGGTCTTGGTCCCTTTACAAAGAGCAGCATGCTGGGAAAACTCTGAAGCAGGGCTGCCTGGCCAAGGCTGAGCCCTGAGAAGGCACTAACCCCGCTGTGGGCCTCAGGCGAGTCTTTTAGACTCTGCTTCTTCCACCAGCCCTATGAAGATAAAATCACCTCTTTGCCTGGCAGGGTGGGTGAAAGTTAATTAGAGAGAGCTGCCTGCATCTTTGAAGGCACAAAGCGCCAGATAGGAAACTGATGGGATTTCGCCAGCTTCCAGTGTGCCAGCTCTGCATGGGCATACTCATCCCTGCTGCCCACCGCTGCTCCTCCATGTGGACAGGGATGACCCCATGATGGCAGCTCCCAGAATGGGGCGTTGAGCAGAGGATACTGCCCCAATACCACCTCTGCACCCCATGGCTGGCAGAATGGCAGAAGAACAGGTGCCCAACACAACTCCACCCAGCAATCCCTGCCCTGAGGTTACTGTGACCCCCAAGGGAGGGCTCTGCACCACTGGTCACCAGCTGCCCTTCTAATTATAGCTGTGGGTGCAGGAAGCGCCAAGGCTGTCTGTGCAGGAAGCAGGGTGTGCCGCCCTTGGTGACTGAAAAACAACTGTGGCAGAGGTGTGCCACCACCAGCACAGCCGTGCTGAGCAGCAGAGCCCCAGCCCCAGGGCTACCCCTGGGCTGCAGCACCCTGAGCCACATTGGCATCACCCTCAGTGTACCCAGGAGAACCAGGGCTGCTGGTGCATGGACCTCCCACAGACTTCACACCGCCTGTGCCCCCAGCCCCGACCCCTGGAGACCTCATAGGGCACACTAGCTGCAGGATGGGGGTGCTGCTCCCCTTCAGAAAGGCAGGGTTGGCATAAGGCATTAATTAAAGGCTTTTAAGGACCCTTCTCCCTGAGCAGGCAATGCTATCCCCTGTCCTGCCAATTCATCTCAGGCTGTCCCCACTCCTGGTGACCGGCAGCCACCTGCAGTTGCTGCTGTCCAGACCTGGATCATGGCTGGTGGGTCTGGGGGCCATGGCACCTCGCCTGCCTCCACTGATGGTCTGTGAGGCTTGGGAGCCATTGAGTCTTTCCACTTCATGAAAAATCCTGAAAGTTCAGCATTTCCTTTGTCCCATTTCTGAACAAAGAATGAAAACTTTGACATTTAGCATACTTACAGAGCCTCTGAAATACCTTGTTTTGGAAAATACTGAAATGCCAGTTTGCAATGTTTCACTTTGACTGTTGTACTTCAACTGCTGCAACACAAATTCTACTGCTACATGAGAGAAGAAAACCTGATGTTTCCATACAATATCAGTACATTTCCATGAATTATTTTAGTTTTGTCATATCAACTTTCCCCAGCACCTCTTCCCACTACTATCCCTGATCAGAGACCTGCATTAGCTCCAATTCCAGCTAGTAGGTGCAAAAGCCATCCCTGAAGTGGAGCTGCTCCCTGCAGGGTTTCACCCTCTCCCATTAGACAGGCCCTGGCATCTCCCCACAACGCAGCAAGACAGCCCAAATGAGCAGCCTGGAAATCCCCCTCCAACAGAGGTGGTAGATAGCTGCCTGCCTAGCTGCCCAGAGGGGCACTGTGCACCACACAGCCTATGGGCTCATGGTGGGGTGTGACCATGGGCTCCAGTGCAGATCGGAGTGGCCAGGGGAGGAGAAGGGTGGAGTGGGGCAAGGAGCAGGGTCTGCCAAGGGCCAAGTGCAGCACTCACTGTGCTGCTGGTGCTGAGCTGCAGGGCAGAGATGGTATCTTACAGACTTTCCCACGCTTTCCATGCATGCACATGCAGGCAGGTGATGCTCAGTAGCTGCTGGGATATTGCATAAATAGAGAGCAGGCTGCTGGGCTCTCCTCAGGCTACAGCACCATGCAGATAAGCCCCCAGTGTGCATGTACTACACATCATGGGTGCTAGCAGCCTTGCAGGCAAGAAGAGAGCCTTGTGCTCACTGGCAACTAGGCAGCATGTCCTGACCCTGCAGGTCATTGTGCTTCAGCTTCTCCTCCAGCAGTGAAATATAGACATCCAACACCACCCGAATAGACCCATGCTTGGACCAGGTACCCCAAGCTTTATGGGGCTGCTCCCTGCTGCCAGATTTCACCCAAAGGCTGTGCCACAACTCCTCAACCCAGCACAGGGCTCAATGTGGTCAGCATTTGCTCTGGGAATTGCTGTCACAGATCATCACAATTTACAACATGCTCTGCAGTTGCTGAAGCATGTGGCAATTTTCCATGCCCAGAACTGAAACAGTTGCCACAGAGCAGGGAAGAGATGGACCTGAAGCTAAATGGGCCCATTAATGATGCAAGACAGGCTGCAAGGGTACATGCTCTCTCACCAGTCAGTGTACCAGGCCATTGCAGTGAGAACTGAGCTGAGAGAGATTCCATTCTTGAGCAGGGATGTGACCACAAGATGCCTTCCCTTCAGATGTGCTTCCAAGTGGTACAGATGCAGGCATGCTGAGGGGTGCTGCTGCTCTCTGGCCACCACCTGGAGCCCCCAGCAGGTCTCTGAGGGGCTGATAAGGAAACCTGCATGCCAGAAGGTAATGTAGAAATGGCAGTGCTGCTGCCTTGGGACTGGGGAGACAGTGGCCAGAGAAAGGGGGTCAGTGCTCCTCCTCACCTTAGGCACCACTGGACAGACAGGTATGCCCAAGGGCCATTGGAGGGACATGGGGCTCGGTAGCCTGTGCAAACTATGCTGTGAAAATGTAAGGATTTCATCCCTGAACATGGATTACTTCAACTGGGATGGAAGAGCCCAGTGTCACTCTGCAAACAGCTCTGTGAGTACCATTATCAGAAGTGTCTGTGTATCAGCACCAGCCTCCCTGGCTCTATCCTCCCTCAGGAGGCAGCACCACAGGAAGGTATCGGGGGCTCCTTGCCTGCTCCATTTCACCCAGAGCAAACACCTGCCTGCTGAGCCTCCAGCCTGGGGCCCAAAACAGGATCCTCCACCCACAGCTGGAGGTAGGCAGGGCTTTGGCAAGGCAACTCCCTCTCCTATAGAGAGACTTCCATGCCCACAGGTCTTAGAGGAGCAGCCAGGGCTCTCAGCCTTGCAGTTCACAGGCCCTATTCAGACAGGTGACGGCTGCTAAGCACGGGGCAGGCATGAGTCTGAAGAGCTGTGTTTCAGCAGGACACAGAGGGGAGGAGGCTGCTCTGTGGAGTGCCACATCATGTGTGGGTGTCAGATGTCACCCTAAGCCATTGGATTTATTTTATGTGCACAGCAGCATCTTCTGTTTTCACCTTGCAAGATGAAGGAGACAAAGGAAAAGCACACTGGATGCTACTGGAGGTGAAATGAATCAGCTGTATAAACTGAAGTCTTTCTCTCCCTGCCATGCAGTGGGATGGTCCTGCAGGCTGCCAGGAGCTGTCTGCTACAGGCTGCAGTACAGTGCATTGTCTCTCCTGCCCCCAGAACTGACAGCACCATGGGGGCTTCGTACCCAGTCTGGAACCCAGTCTGCATCAGGGCCAAGAGCAGAGACCTCCCAGCTGGGGTGGACTGCCGCGAGGCACCACAAACGGGGCAGACTTCAGCCCCGCACTTGTCCTCATGGGAGTTCCCAGTGGGACTTCGTCTCAGAGGGCTCTGTTCAGCACAGTGCCGAGCCCAAACACACATCCCAGTGGGTGCTGGGCTTCCTGCTGAGGGGCCCAGCCTATTTGCCCCACCCAGGTTGGCCTGGCCATGCAACAACTTGTGCGTGCTCCCCAGCTGCAGTTTTCCCATTGGAAAATGAGAGCATTAACACATTCACTCCTCAGTGCAAGCAAAAGCCTTCCTAATGCTGCCAAAGTGCTGGACTAGAGCCTTCCAACAAAGAAAACATAGAGTGTTACTGACACACACCCACCACTGGCCTCATGAAACCACAGATGTGGCCAGACGAGCTGGTACCAGCAGTGGCTGAGCAGTCTCATGGGATGGTGTTGACCACGCTGCCCTCCAGTGAGGGGGATTTTGGAAATAAAAGCAAACAGGCAAGTGTTTTTAATAGTTTGATATGTAACTGTGGTTACTTGCAGTTCCCAGGTAATCTGCTAGATGGCATAATGTAATAATGATAATGATAATTAAATATGGGTTTAATTGATCCAAACTCTAGAAATTATTTGTCAAATAATTTAAGCAGGTGTTTATATATTTTACTGCACAAGTACATACTGCTCCCCTTTTGTCGAGTGTTTATCCAAACCCTGATGAAGTGCCATTCTCTGCAACCCTGAATTTCTATTCTTTCTGGCAAGGATATGATACGTGACACAAGACATAGTAACGACACAGAGACCAACTTTCTCATTAGTCTGCGACTGTACTCGAACAACCCCAACAAGAAATTACAAGACAGCTTCTTGTTATTCGGCTGCTGCATATAAATAAAGAGCAAAGCATTACTCATACATAATAGCTTGTATTTGCCGAAGGCTCTTCGGTTCTCAGAGATGGACTAACCAAAGGGAAGATTATGTTGCAAGAGCGGGACTCCTCCATGGCACACCCTGGCCTGTTCCTGGAGCTGGAACTCTCCCGGCCGTGGGGTCTCACGGACCAGGGGGTCCCACAGTGGTTTTAGGATTTTTATCAGTTACGGGGGGAGTGGGCAGACGGATCCCCCCGGTACCATCTCTATCCTCTCCCCCCGTGCTGATGGAGGTTGCTGTGGCACCCACGCTCCGCGCCTGGCCGTGGGGACCGAGTGGGGCGGCAGGCGGGGCGGCAGGCGGGGCGGGACGGGGCGCACTGGGGTGCCCGCACCCGCAGCTGCACCGGCCGCTGCCCCTGCTGGGAGCCGCGCTCCGAGCGAGGAGGACCGGGGGGCTGCCCGGCCGGGCTGGCACCGCCCCGCGCCCGCCCCCTGCCCGCCCCGTGGCGCGGCGGGGCCGGGGCTGGGGCCGGGGCCGGGGCAGAGCGGCGGGCGGCGCAGAGCAGCGGCGGCGGGCGGGCGGAGAGCAGCGAGCCGCTGGCTCGGCGGGCCCGGCCAGCGGGCGCTCCGCCCTCGGTGCGCGGGGCCTCCCCTGTCCGCGCCCGCGGAGCGCCGGCGCCCGCCTATATCTACGGCCGCGGCGGCCCGGCGCCCGCAAGGATGTGAGGCGGGCGGGCAGCCCAGCCGCCGCCGCCTGGCATGCCCCCCCGCGCCCGGAGCCGTCGGCGCGGCGCCTAGCCGCGGCTCCGCGGGGCCATGCTGCCCTGGAAGCGGAGCAAGGTGGAGCTGGCGGCGGGCGAGGCGCGGCGGCAGAGCAAGCCCAAGGGATACGCGGTGAGCGTGCACTACTCGGCCCTCACCTCGCTGGCCCGCGCCTGCCCCGAGAGCGCCCTGCACCGCGTGGGCAGCATGTTCCGCTCCAAGCGGCGGAAATTCCGCGTCACCAGCGAAGACCCCACGTACACTGTGCTCTACCTGGGCAACGCCACCACCATCCAGTCCAAGGGCGAGGGCTGCACCGACCTGGCCGTCTGCAAGATTTGGAGCAAGAGCGAGGCGGGCCGGCAGGGCACCAAGATGAAGTTGACCATAAGCGCGCAGGGCATCCGCATGGCCCACGCTGAGGACAAGGGTCTGCGCCGGCCCGGCCACCTCTACCTGCTGCATCGGGTCACCTACTGCGTGGCCGACCCGCGCCTGCCCCGTGTCTTCGCCTGGATCTACCGACACGAGCTGAAACACAAGGCGGTGATGCTGCGCTGCCACGCCGTGCTCGTCTCCAAGCCCGAGAAGGCGAAGGCCATGGCCCTGCTGCTCTATCAGACTTCGGCCACGGCACTGGCCGAGTTCCGCCGGCTGAAGAAGCGGGACGACGCGCGGCACCAGCAGCAGCAGCTGGTGGGCGAGCAGAGCATCCCGCTGGTGCCGCTGCGCAAGCTGCTCAACGGGCAGTGCTGCTACAAACCGCCGGTGGAGCGGAGCCGCAGCGCGCCCAAGCTCGGCTCCATCACGGAGGACCTGCTGGGCGAGGAGCAGGAGGAGCGGGCCATGCACTGCGACTGCGAGGACATCCTGGAGGCGCTGGGCGAGCCCGAGGGCGAGCTGCTGCGCCCCGCCGCCGGCCGCGGCGAGAGCCCAGAGCTGGGCCAGCTCCTCCGCGACCTGGGCGAGCTCAGCCTGGGCAACGACTTGCGCTCGCTGCGCGCCGACCTGCGCGTTCGCCGGCTGCTTTCCGGGGAAAGCACGGGCAGCGAGTCCTCTCTGGAAAGCGGCGGCACGGAAGGGGCCGCCCCGCCCGGCAGCGACGCCGAGCAGCCGCCCCCCGGCGACCCCGAGACCGGCTGAGCGCTCCGGCCCTTCCGGGCGTGCGCGGCGCCGCCGGGGTGCTCCGGATTCCCTCGGGGAATGCACGGCCCCGCCGGGACGCACGGAGTTCCTTCCGGCGACTCCGGGAGTGCACGGTCCTTCCGGGCGTGCACGGCCCCACCGGGGCGCACCGGACCCCTCTGGCCCCGCCGAGGTGGCTGCGCGGCCACGCCGGGGCCCCTCGGGCTGTGCGCGGTGCCGCCCTGGTTCCCCGCGGCGCCCCCGCGTCCCGCAGCATCCTCGGGAGCGGCCGCCCTTCCCGTGCCGGTGGCCACTGGAGCCCGGCCCCAGCCCGCCGCGGCCCGAGGAGGGGAGGCGGCCGCGGTCTGTTTACCTCCGGCTCAGCCCTTGAAGATCTGCCAAATTCCTGGAATAGCTTTCCCCGGGGAGGGCGGCGGGAGGGAGGTGTTGCGCCTTGTTTACAGACAGAAATCTCATATCCGAGAGGCCCCCCCCGCCGTTTTCTCTGTTAAAGTCACTCCATCATGCTGTCGTGTCCGAGAGGTTTGCACTGGTGTGAAGTTGGGGTTTTTTTATTATTATTTTTAAGTTAGACAATTTTTTTGGCCCCTGGTCCTGTCCCCGATCTCAATGCTCTAGATCTTTTGCTGTGCAAAAGAAGACTCTACTTGTGGCTGTTCACCTGTACATAGGGAAATGTATGCAAATACATTTTGTTATTTTTAAGAACACCACCATTGCGATCTCCTCTGTTTGCACATATGTGAAAAAAAATAAAGATGATGGTAATTTAAAAGAAACTGGGGTTGCTGTGGCAATTTGGCCTGTGTGTGTGCGCAAGAAGATGGGGGTGAGAGATCCCTTGGGATATCTTGCAGGTGCGGGAGGGCACCACACAAAAAGGCTGTTGCAAGCATCCAGCGTGATGGAGGAGCTCACTGGAAATGGTACACTACAGGGAAACACACTGGATGCTTTAACAACTCTTAAAAGACACAGGGAAGGGGTTTTCTCTCTGCAGCCTCTAACGATGGGCAGGAAGCTTTCGTGTCAGGGCACTCTGACTGGATCTTAGTTGGGAGAAACCCAATTGCAGAGCTCTTGAGTCTGTCCTGGGGTGAGCTGCCCCTGGCCTGGGCGCTGGGAGTGCTTGGGCGCTAGGAATGCCGCACAGCCCTTGAACGGTTTGCACGCAGGTGCTGCCGCTGCAACCGTTCCCTCATCGCTCCAAGTGCTGCCAGCCTGAGACAATTTCGTAACCTCACCCAGAGTAAGCAGCACAGTTGATTAGCCACGGGACTGCCGTGGTATTTTTAGCTGTAAATCTGTTTGTAAGTGGCAGGCTCCCAGGACAGTAGATGTTCCGGTTTCATTTGTCCCCAAGTGGAGGTATCAATTAAGAGATAATTAATCTGGCATTTCTGATGTCTAAATGTTTTCCACTGTGCCTGTGCTGCAACTGGGCGAGTTGCAGGAATGCCACTGAAGAGCCCAACCAGCTGCTAGGGCCAGGCCACACTCCTTGTGCAAGGAGCCTGCCTCCTAACTTGTAAATACCCCATTAAAACCAATTGCAAAATCCGCCACCGCACCCGTGAAAAGCTTTTACTATTGCCTCAGTGTGCATCAGTCAGAGGAGAGAGGCATGGTTATGGAAAGGGGTAATGCAAAGAGGGAGGATTCCCCTCAGAATGGACACCTTCCTGCCCGGGTCACACTCAGCCTGTGATGGGCAGTGAGATGCAGTAGGTGACAGTGGCTGCTGCTGGATTCGAGCACTCTCAGGCCAGCACTGCTGAGATACACCTTGCTGAAGAAATAGTGCATCTTGCTGCTTTTTCTCAGTCAGGGAGGGAAGGGGCAGGTAATAAAGGAGATACAAAGCACCAGGGAGACCTTATCCCACAGTCCTTTCCCCAGGGATGGGTGCTGCCAGACTGCCTGGCTGGCAGCAAGGGACTTTCAGTGCCCTGGACTGAAGTGCATGCCCTGGGTCTATGTCCAGAATTCTCTGTCACTGCATGCTCTCTCCTGGGGCAGAGAGAGTGGGCAGTGCCCGGATCAGGGTAGAGATACGACCCGGAGAGCAGAGCAGTGTATGCAGGGGGATTCACAAGCTGGTCTGAGCTAACCCCAGTTGCTGAATGACTGAGTCCTCTGTGTGTTCTTAAAGGTGGTTAATGACATTAGCTTAGTCAGTGCCTTTCCCCTCTCTAGAAGAGCCATTATATCTGCAACAGTGAGAAAAGGTTTTTATCACATGCCAGAGCTAAAAGCACCATTCCCTAAGCAGCAGCAGCAGCAGCCAGGGCTCGAAGCATTTCCCCATGAAGCCATTAGCAGGGCTACTGTGCCGTTTCCTTAGAGGCCTGTACAGATCATTAGTTGTAAATGTAGAGTCCAAATCCCCTTGTGCCTGGGATATTTTGGTACTAGAACCATTGAAAAAAATTCATACATATTTCTGCAGTGCTATTGCAAGGTTATTCATGTGTGCTTTACTGCTGTGCCCTCCCCATAGCAGCATACATGGGCCTGCAAATGAGAACAAGTGCATGTGAGGAGAAAAAGGTCATTTTATTTTCTGCACAGCAAGTTTGAAGGACTATCTCCCTCTGAAAAGGGGAGGAGAGAGCCTTCTCTCGAATAGGTTTGAGTAAAAGGCTGAGCTGCTGCTGATTTTCCTTTGAAACAAGTACCTTCTTGCTGAACTGAAAAGCCTACTGTTGGCTGATGAGCTGATGTGGGCAATTGCTCCTATAGGTAGAAGACAAACTGTTCTGTGGTCTCTGCTCAGCTCTGCTCAGCTCTGTTCTGTGCCAGGGTTGCTCCCTACTGATGAGGTGCAGCATCCCACCGAGCACGGCATGGCTCCTGCTCAGGCTGTCGGCAGAGATGCGTTCCCCATCGATCAGGCTCCATCCATCAGCACTAACTCAGCCCTACAGCTGGGCACAGTGAATCAGCCCCTGACGCAGCGGAGGCGTGCAGGCTGTGCAAAGAGCAGCACAGATTCTGAAGCTGCTCCCTGACAGCCAGCAACCCCATCCCACTGCTGCTTTCCTGGGAAGAGACAGGAAAAGGGAGAGCAAAGCAGCCTCATTGCTCTGCCAGCAGGTTTGAACTGTTTGGGTAGAAGTCAGATGTGGGAACAGATGTTTGCGGAATTACACGTCAAACACTGCTATCTGCCTGTGATGCACATCACTCCCCTGCCTAGGATCAGTGGGCCAGGCTCCTACCTGGCTTGGGTAGCCTTTGGAGGTTTCCAGCACAGCACAGTTGAGCACTGAGCTCCACACATCTCTGACCTAGCTAGCAGGCAGCATGTGATGAATTGGCCAGAAAATACCTATAACAAACAACATAACACCAGGAAAGGCAATGATCCTGCTCTGCAGGCTCCAGCTGCTGGTCTGAACCTGGCACATGGGGCTGATGCCTTGGCAAGTCAGCTTAGGCACTGCACCAGGTATCTGAGATTCCCAGAGCATGTTATGGCTAAACAGAACATAAGATTTTTCCAAGCAACAGTGATGATTCCCAAAATATGAAGAGATTAAAGGGAAAAGAGCCCTTCTTGCTAATACTATTTGTTGACTGTGTGTTTGCTGGTATACTACTACGGACTTGCTCCTGCACATAGATAATAAAGCTGAGGGGGGATCAGACAAATGTGGAAGTATTGGCAGGATTCCATGTGAAGCTTCTTGTTTTTCTCTGCCCTTGACATGCCCTTCTCCCATCCTTAGGTCTTCCTCATCCACAACAGGAAAAAATATCACATACAATGGGAAAAATTATCCAGTGGTCAAGTGGAGCGAGCCAGGTCATGAAATGACTTTTATCCCAGACTGTAGTACTGAATTAGATCCAGAGTTATTTGCATTTCATTTTGGTCATGTGCCTTGCACAGGGCACATCCAGTTCGCCTGGCCAGGGCAGATACTGCAAGAACTGCTGACTGAGGGGCTGCTTTGAACTGCTGGATGTGATGTCTGGCTGAATGGCACAAGGTCAGTGGGGTAAACTTCTTTCTTTTTGGGGTCTACTGGCAATATTCAGTATCGAGTACAACCTTGGGATAGTTCCAAGTCACCTTCAGCACACTGTCATTTCTGATAGAGAAGCAGGAAGGCGTCAAGATTTCCTCCTTAGTGTCATGTTGGAGAAGAGCAGCTGACCTGTCCCACTGCTGTTATCATCCCCAAGGCATCACAACTGTTCTATTGCCCAATTCTTGACCATCACACCAAACTCCCGGTTACTCAGTGGGGAAAATTCCCCCAGTTTCAGTCTGCAGACAAGTTACAGGGCAGACACCTACCATCAAACCATCCGAGTTGTGAGTAAAAGCACTGCAGAGTCCCTAGTTTTCTGGGGTAAGGGTGGGCAGGGTCCCATGAATGATGGAAAAAACATGTATGCTCAAGTGGGGCGCAGCACCAGGCAGCTATGCTTCTCCTCCCTCTTCTCCTGGAGCTGGGAAGAAAAAACCCTCTGCATTTCCAAGGTCAGCAGCAGCCCCAACTCCCACAGAGCTCATATGCCATGAAGGCGTCTCCCCCTCCTCACCTCAGCCGCTGGTAGCAGCAGGGGCTGTTTTCCCTAGCAGATGGAAGGAGATGATGTGCAGGGACAGGAATGTGAGGGCAAGCAGCTGGGGCAGCACATGGACAGCGTGGGGTCCCAGAGGCCAGGCTAGGTCAGTTCATCCACAGGGCTCTGTGGATGAACTGACCTGACCTTGCTCCTGAGGTTCTGCTTCTCCCCACATCTCCATCACCCGCCTCACGCAAGATGACACCTCCAGCCTACTGGCTGGTGGCTTGTAGTGGTCTGCATCTTAGTTAATGCCCTGCAAGGTGCATGAGCTGTGGGGAGGAGAATTGTTCACAGCTACAACCCGGCATGAAATCAAAACTATGCATTCAAAAAACCATGACATTCTCCTTGCCACTGGGGGCTCTGCCTGGAGGGAGGGCTGAATGCTATGAAAACACTTGGAGGAACAGTTATATAATGAAGGACAAGGTCCCAATCCAGCCCTTGGCTTGATGAGGCAGCTCTGCAAAGAGCTGAGCTCTAGGCTACAGCTGCCCAGCATCCTCCAAGATCCAACTTTGGTCACTGTGGTCCATGCTGCTGCTGAGGGGAGAAGGTGGGACAAAGGCTGAAAAATGCTTTTTCCCAAGCTGGGAGATGTTCTGCATGCTCAGATGTGGTAAGCCAGAGTACAGCTTCCATTTGTGTGTTTAAATCCAGTCCCTTTGTTGGTAAGAACTGGCTCAGGTCTGTGATGGGATAGCCTAGGACTGACAAAGGGTAGCGGCTGCCTGCTGCAGGCATCTGGGCTTTTATGCCACTGCCCAGGTGTCTTGGACCCCGTGGTGGTATGTCATGGTATACCTCACCTATCTGCATGCTTCGAGCACATCCTCAGCTCTGTGGAAAGGACACCAGAGAACTGGTCAAAGAAAAGGTCTTTATCTATAGAGCTCCTCCCATACTCTCCTGCTCCGAAATAGGGGGCAGCTGGGCAGCCTGCCTCCTGCAGCTGGTCCTGCTGCCACCCCACACAGAGGGGTGACATGCTCAGTGTCACATCTGGATCTGGAAATTCCTACTGCTCTGACACAGGCAAGCAAGGAAAAAGCACTACAATGGGATTCATCACTCTTCCCATGGCACCGTGAAGTTGCACAGTCTGCTCGGATGCATGAGCAAGCTAAACTGTGATATTAATTAGAGCTGACAGTGTTCCTGCAGGGAGCTGGCAGAGCAGCAGTACCCAAGCTGCTGCTGCTGAGTCTGTATGAAGAGTCAGGCTCTGCACCAGGCTGTCCTGGCTGTGCCATGGACCTTGAGTCCAGCTACACTGAGATCTGTGCTCACTCCATCTCCAAAAATCACAGTGGGAGGTACACCCTCAGCCCCAGGGGACAGGAGAGGCAGTGCCTGAATCCAGCTCTGCTGAGCATCTGCCCAGCATTGCTCTGCCCTTTCCAGCCAGCCCTGACTGCATCTTTCTCAGCCCTGCATGCTCCCCTCCCCTTTGGCTCTCCCCTCTTGTTGTGTCTCTTCACCCCAAAAGCACTACGGACCTCAGTGCCACTATGTCTCTCACACAGCTCTTTTCCCATCCCAATTTCCTGCTGAGTAAGAACTGCCACTTGCAGCTGTTTCAGCAAATGCCATTGAGGATTGCCTGCACTGGCACACAGTGCAGGCAGCGCAGAGTGGTGAGGGCTCCTCCTCCTCTGAACAAGGAATGGTTAAGGGAATTAGAATGAAAAGTTGCTATAAATAATTTGGTAGCTCCTGTAGGAAGATTGCGACTTAGCTTAATTATCATCATTACATTTTCACTCTCTTTGCTAATACTCATGAAACAGTAGAGTCAAATGTGAGTGCAGCTGCCTGCTTTTCCTACCAGTGGTTCCTCATTCTACTGCTTGAAGGAGGTCAGTGGGGACACCATGCCAGGCAGCAGGGATGGCAGGCAACAATATGGTATTTCCCCCAATGTTTTGGGCATTGGGAAGCCTCATTCCCCTCTGCATGGCACAGCATATTTAATTTCAGCTCCAGGACCAGCAGTGCAATCATGTGAGTAGCCCACTTCAGTGTAAAAGCATCTCTCCTCCTGGAAGTGGAAGAAAACTGTCTGGAAATACTTTTCTCTGAGCAGGGAGACCTGAACTTTCTCTGCCCATGCACACTGTGGTTGATGACCCCCAGAGGCATTTCCTTCCATGTCCGTGGTGGTCCCCAAAACCTCCACACATCTAGCTCTGATCAGTGCAGGACTGGGGCAGGTCTATGTTCTCAAGCTCCCTCAGGGCAGTCTGTCCCTGCAGGTGACACTGTGTCCCATCCTGCCTCCCACCTGCCACACTGCTCTGGCAAGTTGCAGGATGAGAACTGAGCTGCTTATCTTTAGTGCTGATCTAATTTTACTTTCTTAAGCAATGTCCAGGCTTTAGAAAGTGTCTCGTAACGCAAAGGCTCTTCATGGCAAGGAGGGGAGTCCCTGCACTAATACAGCAGTTATCTCACACACAGCAGGTCCAACATTATCCCACACACCAGTACAGCATTATCCCATACACCATTACTGCAGTTATCCTACACACTGGTACAACAGTTATCCCACAAACCAGTACAGCACGAGTACAGCAGTTATTCCACAAGCATGACTTTACTGCAAAAAACCTCTGGCTGGAGCCTGGCTCAGCAAATTTCTAGCAGAGCATACATGGTGCAGCTGTGCAAGAGACCCTAAAGTCTACCAGGATTTGCTGGAGTTGGCAGCCACTGTAAGATCTTCCTTGCCCCTATTTGGACTCACAACCGAATCCCATAAGGACCTTTAGGTTACTGCTGCTTTGAAGTGAGCTGAACCTGCTGCCTCTTCCCAGCTCTCACTGCTGTAAACAAAGAGAGAAACACCAAGGAAACCAGATCCTCCAGGCTGCCGCCAGAGAGGCAGGGGAACGAGAACCACTGCAGACACAGGATGTGTTGTGCAGCAGTAGAAAGACCAAGAGTCCTTATTGCACCTCTTGGCTAATCTAGAGGTGGGGTTCATCAGCCAGGCCATAGATGGTCATTAGTTCTGCTCCCCAGTTTGGGCTTCCAGGACTTGTGTTGTGACCTGACTTCAGATGCACTCTGGCCTGGCAGCATCCCTGCAAAAGCAGCTCCATGGACACTTATACCCACGCCGCCCCATGGCACCTCTGTGAGTAACGCTCCGCAGAAAGCTATTTCAGGACCCAACATGACTCTCTCTGATGTCAGGTTCAATTAGTTATATCCTGCAAGGCAAAAAAGTCCACTAAAGCCAGCTCTGGTGGGACAATGACATTAAGAGGTCCCAGGCGCTCATCTGGGTTTCCCAAGCAAACCAGGAGCTAAACATAGTCCTGGGAAAGTAGCAGAAGGGGGGTAGCTGCTGTCCTCTGCACTGAGGTGTCCTAGGGCTCTCAGCTTCTCTTTCATACCCTAACATTCCCCTGCTCTGCCCCTGTGCAGGCAGCGGGCGGGATTCACCTCCCTGCACTAGAACTATAGCAGAGATCAGTCTGGGCTTATCTTGGTGGGCTTGAGTTATGCTTTACTCCACTCCTCAGGGCCCGTCAAATCTCACTGTCATTTTCCAAGGAAATACTCATTTGAAAAAAAAAAGAAAGAGATAATAATTAGTCAAAATAGTGAGAGATGGAGAATTTTAGGCATTTAATATTTTCATTGTCCTCCCCCACAGAGGCATTATTCTTCTCTAAATAGATGCTAAGCTGAAGACATAACAAGACCCTGCTTCTCCCAAATAGCTCGAGTGAAACAAATGCAGGAAGTTTGGAGGGGTCAAAGCAGAGTTGTGGTCAGCCAGGAGCCTGGGCACCCCTGGGGGCTTCTTGGGGCTGCTTGCATGTCACAGGGCTGGCAGCTGAGCTGGAGCAAGCCAGGACCCGGGGGCCTGCCCTCACTGAAATGGGGGTGCTGTCTTTGCACTGCAAAAGAGCTGATATGGGGGCTCATCGCCCTCAGTCCCCGTGTCTGCCCCTGGTGATGCTCACCATTCCCAGGAAGGCACCAGCGGGGCAGCCCTGAAGCTTGGCAAAGGGAGAAGTGACACAGACTCCACAGTCTGTCATGGCTTGCTCCTAAAAGCTGGTGGTGGTGGGCTGTCCTGTCTGCTCCTGGTGCAGTGCAGCCCACCCGGGATCGCCTGCCGGCCGGAGCAGCCCCGGTGCAAGCTCCTGCCATGGTGCGATGGGAAGTGGTGTCCCCCGGTCCAGTGCAGAGCGGGGCTGTGGAGTGCAGCCGTGTCCTCCCGTGTGCCCTGCGTGGGTGCCGGAGACGCTCCGGCCGTGAGCAGCTGCCGCAGGGAGTTGCTTCACGCGGGGGCTTGCGGTTCCCCTGTAGCGGCTGCGGGCTGTGCGGCAGCCCTCCCTGCTCTCCTCCCGAAGAGGGGCGACATTCCCTCTCCCAGGCAAGTGCCAAGCCCCGCAGAGGCTCCCAGGGCTGTGCTGGCACCCCCGGGAGGAGCTATTTCATCAGGACGAGGGTTTTCGCACGCGAGAGCAGAGCCCCGAGGTGACCCACACTGAGACAGGCAGACATGGTTCGCTCCTAAGGTAAGAGGCAGTACCTCCAGACCGTATCTGCTCGCAATCCAAGAGAGCCTCGTCCAGGTTCATCTCTAGAGCAAGGCACTTAAGCAACTTACTTAAGCTGGTACTTAAGCAACTTTGCACAATCGTCTGTAATGGCAGAACCATCAGTAAGTCACTCAGAGGTGCAGTTAGACCTTCCCTCCCAGAGGAGTACAGTTAACTGAAACCGAAGCACAGAGGCAGGGAAATTGCTCGATGAAGTAGTTTGGTAATTGTGAAAAAAGAACTTGTTTTCTTTGTCTTGCAACAGCAAATTGCACAACGTGACCTGCGGTGGCTTCAGCTCGGCAGGTTTTTGAGGAGGAGGCTGTGGGGTGATTTTAAAATTCAGACTGTGATGAGGAAAATGATTCCAAGGCTGTTATGGACCATGCGGTAACTGTAAGGAATGCTGCGGTGGGTGATTGAAGTGGCAGTGGTTGTGTTTGCTTTGCTATTTGGGTGACTGCCGTGGGCATGGGTGAGCTCTCTCCTCGCCTGTTTTGGGATGTCAGCTCAGAGAGGAGCTGGCTCAGCCCCAGGGCTTCCTCATGTTCCCAGGGTAAGGTGAGCTAACGGCCCCACGTACGAGAGATGCATTAAGCAACAGAAGCTTTTATGAGCTCAGTTTGCTGGGCTGTCAGAAGAACCATTATGGTGATGATGACTTTTAGCCCTGTGACACAAAAATACTCTGTGACAAGGGGAAGAGATGCTCTACAGGTCAGCCCAGGATGGAAGGAAAAGAAAAGCCACCAGGAGAGCTCAGTTAGGGTTAGTTGCTTGTTTTGCTGTCACCCTTATGTACCCTAGGCCCACACGTGAGCTGGATATGCTAGGTGCAGGAGAAAAAACCAGAAAAAAATAGTACTGCTGGGAAGAAACAGCAGCAGAGACTAGGAAGAGCTCAGGCCAGGAGAGCAAGCCCAAGCCGAGGTCCCTCTCCTCCTCTTCTTCGGCTTCCTTCCCTCTCCAGGTACTGCTTCCCCATCCCTGCTTTGTCATTCAGAGCCAAACGGGAGTGCTTCAACATGAGGCAAAGGCCACTGACATCATACATTTAATTCAATTCACAAAAGGCTACTGGATGTTAAAAGGAAAATGAAAAAAATAATCCCACAAAAATCTTCCAGATCTGTTTTGTCCCAGTTTTAAATGGTAAAATCTGTACTTTGTTCTCAGCTATTGTTGCAAAATTGAACCACTTTCAGCCTCTCACCTTACAGGCTGCCTCCATGCAGAGCTGCTGAGTACAGCACAGAATGAAAGCGCTCACTTGGCCTAGAAACCTGAAGTGTGTGAACTGTGCTAAAACGCACACAGGGAGCTGGGCTTTGAAGTGGAGTGAAGCCAGAAGCCAGCGAGTCCCCAGAAGATGCTGTGTGGCTGCTCCCAGGATGAAGACTGCACCTCCAGCTGAGAGACACTCTGTACCTGACAGTCTTGTAACAGCCTCCCCGATAACAGCCCTGGCCTAGAAATAGCTTGGTGCTGGATGATGCTCTCAGGAGACTGATGAATGTCACTGACTCTCTGCAGCACCCCAGCAGCTGACTTCTGCCTGGCCCAACTGCCCCTTGGCTCACCAACACCAGGGCCTGACTTGAGGACCTATGTCTGATGAGCACTGAGGTTTGCTCAGCTGGGATGGAGGGAAAACATCCTTTCCTTGGATGGAGGGAAATCATCTTTAGTTCTGCAAACATTGCAGGTGCATTAGCCTCCCCCAGGGCTCTGCCTCCCTGAGCAAGTCAGCATACAAAGCTGTCACAATAGTGTTTCCCTTTCTTTTTGGAGTTGTGACTGCACTTCATTTCCCAAGCGGCCTATGTTTGTTTATCAGTGAACAAAGTGAGTCCTTGACCATGTGAGCATCTCTTGCCAGGGATTCTTCATGGTGCAGTGACCAGAAGTGCTGGAGGGTCACAGTCCAGAAAGCCATGCTCCCATCCATCCATCCATCCATCCTCTCTCTCTGCAGAGAAGGCAGCGATGTTCCTCCTCTCAGCAGGTAATGCAGGGAGGATAATTCACTTATGAAGTAATTTAGTGCAAATCTCAGTTATTAATATTATGCTTTCTACTTTTTTTTAGGTTTTGTATAATCTCTCCCCTGTTCTGACTCATGCTATCCCAGGGAGTCAGAGCTCTGCACTGCATTAGCACTGCCTGTGAGATGCCCAGCCTGGCTGAGGGGATTCTCTCCACTTCTTTTCACACCAGACCCCAACCTCTGTAACCTGCCTCAGCTCATGGCCCCAGGCTTCTGCAACAGCACTTATTTCTCTGCAGTCCCTCTATAAGAGAAGCAAAAAGCTCCTGGTAACTGTTTAATCTGTGTCCATCTTAAGCACTGGAGAAAAGTGTTACTGGAGCTCTGCAGAAGGGTAATTTTTTTTTCACATGATTGAAATAAGAGTTATATGTGGAAAGCCATAAACTGTGTCTGATGCCTGTCTATTTTGTTCACCTACAGTACCTTTCAAGTAGAGTCATACATCAGCACCATAGGGCCCTGATTTGTACCCACAGATCTTCAGAAACCTCAGAACAGGCTCTGGATGCCTTCCCCCTCCCTGGTTTGCTGTCCATGAGGCCTATTGCACTGCTCCCAGAGGCCAGGCAGACAAAGGCTGCTTGTGAGCAGCCTGGTTCCTGACCCAGGCTCCAGCTCCAAGGCAGGGCTCCCTGCCTTGGCCTCCCATTCCAAGAGTTGGCCGAGTTGCCACTATCTGATCCCTCCTTCCTATGCATTTTGCTCAGTTGCAGTTCTCTTCACTACAAGTGATGTATCTCATGCTGGCGGACTGTGGGATGTGTTATTGACACAACAGCTCTCATCATCTGATGTCTGCAGTGAGATAACAGTGTTGCCACAAGCCCAGCACAGTGTTTTGGCTCACCACTGGAGGTGCCTCAGTTTCCCTTCTAGGTGGCTAAACCAGGACTCAGCAACCACATCCCTTTGTGCTCCCTCCATGGGAGCACAGCAAAGATCCTGCCACTCAAGCATGTACCCTTTGGCTCCTGGATTCCGTCATCCTCTCTGCAGGCTGGAGAACCATGGCCCACACCAGACTCCATGTGCAGGGCCAGGAGGACTTGCAGGGATCTGCAGGGAGGCCAATGCCACCCTGCATGGCCACCCTCCTTCTCGGCAGGGCCTGGAGGAAGTGGATGCTCTGCCTGGGGCGAGATGCCTGGAGCTGGCATGTGGTGGCAGCTGGAGCTGTTTTAGGTAGCTGGCCAGAGGGTCTGCTGGGCAACCAGGTTTCATGAGTTATTTATAAGCTATGGGAGGGAAGTGGTGATAAATAATACATTGGCACTCTCACATTTTGCATGCATGTGTCTACAGATAAATATTTCATTCTCCAGGAATGCACATAGATGCCTGTTGATAAATAAATATTGGAAAATGTTCTATTGGATGGTTTTTAGTCTGACTCTCAAGTTGCTTCCGAAGAACACGGTGTACCTTGTGTACAGCACAAAGATGCTAATTTCCCTCCACAGAGACTGCCTTAAATGTATCACTGCAGTGTACTGGGCACAGTGCCTAGTGTAGGACACACACCCCAGAAACATACAGCCCCAGCTTTTCCTTCCACACCATTATTTTAACATCACTTTTATAACAACACTATTCAAGCAGCTTTTTTAATTATACCTTGTAGCGACGGGCCCTCTGAACACAACTGTCAGCCTTCTGAATACTGCCATAGAGACCCAGAAGGCAGCACATTTCCTCTGCTAAGTGTCATTGGAATTTGCAGTGTGCTCAGGTATGGCTGGTGATGCCAAGCTTGTTACTGCTGTTTAATTAGGCAGGTGGTTTCTCCCGTTGGAAAAACATGGGATACTGAGCAGGATGTGAGCAAATCCATGGGGCCCACCAGCCCTGCCACCCATATGGAGCCACCATGTGCTGCTCCCTACATCAGCCTCAGGGACTCTTGAGGACCCAGGGACCTCCTGGGCTCAAAGGCAGCTGCAAGAAGATACAGCCCTCTCCCCAGGGAGCACCAGCTATCAGTGTTTCCTGCTCAGTAAGCCCCATAGCCCATGATCCAGTGCCAGCACCCACACACAGCATTGGCCTCTGCCAGCCCAGCACCAAGGGCAGGTGAAGGAGTGGTTTTTCCTCAAAATATGGAAGGATTTGTTTTGTAGAGCAGGTTGCTCCTGACTGTCTCTGATTGCAGCATGGAAGTGGATTTAACAGGGCCATTGTTCAATTTGGCCTTCACTGAGAAGGCCACGGGCTGCAGAGTATCGATGCCCCAGCACCAGCCTGCGGCACAGACGGCTCTGCACGGAGTCACCAGCCTCGGCAAGCAGCACACACCAGCAAACAACCAAGTGCCAATTGCACCGTGCCTGGCTGGTTTGCCTGGTAGATGCTGATGTAACATATTGACATATCTGGATTTTTTCCAGTGGCTGAGTTTGGCTGCACTGGGTTGCGATTTTGTGAGTAACCCTTTTTTGTGCCTGGTTATCACAGCTGGGTGCTGTGCCATGCTGGCTCTGGTCCCAGCAGTGCACAGGCAGCTCCAAGCACCCTCTAAACCATGCTTTGTACCACCACCCAGAGCAACAACAAGGGATTTCCCACCTGGAAATCCTAGGGACTGGGCCAGGCTTCAGTGGTGGAGCTTGGTAAGGAGACTTTGATCATCGGCCAGGACTTGTCCCCATAAGCGGTTCCAAGCAGTGGATTCAACACATCAAAGGGCAAGGAGGAATAACTCCTGCTGAGCACAGCAAGGCTCCGTGCCATGAGAGACTGCTGCAAGCCCCTGGGAAGGGCAAGGCACAAGGAGCCTCTGCTCCAAGTGACTTAGAGGAGCTGTGGGGCAGATCCAAGCTCAAGGGTAAAGAACAAGGAAGAGGATCCAAATTAGGAAACTGAGAAAGGAGGCAGTGGTGGGAATACTAGTCAGGAACATGCCTTGTACTTTCTGGAGCCATGAGACACCAAGTCACTGGGGTTTGTTTTTTAGCAACCCTTCTCCTCATCCTCTGCTTGGCTCCTTCACCAACAACATTGTCCATCCAGCTGGCAGTAAAATCATAACATTTCTTTCTCAGCATTCCCTGACAGGTATTTTACCTGGGGTCCCACAGGAAGCTGCCTGCCTAGTACCTTCAGCCAGAGGAGGTAGAACACATGAAACTCCACAGGGAACAGGGATGTCCTGAGGGGAGCAGGACTATTCCAAGGTGTGCTGCAACTCAGGTTTTGGAAACTGGACCGGCAAAGAGACACAGCTGGCAGTGTACCAGGGGATGCAAAAAGCACCTCAGAATCTGCCAAGAACCTGCAAATGTGGTGATGCAGGATTGCACTCTGCAAAACATTACTCAGCAGGCAGTGGGGAAAAGTGCTTTGATGCTGTTTTATCCAGCTGGAATTACAGTCCCATCTGCTCTTCCTTGAGGGTGATCTGCATCTCTGGAAGCAAGCTTTGTGACAGGAGGGCATTATGTCAACACTAACAGGGTCTGCACTGCCTGCTCACTCTGGACATGCACCGCTATTCCTGCTCATGCTGCACCTTCATCTCCTGGCACCTTCTCACACTTAACACATGGCATCACTGCCATCTGCCAGGAGAGGTTCATTTTTCCCGTCCTCCTCCTGGTAAAGCTATTTGTGTGGTGGCACCTTTTGCTTTTCCTCCACCTGATACTTGCATGAAGCACACAGAGAGAGATAATTCTGTTAAACCTAAGAAGTTTGAAATGGGAGAACACATATCTCTAATGGAGGAAGTATAGGAATTTTGTTTCTGGTCAGACCTAATCCCAATGCTGCAGATCTCCACTTCTTCCAGCTCCATTAGGAATTTCCCAGACTGTGTAATATGGCAAGAAGTAGGTTCAGAGGGAAGATACATCTGATCCTTCTTTAGTACTGGTTTATGATACTGACTAAACTGGAGCAGTTGTGCAGAAAATTGCTCCATCCACATCATGCCCATCACACATGAGGGTTTCCTGCTCTGAGTAACTTGTTGTCACTGGTGGCCAGACTCACCATTGAGAGCAGTTTCCTGGGAACATCAGGCAGTATAAGGCTGCTATGGGGACCAGGGGCTTTACCCCCGGGACAGCTGGACAGGACTGTGCAGCAGGCCCATCCCACCACTGGGGTGCAAACTCCATCTCCTCAGAAATAGGTGCCTCCTTGGACTGGTGTCTGCAGGCTGAGCAGGCAGGGCAGGCTCTGACCAGTGTCCAGGCCTGAGGCTTTGCTCCCCATAGGACACTGACCCCCATCCTGTTCCCACTGGTCCTGGTGTGCTGGAATGGTAGGGACAGGCACAATCAGGGCACAAGGACAAGTGACTGAAATGTCCTACATAACAGTATGGGGGAGGAAACCCTCCACTCCAAGGACTCTTGTACTGCCTGTGATGACAAGAAAGGGAATAAAAATAGTGCCTATTGTAGTGTGCAGGCAGCAGGCTTCAGCAGGGTTGTGTAATGGTACCAGCCAGCACAGGCTGGCTCTCCCAGAGATAGCAGGGCTGCTGAGGGAATGTGGGTCAACCAGGCACAGCCCAACATGGGGCCACGTGGCAGTGGTCTCTGGTGGTGAGGAGGAGTGTCCCAGCCACTGTCCTAATGCCCAAATATATGCCCTCAAGTCCCAGCCTGGGAGCAGTTGGCACCATTCTCTTCTACCAGTATCCCCCCCAGCCCACCTTTCTGTGGAGCAGACCAGGTCTTGCAGCCTCTTCTCCCCACCCTCTAGCCCTGAATAGCAATACCAGCCTTCTTCCGATTCTCCCAGTTCTTCCTCTGCCTCCTCCCAAGCTGTAGAGCCTAAAGCTGGCCAGGAGCAGCCACACTGCTGCCCAACAGAGGAGACACTCATTCCTCACTTTGCCCTGCTCCACAAATGGACATTTTCCCTAATGCTAGCCTGCAAAACTGTGAGATTAAAGAAGAGCTGCCCAGCAGCCAGCTTGGCATCATCAGGAGCTGGGCAGGCTGGACCTGCAGTTGTGCCAGGGCAGCTGTGGTGTGCTCTGTGCCCTGTTGATGTGTCAGATTTTGCAGCTGGTGAGCTGCTGTACTTGGCTGACTGGCTTTCAAATTGTTTTCCAATACCATGGTCCTGTCAAGTGCTTTAGCAAAACCCAGGTTTTGCTTTTGCGTGGATTAAACATGGGTCTGTCGACACCAGCAGGAGCTGGTTTCTGGCCAGAGGTGTGGCTGCAGGGTAAGTGGGTCAGGGAAGTAGTTTTCACAGACACCAGCCAGAGCTTGGAGCTGCCTGCCTGCTAGAGATCATGCCTGGCACTCTGCTGGCACTCAGAGTTCACTTGCAGACATGGCTTAGCACAGGCAAGTGCCAGCCACTGAGGTATTTGTGGGTTTTGATGTATCACTATGTCTTAACCTGACCAGAAACCCACGGGTGTCAGTGGGCTTTTCTGGGAGTCAGACGAGGGTCCTGGAAAGGGTGCAAAGCAAGTCGATGTGACTGTCACATCCAGTGAGCACCAGCCTGACCTGCACTAGGGACTCAGGAGAAGTGAAAACATGTCTGCAAGGGATGAGGGGGTTGGTTGCCCTGACACCACATAACAGAGCTTGACTCCTGACGCATCTGACTCCTCTGCTCTCCTTAATGGCAGCAGAAAGCAAAGAGTACAGGTGATAAAGGCAGGGACACTAGACATTTACCCCACAGTAACCCCCACCTCATGGCTTCATGACAGCCTTGGGCATAACTTTTCTTATGAAGTGCCAGAGCAAGATGCTCTCATCTTGCTGTACATGTTCACTGTCCTCCTCAGCACTTGAAGTTTGGCCCTACTGAATCCCTGTGTGGCTCTCTCCCTCCTTCTGGGGAGCATACAAATACTTTTAGAGTTGGTAAGTCCTTCCATGTCAACTTTCAGGTTTATTCATACAGCAAAATATCGCTTCATTATAATGTAAATGGATGAATCCTTGGGAAGCAATCAAAGCAAGCAGGGAGATTTGTTCTCACCCGTTTCATGTCAGACAAGCTGAGATGAAAGGACCGGCTGGCAGGACCTGCTGCCTACAAATACCACCTACAAGTACCACTGTGCTTTTGCCATTCCTGTGCTGATTGTGCTCACGTGGGCAAAGCGCTGGACTGAGCTGGGGCTCCTCTACATGTTGGCTCTGTCAGATAACTTTCCTTCCCCTTCACATGGCTCCTGGCCATTGCCTGATCTGTGAGTGGCACCTGAATAGATTCCCAGATTCCCATTAGTTGCAACACTCTCTGCAGCAGACAGCAGCATGCTGCCCGGCCGGCTTGGCAGCTGTCAGCATCGCCCCGGCTCTGTGCAGCGGTGCACCCAACAACACCCAGCACCCAACACCTAATCCTGCCCACAGTCTAATCCTCAGTCCTGTCTCCTCACCCCGCTCCTGCATCTCTATTGCCACTGAAAAAGCAAAGCTGTCTGAGCAGCTCACTGGTGCCCAGCATGGGGAAGGGCTTGGGGCTGTTGGTCCCCAGCCTGGGCATGCCACAGGGCAGCACAGTGGGTTGTAGGAAGAAGGACAGGAGGACCAGCAGTGCTGGTGAAAGAACTGGCACAGGAAGGCATGGTGCATGCCAAGAAGCGACCACAAGGATCTGACCACTACCTGTCCTAAGGAGAAGGAATGGGGACCATGCCTACCACTCCCCCATGTGGCAGTGCCCAGCTCCCCTCTGGGTACCTCCAAGGGTGTGCTGGGGCATGGGGACAGCATCCCCTCCCCAAAGGCACTGTCACCCTGTGAGTTCGGGGGTGGTAGATGGTGTTGGTAAAGTGAGTTGGCTGGTAAAGCAGGTTAGCTGGTTCCAGCTGGGAAAGCAGGATGCTTTCCTGGACAGGGAGGCAGGGCTGTACCCACAGCTCTGGGCCTGGCACAGATGGAGAACCAGGAAAAGAGGGCCTTTGCCCACCCTCTTCATGAGCAGAGAGACAAGCAGGGTCCATGGAGAGGCTGCTTGAGGCTCATAAGCTGCAGACCTCGCGTGCTTTAGAGGACTGAATATTTGCAGTCCAAGAGGAAAGCCTCTGGCACGGCTTAATCTAGCTGAAGCAATTGTCCTTAGATAAAGTCACTAGGTGCAAATGGCTCATAATGAGGGAGTTTAGCTGGATAAATATTTCTAGAGTAATTGCAGCTTTGCCTGATACCACAGGCAGCCTAAATGGGTTTGCACTATCCTTTATACGGGGAGCAGAGAGCTCATTGCCTGGTGACAGAGCTCCTGGCCCAGCTCTCTGGGGTTGCCTAGTTCACACTCCCAAATAAAAAGGGCTGATTTGTCTTAGAATCTGACTGCCCTTGCTCAGGTGCCTACATAGGCAAGGCTTAGGCAAGGCTTCTACCTAGATAAGCACTGAATTTTTAGCTGAAAAGTGTCTTGGGGCACTGCTTTTTGTGCCTCCCTTGGCCTAAGAGGGCTCTGCACTCCCTGCACACCCCTGGCATGAGCCAGACCTGCTCCAAGTGCCTCTCTATAGGAAGATGCCAGCGTAGCAGAAATAATCAGCCTATTTTTAAAGGTTAGGAAGTCTCCTAGCAAAATCTTCCCCTTGGTTTCCTTCACCCCAGCTTTTTCTCACCCTCTGCCTGTTTCCTGAGATAACAATCATTGATACTGCAGGTTTAATTAATGTTTTTGATTTCCAGCACAGGGATGTGATTTCTCCTCTGTGCTTTTGCCAGAAGTTGTCTTATCCTGCCAAACAGGCAAGTAATCTGGGCAGGCAAGACTGGCTTCATACCTGCAGCTACTAACAAGGCAAGAGCTTCTGCCTTTGGGGATCTGTGGCAGTGCTGGCAAGGCAGCAGATTCCTGGTGCTTGTGCTGGGCATCGGGTGCTGTTGCTAGAAAAGCTGAGGCAGAGCAATGCCAAGACCTCCACTGGGAGGGCGAAAAAAGGAGGCAACCCAGAGCAGAGGGGTAGCCAGGCTGGGTTTCTCCCCAAGGATGTCCTTGTGCAGGGAGGACAGCAGGCAGGATGCTGGCTTATTCAAGGGACACAGGACCCAGTGTGTTTAACTAGATAATCCTTGCTGTCATGTAAGAGCACCATCAACACTGACTGCAAGATTCAAGTTTGCAAAGCCCTGGCAGTGACTTCTCCCAACAACAAAGAGGAACAAGGTGTTCCCACCAGACCCCACATCATCCCTGAAGCCTCTCAGCCCCTGACACCAGGCTCTGCCACCATCCAGCACTGGTGTCAGCATGGGGGCACCCAGATAGCCCTGAGGACAGCTGGCATGTTGCTGTCATCCAGGGCTGTTTCAGGGCCTTTCTAGTTTTGTCCAAGACACTCAGACAATGTAAAATTAGCATTAGCCTTAGTGCTAAAAAAGAAATGCTAAGAACATTCAGCTGAAGGCTAAAGATGAAGCCATGTCTATTAATACCATGTCTTCTTCACCCTCTGGAGTAGGATTTCAAGCCAGCCTACTCCAGTACAGCCAAGGACTCACTGTTGCTCAAGAGCCACCTTTAGCCATGACACCCTTTGGAGGGTGGCAAGACCACCTGATGCAAGTGGTTACTTCTAAATACAGGGAGGGCCTTTTCTCCCAGGTCTTTAATTAGTGCTGATCAGCAGAGATGTGCCATTAGAGTCAAGGCAATCTCTGTAGGTCAGTGTGGTCTGGAGGATGGTCAGGCAGCCCTGGGAACAAGGCAGCAGTGGAGGCAGGATGAGTGGGAAGATCATGGCACTGAGTGCACTCAAAAAGTGCAGGCTGGTCCAGGAGCAGTGGAGGCTTCCGGTCCTTAGGGGCATCAGTACCAAGCTGGGAAGGCAGTCTGTGCCAGCACAGCAGGGAAAGGAAGAGGGCCCAGACAATGCTCCCCTCCCAGTGGCACCCGCCCTGTCTCAGGTAGAGCGGGGAAACAGAGATTAAGAGGAGGTGATTATCCTGTTTTTCCCAGTCCTGCCTGCATTCCCATGTTACTGCACTTCTGAGAGCCCCAGAAAACAAACTCGTAAGGTCCATGTGAGGTTTAAGTCTATTAGTCAGTTATTAAACTAAAGTTTTGAGTTAAAAACCTCCCAGAAAGGTGTTGACTGTATGCAAAGCAGAAGGTATCCAGTTCATATGTTGTTGAGCAGGAGTACCTGTGGGCGAAACATACCACTTGCACCGAAATAAAAAGCCATAGGTGTATAACATATCCTGGGAGCAGAGCCTTACCTGTTCCAAGCCATAAATCACTTGTGAGTGGGAACTGATGTTCTCTGCTGTGCTTGTTACCCCCGCAATGTGTGACGTTCCCCTGCAAACACTCCCAGTTCCACAGGCAGCATGAGCGCTGCCTCCGGGATGAGCAGACTGCACCCTGACTTGCTTTTTTTACTGCCAAAATCCTCTGGATCCCTGGGTTACTACAGCCCCATGAAGCAGCGGATCAGCTCACCACCAGGCTGCCTCTATGCAAAGCCAAGGATGATTTTGCTTGTTTTGCCTCAAAGCATGTCCAACAGATGTGACAAACATCTTATGCCCCAGCAATAACTACATTTCTTCCCGTGGACCCTCCACTGCTGCAATATCCAGAAAAATCCCATAGCACATTGCCCTCAGCTGCCTCCTGAGGGAGGGCTGGGTGAGTGGCTCCTGGTGCCCCAAAAAGTCCATGCATTGTGAGTGGGTGCCAGGCACCTGCTGCAGCCCAGCCAGGCATAGGGAATCCCACATAATTCCTGTTTCTGCTGCTTCTAGGGCCCCAAAATTAAACATGCCAGCAGCCTGGAAGGGGAGGAGATGACCAGGCAGGTACCCGCAGTTGCACAACCCCTAGTTTCCTTGGGAAACCAGGACAACAGCAGCCCTATTTCTGTCTGAACAGGTAAAAGCAGGAATGGGTCTTGCTGGAGGAGATGAAGATCAGTGCCAGAAACAGTCACTTGGTCCCACAAGGAGAGGACAGCCTGGCTGTTGCAGCAGTCATGCTCTGCAGGCTTACACTGGCCAGGCTCATCCCTGTGGATGCATCCAAGGGAAGGCTGCCCTGCACTGCAACCCCTGCCTACGAGGAGGAGGCTGGCAGCTCTTCCCAAAAGCAGCTGAAGCCATAAACACTGTTGTGCTGACAGCTCTGCTGCTTGTTTACCCATGTGTGGTGCTGCTGGTGGCTGTGGCAGGCACTAACTGGAGCATAGCATGTATTGCCCACCAGCCAGATTCACTTTTCCAGCGGTGGGTTTCTCCATTCTGTCACCAGCACATGGACATGCCACGTATGCCCAGGCTGCTGGGAGCCATCAGCCAGGCTAGGGAGGCTGCAGATGGGGATGCAGAGCGGCAGGGAAAATTCATTAAATGCTTGCCATGAAATGCTGTGGTTTCTGTGAAACTCAGCAGAGACCTGCTTACTTCCAGGCGCTGCTGCCTGGGCGATCAATGCACACCGACCTCACTGCTCGAGATGCTGTTTGAGCAGTGAGCTCAGCCCTGGCTCTGCCTGTTTCTTATTGCCTACTTAACTATTTCCCTGGCAGTAGGGATGCTGTGTTAGCAGGGGCACTGCCAGAGCTGTGGGCAGAAGACTCAGGGATGCTGGGGGCTATGGAGTCTCCAGGCTGGGTCCCAGCTGCACCACAGCCAGACCGGCAGCATCAGGCCTATGCAAACCATCAAGAGCATCCTTAGCTCTTGCTCCTGGTGGTACACAGCTCTTCTTGGGGACCTTCATGGACCCCAAAGGCAAGCTGATGGGCAGCATCACCCACCCCTTTGCTCTCCAGCCATCACAGGGTGCTGTGCCAGGGTGTCCTTGGGGGAACTTGCTCCAGCCTCCCCTTCCAGCCTGGGCAGGGGTAGCAGAGTTGTGCCATCAAGCACAAATCCCATTAAACGCTCCACAGCGCTGAGCTGCAGCTCCAAGCCCTGAGCCTCCCAAAGGACATAAGGCTGCTTAGGACACCCTAAGCTCTTCATGCAGCTGAGTACTTGAGGCCACCAAAGAGGTCTTAAAAGCTTAAGGCAGGTAAATGTTTAAACTGCTCTAAGCCCTCAGTGTCACAGCCGGGCCAGAGGGAAGTCCCCAGCTCAAAGCTGTCTCTGCAGTCACCCTCTACCACAGCACAGCAGGCCTCAAGGGCCATCAAGTCCTTGTATCCTCAGTTGCATTTCTTCCCCGAGTCTGTCCTTCTGTGCCCACTCTCCTCCCCAACCACATCCACACAGCAAAGGCTTGAGCTGGGATCTCTCTCCCAGAACCATATTTATTTTCTGTCTAGACACTGGTGGATTTGATATGGAGCCCTTCAAACCCCAGGCATGTATTCTGCTCTCTGTCATCAAGAGAGTAATAAAATGAATGGTTTTTTGTGGGCAGTTACACACTTAATTTAAACTCTACCCACTGAAAAACCTGAACGAAATTGCAGAGTGTAGTTGGTGCCCCAGGAGTGTTTTCATAAATAAATCTGGAGATTTCAGTGGGATCTTTAATACACACTAAGTAGGAGTCTGTCACAAACTTGTCCTCATGCTAAGAAGCAGCAGAATATCTCTCATCCATAACAGCAGATCAATCCACACAGATTTTCCTCAAGTGATTTCTCAGTGTCACTAATGACTCGTTTCTTCTGGTTGCAAATAACTGTATTTGTAGGAATGGGATACCACAAATTACTTCACTTGTTTCCAAGATGCTGAAGCTGCCCTTAAGCTTAATACTGCAAGTTATTGCAGGTATCTGTGCCTCTTTCCTCCAAGGTACCATGAGAAAAGCCTTCTGCTTGCCTCTCTCACAGGACTTGTGTTCCTACATGTTTATTTGTCAGTGTGGGAACAAACTGAGCTCTTCAGTTTGGCCTGTGCATCTGCCCTGGAGAGGTCCCTGGGTGCAGAATGTGCACCAGCTGAGCTTCCATCCTGCACCTGCAGCCATTTCCTTCCTCAGACTCCGTTAACTCAGCAAGTGCCACCAGTGTAGCATTTCCAAACATTCTCCCACAGGGCAGGAACACCATGTCCCTTCCCAAAGCTGTCTGTCTTGAAGCAGGGCTGGCTTTCAGACTACCTCTTCATTTTTAGGAATATTTATTGTGCCAAATTAATGGCTGGACTTGGTGATCTTAGAGTTCTTTTGCAACCTAACCTTCAGTTTGCTATTTAACTGTGCTAGGATACACAGCACCTCCAGTACACAGGCATTGCAAAATCAAGGCAAATTAATGTTTTATTTTGACACAATAAACATCACATCCAGCCAACAGGTTCAACACCTGCACATATTTTCAGCATCCTCCCCCACCCAAGCCACCATAGCATCCCATCTCGTGGACAGCTCTGCTGCTACTCCTGTGGCTAGTCTGGTCCTAGTCTAAAACAACCCCATAAAGGACTTCTTGTGACCTTCCTGGCTTTTGCAAGGAGATGACACAACGACCAGTTGTGGACAGTGCACTACTGCCTCTGAAGTGCAGCCTGGAAAGCACCCAGCAGCAACATCCCCAGAACTATGCTGTGTGAGGGAAGGATACTTGGGCAGCATGTGATGGATCACCACTTTTAGCCCTATGATAGGCACGAGAATCTTCTATTGGGTCTTTCATAGGTTTTATCTTGATGTAGAGCCCTGAAGACAGTGGAAAATGCAGCCAAACACTTTGATGTGGATCAGTGCAGAGAGTTCCCAGCATTCAGGCGGTCACCTCAGATTCCCTAGGTAACCAGAGGATGTTTTCGTCTTCTAGCTAAGGGCACAGACCTCTGAGAAAACTCTGATCCAGCCCCAAGAACCTGGCATGTGTGAAAATATATTTAGAGGGAGGGGGAAATTTCCATATGAAAGGAGTTGACCTGGGAAGAAAGAGAGAGTGCAGCATGATACTAATATGAAAAGCACACGCATGAATATGAACTGGGTAGTAGAACCCAGAAACAGCCATTTCCACGTTTGTAAATGCAGATCTATTTTGCATGCAGGACAAGTGCTTGCATGTCCCAGCAGTACCATCCTGCTACAGGGGCTCCAGGCCCTTCCAGCAGAAACGTGCAGCAATGTGCTTGGGATGCTCCTGTGCTGCTGCTGCAAGGTCCAGGCCCTGTAGATGGGGACAGATCTGCACATCTCATCCCAAAAAGCATTGTTGCCATGAGTCCCACTGCTGGAATAGGAATGAGGGATTTGCAACATATTGCTCACAACACCACCTATTCCTCCTCTTCTCCTCTATGAAGCCCTGCTGCCTAACTCGCAGGGACAATCTAGGAAACCCTGGGACCCCAGCACGGCAAATACTGGAGTATAAGTTCCCTAAGGATGAGGTACCTTTTCTGTTAAAGGATTCTCACATGTATTTCACAGTTTCTTTAAACAAAATCCAAGCTCAGTCCAGCAAATTCAATCTTCTACCCTGGTGCTAAATTTCATATAAATTTCTAAACCTAAAAAGGCAAGTTATTAGGATGCTATAAACCATAAAATTACACAGGGTGAGAGAGGAAAACAGTGACAGAACTTATAAAAAAACCCCCAGGCTTACTCAGCTCTTAATGTAGCACAAGTGATCACTCAGGCATCCTTGGAATGAGAATTTTGAATTAAGGCTGATGATAGCCTGAAATAATAACCTCCATACTGTTTACAAGGCTTTTATTCTTTTAACTCCAGCATCTCAAGCAGGATGATAAATTTGCTCACTAATGGTCAAATAGCACTTTTTCTTACACGTTTCTTATAGTATTTTATTTCTTTTATGCAGATACCATTGGTGCAATCCAGCCTGTGCCAGTGCCGATAGCATTTGCAAGAAGCCTTTCTATTCAACTGACTTTTAATGACTGAGCAGCTTTGCTGCTGGGGAAATTTTGGTCCCTGGGATAAAAATAAATGGGACATGCCTTTATGTCTCGCTGCTCTGTGCTTTGCCTGTTCTTTTTTTTTTTTGCACAGAAATATCATCCGAGTCCCCAGGACATGGATGAGCACATTCACAACCACAGCCCTCTGGTCTCTGCTGCCTGGCTCAGCTTTGCTCTCCTGTGTTCAGACCCCCTCATATTTTTTGGGAATATCATGATCATCCTGAACTGTCATTTGTATCCCACACCTGGTCTGTCACCAAGTTTGTGTCAGGATTGCTGTAAGAGTGACAAGGACCCTGGCACTGCTGTGGGAATGCAGGGATTCAAACAAAGCCTTGCCTAAATACTGTGTCTTGTCTGTGAATAAGGCAGGCTGCAGCAAATAACTTTTTTTATTTATACTCAGAACACAGGTACAATAAGCAATTCAGTAAATAAAATGAAGTGCCAGCTAGGAAGGACTCAGTCTCTCAGGGAATTTTCCTCTTCAGAATAGCTGATTATTCAACAATCTGACATTTAAAGTGTCCTAAATTTCTCAGATTGGACTCATAACTGGAAAATGCAATGGTGACTATCAGCTCCATGGTAAAAAAGGGGAAAATCCAAGTCCTGTTTGCCCTGGCCCCTTCCCCTGCCTGGTATTTTTCCATGGCCTGGTTACCCTTTGGATGCATCCCAAGTTCCTTCCTGTGGTGGTCTTTGAAATTCATTTAAATCAGGAAATTACTCTGCCTGTTTTTCTCCACAGACTACATGCATCCAGGCTGACAAAGCACACCAGGATGGATGTCAACCCTGATTTAACCCTTCATATCCAGGGTCAGGCCCTTCTGAAGGACACCTACCCTCTCAGCTTAGTGTGCCAAGACCACAGCTTCTGGAAAGGCTCATTTTAGTTACCCTTGTCTGGATCCTCCCTGACTCCAGTTCATCATCCTCAGGACTGCTCCTGGCCCTCAGGATGCAGGCACACAGTGGTTTTATGCAGGTACATGTTCAGCTACAGGGTGGTGGCTGAGGCACGAGGCAGCACATGTATGCCATGGGTATGTAGGGTTCTGCAGGTAGTCCCAGGACCCATGGCAGTGAGACCAACACCATTGCTGCCACAGGCTGGAGCACGAGGGAAGGAGCTTTAAGAAGCAGAGCCACAGGCTGTGCAGAGGATATTTCTCAAAGAGACCAGAAGTATTACACATGTAGCTATGGGACAGAACACAGCAGGAGTTGTTCTCCAGTCTTATGGGGACTAAGCAGGTCCCATCTCCCCAAGAGACACTCGAGCCACAACTGCCTTCATTAATTTACACGAGTTTCTGACAGTTATATCAGCCTTTCTGGTAGATCAGCTCCATGGGGAGGACCAGTGACTTTTTCAAGTCTGGAGCACTCCTGGCACAAATGCATCTGTGGCAATCAAGCAGAGATGCCACCTTAGCTGTTGCTGTGAGGACTGGTAGGCATAGAGACCATGCCTGCTTAACAAGGGAAGGATGGTCACTTCTGCTTTTTTAAAGGACTTTCCCACTCCCTATGTGCAAGCAGGTCATGCCCATGGTGGAGCATGGCAGCTGTGGCAGATAGCCAGATATGGATTTGAGGTTGACTGTAGCCTTTAAATTCAGATTGAGAATGATTTGGAGAGACCCCAGATCCTCCTACGATGATGAGTCATTTGGCAAGCTCACATACAAGGGAAACCTTCTGACCTAGATGCATATTCAAAGCAGAGCAAATGTCCTGTGCCCACTCCCACCACCAGCAAACTGCCCAGGCTGGTGCCACCCATCCTGCTTGGCATAGCTTTCTGCAGAGGACCAGGGTCAGGAGGAGGGAACTTAAAGAGCAGGGCTAGATCAAGGCTAAGCCAGCCAAGGTTCCCATATCTTCCAGATAAAATAGCCAAGCAGAGCCTGCTGCTAGAAGACAAGAAGTTAGAAAAGATGATTAATAGGGGCTTGGGAATGAAGCTGACTTGATTTCTTTTGAAATGGAGAGCAGTTCCTCAGACAGCAGCTTGCATGAGCCTGCACAGCTTCCAGTGGGATGGAAGATAAATGCTTGCCTGGATGGAGTCCAACTCAGTGAGAAGGGAGATGCATTAAGGAAGCAAGTTGGTCAGAATCAAATCCATGGCTTCAGTCCCAAGGTGCTGAGATGAACTTGTAGGACTACAGCTTGGGCAGGGGCCATGCCTAGAGCACACTGCCCCCTGCCACTACACCTGGGGGCAGGGCCAGGCAGTGTGGAATGGTCACAGCTACCTGTGGGACAGCCACATAACCATCCCTGCATTAGCAGAGCAGAGGCCAGAAAGAGAGGCCCTTTCATTGAAGCCAGCTGGGCCAGGAGTTGCAGGGAGCTGTTTTACAGCACCTGGCAAAAGTTCCAGGAGTCAGCCCAAATGGAGAGCAGAGCTATTGGTTGTTTCAAAGTCTACATTATACTCATCCTATATATCAAATAGGAAGATGCAGTAAACTCATCTCAGTGGGATTAAATGGATTTCTCCCTGATATTATGCCAATGCCATGGAGTCTTACTTCATATCACTCATTTCTAGGGGCTTTAAATTAAAGCTTTTTCTCTGCACTGTTTGTGATCAGGGTAAACAAAGCACCAACTACTGTCCAAGGGACAGGAAAGGCAGCACAGAGCATCTGTGCTGCACAGCTCCTTCTGCTAAAATGAGGAAAAGACTGGGGTAAATTCCTCCAAACCCATGTGGGGGTGGAGCTCCAGTCCCCCTCACCAGGTAGGATTGCAAAAGACCTGCTGGTCTCCAGGGAGCCGCTCCAGCTTGCAGCTGTGGCAAGTAGTCCAGCCACAAACTGCACAAGGTAAGGGAATGATTTTTTTAATTAGGAACAAGCCCCATTTCTTGAGTAATCTGCAACACTTAAAGGGCTGTTTGCAAAGAAAATGTTTTATTTCCAGGGAGTTGGCTCACTTATGACAGCTATAAAATCCATTAATGAGAGGATAAGAGTTCTACAGCTATTACAAAATCCACTAACTCATTTCTTGCCTTTGGTGTTGCTTAGGATTCAATTTGCACGGAAGATCATTTGTTTAGCAGACACTACTGTAACAAAGGTGAATTAACTGTATCCATCAATCCCTTACTCCCAAGGCACAATCATATGCTCCCAAAAACCTGCCCGCATGACCCTCTGCCAGGACAGGGCTAGCACACAGCCTCCCACCCCCATAAGCACATGGTCCCAGCCCCTGCTTGCTGGTCTCAGGGCAGTTCCCCTGGGTCACACTAGGCAGCTGTCCCTCTGCAGCCCACCTCCACCCAGGGGTGTTCATAGGTGCCCAAGGCAGTTTTGCAGAGTACCAGCATCATCTTTTGGGCTTTGCTCCCCATCTTCACAGTGCTCAGAATCTCTTGCTATACCCACAAGGACAGGTCCCTTCTTCACAGGTCCTCTCTTGTATGGGGCAGCCTGGACTATGGTATGACAGCAAATGGGGGTGGGAAGAATGGGGCAGCTACTCATCCAAATCCAAGTCCCTCTCCCACAGGGACAGTAAAAAAATACATATATTTCCACAGGAACACTACCCAGATTTGCACACTGAACAGCGAGTCAGTTAAACCAGACAGCCTCTCTTGAAGCTCATTCTGTACAGTTTAATTAAACTCTACAGACAGCTTCACACATCCAGTTTTAACAAGGAGGCAGAAAAGACCTGCTCCAAAAGCTCCAACAAAGTCTCACCAGGGCAAACACAGACCCAGGCAGGTAGGAAACTTCAGGGTCAGAGGGGCTGCTGGCAGTGCCAGTCCCGGGCACCTTCTGTCACCAATGCCTTTGCAATGCCGAGATGTGAGTGCAGCTGGTGTTGATTGCTGTGCTGAATTGCAGTGCACTGTCTCCATTTATTTGATTTGTATTGCCTGAAGGAAAATGCTTTTGCTGTCTTCATGCACTCTAAGCATTTGGCTTCAAAATAAAAGCTCTGGGGACCTGTCATCACATGCTTTCCTTCTCATAAAGCAAAGGCAAGATCCACTCTTTTTGAGCTGAATTGCAGAAAAGTGCTCAAGCCCACCACTGCTGCTTGCTTAGGGATGACCTTGCAAAGGTTGTTTTTGAAAGCAGCTGCCTCCTCATGCTGCATTTTACATTAGAGTTGTCATGTCCTGACTTCCCTGCTTTACCTGGAGGACTTCAATAGCCTTTGGAGAAATCAGAAAAGTAGCAGCATGGCTCAGGCTCTTCCATCCTGAACAAATGCTCTCAGAACTTGATCTGACATATCCACACGCTCGAATGATTCCACTCTTCCATTGGCATCACGTGGGTGCACGGCATAGCTCTCTGCCTCTGTGGGATGGGAACAGGTCATGTCTGCTGGGGGCCTGGATCCTTCTGCATCCGGTGAGGTCTGGCAGGATTTCCTCATCTCCAGACATGCAGAGAACTGTGGGGGAGGTACGTGATGTTTATGTGTGCTGTGCTCAGTGCTGCTCCTCCTGCCCCATACATGTATGCATGACCCAGATGAGCTCCCAGCAACAGTGGCATGAATGTGAATGTCCTGGCTGGACCAAAAGAAAAACACAGATCAGGGCTGTTGGGAAAGAGTTGATCTCTGCTCTTGGGATAAAGAAGTGGAAATTCACTTTCCCGATTTCCCCCAGTGCAGATACTGGTTTCTTTCTCATCTCAGATACTTCTATGTAATGCACTCTCTGTGGTCCATTACACAGACACACAGTTCATGGGGGATGTCACTGCTGGCAGGGACACCAGGCATCTGCAGTGCACCCTGGGGTCCACTTTTCTCCAGACACCTTTGCACAGCTACCTGGCACCTCTACAGCCGTGCATTCCCAGGCATCCACCCACAGGAGCACAGCCTCCCAGCCAGCCCACCACCATGGAGCTCATTCTGTACTTTTAGAGGAAAAAATATTTTAATTATTTAATTTGCAACTGACACCAGTCCCTCAGATCAAGACATTCAGCACAGCACACCCAAAAAATGTTTTCCTAATTCTGCATTACTCCCAAGTACTGTTTTGCTCTAAAATATTTAGCTTGCTCCAACAACACGTTACTGCTGCACCGGATCTCACTCCTGTCTCTCACTTTATCTTTGTTTCTCCTCCCCCCCCCCCCTCCTGTTTTTCCCATCTGTGTTTGGAGCAGAGGAAGTGGAGATGAAACACAGGCTGCTGACTCTTCCTGCGGGCTCTGAATCGCCCAAACCAGTCGACTCCATTCAGTCTCTGCCTTTCTTTGCCCACTTCTGACAAGCTCTGCAAAGATCACAATGTATTTACTCTTCTCCCAGTGCAGTGAGGAAGATGAAGCATGAGTGCTCAGTGTGCTGGTGTAGAAACTGCAAAGAGAGACTCTGCAAATGTGATGGTCGGAAGATCCAGAAGGCTCTGACCTGACCTAACACAGGGTCCTGGTTAAACAATTTGCTGAGGGCTGCCCAAGGGGCTATGCAAGCATCGTGCAAGGCAGCATGCTGCTGACTGCACCAACTACCTGCTTATTTGCTTTATGTCAAGGCAAAAAAAAAAAAAGAAAGAAAGGGGTCTTGAAAGTTCCCACTGATTCTGCAGCAAACTGTGTCATTAGGGATGTGGAGCTGGGCGACCCCAGCACCTCACGGTTCATTCAGCAGCAGCTCGTGGGTGTTACTCACCAGAGAGTAGAGCCATCTCTGGCAGCTCCCTGCCCTACTTCTCTTTCAGAAATACATAATTGTGACATTGTGTTACATAATTTATCATGTTACATCGAGATTGGGGCCAACCTTGTTCAGTTGATTCCTCTGAGTGTTCGAGCTGCCAGGGAGGAGAGACAAGAAGTGCTTGCAAGGGGTTTTCTTGATAGGAGAGGCCCTGTGCTTCCATCCCACAAACAGCCACTACTTTAGAAAAAGCTTTTAGAATTCAGAACAGTCTGAGACATCCTATTCCTGAGCACACAAGCAAAAGGAGTTGCACAGAGACCAAAGTTTGAATTCAGAACAAACCTTGGTCTGACCTGAGAGTATAGAGATGGCATCTCCTGCCTGCACAATGCATATGCACAGCTCACTAGCACCCTGCTCTAACCGTGGGGTGTCAGAAAGGACCCCAGTACACCAGCAGAGATCAACCCAAACAGCCTGCTGTTTTTCCAATGCCCCCTACATGCTGACCAAAGGCACCAGAAAGGGGTGGCCACAAATGGATGAAACCCTCCCCACCACTGCCTGCCTGTCAGTGCCTGCAAAATGGGCTGTAGAGACAAGCAAGCCAGCATTATCTGGAAAAACATCCTTACAGAGGAGGGTTACATGCTCACAGTCACAGGTGGACTAAACCGGCCAGAAAACATCTGTGCAGAGCAGCAGGAATTACAGTGCGAGTGTTCATTTCCCAGAAGGCGCTAAGGCAAGGAGGGGCTCCAGGTGCCAGCATCCCCACAGTGGCTCCACACCTCCCATGGGACAAGCTGCATGCATACCATGTTTCTGCCTTCTCCACTCACCAGAAGGATGAGACTCAGCCTGTCCCAAGACATGTGCTGCCTAGTCCTGGCTCAGCCCCTGCTTGGAGTCCTGCCTTTGCACTCCCAGCCACCGCAGCTGCAGCTCCCCATCCTTTGCACAAGGAATTTCACTGGTATGCAATAACTCTGCTCATCCTGGGAGCTGCCACTCTCATCCCACCAGTGGCAGGATGGCCAGCTCCAGCCTGCATCCTCTCCCATGCTGGAGCAGCAGACGTCTGCCACCTATGCTTCCAGCCTGCCAGGGTGATGAGTTTTGCAGGCACAGCAGCAATTACTGCATGAACTCACTCAGCTGTTTAACCTGGAAATGAATCCATCAGCCCCAAGAATTACGACACTGCCCCATCCCTGGAACCTCCAGCCTTCACCCAGGCAAAGCATGTCCAGCTAGCTAGAAGACCTACCCATCAGTGAGGGGATTCCAGACATGCCTGGGATAGGGCAGAGGCACTGCTGACAGTCATGGCTCATGCCACTTCTCCCAGTGCCACAGCAGTGGCCCTGCATGGGCATACCATCAGTGAGGCCCAGCACACCCTTGTAACCACTGCCTTCCCCAAACCTCCTCACCAGATAGTGCTGCTCAGCAAGGCATCACTGAGAACTGATGGCAGACAGCAAACAGTCCTTGCTGCCCCCAGAGGGAACTTGCTTCTCCTGTTAATATTTGTAACTGATTACCACTGGGTTTTGCTGAGTCAGAGAGAAAAGTCAATGCAGCATGGTACCCAGGAGCTGTGGGAAGGATGGCTGCAAACCCAGAAACAGGTAGAGCTTGGGGCCTCAGCTCAGAGAGGCACAGGGCAAGAAACAGTCCAGTACCACCAATTACTAAAATAGACAAACGGCCAAGTCACTAAGGTACAAGGTGGTGTCTAAAACGAGTCAAGCACCTTAGAGTCTCTTGAGAGAAATTTGGAAAACAGGGCTGTTGTCCTTTTTTTTTTATGTCCTTTTTTCATACCCGACAAGCTGGCTGATGCCTTGCAATCCCTTTTCCATAAGGATTTTTAATGTCACCTGATGTGAGTAAAAGACACTGCATACAAACAGGTGGTCTGACCAAGTCTAAAGGGCAAGTGAGAATTAGAGATGCTATTTGGCTATTATGAGCAGCTCCTAGGGGATCAGCTCTTGGTGTTGCATAATTTAATACTTTAACCAATTAACTAAATGACTAGAAAAGTCTTTCCTAGTAAGACAAGCAGATGACACAAGCTGATGGTTCCATAAACAGCAAGGAGCACATGCTGCTAGTGCCAGTGATCTGAGTCACCTGAGGAACAGTCCAACATACACCTTGAAACTATGAGCACAAGGTCAGGCTGGGACCAGAGGGCACAGATGCTACAAAGGATGAGCGTCTTGGTACCGGGAAACAATAGCTGAGGACATGAACCAGGAACCACAGCTGATGAAAACAACCAGGCTGCCCTGCAATGATAAGGCCATTGATAAATCACTGTTCTGTGCTAGACACAGCACATAGAGAAAAATAAAATACAGGTTAGAAAAGATCTCTGGGAGTCTCTGGTCCAACACCTTGCCCTTATCAGGACTATGGCAAACACTGGACCAAGACATTTAAGTTTTGGAGGTCTCCAAGAACAGAGACACCCCAGCACTCCACCCCCAGTGACTCCTGGAACAAAAAGATGGGGGAAAGCTTCCTGATCAACAAAATAAGGCTACAAAGTGAAGGGTATGAAGAGTAAGAATTTGTAGGCATGATTGGCGGACACAGATATGTCAGAAAGAGAACTGAACCCTCTGTCACTGCTAGGGGAGACCAAACAGTACCTGAGGGCTAAAACATGACACCCAACAAAAGTCACTTCAACGTTATTAATAGTTTTTCTACAGTGAGATAGATCAGACACTCACCAGCTGATTGGGAACCAGAAGAACCAACTGCTGCTGCAGGTCTCCAGCACAGAGAAGAGCCAACATTCCCCCATGAGGAGAGGTGTCTAAATAGCCTAACCAGAACCAGCTGGGTGCATGAAGCCAGTGGATGGCCAATAGCAAAAGCCAGTGAGGGCAATACTCAGGTGTGTTGTGCTGTGGGATTGCATTGGGTGCCAGAGAGTTGTCAATCTTGTGCAGCTGTCCTTCCAAGGTGGCAGCTGATGTGCAGCTTTGAGAAGCCCCTGTACCAGCTGATACAGCCCTCCATCATACCTCTGTTAAGTCTTTCGGTTCTGCTCATACCTGTAGGCATCTGTCATTGCATCTCCCCTGTGTGTGGGTGTGCCGGGCAGTGGCTAGAGAGCAGAGCCCTGTGCTCCAGGATGCTGCCCTTTCCTTGGCCATCTTCCTATTTCCTTCCCCCTTCTTATGACTGAGTCAGTCCCTGTGTGATTCCAGAGTGATGACAGCGAACCAGGCATGAGAGCTCTTGCACGGGGCCTGCAGCCTTACGGAAAATGCCTCAGGGCTGGGCTGGGTGGGCAGCCTTTTTCGGGCACAGGGCAGCAATCTGGGAAACAAGTGACGCTGGACACACAGCCCGGGGCCTGCCGTGCAGTTTGGTCCCTCCTCCGTGGATGTGCAGTCCAAGAGTTGCACCAGGTACTGCTTTTGCATAAGGTTGTGCTCAGGAACATGCAAAGAGGCATTTAGGATGCAGAGCAACCCTTGCATTTGTTGGAGTGAAGGTGGCCAGGCAGGGCAGGAGTGAGGGGCTGGAACAGGGTCACTGCCAGTGGGATGCTGCCATTTAGCCTGGCTGGAGAGCTCACCATTCCCCAGCCACCAAAAATAGCTGCCACCCAGCTCTTGACTGATCCACAGGCAGAAATATGTCCCAGCCCCGCAGTGACCTCCTTCAAAGAGTGTATAATTAAAGACCAAGCTTGTACTTTGATAATTTGTAGAAAAGAAATTAATTGCTAGCTGTATCTTGTACTGGTTGGCCTGCTGTGATGACTGGTACACATGTCAGCTCAGGAGCTTCTGGGAAGGGGAGGGACCCACAGGAGGCTAGCACAGCAATGAGAGGTGCTGGTCACCTGACAGCCTTCTGTCTTGGCCATGCACATGTGTGCATCAGGCACTTCATCATTAGAGATATTTGGGTTGCAGCACCTGTTTCCTGCTGTGGGGGCAAGACCCTTCCTAGATGGCAAATGTGGGAGTTCCTCACTTCACCACAACCCCTGTGGGCAATCACCAACCTGCTCTGGCTGGGCTTCTTTCAGGGCAGCAGGGAGCTGGAATCTTCACGTACCTCCAAAAGCAGGTTTCCTTGTGTTTTCTTATTGCTACTGAAGCCAAAACATGTTTTCTATATGAAATCTCAGCAGCTGAGCCGATGTGCTGCCCAGGGAGGGGTGCAAGGAGAAATCCCACCCCTGTACAGCACAGCAGTGAGGAGCCACTAACCCCTCATGGGGCGGCTCCTTTGGAACATCGCCTCACAGAGTGCCCACTTTCCCATTCCCAGAGGAGCCCTCTCCCTGTGCTTTGGGTGTTGGCTCCTGTGCTGCTAATCATATGTGTGGGTAGCATGAAAGGCTTATCTGCCCCTCCTGGGATGAGAGGCAGCCATTACACCCACCCTTGCAAGAACCTGCCCAGCCACCCACCTCCGTCTCTGTCCTGCTGGCCACTGCCTCGATGCAATGGCTGGAGAGCCAAAGGGGACCAGCACCTGGAGGTCTGTGCCCACACAAAGCAGGGCAGTGCCACAGACCACTGGAGCAGTCAATGGATTGGAAAACCCCATACTGTAAAATCTGAAAAGGACTGGCCAGGAACAAGGTGTGCAAATAGAAATCTTGGAGTGGAGGCCAAGAACTGCCCCAGTGCACATCGGCCTAATTCTCAAAGCTGTGACCAGGAGAAGGTGCAGGTTTGCACATCACAGGGTAAAGGGCAGCTGCAAAAATAAAGACCAGAATAAAAAGCATAAGTCCATGACAAATTGTGTGAACACCAAGAGTCCACGAGAGTGGTGAAAGAAGCTCTGAGCACAAGGAGAAATTTCTGCTCAGACCAGAAAAGCAGAGGGTGACAAATCATGTAGGCAGCAACCCAGAAAAGGAGAGGTATTTGATAAATATTTCTGTTCAGCGTTTAGTAAGCAAAAGCCAAACAATACAGCATGTTATAAAATAAAATATAATCACTATAAAACACTTTCCATCCCACAAGGGCTTCAGGAAGATGTTAAACAATAGCTACTGAAGTTAGATTTTTAAATCAGCAGGTCTGACACACTGGTGAGTGTAAAAGGAGCCAGGGAAGGAGCCATCTAATTAGCTCCTGCAGGTCCGTGGGACTTCCCCCCTGGGGTCCCAGTGCTGGCGTGCTGCCTGTACCTCCATGGAGTAAACAGGATGTCCCAGGCCAGTCCAGCTGACATCAGTCCTGTGCTGAGGAGTGAAATGGCCATTACCGGATTCAGTCGATAAAGGTTTGAAGTGGGGAATTATCATTAATGTCAATTAGCACCATTTTATGAAAAAGAGATCTTGGCATATCTCTGTGCTTGAGATTGTCCCTGACAGTCATGCTGGTGGCGGCACTGCTGTAAGTGGCTTGCGTAAGGCATTTGGCAACTCCAGCTGCTTGGAGTGAGCCCATGCAGTTAGTGCACTGGAAATCCAGACACCCCAGAGGTCCCAGAGCCTTGTTGCAAACACGGCCCCACTGCTCAACAGGACTGTTTCTGGGGGCCTCTGGCGGGGATTAATTCTCAGCCCTCATTATTTAACACCATCTCAGTTTCTCAGTGAAGGTGGGAGCTGCACAGGCTCTGGCGAAGTGATTCTGACACAAGGGCCAGGAGCAGGCTGTACAGCTGGAACAGCAGCTAGGAGAGGAGGCTGCAGCCAGAGGGGCTGGGGGACATCCCTCTCCACCCTCCAAATAAAAAGATGCCTCCCCAGGGACGGGACTGAACACAGACAGGAGGGGTCTGCAACCTCCCTGCAGAGCCATGCCCAGTGCAGGGTCAGCAACTCAGGACGATGCAAGGAAACTGAATAAAGCTCAAAGAGGAAGTGAGGAGTGATGGAGGGATGAGAAAACAGAATTCTAATGGAAAGAAATTACTGGGACATGATCCATGTGGGCCAGAAAAGAAGGTTAAAGGGTTAACTTGATCCCAGCTTATTAAAGCTCTTTTTGATGTGATTAAATGTTTGGCAGTGCCTCTGTTTGGCAGACAAGGATGACAGAAGACTGTGGCTAGAAATAAAGCACAGATTTCAGTGCTTGAGGGTAGCACCCCCTAAAAATGCCTTGTCAAAGCCTGTGGTGAGTTCCTGGTTCCTGGCAATGCTGTAACCAAGGTGAGGGAAGGCTCAGTGTGACACAGCCCTGCAGCTCTGCTGTGGACAAAATTGGTGCTTACAGCTCTGCCTGGAGGGATGCACCAGGGCTGCAGGGAGAGAGGGAAATTATTGATGGGCTTTCATAAATATTGACATAACAATTGCTTCAGTAAGGGATCTGGATTTACAGCTGGCTTCTCCCTCCCCGTCCTTCATCTATCTGGAGCAACAAATCATGGTCCCCATGGACTTGTCAGTGGGTTTTGATGAGTACCTCTCCTAGGTAATTCCAGGTGAAGACAACTGGTTGCTACATTTTAGAAGATAGTTTGCTGCTGACAAGAAGCAATGAAGAAGACTTGGCTGATTAATATACTGTTTTCTTTGACATGCATGTTAGAAATGAAGGAGTGGATAAAAACGTGATGATAAGCAGTGTGACTACAGACCCACAGGGGGAATGAAATTGGAGGCAGCAGAGCACAACCCAAACCACAATTAAAGATGGATCTTTCAATCTGTCCACGTGTGGAGGCCATCAGCTTCTCTGTAATTTGGTGTGTAATTGGAATAATTACTTAGAGCTCACCCTAAGGAGCGTGGTGGAACATCATGTTGGGTTGTTTCTCTCTCTGGTGATGTGGCAGCTCCTTGTAAACCGCTATAAAGTAGCCAGGTGTGATGCTGAAGGAGCTGGGCATGGGCTGTGCTGGCCACTGCACCCAGCCTGTGAGAATAGAGTAAGCAGCAGAGGTAGTGCTCAGAAATTAATTGCCCAGCAATCATTTAATTCATGCTCCTCTTTTCCTCTCAGTTCTCCCAATACACATCAGTTGGCAGGCTGAGCTGCCTGTAATCACTGCTCCACATTCAGTGCTGCATCTAATCCCTTCCAGCAGGCAACTGCCCTTCCTGTTTTTTATCCTCTGCTCCAGTCTCCTAAACAGTCCTCTGCACGTGGCTGCCTCTTCCCTGTGCCACAGGGGTTCACAGATGCTGCAAACCATCTATCAAGAGTGCAGTGATACCCACTCACTTCAATGAAGGCATAACAAGCCTGCCATGGTATGACTATTATGGCAATCCCAGATATCGATTCATGGGCTACAGCTGGCAGTGACCTGTCCCCAGACAAGCTCTGTGGGTGCAGCGAGGCAGCAGAATCCTCTGTATCCCTCTCCAGCCAGAGGCTCAGAAGTCCCAGCTGGCAAACCTCCCTGGCATCCCACCAAGTGAGCCAGCTGGGGCTGAGGCACCTCCCAGGTGTGAGCCATGAGCAGACAGGCAAAGCAAAGCAGGTGAAGCCACACACCAGCCAAGACAACACAGGACAACCTCTTGCCACCTTCAAATACCAGCTGAGGACTGGGTTTTTTGCAGAAGACACTGGACAGCATGTGGCTGTGAGGGATGTTTGTGCCCTGCCCACAGTCACTGCTACTGGTCTTTGCCCATACCATGAAGCCAGTGGGACTGCAAAGCAGGGGTTGAGGGACCTGTCCTGATTCTGCACGTCCCTGTTCCAGCACAAGCCAAGAGCAGCACTGAGAGGCATGAAGATGTGGGTGATCCTGAGTGAGCAGGAGGGTGCTGTGAATATTTTGAAACTCGAAGAGCAGAAGTCTCTGTGCTCCATGAGCAACAGGGCACAGACTGGCCCACAGCCCAGTTTTGGTGTCTCTTCTTCCCAATGGAGGAGCTCAGCAGCACTGGAATCAGACAATGACATTATGCAAGACCTGTTCACAGCTGCTTATTGCTTCTCAGAATTCATATAGCAATCCTGCTCCCTGTGTCCCAGCGCGAAACCTGCAGGAAGCACTGCAGCCCATGAGGGCTTCCCTTCCCAGGGCCACTGCTCTCCGGGGGCTTGGGACATCACTCTCCAGCAGGGGCAGGCAGCCTGCTCTGCACGGTGCCCACTTGGCTGGAGCTCATGGTGCTTTCCAGTGCTGGATCAAGCCGGACAGCTTTCCTGGCTGCAGCAGTGCTCTGCCAGGAGGTGTTGATTAGCTTGTCTGGTTGCTAATTGCCAGGAAGTGCCCAGTGCAGAGGTCAGGATGGCTGTTCTCTGGGAAAAGGGAGGCCAGGGCAGCCTCTGCATGGGACCAGTTTGGTTAAGTGTGTGGAGGCTCACTCCCTGCTTGAGGAGAAGGGGTCCCACCAGTTTCAGGGCTAGAAAAACCCTGCTGCCTGACCATGATTACCTTTCACACTCCATGGATTGACACTTGCTTTGAAAAAACACAGCCAATCTGAGGAAAACAAAGACAGTATCCAAAAAGCTCCTCCAAGGTGCTTTGAGGCAGCTGGGCCACAGCTGCATGGGGAGCTGCTGCTTAGCCCTGTGTTTAATAACCACCAGCACCTCCTTCCTCAGTTTTAACAGCTTTTCTTAATTTTTTTCCCCCCAAATCACCTGCAGCTCTGCCCTGGGGCTCTTGCCTCAGCTTCCCCCGAGCAAAATGCTGAGGGAACATCCATGTTCCTGTTTTGCAGCACAGTCCCATGTGCAAGGAAAAGCCCTGTCTCACCCTCCTGCAGGACACTGCCCAGGAGAGGATGGCATGAAAAGCTTCACATACCCACACACCCGTGTAGAAATTCACTCTCACATGTGCTTGTCCTCCCTCACACACTTGTTCCCCTCAGCCAAATGTCCCATCACACAGACAAAAGGGACAGCCCGCATTTTGGGTCAGGTGTTGAATGAAGCCAGTCTGTGAGATGGTGAGGGCATTTAAAGGCTTTGCTTATGATGTCTGCTCATGATAAGCCTCCAAAAAAGATGAAAGATGCCCTTTGGAAGGCAGACTAAGGCAGGAATGAATGCCAACCTTAAATTACTGTGAAAAGTGACACTACCTTTTAACATTGAATGTGCAAAAAGCCTCTGTCCCATCACATCTTGAAAGAAGCCTCTTGGACTATAAGTGTGGTTGATAACGACTGGAGAGAATTTGTGCCTCCTCCTGGTGAGTGCACAAGCTGTCAGCAGATATTGTCTTTCACACTATCACTTTTCCCTTGGAGGCACAGATTCACAAGGTGTGAACATAAAGCCACACAGAAAGCCCAGCTGATGTTCTCCTAATGTGGAATATATGGTGGAGAACAAGAGCCCTGGTTATGGCAAGGTCTGGGAGGAAGGAACAGCCAATGTTTGGGGCTTCCACTTGACTAGGCAGAACAAAGTACCATTACTTGATTTATTTTGCTTTTTGATTTATAGTCACAGACTCTCAATGCCTTCCATGCACCACACATGGGAAGTATTTCCTCAGAGTTAAAATTGTTTACTGGACTTACTACCATCAGCAGCAGGTTTTGAATTTCCTCTCAGACCCTCAGAACTTTAAAGACAACACAATTGGCAGGTATTTCACCTGGCAACATTCTGAAAGAAGAAATATAGCTGAGGCCTCCAGGATTAACTGTCCTTTCTGTGAGAAACATTTATCACTGTTCACACTGCTCTCCTCAACCTTTATTTCTATCAAATGTCTGTGACCAAAGATCTTTGCCCTATCTGAAGTAATTTCTTTCCCATCAAACATAGATTATGAAACACTATCCCACACATACAACTTTCATATTGTTAGAAAATTGAAGTTTTCATATCAGCTGGGCAATGAGTTTTGCCAATCCACTAGACTCGGTGGGTCACAATATGCTGTTCCCAGACAGGGAGGACATGGGGGAAGTAAGGGATGATGCTTCCCTCTGTCCTCCTCCACAGATGCCTGTGGAGTTCCAGCTTCAGGAAAAGGGTCCTGGGAACCTTCTCAGCATGTTCTCAACCTGGTTTGCAGCATTCCCCAGCAACAACCACCCCACAGGCCAGGAGGGCATCATAGACCTTCTCACAGGGTGTTCCTGGGGACCAGGGGTCTACCTGCTCCCTTTTCTGACAGGGATGCTCAGAGAGGTCCCACAGGCTTGGCATTGGCACCAGAGGGCTGGGAATGAGAAAACAGTGCTGAGATCAAATTTTCTCCTAAAAAATTAGAACAGCTTCTGCCTGTTTCCAAGAGGTATGGAATGGCTGTGAACCACATATCTGCCCTGCGGTGGGACATTGCAGAGGCATGAGAAGTGACTCCACAGCCTTTTCCATGCCATTCCAGCCACAAACAACAGAATGAAAATGTGGGGGGACCCCTCTTCTCTAATTTGCTTTGTTTGACCAAGGGGAAAGCTGGTGCAAGCAGAGGAACTGCCAGGGAGCAATCCCAAACAGCACCAGGGAACCTTGCACTCTGTATGGGAGTCAGGCTGGGAAGCCCCAACCCTTGCACACAAGCCCAGTACAAACACTGGCAGCAGTTTTCCCGCTGCACTGAACAGTACCCTGAGCCACTCTCCACAGGGGGAGCCCACGATGAAACACTGGGGTCAGGATTGGGCTTGCCCAGCGAGGTTACCCCAGGTTTCTGCTCTTCACCCTGCCAATCTAGACAGTTAAATTGAACAGCAAAGATTTATGTTTATCCCCAGCTATGAAAAAAGCATATATATGCCCCCACCAAATCCCCATTCAAAGGGCTGGAAGGCAATAAGAAGCCTTGTTTTGTAGCAGTGTTGGGAATGACTTCTGGTGGCTTTGAGCTCCTTGAAGGTTGTAGAAGACACTGGAGATGAGCAGCAGACAGAAGATACGTGCTTTGGATATAATACCTTGGTTCTTCTTTCACCCAAAAAAGAAACTAATAGCGATTTGCTTGAAATGGGCATTTTCCTCTGACTGCTGTTGATCCTTCCAGCTGTAGAACTACCATCATATTTCCAATGCTTGTTTGTTATGGCAGTTTGAAAGGAGAAGAACCCATTGCCTGATTATTTCCAAAGCAGAAATGAAGTCGAATTAACAATATTTGAAAATATAAAAAGTAAACTACAAGAAAATGGTTTCAACTTCAGCAATATTTGCAGCTGATAATGATAATGTTCAACTGGTGAGACACCATCCTAATGACACACTCATGGAAAATTAGGAGGACTATTTGCTTCCAGCTAATTGCTGAGCCTGTATGCCATGTAACACCACAAAGCACATTCTAAATAAATCATCATTTGATCTTGAAAGTTATGCAACAAAACTTTGCAATTGCCTTTTCTCATCATCAAAAGAATTTTGGGATTACAGGGAAGAATAAATTTTTTTGTCTCTGAGAACATTGAAAAGCAGAGGCGTGCCCTGACAAGCCAGTTATCTGTTTGCTTTGCCATCTGCAACCATCTGGGGATGTTTCCCAGCTCAGACACTTCCTTGTGAGTGAAGTGAGGGTTCAGGGTAGGGGTGGTGGGACTGGGCAGAGAAATTGCTGATGCTGGAATCCCACCAGTGCTGCTGCCCAGGCTGTGCTGCCCAGGAGCCTTGGTGTTGGGCCCACTCCAGGGACAGGGCAGTGGGAAACAAAGCAGCTTTCAGCATTGCCCTTAGCCCAGACAGCCACTCACACACTGCAGCTCAACACAGCCCTAAAGCCAAGGAGCTGCTGCCCCACGGAGGTTCATGTGGGCGAGGGGCAGCATCTCCTTCTGACAGTGCCCATGCACCCATCCCACAGCTCCTGAACACCTTGTGTGCAACCTTGGCAATGGATCACTCCTATGCTACAGACATCAGAATCCACTGATTTATCTTATCCATCACAATTTATCATGTCAGCATGATTTCTGTCTCACCTGGTGTTGCAGCTCTGTTTGTACCACCCCAGCAGGTGTCCCAGAGCAAAGGCTCCCCTTTCCTGGGGCCGACACATGCCCCTCCCCTGCCTAACTGGCCCTCTTGGCTTTACATGCCTCAGTTTCTCCCACAATGCACCATATAATTTTTTTACAAGGATGGTTAAAAATATCACAGTTTGGTCTTCCTTATGTGAAAGACTGTGACATCTGAGGGAGAAATCGGAAAAAACCAAATGGACTTGCCTCTAACTAAAACCAGACAGCAGCAGGACAGACTGCTCTGCCACGGGACCTCCCTAACAGCACCACACGGCTTCCAAATCTTCAGCTTCTGCAAGTAAAACGAATGGGTTCATCTGTGCTCCCCACACCTGGAATTTGGAAAAATTAGAATGTATTTTACTGCGTTTTACAGTCTGAGCCCAAATAGTCTGTAGGAAGAATGCTGTGAGCTTGGTGCATGACCACATGGTGGGCAGCATGCTGGTGGGCAAGCCTGGTGGTGGTTCTGGGACCTCAGGATATCACAGCTTACAGCTGCAGAGGGTGCCTGCAGCGTGGGCCCCATGGGACAGATATCATCCCTTGGCATGTGTGGCCACAAGTGTCCCCTCCTTCAGCCTGGCCCTGCTATGGCCACAGCACTGATTTAGCTTTGGTCAAGCCCACGCCTGCTCCTGCAGTTCCAGTGTTCTACAAGCAACTATAATGGGCTCAAGTGCTCGGGCAGTATTAATTATGGTTTTCAGACAATGGATCCACAAAAAGCAAAGTTATTTTGAGAAGGATAAATGTAGCCCAACCATTACATTTAATTCATGTCTGCCCACAGCCTTCCTGCTCTGCTGAGTGTGGTGGCACTTCAAGATCCATGTCCTGTTCCAGATGTGACTTTGAGGGAAGGAGGACTTTGCTTTCTAGTGTTGCTGCTCCTCCAGGAGGAATTCTGACTGCAGGAGGTCTCCCCAAATCATTCTCTGTCACTCCCTCATCCTACTTCGAGTACCCATGTGTACTCTACCTGGTGCTGCTACAGGTATGCCCCCGGCACTCTGCACCACGTCCTTCCCTGCGCATGAAGCTCTGGTTTCCTGCTGAACTGACCAACCCACCAGAGTGGGGTGGGCATCACTCCCCTGCAAGGGATATGAAAATGAAAGAGGGAAAAGGACCCACATCACCCCAGGACACCTGGCCCCAGGTCAGCCTCTTGTCCCCTCTAGTCTGCAACACTTAGGACTGGAGCTGAAAGGACAGCCAGAAAACCTTGAAATACCTCCAGGCCCTATGTTGGACAGTGGTTTCATCTTTTTACCTTCTAGAATATGGACAACATGATCCATTTGCAAGGAGGCTTGGCTGAACACAAGCAGCAGAAACACATGGGCAGGAGGAGCTGCAGAACTGAAAACACCAGTAACTTCATGCTGGAGACCACAGAGTCATTTTTCAGGATCTGTATGTGATGCTACTGGCCCCCACTAGCCTGCCCAAATGCAGCAGACACATTTATTCATTAAGAACCTGGTACTCTGTGACAAATGTATGAGTGCATTGGCACTCCCTACTCAGCCCATCACTATCTAAGAGCTTCCTGTATTTAATTATTTGATAATCCATCCTATTACACACAGCTCTTGAGGGAAGGAGAAGATGAAACACTGAGCATTTTATATCCTCCTTGTTCTTTGCTGGTAAAACATCACCAGAGAAATCAATGACTGGTGAAAGAAATTTAGTGGCATCTGCTGAAAAATTCTTGACTCTTGATAGGATATTTCATTACATTTGCTTTAATAACACTGACTTCTTGTACTTCCTATTTTTGCAATGTCTGCTGCTTTGAAAATGTGAAACACTGGTGTGCCAGCACAGACACAGCATGCTGGCCTCCAGTTTCTCTTCCTCCATATGGAATTTTCTTCTAAATTTTTTCCTGCATCTTTTCCAGGTCAAACATTTTTGACCTGGAAAATGTACTATCCAGTGACTCTTACATCAGTTTTCCCATCCTTTTGCCTAACCTGGGAGTCAAGCTGCTAGGTTGTAGCTGCCAGCCTTTGAACACTGGCACAGGACTAGGATCCTCCTTGCCTTCTCCATAGGCATTACAGTTAATTCCCATTATTTAACTGGAGTACACCTCAGCTCTGCTGGACTCAGGCTTTCCCTTCTATGGAGTACAGTGGTTTATAATGCCAGGACATCTTTTCCAAATACCAAATGAAAAGTGCTGCTGGACACCTTTGCCTTTTCTATACCAATAAAAGTGCTCAGCAGAGATCCTGCACAATTGCAAAATTTCATTTGTTCCCAGAAGAGGGTGTGAATGTTGCTGATTCTCCTCAATTGCACTGTCCTTGTTCATAACCTGAAGGCTGTTTTAATCCCTGGGGACGATCCCCCACAGCTGATTCACAACACTTTGCCCAGCACAGCTCCAGAATGATGACAGAGCAGAGACCGAGGGTGGTTTCAAGGCCAGAGCTGTGGCTCTGTAAGTCCAGCCTGCAGGGATACACAGGCAGAGCAGGGCCTGGCATTTCGGCCGTATGGCCCATCTGCCTGCTCTGCACCAGCAGTTCTCCTGCCCTGTGCCCACAGAACAGCTGTAGCAGTGGGTGCCCCTGGGTGAGCCTGCCGGGGCATGGCTTGGCATGAGCAAGTGGAGGGAAATCCCACCCTGGTCCTCCCCCCATGTGGGTGCTTGGCTTCAGCAAGGTGAGGAACTGGGGGACTTGACACCTCCCAGATTACATTCGTGCTCTGCACCACTCTTCCCTACACCCTCAGGTTATGCTCTTCAGCATCTATCAATGACGCATTTTGTTCTCATTTTACTACGTACTGCTCAATATTAGCCACATTTTCTGCAGTTCTTCACACCAGCTCTACAATTCCCTCTCCAGAACAGCTCAACATCAGTAGCAGGTTCTGCCATGTCACCATTATCCACCATTTTCCAGATAATGATTTTTAACTCCAGGATCACAGGGCATGTCAGCTCAGCTAACCTGGTCAGCTCTCCATGCCTCCATTCCATGGCTGAGGGCTCAATCTTACATGCCCATTCACTTTTTTCCCTGTTGCTGCTGGTGTTTTAAGCACTCTATATAAACTTTTCTTTGAGCTTGGCAGGTTATGCTGGAAGGGTACATCTTAGCTGTGTTCCCAAGGTAGCCAGAAAAGTCCTCCAGCACAGAAAACAAATGAGTTTGAAAGGAAAAAGCATGCAGGAAAAATTAATACACCTTTTCTTCCTGACACATTGCCTAGAGCCCCATGTGCCAAAGGGCATCTGAAAGCAATTTATTCCCTAAACTGATCCTGTCCTTAGGACCTGAAAGTGTCTGTTTATCCTGACCAGGTCCCAGGAGGGGATGTGTTGTGACAAAGGCCCCAAACCTTTCAACAGCTGCAAAATGCACTAAGAGCAAGACATCGGTAGGTGATAAAAGGAGATAACACCATGCAGTACCTTCTGCGAACAGGTCTCTGCCTACAGCGTGTGGCTTGCACGGCTTTAGGATTGCCACCAGCAGGGTCCCAAATTGCTGCTAAACGATGGCTGAGCAGGAGGAGAGAAGATGACACTGGGGCTCTGATGTTGAAGGCTGCCACTGGGGACAAGCACCCTGCCAGGGTACAGGATGCCAAATCCATCAGGAGAGTCAGGAGAAAGAGCTCAAAGGTGTCTATCTGTTCTAGAGTTGGAGTCCCAGGGTGTGGTGTGGTTTCCTACCTGCCATAACAGCAACATCTGCTCCAGAAAAACCACATCTAGCTCTCAGGAACGCCCCAGGACAGACACATCTGGCTGCTGCGAATGCCCTGCAAACGGCTGAGCATTCCCTCACTGGTGGGCAATGCCAAAGTCTTCTGCGAGGCCAGACCTGCGGCTCATTCTGGCAGCTGCAGACTGCTTTGTTTCAGCTTTTTCTTCAGATAAGCAAATTGTCTAAATTAACACTGAGGCTTTGGGTACAATACAGCTAATGCACATGAAACACCTCAGGAAGGTGATTTGCTCCAAGTGCTCCTCCTGGTTAGCAGCTGATTAGTGAATAAATAATTTCCACAGGAGAACTGCACAAAGTGAACCCTGATGGCACTGAAAGGCTAACAGGACTAGGCAGCAATTTCTTTGCCATTAGTAATTAAAGCTGCAGAGGCTCATGATGGTCAAAGACAGAGCTATTGAAAACCTGGCTGAAATACTTACAGGTGCTGGGGAATGTGTCTTTCCATGGCTCTGCAAAGCTTTTGAGGAAAAGCTCACCAAAAATGCAGCAACCTAATAAAAATCTGCATTAAAAGGAAAAGCTGGCAGTTGCAGAACTGTGTCTCAGCCTTACTGCTCTTTTTTTCTGCCTCTTTCTGTGTCCATCGGGGCAGATTTCACACTGCCCATGGCTCTGCTAAGGCAGAGGGGTGGTTCTGGCACCTGCCTGCTCTGCTGCTGCCAGGCATTTCTCAGCAAAGGCAATATAATACGTTGGCCTTTTAGTTTTTCTTTTTTTATTTTTTTCTTTTTTGTTTTGCAAAGTCAGGAACTCCATCTTAGCACTGAAGCCCGTTGTTAAGGTTTGTGTTATTCTTGGCACGTTGACCGAAGTACGCTTGGTATGAATAGCAGAGAGCTGAAAAGTAAATATTGTATCCTCTGGGATCAGTGGAGGGAGGGTGGTGATATTGCTTAATGGAGCACCCCAGTGCCTGTTTGGGTTAGGCTCAAAGTAATTGCTCCCTAGGTGAGTTTATACCAACAATTGATCATTTCAAATGGGAAAGAAGTACAAATGAGTAAGAGAATAAACACTGATGGTGCTATGAAATATAGGAGAGGAGAGCAAAAATCCCACGCAGCTCCAGCTCCAGGATGGGACTGGAAGCAAAGCTGGACAGAAAATCTGCGATAGTTTGTTCTATATGCAATATCTAATGATTGCTGAATGACAGAAGAAACTGAATTTTCTCAAGCTACGGAGCTGCTTTCTACAGCCTGATCTACAAAGATTTCAAGGAGACCCCTTTTCCTCTCCCATCTCCTTCTTCATCCTGGAAAAACATGGTGTGCTTGACATGAATAGCACTTTGCTGTGAGCCTGTAGATGAGAAGACAAGGAGCAGGAAGCCAATAGGCATGACAGAGGAACTCTGGGTGGAGTAACCTTAGTGTAAAGCCCACTGTGCCCTTCCATAGATCCTGGCTGGCGCCACTGCAGCTCTCTCCCATGTGTGTAATGCCCACGGCCTGTGGGGCATCGCCCCATCCCTCGCTACCAGGCTATACTGGTGGGACTGGTCTCCTGCTCCCCATAGCTGTGTCCCCCAGCATGATGCCACCTGCCACTCACCCAGGGGTGCCTTTAGCCTGCTGCCATCTCCAGAGGGGCTCCAACCAACACATCACCAGGCTCTGGAATCTGCAGATGCCCTCTCTTAGGCAGGGAACTGCTGCTGGCCCAAGTGCATGGTGCCAGCCTCCCAGGGACCAGGAGCTGCCTGTGAGCCCTTGTGCTGGTGTCGCAGGGTCACTGCAGCAAACCCCCACTGCCAGGCTGTCATGGCCCCAGGCCAGCATCACGGGGGCCAGGAGGGGATGCCCAAGTCTGACCTTGTGCACCTGGAGCAGCATCTGCCTCTGAGGATGGGCTGTGCAGCAGGATGGGTGCTGGATGGCAAGGAAGGACAAGGATGGAAAGTCCTCATTCTTCCAGGAATTACTATGAAAAGAAAGGCACGGGATGGCCCAGCAGTCACCAGCTGGATGGGAACTTAGTGCAGGAACTGCCTGTGGGGGTGAAGGCTCCTGAGCAGGCAGTGCCCTCAGGGATGCTGCCACTCCAGCCAAGCACAGCAATCTCTGCTTCTGCCCCAAAGCAGATCCTGTGGTAGCACCCTTCGAAAAGGCTGAGCTGGCAGCCCCAGGCTGCCACGGCGGTTTCTGCAGCTGAGCTCATTAGTGCCTGCAATCAGCAGGGCATGAAGGGGAGATAATTACACAGGCAGCATGGTTCTGGCTACGTGCAGGGTCTATATATAGCACTGTGTGGGTCTGCACTGCCTGTGGTGCTTAGTCATCGCCCTGGGGACTATGTGGGTCAGGATGGGGCAGGCACTGCTGTGTGGGGAGCTGTGCCACTGGGCTGCCTGTGGTGCCTGGAAAACCATCCAAGCTGAATTAAATGTTTCACTTAACTACATTTTTCCTAGCTGAAAAAATGCAGTGAGTTTCCCAGTGGACTGCCATTTTGAACAAAATTTAAAGAAAGGACTCTATTTTTGGAAAAATACCTAAGCAAAAGATTTCAGGCTGGGGCCACAGTAGCCACATGTAGGTGAACCCATCTCACAGCTTCTGCACCCCATGGAGAGGGAGAAGTGCTCCCAACCCTGTGGAGCACATCCCCAGTCTTCAGGTCACAGATGCCCAACACCTGGTGGAGTTCCAGGGGTGGCTGTGGGGCAGGGGGACATCTGGCCTCATGCAGCCCTGGCCCCCAAGGTGTCATTCTGTGGCACCGACCATGATGCTTTTGGGCCAGTCCCAACACTGACAGCCACCCCAGAGCTGCTCAGCCCCTGATAAATGTTCATCACCCCACCACTCCCCAGTGCTGATGACACAAGCCGCCTGGCCTGTATTTCCAGCATGGCCATTTCCAAACTGATGGCAAGGTCCTGCCCTGGCATGTGAGGTCTGTGTGTCACTGGTGCCACCGGTGTGCCCTGACCAGCAAGTGCAGGGCTGAGTCCTCCAGCAGCATCCCAGGCATGGCAGGGCTGTGCACATGGGGCACTCTGAGAGCTGATTAGGGCAATTGCAGGGGCCTCAGGACACATCAGGATGGTGACAAAACACCGATGCCAACTACGTGAAACTGTCCAGCAAGCCCAGGACAGCAGTGTGGCACTACTAGGACAGAGGGGAGGTGGGTAGCTCCTGGCCACACATCATGGAAATGTCTCTACCCAGCTCACTCATAAATGAGAGTGGGCACTGACAGAGGAAAGTGCCATTCCCAGGAGAGCATGTGCTCTCTGGGCACAGCAGCAGCTCTGGTTCTCTGAGGCATTGGCAAAACCTCCTCATACTTCAGGGTGCATCATCATGGTGCATCACCAACCCCAAATCCTGCCCCGCTGCAGCCTCTGGCACCCTGACTGGCTGCCTTGCCTTGCACAGTGAGGCTGGATCGCCTTGTTTTTTTGGTGAAAATGTGAGTCCAACACCGCAGGGTACTGCTTCTTTTCCTTACCTTCCATCACCTCTTTGCTGTTCCTTCTCCAGGGATGTGAAAATACTCAGCTTATATGCTGTTTGGAAATGGATCAGTTTAGCAGATCAGAGAGGGCAGGGCCAGGCTGCAGCCTCACCACAGCCGGGCGTGTCCACACATCAGTTTGAGGGAGGAGAGCCTTTCCCTCAGTAAAGATAAGTTCATTCATGGGCACATAGGAAGGAGCCCAGGACACTCACACTATTATCAGGTTAAGCCATAATTAGGTCTAACCCTAACCTTCTCTCTTGCATGTGCATGTCACAGATGCACACACTGACACACAGGCACACTGGCTGGGTGTAAAAGCCAGGCTGGAGGTGGGTTAATATGCTGTGCACCTTCTTGACAGAGATGTGCAGGAGTTCATTCATGCTGGTCGGGCTTACCAAGGGATTTACTTAGGGAACAGCATGTCCATGCCTGAAGCTCACTCATTCACAGCACAGGCAGTTCCCAGCTCCCTCCAAAACAATCCCAGCTACGGTGGTGACGATCTTTAAAAATCCAGCTTGTATGCCAGCCTGTTTATTTGCATCACTCACATGAGACAGATGAGGGATAAGCTATGTGGGGCACCACATTCAATTGCCCAGCAGATACACATCAGCTACTTTTTAATCATGATAAAAGCAGGAAACCTCCTATTGCACAGGACTTCAGTTGTGCCGCAAAAAGTAGCTGAGCATGTCTGACATCTGCAGCTTTATTCTCATATGAAAGGTTAAAGACAAAGCTAGAAAAATGAACCTATTGGTATGCGCTCACTGAACGCTTCTAGGACTAGGCAGTAAAGCTTTTATTGATAAGGAGAAACAATGGACGGCTTTAAAGCTCATCTAGCATTCAATTCTTGTTTGTAAGTAAACCCAATTTAAAGCAGCTTTTCAGTCTTTAAAGCCTTCTGGACTTTCTGGAATGCTTCAAAAGGAAGATGACCTGAGGACGGTGTCTGCTCTCTGAAGGGACTGACCGATGCTCTGCAGGAGGTGCAGAAATGGGCCACAGAGGAATGACAAACAAAACCCAACTGCCTGCTGTGGGCTCCTGCTGACCATCAGACAAGGCAAGGCTGCACAGGCCAGGGAGCTGCACACTGCCATGTGCAAAAGCAGTGGTCTCTGATGTCCCTGTTCCCATGCCCCAGCAGCTGTGGCACAGATGGGCACCATGGACTTGCCCCAAGGAGAGCCAGAAGCTGAGCCCTGGACACAGTGATTGTGGATAACCTGCTCCAACAACTGAACTGCCCTTCCTCCTGGAGGGCTGAGGTTACAGTCTGTGGGATACTGAACGCTCTTGGGATCCCTAGAGATCCCCCTGGGATGCAACAGACCAGAGCTGGCCATCCTTTCTGAGGGACTGTTGGTGCAGCCACTATGGCTTTGCAGGTCTTGCTGCAGTCAGAGCTGCTCCCAGGGGTGGTGGATGTTCTAGTCTTCAGGGATTGGGGTGTTGCAGTTCCCATGGTAAATTTTGACCTCACCCTTGCACTGGAAGTACTGGTCGAACACGTCGCTGTATCCATGGTCCCTCCACCATGTGCAGAGCTGCCGGTTCCATGTGCAGTCAAGCACATGGAAAAGCTCTGGGTGCTCCATCCCCACCATAGTGAAGAAATCCTGGTCCCCAAGGTGGCCCTTGAAGTGGTACTTCTCTGTCAGCTTCTGCACCATGGTAGGCTCCAGCAGCTGATTGTAGAGCTTGGACTGCCTCATGGCTTCCAAGTTCAGGAGCAGGACACCACTGTTGAAGCCTGGCAGCCCATCAGGAGGGGGCTCCCCCACTTTGGTTTGGGGATTCTCACGACGATACTGCCAGAAAGTGTGTCTGGAAAGAGGAAAAACAGCAACAGGGGAGTCAGGTAGTACAGCCTGAAGAGCAGCCACCTCAAGTCTGGGCAGGTCTGGATCACAGCACAGGATCTACCACCCACCCAAGGGATCTCACAGTGCTTGTCCCCTTCCCAGAGGCACCCAGCCTCTCAGAGAAACCAGTGCTTCATGGACTGCCTTTCTCTCCATCTCTGTGCACAGGATATTGCCCAGACGTCAAACCACTCTGTTTACCACATCCTAAAGCCCCATTTGTTTTTACCAGCATTATTCTGGTGGATCAACTGGACACAGGATCATGTGACTGCTCATGAGGCTGTGTGGGGAGAGGAAACCACATCCTCAGTGCCTGAGGTGAACCACCAGGAGTGTCCCCATGGCTGGTACACACCAGAACTGCAAGTCCTGCAGTTAATGGGATCTCAGCAGCAGAGTTCACAGCATTATTATTATTTGATTATGGGGAAACTCTGGATCAAAGATGGGCCCTAGTTTGAGGCTGTGCAATAAGAAGATTTGAAATAAATCTGAGTGTTGGAGATATTTCTTCAAAATAAAAATAGAGATATCCAGTGGCAACATCTTATTAGCTAAACAAGCAGTGCCTTCAGTACTTGCAGTCCTGGGAAGGCTCAGTTGTAGCAGCTCTGGCAGACACAATCTTCACCAGCTAATTTCCAGCTGCCGAGGAGAAGAGAGCAGTGCAAGTCTAGCAATACATAAAACTAGCTCAGAGAGGGATTCAAATGAGAACAATTTTGACTACTAAGCAAGCAGCCCAAAAATGTCTTTGGTTCCTTCCTCAGCCCTGGAGCAGTGAATACATCCCACCTTACATAAACTGGTTGCTCCCACTTGTAGGAATTGAATTTATCCCATGCTATTACCCTAGGGCTGAATATGTCCTCCAAAATTGCTTCCATTCAGTTTGAAAATCTTCTTCACCTCAAGCAGCATCCTCTGCTGCAAAGCTGAGCACCTGAGAGCTGTCCAAGCCTGTGTTTGGAGGAAGGCAGGAGGGACTCCCAACTACCTCCAACATTTGACAGACTAGGGCTGCCAGCACCACCATCTCCTTCAAGACCTCACACTTCAGGTAAAGTTATAGCAGGATGTTTTTACATCTTGCTGTGAAGATGCCATGGAGAAACAGTTAGAAAGAAGCCAAGCCTGCCACTGGTTCCTCTTTGAATCTGTCAGACACCAAAGTCTTCATGCAGCTCCACACAATGAGAATTTGTTGGTAGATGTTTAGATTTAAAACCCAAAGGGTTAAAATTGTCCCATTAATGATGTCAACCAGGAACATCTTTTTTATTTCCTGATTTCGAGAACCACAACCATCATGCAGCATCACTTCCTTACAATTTCCATTTAGAGGCTTTAGACTCAAAGCACTGATATTTCCTGTTTCATTAAGGGTTTTTACACGGCTTGCTTTTGCCTGATTCAGAATGGAAATGGTTTTTCCATGTGCCAGTTTCCCACAGAAGGAGGGCTCAGTTTTTGGGCAGTTGTATCCGCGCTTCCCGGCGAAGGGGATCAGAGGGTGGGCTCCCTCATTGGATCCCAAGGGCAGCAGCGCTCATTGGATCTAAAGGGGAAAGAAGGGAAAACAGGGCTCGTGGGGAGAGGCAAAGACAACTCATGGATGCTCCTGAGAAAAGGAAGGCAAAGTGCTCTCCACACAGCATTAGAAGGAAGCTCAACCTGCAAAACAAGCCCCAGCCACGCACCAATCAGCTTCCTGAGGTGGTCAGGTCCAGCGGTCTGAGGTGGGACTGGCTCAAGCCCACTTCTGCATACTCTGCTTTCTCTGCTTCTCCCTAGCAGTAACAAGAAAGCCATCCCCATGCTCAAGAAGTTATGCTGAAAGCTAAAATTTATGCTGAAAGCTGACAGGAGGGAGAGAGTGAGCAGTGCCACAGAGTGGGGCATCTTTCCAGCTCCACTGTAGTGAAGCTGACTCCTTTCATGTTCTTACCTCCAAACACATGCTGCCCAAGCTAACAGATACCACTGCAAGCACCCAGGACAGAAAAATGCAAGCATCCCAAGCCCTCAGCATCACCAGGGCAGGGCAGGGCAAAAGTAGATCTGTAGGAAATGACTCAATTTTTCAGCAGTGCCTTTCCCCAGCAGATTACTCGTTGACGGCTGATAACAAGAAGGGAGCAATGTGCCCTTTTCTGCAGGAAGAGGAGACAGATTGACAAGCAGCAATTGTTCCACCCTTCCTCCCAGCGCTGGCGTGACAGGGCTGTCCTCCCCCACCCATGCATGGGGATCACAGGGGAGTGGGGCTGGAAGGGAGGATAGGGCCATCCCCAGGGAGCAATGCTGAGGTGAGATCCAGGATGTGATGAGCTGTGGGTGGCTCCGCAGTGCCGATGGTTCAGGAACCTACTCACAGACCTGCACAACAGCCTTGCAGTGCTGGGCTCAGGCCAACCAAGGGAAAGGTGTTCTGGCGGGGTCACTGGCAGCAGCTGCTTAGCCTGGATTTTTCTTGGCTTTTGTCCTTCTAACAGAGGGTTTCGGTGCTGTCCTGCAGGGATCAGGACATGTGGCTGACACCTTCATGCCGTTGAAAGCAGAAGGAGCAGTGAGTATGAGAGCATTATTCTCTTTGGAGGTGATGGGTCTGGGGAAGCACAACCAGCCAAACAGCTAATCCAGCCTATACCACTCTGTCCTGCCCAGCATTACCCCTTGGCACCCACCTCAAATTTTGGCAAAACATGGGGGAGAAAACCCCAGGGACCTGATGTGTCCCTGAGACAATCACCAAGGAACTGAACCCCAACTGGATGCAATGGAAACGTCTCCCTGATCCATGACACTGGAGTGCCTGGGATTTCCCCTGGAACAGGCAGTTCAGGCAGGGCACTGTGCCACCAGCCTTGGCTCTGGGTGCCCTCCCGTCTGTGGCCCTGTCAGCGAAAGCCTGGGCAGGAAGGCACCCCTGAGAGGCTGGTCCCCACCAGGATGCACTGGGGCAGGAAGCTGCTAGGCAGGAGAAGGGGAGGGGAAAGGAAGACGAGGCATTTTTGGCTTTTGTTAACTGCTCTGGCCCCTCTAGATGGGAGGGGAAAGAGGTGACCTGTGGCCCCAGACCCCGTGGCTTGGTGCAGGGGAGCTGTGCAGGGCTGCTGCCATGAGCACCCGCCTGCAGCCCCAACAGGCTTTGCTTTGAGAAGCTGTTTATAAACAGAGCCTGGTGTGCTAGGAAGCATCTGGAGAAGAGCATTTCCAAGCATTCAAAGGCCGAGCCCAGGCAGACCAGATAAAAAACTCTGCTTCCACCAGGACTTCCCTTGCTGGCCCAGCACAGGGCGCTGCGGCTGCACCTCCCCTGCCTCGCAGCCTGTGGTCACGAGCCCCAGCTCACAGAGCTGCCATCACACCCTTCAAAATGCCTCGCTGGGGACAGCTGCCAGGGCAGAGGGGACCGCTCCACCCACCAGCTGTATTCCGCAGGTCCTTCTCTTGTTTTCATGCACAGCAAGGGACAAACACAGGGTGGGGGAAAGACTTTGTCCAAATCCCTGAACTTTCACTAGTTTACTTCAGCTCTGGATTATAGGAAAACTTCCTGGGATGAGCTGAAAACAGCCAGTAAAGCAGCTGGGTGCCCTAGCTGGCAGGAAAGGCAGGATGGAAGGTTTACTGCCAGCTGGATGACCAGCAGTAAGCTCAAAGCATTGGCCCCACAGGCAGCACTGCTGGCTTTGCAGCTGAGGATGTGGAACCTCCCCATGAGGCCATGTCTCCAAGAATGCAGACAGCCTGTGGGGTCTCCCCCAGGCAGCTGGGGAATCAAGGAGCCAGGTCAAAAAGACATGAACTGAGATGGATGCTGGGCTAGACACAGGGTGGCCGTGGCCAGAGGATGCTTCTCGAAGGCTGTGGAGTCTCTGAATGCCACTGTGCATCAGGCACATGCACTGCATGAGTCTATGCAGTGTGGTACCCGGGGAGGAAGGCCACACATCTCCATCATCAAAGGGGAAAGGAAAGACAACAGTCATGGGATGAAGCCAAAAAAATAAGGGATCTGCAAGATTCTAGACATAATAAATATCCCAGAACCGGTAACCTCCTCGCTGGAGCTCAATGGTTTGCTCCCACCTCTTCCCAAGTGCTTGCAGAGTTTGGACCAGCTGTGTGGGAGTGCAGGATGTGGAGCAGCAGCAGGCCAGCACCTTGAGGACACACTTTGCCCCCAAGCCTCTCTCACAGGGCTGGGGGATCCTGAGCCTCATCAAGCTGGGCGTAGGGCTCCTGACACAGAAGAGAAGCATGGGCTGCCAGCCATTTCTCTCTGAGCCACACCAAAAGCAGCCCTGCCAGCCCAAACATCAACTAAAACAACAAGTGCACACTCTTGCTACTTCCAAATATGCTCTTCAGTTCATGAGCCAGAACACAGACAGCTGCTGGCGTTATCCAGCTGCAGCTGCTGGTAAACATGGCTGATCCTGTGCAATCAGCAATGAGACACAAGTGCATCATGCTCTGAGCTCCGTGTGCTGCCAGGGCTCCCCCAGGGCAGGCAGAAGGACACAGCACTGGGCTGTGGTCCCACCACGCAACCCTCGGCCAAGCTGCCGAGGTGCCTGGTACCAGTGGGGCCCAGAGAGCTGGCCAAAGAGGTGGGCAGGATGGGAGCCCTAGTGGGAAGTATGTAGCGCCCTGATGGGGACAGGGGCATGTGTTTGAACTGGAGGGGGACAGAGCAAATAGAGGGGGTCCCCTGATAGCAGCTTCTGTCCTGCCTGGAGGAGAAGGTGTGGGCAGTGGGGAGGGAAGAGCGATGGGAATGATGGCATGGCCCACTGAGGGGTTGATGGTGGCTTTTCCCCTTAATCCTTGGAAAGAAGTGAAAGCACAGAGAATAAACCTCCCTGCACCCTTCTCTTGGCTAATCCTCACTGTGGCAGGCAGCTGTCAGACCCTTACCATCACTGTGTTCAACCAAGATTAATGCCCAGGAAAGGCCATCTCCCCTTCCTCCAGCTCCTCCCACCTCCAAAAGGCATTGCTGCAATGAAGGTGGGCCCTTCCAAGTTTACGCCACAGTCAGAGGGAAGCAGCTGCCCCAGGGCTGCACCCCGAGCAGCATCCAACCCAGCTCCCAGCTCCCATCCCAGTGATGCTGGACCTCAGCCAGGTGAGCTCAGCAGCTTTGTAACAAAGCACCCCTTGTTGTTAATTGCTTGTTTTCCATGTGCAATGCTAAACCCCTTAAGGAGCAAGTTCAGTACCAGCCTTGTCCACAGTGCCTCAGCTGAGGCTGAGCAGCTTATGTAATCCAGCAAATCCCAACTCCACACTTCCCAGGAGCACCACATACTCAGTGAGCGCAATGGCACCACCAACACAGCAGTACTCCTCACTCTGTAAGGAAAAATGTCACTCTGGGGAAAAGCAACCCCAGTTCCCAGCTTAGGACAAAGGGCAGGATGTGTTGGTGTTCACACCAGAACCCCTTATGCTCCTCTGATGGGTTCAGGGTCCAGCTCAGGCAGGACCTTCAGCCCTCACACAGAAAGCACTGATCAGTAATTCCTTAATAAACTTCTCACATAATGCACAAATTATGTCTGTACAGTGCTGGTCTCTACAACAGCCCAGTCTGAATGCCAAACTTTTAAAAGGCCTGTATTTAGACAAGCAAATTGATTCTCAATGATGACATTTCTGTGTGGACTTAATCCAAAAATGGGAACATTTAAATAGATGATGAGTAAACAACTTGTGAACACAGCTGGCGAGCGAAACCTTTCCTTGGGACACAGATTTTCAAGGGCGGCCCTCCTCATCACCTAACATTTTTATACTCCACACTGGTGCTAAAATCATCCTCTGAATAGAGGTGGGACCATAAATCCCTGTCTAGGTTGCATCAGTTTCCTTCTCTCTACAGACCAAATGCCCGTGGCACTGGCGGTGCCACAGAGCCATGGGCTGCCTGTGTCAGACCATCCTCTTCCAGTGCCAGTAAAGGACGGGGGGCAACACCTTCACGGGGGTACTCTAAAACACTGTGGGCCTAATTATTGACAAAATGGCAGATTTGTGTTAACAGCTGTGAATGAACACTGCTCTGGCAGTGTTCTCCTGCCAGCTTCAGAAGTGCAGGCCTCCTGCCTGGACCTCCCTTGCCTGCTGATGGAGCTCTCGGAACAGGGGAGATGCTCTCCCTTCACAGAAGCTCACATGCTCCTTAATATTATTAATAGTATTTGTGCTAATCAATACAAAGTTGTGGTTGTCAGATCTTGTCCAATTTATTAATTGTCCTTAGATGACATTTCAAGTTTGCTTTGTAATGGGAATAAGTGTAACAGGTCCTACATATTAATGTTATGTACAGATATAAAGAACCTTTACCTTCTTGAATAATTTTTTAAATCAGAGGTAAAGCTGGATTCCTGAAATTAATTTTGGTGCCAGCATCTTGCACGTTCTGCTTGCTCTGTAATTTTCACTGCTTCCTGGCAGCCATTGCCAAACAATTCCTAGAACTGTTTTCCCTATGTGTTGAACAGCAGCACTTGCTACAAATCAAGTCAAAGTCTTGAAATTATTTCAAATCCAAAGTGCACAGGGTTTGGGGCTTGCCAGGGCTGTGGGCAGGCAGCAATGCCATCACCATGGCACAAATGGCAGGGCACAAATTCTCGTCTTCACCAACTGAGAGGCTTGGGGAACACAGAGACCTTTGTGTCAGCCAGCTCCTTGCTCCCCCATGGCAAAAGCAATTGGAAAAGGGTAAAATCTCCAAATCAGGACAACCTACCTGCTTGAGGAGTCCATGAAAACAGACAAATGCAGGCAGGAGAACCTGCCTGCTGGAGTTGGTTATCTCCAATTCTGGAAAGCTCCATCCCAGGCGGCAGCCCACCTGCACTGGTAGATCTTACAACTGCCTCAACTGAGAGCCAGGGAATCCAGCTGCTCCCTGCTTGCAGCTGTGAGCAGTACTTTGGGGTTTTTTTTAGATTCCCAAGGAAGGTACAGGACGTACTGTCTCAGCCCAGACTCTGACAGCCTTGCCTGGCTACGGATTCAGCATTAGCCTGCTCACAGCCCAGGATAACTCCTTTCCTCTTCCAAACATCTGACAAAGTGACTTAGCACTGCTGCCGCCGAGCTCCCAGCAAACACTCAGCACTGCAAGCACTGTGCCTCCATGCCCAGAGGCTGCACAGTCCTGCTTCCACTCATTAATGGGCTTCTCAGGGTTATTTTACCAGCTCTCAAACAAACCAAATGCATGTGACAGAGCAAACAGCACACCTACAGCAGCTCCCATGCATTCACAAGAAGAAACAAAGCTTTTCCCTTCCACAAAATAATGTCCTGTTCGAGCTCTCCTAGGTTTGAGGCAGAGGCAAAGGCAAATGGCCTTGCAGCCATACAAGGACCCAAGTGTTGGTCCTTTGTAGTCTGTAGCTGTCCCTTTGATGTAGATCCTTTCCTGTTAGACAAACTTTTATCATTGCCAGCACTGTGGATTCCCAAGCTGCCTCAAGCTTTAATTAGCTCCTTGTTACGGGGGACAGCAGTGAAGATCTCACCCAACACCAAGAATGGAGGCAGCAGCCACTCTTCCAGCCCCAGTTATGTGCATCTTTGGACCTGTGAAGCTCTGGGACCTCTCCTGAGGTCCACCATTACAGCAAGTACGTTTTTCCTAGCTGGAGCAAGAGGGTAAAAGCACTCATCTGAGACTTGTGGGTGAAGTCCTCGGGCTGCCAGCAGACCACTGCTCTCCAAGGGGAGCAACATGGGGGCAGTGCTGAGGGCCCCAGGTGGTGCTCACACTGCTGGACACCCAGAGCCCACCAGCACATGGCAGTGCCAATAACAGCACCGGCACTGCTTAGGAAGCCAAGAGGCTGGGATGGCTGTGGGGATGGCAGCAGGGAGAACAACGTGGCACACTGGGCTGGGGTCAGCCTGAGGCTGCCAAGAGCAGCTGTGCAATCAATACCACTGTTCTGCTTCCTCTCACATGCCGCCAGCATGACTGCAGGGATCTATAACCAGGAAACTCGGTAAGAATAGGGTTTAAGCTCTGCATTTAGCAATCTGAGAGTTTTCAGGCCATTTTGGAGAGTGCCACAGTATTTCCCCACTCTGCTCCTCTCAGCCACGGGGCTGCTTTGAAATGAGGAGGCTTCACTCAGCCATCACACAGCCCCATTGCAGTCAGGAGCATGGCTAAGCCACTCCACAGGCCAGGCACACACCCTGAGGAGAGTGACCTGCCTGCCTGCCTGGTCACCAGCCTGCAGGATGCATCTGCAATGCTTGCCTGCATAGTTCTTATCAGGACTAAAGAGTACAAGAGAGCCTGGACTTCTCCATTTGACCAGGATCTGACCTGGAAGGCTCAGTGCAGCATAGACAATTATGCAGAGCATCATCACTTATCCCCTGTAGCCTGGTAAGCAGGACACTGCCAGCATGGCTGAGCAGCTGAAATGCTGCAGGGGACAACAGGACTTTTAATTAAGGTTATAACTCTGCAGAAGGACTTCCTTGCATGGAAAGCCTTTTGGACCATGCAAACTTCAGCTGCAGATTCTAGTCTTCTCATCAAAATCATTCTTGCTGAAGCCACAGCTCCCGATATTGGCTGTAGTGTGATTCCTGTGCAGGCAGACACATGAGCAGGCACATGTCAGCCTGTGAAGAGGCTCTGCCTGCAGGCCAAGATCCAAACATCAGGAGGCATCCAACACTGCCATGGAAAGCCCACAAGCATCTAACAGCCTAGTGCACAGTACCAGTGCCCTCAACAACCCCACTATGGGGGCAGCCTCTTGTGGGATGAAGCTCTGTCTGTAACCCCCTCCACAGTGGTGTTGACCATACACTGTCTCACACATTCAAAACCTGTAGGAAGGCCAACATGCCTGACCCATGGACAGAATGCCTCTTTCCCCCACCACAGCTAGAGAGAACTTGACGCTGATGGCCTTGGATCTCAGATCACCTTCTGCACCTGCCATGGGCTCCTATCACCTCCTGCTCTGCACCCAGGACCCCTGACAGACACCGCAGGATGATTCATGCCCAGCCTCAGTGGGAGCAAATGACAGGCCAAGCCCAGACTGCGCAACAGTTAAAACCCAGTGCTGGCTTTGCAGGAGGACCGGGAGATCCTGTTGCTCAGAGAAATGCATTTGTCCAAGACAAACAGTAGCCGGGCATTGTTTCAGCATGAGTCAAGCAAGTGGAAACACTCCCGTGCCATCCTGTTTTGCTGTCTGGAGGTTTCCCCTACCTTCAGGATGTGGAGGCAGGCTCCGGGACATTTCCGATTTGCTGTTCTCTTACTCCTCTGTTTCCCATGACTGTCTGTGCCCAGCAGTGCTCGGTGCACCAGCGCAGCAGCCTGAGCCTTCTGCAGCCTCAGCCTATGCCTGGAAAGTACAGCCTACAGCCAGGCAGCCAACAGGAACAGTGCTACTTCCCAGAAAACAGGGCATCAGCTACAAAAGACGCTGGTCTGAACCCATCTGCCTTCTCTGATGGGCAAAGCAGGTAACAAGGATTCAACACGGACAAGTGGATTGATCTCCAGCCATCTTTCTCACTGCTACAGAGAGGGAAAGATGGCTCCCAGACCCCTCCTGGCCACCAGCTTCTCCTGCCCCAGGGTTGCAATCACAGCTCTGTGAGCAAGCTCAGAACAGCTCTGCTAACTCATCCCAAGCCCTCTTAATGCTTTGGGCCAAAGCTGGAGCTGCAGAGAGCTGTCTGAAACAGGGAGGAAAACTTGAGTGGCAACAGAGAGACCCCACCATCACCCCATAACCCTCCTCCATCCCCACAACCACTTTCCCAACTGCTGCTTCAAGCCTGCACACATGGTAAACCACATGGCTGGAGTTGGCACCTCTTATTTCACACCTACAACATGTTTTTATCTTGCTAAAAGTATAAAATTAGCAGATTTTTTTTTACAAAGACACTCATGCTTTGTCAGCTCGTGTTTGTCTGTAAACCCTTTCAGCAGTGAGGTGCGAGCCCCGCAGGGCGCAGGGCTCGGCAGGAGGGCAGGCTGGCGTTTGCACAGCTCGCCCCGCCACGGGTGGTGTGGCGACAAGAAGGATCAGGAACTTGTTTTCACACAAAGATCAAAACAACCCAAGAAGAAAAGCACAACATAGCCCAAAGTGACCCAGAACGTCAAAACTGCAACAACAGAAAGTTCAGCCCAAAAATGCAGCCTGTGAGGGCTGTTATTGCTTGGCTTGTTTGTTCCCACCACAGGCGGCAGGAGGGAGAGAACACGGCTATGCGTTGGGTCAGGTATTCAGGGCTCAGCCCTGTGATCCCGTGCCTTGTCCCCTGCCATGCTGAATGGCTCTCCAGTGGAGCAACCCAAAGCTTAACTCAGTCCCCTCCAGGCATGCCTGGCCCCACAAACCACATCCAGGCAGTGGAACATCATCCCCATTCCCTAGTCATGCATGGAAATAATGCAAAACCCTGCAGAGATGAAAACACAGTGATTCCACCATGGACTAACTGCAGGCAAACAAACACTTGATTTATCCCGTTCCAGGGTGCAGCGCTAATGAACAGGATCTGTGCTGCCAGGCAGTGCTGACCAAGGCTGACAGTCCAACAGTCCCACAGCCACACTTGGCTGTGGCTGCTTCCTCCATCCCGCCTTAAGCTCTAACAATTGGATGTTGATTAACTGGGGTTGGATTTACCATTCTGGGCACCAAAATCCTGCCAGCACACCCAAAGCAGATACAGGAGCCCTTCACATTCAGAGCATAGTGCCACGCTATGGAGACAAGACCTCAGCATCTGTATTCCTCTAGTCCCAGGTCTCCTCGTCAAGAGTACAAACCAGGAAGGGAGATGATACTTCTGATACGGACACAGAGATGTCCTTTTCCAGCCCACGAACAGTGGTGACTTCTGAAGCTTGAGCAACCTCGCACTCTCAGCTGACTTGAGCTACCAGGAAGTGATTGATCGTGATTAATGACCATCAATTCTGTGCTGGTGAACTTCTCTCTGTCTTCACCTTGCCCTATCCAGATGCACATGCAGCCAGAACAGCTGCTTCACATTTTGCAGCTCAGTCTTTCCTTAGGAGTGCTGCTGGTCATGTCTTAGGAGGTTCAGTAGGGAAGTAGGCTTCCAGAATGGAAGGAAAAGAGCTCTTAAGCTTTTTTTATCTTTCTCCAAGAACATTTCCATTAGGATTAGCAAATCTAGCCAAGCCATCTCAGATGCTCAAACTCAGTCCATTTGAGAATCCATTAAGGCATCGTGAGTTGATTACCTGATTTACTCTGGATTAAAACAAAACCTGCGGTTCATCCTTGGAACAACGCAGGCGAAACTAAACCAATTTCTTTAAGCACCAGCCTGGAAACATCCACGTCCCTGAAACCCACCAGTGGCCCATGAAGGGGAGGGACTGAGCCACCCCCTTGGTGAGTGACTCCCACTGTTAGCTCCCACCAGTCACTGGCTGGTGGACCAAGGGACTGAAGAGCAAGTGACCATGGGGTCATCCTCATGTTTGCAAGCCCAAGTCCCCAGCAAAGCTGTCACTTCAGCCTTTCCTGAGGAAAGCAGAAGGTGCACTGACACTCCAGGGACACAGAACCTCATTGTTGCCCAAACTCAACCCCCATCCTCTGCACTCACACCCAGAACTTCTGAGCCCCAGCACACAAACTGGAGCTCCAGAACGCAATCACATCACCTCAGCAGGCATAGCTGTCTAAACAGTGCCTCTAGCAGATGTACTATAGTTTAGGTGTGGATTTTGGCACCAACAACCAGGAATTTGGCTCCAAAAGTCTTGTGATGGTGTGTGAGAATAAGTAAACAAACAAAAGCAACACTGTACACTTTGCTCATACTTACCTACAAGTTTCAGAGTAAGTCTCCCTGCAGGCATTAAAGCACAAAGACCACTTCCTCCTACATTTTCTTCCAAAGACCAATATGAATTGAAGAAAAGATGTTCCAGCCACCCTCTGCCCACACCCTGCTCCCCATAAGGAAGGGGCTTTACCTGTACACTGGTTGCATTTCCCTGGCAATTCCAATGACTGCTCCCTCTGGGAAGTTGTCAAACTCATCAAACAGGTCTCTAATGTTGGTCTTGTACTTCAGGTCCAAGTCTACCTGTATGATCTGTGTTATTTCTGAAAGCACAAAGAGAAAAGTCAGCTATATAAGACAAAACTGTAACCAATGATTACCAATGGCTACTTGATGAACTGTACCCAATGAGGACTTAGTGCAGTCGGCTCCATGGGCAAGACTCACCCAAGTCAGGACAAACACAACCCAGCTGCAACCTCTGCATGAAGCTCCTGACCTTCAACCATCACGAGAGCATTTACCACCGTGTATTTTACGCATGACTTACTTAAGAAATAATTTCTGGTGACCTCCTGCTTCTATCCACTCCCTCCTTTATTCCAGAGGACCATTTTTCCATATGACTGACAAAAACAAGAAGTAGCTTCAACCCAGCTTCTCCCTGCTACCTACTACAGGGAAAACCTGCCAACTCCATGAATGTTTTCCACCTCCAACCCAGAACGCATCCATCCCTGGCCCAACATACCAGAGCAATTCCCATCACAGACATCAGTCAGCCACATTACACCTCCAGGATCACCTGCACAAGCCCATTAGCTCCCAGCAGGGTGCCACAGCCTTCCCCAAGGGCAGATATTACAGCATCCTGCCTGCACAGGAAGGCTGGTAGTCTGCAGCAGCCTGGAAGACTTCATTATTTCTGGTGGTCAGAGATAAGGAGGGTTGTGCACACATGAACGCAGCAAGAAATCAAGAGCATAGCGAGGCTGGAGGACATCATTATCACAGCCAGGTCTGAGCTCATCAACAGGGCCAGGCCTCTGCCCAGATTTGTCACCATGTCTTCTGCAGCAAATGAGACTCATGGATGGAGATGCTGCTTGGGAGAGGGTGCAGGAAATGTGCCTTGTCAAGGCTGCTTATCCCAGTCAGATTGGGGGATGCTATATGGATTGAAGCAGGCCAAGTGCAATGCAGCAAATCAAAACAAACACTACAACAGGTCAGACCATCACATGGGTTCCCCTACCCACAGGCAAAGCTATAAGTATCTTCTGGCCAGCCCAGCTCAGCCCTCCTCAGGGACTGTTATTGGAGTGGAGCCATCCCCCATGGCATTATGTAATGACCCTGCTATTTATATGTGTTATAAAAGCCAAGAGCAAATTGGCCAGGTTGCTTAGCACTCAACACTAATTAGATTATAAAGACTGTGTCAACCTGTTTTGGCCCCACTCATCATGCACAGGTGCCCTTACAGCTCCCTGCAGGATACACTTGCCTGTCACCACCATTTCCACAGCAATTAGCAAACCAGGCCCTCATGCTTCCTCCTGCCCAGAACCTGCAAGCAGGAGGACGAGCCCTGTTTGCCCTCATCTTCTGCTGCTTGCATCTGCCATGCCTACGGGCAGGGTTTCCCATCAGGCTGGTGTCACTGGGGCAGTGCCAACACTCCAGCCTTCCCACCACAATGGTTCCTCACCCCCTGGCCCCACTGTGCTCAGGACAGTCTGCTGGCTACCCTGGGCTGCTGAGAACAGGAGGCAATTGCTCTGTTTTTAGCCCCCCCAAGCCACCATCAGGAGTAGAGACCCAAAGAGCAGCCAGGCACCAGCAGATAGACCCCAACATGGGAGTGCAGCTTTGTCCTTTCAAACATGCTCATCACTTGGTGTTTGTGTTTCAAGCAGATGCTGGGCTGTACAGCAGCTCTGCATTTTTTGCAGATCTTGCACTAATCTAGGGCTCTTGGTATCTGATTATACCTACCACGCTGTTCCCATTTAAGAACGAAAAGGCCCCATGAGGTTAAGCAAGAAATATACTGCTTATTCTGTGAAGCATCCAAGCAGAAATATAAATCAAGGAGAAATAGTATCTAAGCTACAACCCAGGCTGTATCTCAATTTTTTATTTTAACATCCATCATGCTCTACCTGCTAAAGGGAAAGGCCATGCTTCCTTCATCCAGCAGTATGGCAATCTTCAGGTCTACCCAGTATTTACCATGACCATAATCCTCTGTTTGCAAAGATTTAAAACCCAGGCACAGTAATTCACCACAGACTAAAGCAGGTCTTGACCTGAAAGCAATTTTCCCCAGGCTTTCGAACTGCCTTTGAAATGGCCAATGCAACTCAACCATGTGAATGAGCAGAGCAGCAGATTTGTGCAACAAGGAACAAGACATGTATCTCAAATACACCAAACCTCCCCAGTGCCCCATACCACAGCAGGACAAAACCCCAAATCCTTAATGCTACTGCACTTGAGAGTATCCAGTTATCACAAAACTCCAGGGCAAGGAAAACTCGGATTGACAGCACAAGCTCAGCCCCAGAGAAATGTGGCGGGAGCCTGAATCCTCCAAGGTACTGCCGAGGCTGGGAAGAGGGTTTGGGGTTCCCAGGGGCATCCCAGCACAACTCACTCCTGATGCACAGCAGCCTTCTGATGCCTCATCAGGTTTCAATTAAATCAACTGTGAGGCACGTCATCTGATTGTTCTCTAAAATTACAGATGAGTGCCAGCTGCAATTAATCAGTGGAGAATGAAAGCTGAACTTGGAGGAAGCTCCAATCCCAACCCTGCCCGCTGCCACATTCCAGTGGGTGAAAGGCTCTGGAGGGACCCGTGCCATCCAGAGGGTCCTGCCCAGCACCAGCATCTGGCCATCCCCAAAGGCCTTGGCTGAGCAGGGAGCAGGGCATGAGCCCAGCTGTGGTGCCAGGCAGCCACACCAGCACCACAAGTAGCACAGCATGGAAACGCAGTTTATTTACACAAACACACTGAGTTCTCCATCCTGCCCTTCATTACAGGGTCCCTGTGTTGGCCCCTGCGCTGCCAGCAGAGACCCCAGGAAACACTCACTAATAAATTAGACTCAGAAAGCACCAAGTACTTATTATTATTTTTTTAAAAACATTTTTCTTTAAAGCAAGCGTGAACTACAACACTGAGACAGAACTGAGCATGGGTGACATTAAGCACCACACTGCCAGATGCAGCTTGCATGTTCAGATTAATTGCTGAGATGATTTTTCTGCCTGGGACTGGCAAGGATCCAGGCACTAATATTTATGATGTATCATGCTCTTTCGCCCTTATACCAAGCACTTTGTCCTGGCTGCCATGTGGAGGTGGAGGAATTGTGTGCTCTCTTAGGCATAGACTGCTTGGAGGGATCCAGCTGGAAATGTGGGAAAGGCCTGCGTTTTCTGCTCAGCAGTGAGTTTTCTAACTTTGCCATACTGTATATCACCCTCCATTCCGTTCAGCTCCAGCCCTTTCAGCCACAGCACAGAAAGGGCAGCTGTGCCACTCAAAGCAGAGATGGTCTCCATTAGCAGTGGCAGCTTTACAACACAGGTTGGTCCCATTTAAAGCATCAGGACCAGGAGTGCCAGCAAGGGGCACAGGGAGGAGAGCTGCTTTGGCCAACCTAGCTTGACCTCCAGAGATGCTGTTCAGTGAGAAATCCTGTGGCAGCTACTATCCCTCCAGAGCCCTTTCTGACCCACTGCCATTGTTCAGAGCAGCCTATGGATGGGCAGCCTTGAACCTGCCCACAGGCTAGGACTGCTTTTCCTTAGCCTGAGTTGAGAGGATGGACTGAAAAAGTGTAAACAGTAGATTTAGAACTACATGACAGTGGATGAGGGGTCAGGTGAAGAGGTGATGCACAGGCTGTTCTGCTGCCAAACTCATTTACACTCAACCCAACAACTTTCTCTGTATGAGGGTCACACTACCCTGGCAAAGTCAAGCCCAGACAGCAGGCGCAAGGGCTGGGGTATAAGTGCTGACTTCAGTTTCAAACCCTCCACTTCCATACAAACCATGCCAAATCTGGGGCAGAGGATGCTACCACTGACAGTGGAAAGGTGAAAAGACTTACTTGTGTCCAGGAGCAAACAGCAAAATGGAGAGCTGCCATCACAGTGCCAAGGGCAGAAGCTGTCCAGCAAACAGTGTGGTCTAAATCACTGATATTTGAGCAGTAGCTTAATAGCTCTAGAATAGAAGAAACAAGAAACCTCCTGGAGGTGGTGAAACTGTCCAGTCCACTGACAGGCATCTTGGCACAAGCTCAACACCCTCAGAGTAAAAAATCCTGCCTGCAGCTGGTCTGGCAGTGAAGATACTGCAAGCAACAGTGGGATAGCAGGAATGTAGAGGCCACTGCCCCGCCAAGCTGCTCTGTGCCCAAATCTCACACACACTCCTGAGGCAAACACCTGTCACCAAGGCTGTTGGTAATTTGGCACTGCTCCCACCATCTTCTGCACAGGCATCTCCACTTTTCTGAACAAACCTTTTTTTAAGGACCTAAGTATTCTGATGCTCCATGCCAAGGAGGAGAGACTCCTCTGACAAGAATCAGAATTTTATGTTGGAAAAGACCTTTAAGATCAAGTCCAACTGTTAACCTGGCACTTGGCACGTATCAGATGGGAGCACTTTGACCTCCACGCATCTCCTCTGCATCACAGCAGTGACTTTTGGGGCCAGAGGCTGGCACCTTAAGAGGTCAAACCAGGGAGGACACTGCTGGGATTGCTGACTGTGCCAGGTGAGCTCTGTGACCCAAGCACACGGCTTCACCTTTCCCACAGTTCCAGAAGCAGCCAGTTGGGCAGCACAAGGAGGCAGGATCCCCCTCCATCTTTCAGGGGACAGCGGAGGGGGCAGTGGCCAGGCAATGGACTGGCAAGAGCAGGGCGAATGGCAGGGGCAGAGAGCTGCTGGAGTCAGAGCAGTTCAGAGACCCTTCTGCAGAGCCAGCAGCAGCTGCAGTCAGCATAGGTGACACGTAGCCAAGGGATGGGAGTGTCCCCTGCTGGCTGCAGCAGAGTCTGGGGAAGGACCAGGGGTGGCTGTGCATTTTGCCATTTGATTTGGACCATCAGAAGGAAGAGAGCCAGGTGGCCCAGGATGTTCACGTTGGGGTCAGAAGGGCTGGAGGGCTCATGTCTGCTGGTCTGCAAAAGCTGGGCACACCTGGACAGCTTCTCCTGCACCTCTCTGCATCGCTTTGAGCTTGGCTCTGACTACCAATGTTTTTCTTTAAGTCAGAAGGTTTTTTAGCTGTCCCCCTCATGACAGGGTGAGATACCAAGGAAAGAAGGAGCTGTGAAGGACCAGCAGTGACTTTGACAGCTGCCTTGGTCGATAAATGTCCTGGAGCAGGGCAGCAGCAGCCCCCACTCCAGCGGGCAGCATGCCTGCAAGCAGCAACACACAGATCCACAAAGCGGCCCGTGCTGGCTGTGAAACCAGGATCCTCCGCCCTCGCCGGCACAGAGAGACTTGTGGCCAACAAAAGCTCCACTCACACGGCCAGCACCAAGGCCAGGCATGGGCACAGAGTGTGTCACAGGTTTCAGAGTGTCCCTGTGCAACCCACAGGGTGCTGCACAGCAGCAGCAGCCAGTCAGCCCCAAATGCCTCAGCTGCAGCAGGGAGCAGAGCACAAGCACAGCTGCAGTGCCAGGCAGTGATGCCAGCGCCTGAAGAAGCCCAATGTGGAGACATACAGTTTGTTTACACAAACACATTGGGTTCTCCATCCTGCCCTTCATTAGAGGCTCCCTGGGTTTGGCTCATCACCCCACACTGCCAGCTGCCCCTGGCCACTCTCCCTCCTGCTGTCAGCAGGGCTGTGAGCAGCTTCCTCTCTGGCTATGTGCTCCCCTGGCCAGGCCTTGTTTTCTCCACAGATAAGACGTCCCCTCTGCTTCCAGGATTAATCACCGCTGCCCGCGCTGCTAACTGTGGCAGCACCAGAGAGCCTCGCCCAGCGGAATCAGCTGAGGCAGGGGCACACATGCAGGTGTGCAAGCACAAAACGCTCTGCAGAGCTTGCTGCCAGCATGCAGGCAACTACGGGGAGCCACAGTCCCCCTTCTCATGACCTGGTGCTGCTCTGGAGCCCATCCTCCCCAAGAAAAGATGACCCTACAAAGCCCTGCACCAGCAGTGCTTGCTGTGGTGCAGTGCAGCTTACCTTCCAGCTGCCCACTTGAACACAGGTCCTCACCTCTGCCATACAGCCAGGGGTCTTCTCTGCTCCTTGGGGCAGCCCAGATGTACCCTCCCCATCAAACAGCCTCCCCCTCCTGCACACAGGGCACCAGGGGAGGAAAGGAGGTGAGGGAGTACATGTCTCCTGCCACTAACGTGCCCCTGGCCACTAATCAGGTTTCTGCAGCACTGATTAGGTGCCCAGCAGAGCAGAGCAGTGGCTGCAGCACAGCAGCTAATCAACCTATCAGCTAATTAAAAAATTAGGCTGCCTGCCAGAGATAGATGACAAATCATTGCTACCACCCACATAGAGCAGGCACCTGAGTGAGCTCAGGGGTCTGGAGCAGCAGCAATGTCTCCAGGTACCGACAGTGGCATCACTCTGGTTGCCCTGCTCCACACCCCACAGCCATCTCCAGAGGGATGGGGAAGACTCAGCAGGAGATGGATCTGTTTTGTTCCAGGAAATTAATTTTTCCTGTGCGTCCAAGTGTCTCCTTGTAATCCATAAAGGTCTGAGGGACTCATATTTCGCAGTGTTTGGCTCTTGACTGAACTCCAAGGCAGTGACAGTTTTCAGGATGAAACTGGAAATGCTGTTTGCAATGTATTCAATATATGGTGCTGGTGGGGGAGGAGTGTGAAGACACTTCTAGGAGCTGGAGGAAGAGCAGCAGGAAACCTTTTAATCAGACAAAATAAGGTTTGATTCCAGGTTGCTATAAATTACAAAATGGTGTGGATGGAAAGCTATGAAGTAACGAGCAGTTGAGCAGGAATGGGAAGCCAAAAACAGATATAGGAAAATAAATTTTTTCTGCTCATGTCCCATTTAACTGTGCACACTGAGGGAAGGGGCTGCAGGCATGTCTTGTCCTTGTTTCTTCCTGCTAAGCTCTAACGAGCTACAGCAGAGTGGGGAGAGAGGCTGTGGGGAAGAGCAGCCCCAGCATCAACACTAGGTGACCCTCAGCACCTTCCAACCCTTTGGGGATGGGGCAGCTGGTCTGGCTGGGGATGGAGGAGGGCAGCACCAACCCACAGCACCAAGGGATGAGACCCTGCTGCTCTGCGGGGAGGGGGGAACAGCCGCATGTGCCCGCCCTGCCCTGACAGATCTAGGACATCCAAAAATAATAGATGGTGGCATCACAGCAAGGGGCAGCCAGTGGAATTGATGAGAAGTGACACTGCCCCCAGGGTCTGCAGAGTTGGCCCCCTGAGGTAGAAGTGCCACAGGGCAGGAGTCTCCCCTGTGATGCAGCACCCAGGGGACTTCCAGGCACAGCATCATCACAGCAACCCTTCTGGACACCTTCTCAGCAGCAGAGCTGGGGCCAAGGGGCTCTAGTGCCCAGGAGAGGCACATCCCAGAGGCAGCCAGATGAGATTAGCAGCTCATCTCAGCATGTGAGGACTCCCCTACAAGGCAAAGCCCTAGATATTTACCTAGGGTGGGCCTATTCAGAGATCTGCTGTCTCCTGCTCCCAAAAACTATCACAAAAACAACTCCCTTGGCAAAGCAAGCTCATCCCAGCGAGGAGCAATGGCTGGCACCACTCCTCCTATTGCTCGCAAATTGATCACTCCAGCCTCTTCTCTTTTCATCAGAGGATCTGACATGAGTGTGTGTAGCCCAGGCTGGGAAAAGAATCTGGATGTTTTTCACGTCCTTGCAGCATGAAGCAGGGAGGGAGGTTATGAGAGCACACCAGAAACTATAAACGCTCTCTCCATCCCTGCAAAGATGGAAACATTTTTGCCAGAAAACAAACCCTTCAGCTACTGCAGCATCCCATGGGAACTGTGGCTTGGGAGCATGTGGCTCTGGGGCTATCTCCCACGACTCCACCACAGACCCCATTTTTTTGTGCCTCTTCACAACATCTTCCCTTTGGTAATGCACAGTCAGGTCTGGAGCATCTGGGACACAGGCACTCTCCTCCCAGCGCTCTCCCAGCCACTGCATCTCTGCATGCCCCAGTGTGGTGGGGCTCAGCAATGACGGCAACGCTCAGCCAGCAGGAAAGAATCAGGAGTGACGCACTCTCAAAATGCTCACTTACTACAATGCAATTTGCTGAGTTTTGTGAGCAGCTGCCACAGGAATTGCTCTGCAGCTGGCAGGAGGAAGAAGAGGGAGTGATTGCCTCCCCATCTCCCTCTAATAGGCTCTACCTCACAGACCTCTGACGCACCGTGTGACACGGGACGTGCACACTGTCACTTCATTGTACTTTGGTGCCACTGAGGGGAAACATCACGTGCAGGCACCTGGCACACTACGGGCAAACAGAGTCTGATCTGGGCAATGCTGCACTATGGATTCAAGCATTGCAGATCAGTGTTGAATCCTCGAGCACACACCCCTACAAATGCAATTGACAGCGTTTTCATGATGCTGCCTGCTGGCTTTTCCAGAACCACACTAGCAGAAGATATTTGCCAAGGCGTTATGCCAGTAAACAGACTGTTTTCCTAATACGTCTCTGCTTTACCCTCTCACCCAGCTCCCAGGCTCTTCACCCTCACAGTCAGTGGCAGGAGTGCTCCAGGTGCATGGCTTCAGCACAGGCAAGGTGCCCTTAGAAAGCAGAGTGCAGCTCAGTGCCTGCTGCAACACATCTCCTCCCTGGCCTTTGCCCTCCCTCCAGCTCCACTTGGTGGGAAAGGCATAAGCTGATGCTCACAGAGGCCACTGTCTCCAGGATGGTATTCCCAGAGCAGACAAAGGCTGATATCAATTTTGTGGGAGACCAAGCTGGAGCCAGAAGCTGGATCCTGCTGCAAGCAGCACCAAATCCCAAGCGGCCTGGGGCTTGGTCATTAGCAAGCAGCTTGGGACAAACATTGTTATAATCTGGTCTATGTGCAACAGTGAGTACAGCTGTTGATAATGAGCTGGAGAAATTACCTTGTTCAGAGTTTGAGGCCAGAGAGACCAGTGAACATCCCATTGATCATGGTGCACCACAGATGTTAACTCTGGACACCAGCTATGAAGCCAAAGGCACAGCTCCTGCCAGCAGCCGCTTCCTGGGACATGGTGCTGCTTATTCACCCACATGAGCCATCCGTGCTTCCTCCCACCACACAGCTGTGTTCTCCCAGTGTACTTCTGCAGCTTCCAGCTTAGGGAGCCCCTGAGGCTTTGTGTCCATCAGACAGCAGCTTACCATGATTTTCTCACCCATGACGCAGCTCAGCACCAACAACATCCCACAATAAGGAGCTCCACAGATCACTACACTGTTTTAAACCCACTTTTCACCAACTCTGATGCCTCTTAGTTCTTGTAAAAACATCTGTCTCACATGGCTCGTGGCTTCACAGATGATACCATTACTCTCTTGTCCAGCCCCCTCCCAGTCTGGAGGGTCCCAGTTCACCAGGCCTGTCCCATACAGAAGTCACTGCTCTTCTCTAAACCTCTTTTTTTCCAACAGACCATATTGGTGTGCCTTAAATTTCAGCAATACATAATCACCAGTCCCACTCTGGTCTCTTTTCTCATAGCTCCACATTTTTGTTTAGTCACACAAAAAATTACCAATTTCTTCCACTGCTGCTTAGTTCCCCTACAAATCTCTGACAGTTAGCCTTACCAAATGCACCTACAGACCAAGCTCCTGAATTTTCAGGCATCAAGTTCTTAGGTGTCTCTTCAGGACATGGAAGATGCAGCTTGCTGCACGAGGACTAACCTCACATACAGCAGAGCCCAGGTGCTCTTTGCAGCTCGTGCTCATCTTCCCACCCTTGGTCACAGACTCTGTCTTCAGGCTGGGCTGGATAGTGAGAGAGAAACCCTGAGAACTCAGCAGGGGATGAGAAGGCCACGTTCGGAGATGATGCTGCTCACCAGGAAGAGAGCCAGCTGTTTGTACTGGCCAGGAAACCCTGCTGCCTCCAATTTGTCAAATACCATCTTCAGTCAAGTTCTGTTAAATACCCTCACTCCATGTGAGACACAGCACCTTCAAGCAGGTTTCAGAGTCTCACCTGAGCTAATGGACTCCACTCCTCCACCCAAGCTGGCAGAGATAAGCCACAAAGCTGCTTCTCCATCAGGTCTCATTTTCCCTCTGCCCATTCTCTTCTCCCACAGGGTCATCCTGCTGCAGCACAGTCAGCAAAAGCAATGGAGTCAAACACCAAAGGGCAGTTTTCAAAGCTATGCCCAAGCTTCTGGATGCAGACATCTCTGCCTTGATCCACCAGTTGAGGATAACCACCTGCTAAACTAATTGACAAGTGATTAGAGGGATTGAAGTCAGTTGAGAAAGTTCCCTCTGGTTGGGTTTACTGAAAAGTGAAAAAGTCTGTGTCCTTGCCCTCCCTCCTCCTTGCACTGCTCTGCAAGTCTCAAGACCGTTTCATTCTGGCATTGTCCTCATCCTGGCAGGTGCTCCTCAGCCTGAATCTCCTTGTCCTCTCTCTGCATAACCTTCCCATTGCTTTTCCCTTGCAGAACCATTGTGATGGATCAAGCTCTGCTCCAGCTTCCCAGGCCTAGCCACAGCACATTAAAACCAGATTTATGAGCCTTGAGCACAGGCAAGAGTTATGCAGTCTGCACTTCTGTGTGCTGCATACCAAGCTCCCAGCTGGTTTAAATCAGATTAACTCCACTGATGTAAGACATTCAAGGCAAGACTGTTCTATGATTTACACCAGCTAAGAAGCTGTTATATTATAACTTGGCAGCTTCAGGTTTTAGATAGAAGTTTTTTGGGCAAGGATCCCAAGCAACAGTGAACAGTTGAGTGGTAAAACCCATTTATCCTCAGTGCAATATGCACGCAGCTAGCACGTGTCCCTCAAAAATCCTTAGAGAAATAAAAAATAACCCTGCTGTTCAGTTTGCAGTGCCATTGGCCTATAAAGTCAGTGCCCTGTCACAACCCAAATCTCCAAACAAAACACTAAGTATTGATATTATGAAAATGCCTCCCTTCAAAAAATGGTAAGTTTGGGAAACTAAAGCCAAATAACTTTAATGCAAAGACTGCTGGCTGCTGAAAAAAACTACAGACTGATTAATGCAAATGCAAACAAATACACAAGAGATTTTGATATTCAGATCAGGGCCTTCATTTCTACTAGAGAATGCTCAAGCTTCCAATCAAACCTGTCTTCCAGAAAAAAATAGCGCTAATGCTATGGAGCCAGATGTGCTTGGAGAGGTGCAGAAAAAGACACAGCACTCAGGGCAGGAGAAACTCATCAGGGAAAATGTACATGCTGACTGAAAAGGAAGACTTGGTCCTTTCTCCTTCAGCCTAGCAAAGTGGCTTCCCCAGGACAGTAGACACTGGCTTGTCAGAGTGAGAAGAGTGGCAGGAGCCGTGCCACTCCCACACCACCTGCAAGACTGAGAGTGGGCATCAGAGCCGCAGCCTTCCCTGCTGCCTCCCACTCGGTGCCGGCTACACAGGGAAGGGGCTGGGCAGCCCTGCCAGCCACATAAATCACCAGGCATAAATCACAGTAAAGCTGACCTCCCTTGGAAGGGAAATATAAATCAGCTTTACTAGCAGCTTCTGAAACAAAAACTAAGCTCATGAAACTGTAAAAATGCCTGTTTAAACATCCTGTGTCCCAAACATACCACTGAAAGCCCCATCAGGCTGAGGGAGATGAGACGACTCACGGGTTGATGAACTGAGAAAAGGCATTTCAGACTGAGCAGCTTCTTGCTGGTAGGCAGCACGACATGGATATCTTTAGCACACAGTAAAGACAGAGCAGGGAATCGGGAGGAGTGAATTAGCCAGCGTTAATACCGTCATTTGTATGCAGTGTACTTCAAAGTGCGCGCAGAGCAGACAGTGCCAGACACATAAAAAATCACCCAAGTCTGATGGAGAGTGAAGTACAGCACGTTTGCCGGAGCCCACAGTGTAATGATTAGCAGGGGTTGGACAGGACCCTCAGGGCCAGCACTGCCCCACTGCTTAATGAGGTAGTGTGGGATGGCTGTGCCAGGAGGACAGGGACAAGTCCACAAAAGGCAAAGGAAGACTCATAAAGCATTGCAGAGGTAGGAGCTACTGGGTAGAGGCAAACTGGGGCAGGACTCAGCAGTGGCACCAGGGAATTGTATCTGCTCACATCTCAGCAAGTGCACCTGAGATTCATGGTAGGAATTCTGCAGGGAATATTATGGCTGGGCAGAGGCTGCAGATGCCAAGGAAGCTGCTGGTCCCAGCAGTGCTAGCCACAGGAACAGTAATTTCAGCAACACACACATGAGAACTGACCATCATCATGTGACATCCACAAACAACTTTGAGAGGCTGGTCAGAGCTTCCTCCTGGGGCTGGTGGACAGCCAGGTAGGATCCCAGGTTCCCTGCCACCACTGCCACCTGCACTCTGCCATGGCCCAGGGAGGACAAATGGCCAGCCCAGGAGGGAATGCTGCCATCACTGGTGCATCAGGCCAGCAAGACAGGTGACAGGGAGAGCCCAGGGAACAGCACTGGGTATGGCCTGGGAGGACTGGGGGAGCTCCAGTGAAGGTGTTTGCAGCCCAGGGATGCAACACCCTCCTTATGCAACCAGTCAAAGGCTAGACAGCATCTGGTCTCAGGAGAGGCAACTGCACACAGCCAGGGAAGCAAAAAATGGCATCAGCTGAGCCAAGCCCTCCCTGCCAGCTGCCTTGTTGTCCTGCAGATTTGTTGTTATTCCCATACTTGCTAACAGCAGAGCGAAGACACAATAAGAAAATTCATGTGATCACCAATAAAGCTTTCCAAGAGCAACCCAAAGCCCAGAGGAAAGGCTCAACAACCACTCTGTGCCGATGCACCACAGGCACACAGCACCTCCTTCTGCTGGCACCCCAAGGGTAAGGAGGGCTGCAAACACACACAGAGCAGACTTGCTTGGTCCTGTCTCACCTCTCCTATCATTAGGACATGAGAGCAGGAAGAGCTGCCATGTGGCACACAGAAACTCCTATCACTCGCAGCAGCGCAGACCTGGATGTGGATGGTCTTGGCCTGATGACTCTGTCACTCTGCAGGAAGGAGCAGAATCCTGAGACTCTATCCCAAAAGTTTATTAACTTTCTCTGCACTACAAATAGCACTGGATAACATCTCTGTGCAGAAGAAAAAGAGAGCCTGTGTTGCTGCAGGCAGCTCAGCAGAGGCTTACCTTTGGGCATGATGCGATGCATTGCAACTGACAAGAAAAAGATGGAGTCACTGTAGTAGGTCCCTGATCCAGCACTGAAGTGTTTCTGCATGGCTTCTACGATGGGAAACAGCTTTTCTGTCAGCTCATTCACATCATGGACTGTTACCTGGGAGAGACACCAGAAACACCACTCAGCTGCTGCCTCTGGGGACTGGCCCAGCTCCAGCAGCCTTTGCTCAGCCCACATTGGCACAGGGCGAGGGGGGAGGTTGTTAAAGCATAAATCATGCTGGTGGCACTGCAGCTGCACAGAGGGACCTGCCTGCCCTGGCCCCTGCACATCCCCTTGCCACAAAAGCCAGTCAAGTGCAGCAGGGAGAGGAGGGAAGGACTTTAACAGACATTTCATAATTTTAAGATGGGCAGAGACTTGAATCCACTCACACAACCAAGTGTGTTCTATGTTTTGTGGTTTTTTTCTAGTCTGTTCCATATGGAATCCATCCAAAGAGGTGATAGTTTGCTCGAGGCTCTGGCATCATGCCATTTAGAGGCCAGATCACGTCACTTACCCTGAGGACCAAGGCTTGCTCCCTGCTACAGAGTCAGGCTGTGATAGGGCCAGGATGCAGCCTGGATTTCCTGAACCTCAGCCCAGCATGGAAACAAGCTCTGTAACACATCCCACCAGGGCTGGAGGGGGAAAGGAAGGACAGGCTGCAGCATGCCGATTAAAATCCAAACATCAGGAGTTACACCAGAGCTGAGCAACTTCTCTATAAGGATCTCAGCCTGCCTGTGCTGGAGATTTGCTGATGCTCAGCCAGTACCGCTCTGCACCCTCAGCCCTGTGGAAGTGCACGCACCAGCATGGGCCCTGGCATGGCTGCATTGGATCGTGGCTATGGCCCAGAAACAGGAGCAACCCCAAATGCACCTTGTTAGCTACTGAAATTTTACAAGCTTAGAATCTATTTTGGTCAAAGTCCAGTGAACATGAACTTTCATGCAGCTTGTTATACACAAAGAAGGATACAGGTCACTGAATCACACAAGATAATGAGAGGGATTTTCGGGATAATTAAGAGAGAGGAGGGACACACGACCCTGCTGCAGATAAGGGGGAGTGCAGGAAGTTGAGTGAGGAGACTCGAGGTTGTGCTGCCTTCTTCAGGCCAGAGAAAGCAGGAAGAGTCTCACTGGAACTGAAGGCCAGCAAGGACACAACTTTGCAGCAGTACTTGAATTATGGACAGGGGAGCCTATCCCCTTTGTTTGAGGGATACCAAGACACTTCCCCACGCCTTCAGCAGGGAACTCAACCCACAATCTTTGTAGGTCCCTTTCAAACTAAACTATTCCAACAGCTCTCCGGTTTCACTTCTTTTCGTTACTAAAAATTCTTCTGCTTAAGAACAAAGGGCCTGGCACTATACACTTGACCATACAGGATAAAACTCTTGTTTTTTGTTTTTAATTAAAAAACCTGTAAACCAAGTGCTTCTAAGAAGGTAGCTCTGGAGCCTGTGCTGATGCAATGACCATCCTCTCTATGGAGTTCACTTTGATGCCCAGTGAGGCTGGCACAGAGATGGAGGCAGTGAGCAGCCTGGAGCTTCTTCCTTCCACAGCTTCTTGCAGAACAGGCCCAGATCAAAGCAGTCTCACAGCAGAGCAGAACTCACTGGGGTGCTGCTCAGAGAACCCACAGTATACCAAACAAAGCAAGGTGATGGGTCCATCCTGGCAGTGGCCATGACGGCCCAGCCTATGGCAGGGCACTGCTGAAGGACAGGCACAGCTAAGTCCCCAGCCCTGGGGAGGGCAACCTAAACACCCACCCTTGGCCACCGGCCCTTGCCACCAGCCAGGTTCCATACGAGAGACCTTGTGCAGGCCCCATGGCCAGTGTGTCCCTCAGCAGGGTGGCCCCTCTCTCGGCTCGGGGCCAAGGGCCTGCAGTGGAATGGCAGGAAAAGCACAGAACAACATGTCCCAGGAAAGTGCACTGGGAGAGCTCCTCAGCAGCCACACCTGACTTTGGATAGCATGGCATATTCCCCAAGACACTGCAGGGCAGGAAGCTCTGTTACTGGTGACATGACGAGCACCTTGCCTAGCCCTGCAGGCTGTGCCATCGTGGTGAGCACTGGCCACACACAGGGCGCAGATCGGCAGCACCGGCAGCCAGCCTGGATGACCAACCAAACAAACCACCATTACTCTTCAGGTGCACAGGCACCGACGGCCTGTGCGTGGAGCAGAGCACCACCACCATGAGGATGTGTGATGCTTTGCTCCCAGCCCAGCTTGAGCAGGGCAGCTTCAGGGTGTGGCTGGACTGGAGAAGCATGAAGGAGAAACACAGCACCTGTAACCACCATTCTGCATCCAGCAAAGGCAGCCTGAAGTCTGTATGGCACGTAGGAAAGTGTGGCGAGGGAAGGTCAAACCAATTCCAGTCCCATCTGCAGACAGGAGAGTGCAGAGCACCACTGGACAAAAATTATGGGAGAAACACTTCTGAAACTCCAGACACAGCAGGAGCCTTCTCTCCCCTGCCAAAAAAACCAGGAAAACATGTCTTCTGCCCACCCTTTGGTTAGGTACTTTTGCAAAGCAAACTCCTGAGCAGCTGAATTTTTCTCCTACAACCGCAGGTCAGGCACTCTCTCTAGGACCAAGAGGGCTTCTCCTCTCCTTACAGCTTGTTGATCTGCTGCTAATTTTGTCCTTCGTTACTTACTTGTGTAACAGCTTTTAGTAAATCCCTGTAGTTAAATCTGGCCATGTTTGCTGAGGACACTAAGAAAAGTAAGTTCTAGGGGTTTCCTGTGCAAGCATAGTTTTATAAACACAGGTCCCACACTGATAAAAGACCCTTTACACTGTTTCAGTAGGAAAAAACAACGGGCATTTCTTTTTCTTTTAACTTTCCCTACTTCCCATGTCGGGTACCCTCACAGCTCTCCCCATGCACGGAAGGATGGCAGCCCGGTTACATCCACCCCAGTAGGATTCGCCTTGGGGCTGATCCGAGCAGGGACTGGGACGAGCAGCGAGCCGAGCATGCGGTTCGTGTTCCTCTGGCAGGGAAATGGAATAAGCGACAGGAATCGCACCTGGTTGGGAGCACAAAGGAAACGGGGCCGGGGCTCTCTGTAAGCAGTGTCGGCCACCGCGGCTGGCTCAGGCTCGCTCCCAGACACTTTCCGCTGGCCGGGAAGCGGGAGAGGCTGCAGGGATCACCCTGCGACCCGCGGGCGGGACACGCTCCCCGCGGCTGCCGACACCAAGCCCTGGTAAAAGCCCACAGAACCTCTGCAGCCGGGGCCGGGAGGTTGAGGCACGGGCAGCGCGGACGGGCGCTGGCTGGGCGCGTCCCAGCCAGTCCCTCCGCCCGTATACGCGGAGCAGGAGCTCCCTCTGCCGCCGCCGTCCGGCAGCGCTGCCGGCGCCACATCTGGGACACAGACATCTAGGACACATCTGTACGGCCCTGCGGGGCGGGTCACGTCACGCCACGGCACGCCCGGACAGCGCGGCCGGATCCTGTGCCTGAGCTGCTTCCACCACCCACAGCCCCTCTCCCTCACTGACCACAGGCTGCTGCCAACTGCTTCGGTCTCCACAAGACTGGAAGTTCCTCAATCTGCTCAGGGAGAGACAAGAGCTGCCCATAACTTTCCCCACAGGTTAGGAACCTTCCCTATGGGTTAGGATCCACATCTGACTCTGGGCTTCACTCTTACAAAGGAGCCAACTGACCTCAGAACTGCTAGAATGGGAGGGGAAGGACAGCTCCAAAAGCAGGGCCCAAATCACTTCCTCATGAAGCAAAAGTAAAGTTCAGAGGTTTTATCAGTCCTGCCTCAGCAGTTCCAACTCTCCCCAGAGCATTTCATCAAGCCTCATCTCTAGGCCTGCTCTAAGAAAACAGCACAACAACCAGGAAAGTGTTCTGGAGATACCAAGAGAAGGAGGCATGGAGATGGGTTACTGCTACCTGAGTGTCAGGATCCATCACCTTCAACATTTTAGCAGTAGCACCAAAGCTCTGAGCTAGGGACATATTTTCTGCTGGTAAAGAGGAGGAACAGCATAGGCTACAGCAAGATAAAAGTGGTGCTGTCACCTGCTGGCATTCCAGAGACTGGCACAGGATTAGGGGCAAGGCTGTATGCTTGAGAAGCAGACACAGTCACTGCTCTGTACTGGGAGCTCCACCTAAAAGAAGAGAAGTTGACAGATCCAAAGTATATTGTCAAATACAGGTTAGCCAGTGAAACCAGGAAGAGGGAAGAAGGTGCCTGAGTAGATCCCAGTGAGATCTCACCTGAGTCCTCCAGGTCCTGCTTACACCCAAGAGATCCGTTCTGGTGCAAGGCCTGCTCATCTGAGCCACAAGCCAGGTTTGCCTGCAAGTCCACAGGCACCTGCAGAGGCCCATCTGCAACAGGCACATCACTGCATACCCCCACCTCCAACTCCCAGCCCACATTTCCCTGGAGAAGCAAGGCCAGCAAGGCTGCCCACAGAGAATTTTGTTTCCCAGAAGATCAAATGGCATAAGGCAGCCACACACACAGAGGGGTGACTGCGAGGGAACTGCACACTATGGTGGCCTGGGGGTCCTCCCACTCCAAGGGATATAATAACATAAACCCGAGCTGAGCTGTTGTATGATATCATCACTGCACCATCATGGGGCAGTCTGACCATTCGGCTGTAGCACAGAGGAACCCTCTTGAGGTACTGGGCACCCCCTCCACACAGCTGAGCATTGCCCGCATGGTGAGGGTCACCCACTGTAGGTAGGTAACCTGAGCGCCAGCACTAGGAAAGTACTTGTTTAAACAAAACAAGAGGTGGGATTATTTACTACCAAAGCGTCTCTAGGAACAAAGTTAAGGGTACAATTATAGTTACATCATGGCAGAGTTCAGCTAATACTAAATAACAGAAAGTTGTGCAACAAAAAGTAACAGCAGGACTAGAGGATACTTCCAAGCCTTGCTCTGCACCTCAGGACAAGGGAGTCACGTTACCTGATGTCTCTGAACTTAACAGCCCTCCAGTTTTCAGATACCTGTTTAATGCGAAAGAAAGCCTGACTTTGCATGGACTGGATTGACTATATTTTTGGGAGGCAGGACGAACATTTGCATGCGGATGCACTCCTGCCCCTGCAGGATCTCCATTCCCGTTCTCAAGAGCCACTAGCAGCAGGCCAACAGCCTCCTCAGATCACGGCCCCGCAGAATACATACGAGCACACGTGGTCCTTGTGCGGAGATACTGAACCGGGACTAACAGAAGAGTCCGTAGAAGAGCAGCACTGATCAGAGCGACTGCTCCTTTCCACCACAGGTGGTTTGCCGGAGGTGTTCCCAGGTCAAGCAGCCACCCAATTTCGGGTGAGAATCACCAGGCTGCACCAGGACACCTCCCTCCAGGCAGCAACGACGGAGAGCGCGGGGTTTCAGCTCACACAGAATAAGCCCTTCAAGATTCCCGAGACTGGGGAGCGATGGGAGCTTCTCCAGCAGAGACGGGGAGCAAACCCGTCTGCAGGGAGCTGGAACATGGGCTGTTAGCTGAGGGAGTTTCTTCCCGCCGTCCTGCAGGATGATCACACCGGACGCCACCCCAGCGCTCCCATCCCAGCGGGCGAGGGGCAGAGCCCGCTCGCTCTCGGCCCGTCCCATTCTGCCCCCGCGCACCTGGTGGCGGAAGGCGGCTCCGCGCAGCAGGTCCCGCAGCAGCCCCAGGCCGATGTCCCGGCTGGCGCCCTCAGTGACGAGGTGGAGGTGCAGCGTGTCGGCGGTGCCGAGCCGGCCGTGCCGCAGCAGCGAGCGCAGCGCCGCCTGCGCCTTGTCTCGGAGCGCGGGGCTGCGCTCCGCCTTGGTGAACATGAGCAGGAGGTGCAGCCCGCGGGCCCCGGCGCGGGCGGGCGCGGCCGGAGTGGCGCGCAGGCGGCGGGTGGCGCTGGAGAAAGTCTCGCCGCCGCCGCCCAGGTAGTAGAAGGCACAGACGGCCACGGCCGCGGCCGCCGCCAGGGCCGCGGGCTGCGGGCACCGCAACCAGCCCCGCCGCGCCGGGCCCCGCTGCGCCGCCATCGCGGGGGCGGCACCGCCCCGGACCCGCCCCGAGCCAGCAGTGGGCAGTCACAGCTTTAATAGGCCGTACAAGGGCAGGGGCGGCGCTGCGCCTCCCCTTACAATGACGAACTACATTCAAGTTTTCGATACAAAGTCTACAGCCGTACATAACGCGGAGGAGGGCTGGGTACACAGTCTGTACAATTACAGCTGAAGGGGGAAGGGTTTTTACATTTTACTGCTGGAATGCTTAAAAAAACACCAAGTACAGAGGAACACGTGGATAAAGAAATAAAAGTTCATTACTTCAGACAGAGTAACCTCTCTGCTTGAGCAAAGGATGATTTCTTGGCGACTTCTGTAAAAACACGGAAAATCTCCTAACAGAAAAGTGACTGGAATTTTTCATCTCCTTCCATGGGAAGAGAAACAAGAAAATACTGTATGCAGAATAATAAAGCAAGCATATGAAAGGGGATATACCAAAGTGGTACACTCGTGCTTTTCCCCAGTAGTGCCTTTCCAGAGTTGCCTCTGTTTTAAAACTGTGCCTTTGTGTGAGCACAACACCCAGGCACATTGGCTGTCAGGATGCACAAACCAGTGGCATGGGAAAAACTTGGGAAAAAGTGTCCATGGTGAATGGGAAGAGATTTTAGTCTGCAAGATTGATCCTTAATATACTTTGTGTAGTAAAGAATCAGAATAATCAGCTCAGTCTTTTGATTCTGTAAAAATATGTCCTAGGTAATTAGACATTATTTGCAGTTCTATCAAAGGGTCCTTTCATAGCCACTGTGTCATCTGAGGTTCTCAGCAGCAGAGGTAACATCCACACTTTAAAACAGAAGCACTGAAGTCCTGGCAACATCACATCAATGTGCTGCTTATTCTAGTTCTCACCTTTTTAATTTAGTGCTATAAAGTTTTTGCTCTATCCAGGAGAACTAATACTTTGGACAACACGTGCATACTGATGGCAAACAGGGATTTGCTGACAGCACTTGGAAGGTCTGGTTGCATTTTCTAAAACTATTTCAGTTCAGTAAACAGGTAAAATATAAAACCCCAGAGAGTGAAAAATGCAGTATTAATTCAGGACCCTTTAATGCACTAACATAAACCACAATTAGACTAATTAGAAGCCACAAATGGTAAAATCCAAAGCCTCTGAAATTAGTGGAAAGACTATCACTGATTTCAGTGATTTCCTGGATTAGGTCCTAATTGGCAAGGAGTCTGAAGTCCACAATGTCCTAATGAGCACCTGGAATATGTGTTCACCAGACATCCATGTGGGCTGCTTGTGAAAGCAAAGAAACACCTCTACCATCTTCCACCTTCCCCCAAATTCATGGGAACAAATTCCAGCTGTCTAACATAATTCAGTGACATAATTCAGTATAATTCAGAAATTTAAGTTTCTATGCACTGTAAATGTCTGACATTAACATAAAACATGAAACCTTGAGACACTAAGCAGGGACCATAGACACTGTTTCAATCAACAAGCAATGGACATAAGTTACACCTCTGAAATCAAGATGCATTAGAATATATGTTGAGCTTCTCAACATTTGTCTTTCCAAGAGACTCTTGGAACACATGATCTGTAAGGAAAAATACTACACTATCTTTCAGTGGACCATCTAGTAAATTACTAAAAATCCAAGTGAAAGCTGATTTTTAAATGTGTTAGGAATCTACTGCTTTGTCCCTCACCAATTAAAGCCTATTATATTTTATACCTACAGAGAAACATGAACTGGAATTGAAGCTTTTAACTGCCTGGCACAGAGTACAAGATGCTAACCCATAATGGAACCTTACTGATTACTATTCTGTTATACCTGGATTCATTTTGTAATAAAAATGAAGTCTCCTAACATTACTGAGCAGATTATTAGCACTTGATTCAAAACTCAGTATGGAATCCAGATCTTCAGAGCCCTGGTGATAATCATATATTATTACTGAGGGCTGAATCCTGTGAGCGACAGCGGCCCCAGAGCACTGAGCCTGGTGGGACTGAGCCATCAGTGGTGTTTATTCATTTTTGCTGATGAGCAACATTTTACTACATGTATTGCACTTAACCTGGAAAAAGCTTTAACTGAATGCAGTTTATACTGGACATCCTGGCGTACCTGAAAGGATTGGGAAAAGAGGCTGCAGGATGAGAAGTGACATTCCTACTCCGAGCCACTGAAACTCCCGCGCTCCTGACAAGAGTCACACAACCTGTCAGTCAGGAATATGATTTGTCCCTTAGCACAGACAGCCTGATACTGTTTCCCAGACAGATGAGAGTCAGGAATGCAGCACCTGGATCTGCAGAGCTACAGGGGAGCAACTTTTTTGTCTAGAGCAGTCATCCTGCAAAATTTCTCAGAGATTTTTGTGGCTAGGAAGGAAATCACCAGTGGAGATTTGAAGTGCCTCAGACCTTTTTCCAGCAGCATGGACTGAGACAGCAATGATGCCATTAATCTTTAGATTACAGCCAATCACACTACAAACTGCCTGTCACCTGGGCTGCAAAGGACAAATACTTAGAAAAACCTATGTCTAAATTCATGTCATATATTGTCCCATTTGTACACTGGGTATCTTATTGTCTCTAAGATCTACTAAAACATCCACTGCTGTTAAATACTGCTGATTAAGAAGTATAATTCACAGACAGCTATTTAAAAAACAAGTTACTAAAAATTACTGCTTATAGGTGATATCCTTAAGTTCGTTATTATTCAGACTAAATGCACTCTTTAAATGGGCATAATCTGATTTTCATAGCATAATGAGACCACACACAAAGCAAGAACTGTCTTGTAAGATTCTTCTGCTTGGAAAAAAAAATCTACCAGACAATTCTACAACACTACTAATTTTGCAGCAATAATAATATCCTGATTTATTATTATACATTTGATGCAAAGTTATAAATATTTGAAATACCTTGTTAAAATTTAACAAGCCAGAAAGTTTAAATAGTTTACAGATTTAATTTTTTTTAACCCAATTTTGCTTATCTTTGCTTAGAGAAAAGCCAATTAAGCTCCTAAATACCTTTAAGCAGCAGGTGAGCATAAAATGCGACAACTACTAGGATGATTAAAAACTCACTCTGATACTACATTACCTAAAACTTCTGCTGAAGTTGTCCATAGGGCAGACAAACAGAGCATAAAGAATTGCATCTCCTGGCTTGGGGCTTTGGGCGTGTACTACCTAGGTATTAACTAACCTCATACATAAGCATATATCTAGACACCATTTATACATGCACACTATTAGAGTGGGGCTCACTACTGAACAAAGTAAATTGTGTTGCTGCCCTCAGAACATAGCTGGAGCTGTGCTCATCCACTGCTTGGCAAAAATGTGCAGTGAAATTCCTAGGTTTTCTCACACTCAGTTTAGACAACACATACACACAATTGCAGCTCATATATGTGTTACTAATTCTTGATATAAAGGATTGATTGTCCTAAATTTAGGGTGCTTGCATGACATATGAGACTTTAAATATTCAGCTTAGGGCTAGCAGTGAGAATAGTAAAGAGAAAAAGTAAAAACCAGCCTTTGTACAACTGTTCTACACAAAGTCCATTGGCTCAGTATTTACTTTCATGTCTCAAATGTCAAGTTTTTTCATGTCAAAATACTACAAACAAAGCCCACATCATGTCCAGAATGATTCCGTTTATTTTTCATGAAAGGTTCCACATGCTCATTTAGAAGGATACTTGCTGCATTGGAAGTTTAATTTAAGAGAAAAAAAAACCCAAGAAAATAGACTGCTCTTAGGAGTTTGGTCCTCCAGGATATATCCCTTTGTGACTGACCTGCAGTCACCAGCATAAAGGCCAGCCTGGTGTTAGAGCTTCCACTGTGAAAGAGCTTGCAAGAGCAGGAGTTATCCTGTCTGTTACTAACAGCCTACCTCTAACCAGAGTCAACGTAGGCACAAGACAATCTCTTGAGTTACAGCCTCACAAACAGAAGGACAATTCATTGTGTAATTATCTGATTTCCTTTCCAAACAGTCCCAGAAAATGCAACCCAGACCTTCTTGTCAGAGGCACATTCTTTATGGCAATAGGGAGACAGATGACAGTGTGTGACACTGGATAGCAAGGCTGCTTTGACCATCCTGCCACTGGGAGTCTGTAACACATCCAGCTGTGCTCTGCTGCCTTGGGGTACGAGCTGCAGACAGACCTCATACCCACAACAGTAGGAATTTTTATACTGAGCTAGCAGGTATTCACGTTTTTTAAACATTTTCTTCAGCTGCTGAGGTATACGTAACTGTAGAACATAAAACAACTCATGCATTTCCCCAGCTACCACAACCTAAAGCTACATTGGAGTGGTCATTTTATCCAAACTATCTAACAAAATGCATATAATTCATTCTGTCAAAGTAAAAAAAGACTTGCACTATAAGCATCAGGTTCTCTTCCTTCCTGACACTTAAGACTTTTGGGAATCTAACTGCTGGAAGCGGTTCAACTTCTCTGGATTATTTGTCGCCATTTGAGTAAAGTCACGAAAAATGTCCTGATAAATTTCGTCTCCTAGGTAGAAAAGAAAAGGGAAACAGTATTAAACATTTGCAATAGTCAACATCACTCACCACTGCACAAATGCTCTACTGTGCTATCAATCACTGTGCAACACTTATTCATGGTATAAAGTTTGCTTATAGATGGAATGATGCTGATGTGAACTCTTGGGGACTGGTTACTTGCATGCATGTTCTGTAGAAGCAAATTAAACAAAGCTAAACTATACCTGAAATAGTACCTCACAGGCAGCCATACAGAGGAAAGTTCAGAGTTAGAAAGGAAAAGTGAAAGCATTTTAAAGCAACTTAAAAAGAAAACTATTTATTAGCCATTAAAGAATAAAATCCTTGTTTTTGCAAGGAGGTGCTAACCAAGATTATCTTCAGAAAAATAGAATTATGGCATAAATAAAGATTTACTTGGAAATAGAAGTCAGAATTCTTACAGCCCAACAGAACTCTCCATGAAAGAAACAATCAGCAAGCAACAGTATTTCAAAAAAGCAATCCTAATTAGATAAATTATTGTTCATAACTTTTTTTGGTCTAATACTTCAGCAAATAAAAATTTTTACATTCACTTAATCTACATATTTCATTACATTTTTCAGTTTAATTTATAAGAGCAATGGTATTTCCTTTAAGGTGTTTCTTTTGTTTATTGTTTTTTTTTTTAATTTTCACTCTTTGTGCTTAAACACAACCTGAGTACCCGTACATATTCCAAAATGGGGGATGGCAGCAATTTCCACCAGGCCTGTGTTCCTCCCCCTCCCTGTCTACACAGGAAGACATATTCAGGAATGATTACTTCTTAGGTCACTGCCAAGTTATTCTTTTGCACCTTCAAAATGGACATTTTTCACATTCTTTCATCTGTTGCAGCATTTTGGGCCTCGAGTTCAGGTTTCATTTTAAAACATTAACCATACTCTATTGCCTTCAAAGGGAATTAAATACATCACACATTTGGTTTGGTCTGGAATTACACACCCATCCAAATTTTACTGTCTTTCCAACACAGATGATCATCCAGGGCACAAGAGCTCAGCACTACTGCTCCTCGCTGACAGCTTGATTAATAGCATGACAAAGAAATCAACCCAGAATCTCTCTCATCATGTATATTGGAAATGAAGATTTTTTTGAAACACGATTGTGGAAGAAAAAATTTTTTTGTGCTTAAAAGTTTGCACTACTGTGAATAGTTACATTGTTCTGTTTTTCCATCTCTTAATGTACATTTCCAATGTTAGAACTGTTATTCTTTTGGAGATGAGATTTCATTCTTTTGAAAACACTTTCACAAATGGTAACTGACCTTCCAGAAATATTTAACACGCATGGTATGTGGGTTTTATACAAAGATGTGGTGACACAACTCTTCCCAGACTTTAAAAGATAAATACATTCAATACTGTTGCACTAGGAGAAGTCAGTTCTAGTGAAATTCCCTTTTGGTTTTCAGATTTAATTTCAAGTACAGTGTCCCTGCCCATGGAATGGGGGCTGGAACAAGATGATCTTTAAGGTCCTAAACCTTTCTGAGATTCTGTGCTCTGGAGATGAAGCAGGCACAGGACACATTTTACTGTAACAGTTTGTGATAACTGCCTGCACTGGGAGATCAGCACAGGATGGAGCTGTAAAACATTCCCCAAAAGAACAGTTATGAAGGACACAAGGCAGAATCAAGCTTATGTGATAAAAGCAATTATGCTTTTAATACAGAAGTGGGTTTCATTGGTGAACTAGTACTGTAGTTCAAGGTGCCATTGGTTCTTTCAAATTAACTTGAAAGAAAAAAGAAAAGCTATTTTTGCAAGATACATTTTGGCTCTATTACATAACAAAACATTACATACAAAAATATACTGAAATAAAGTGCCCCTTTAGTTTGTATGCTGCATTAAAGTACTTAATACTGTAAACATTATAATTATTTTAAAATTCTACTTTAAAACTGAATTCTGGAAATTCCCTTTCCAAGCAATGTTTTCCCTAAGGTGCAGATTTTAAGTACAAAAATACTGTAACACTGCTTTACCATTTAACACCAGAATAACTCAAAAGGCACACATCATACATTCAAGAAAAGGTAGGAAGAAAAAGTAGCAATGCTAATATCAGAGAGTTAGCTGACATACTGTAGCACCAGGAGATGAGCACTCAGGTGTTTTACAAGAAACAGCACTATGGTGCATATGGCTTCTACCATCAGAAAGGAACTTTTTGTAGAACAAGCTGGTTTCAGCTAGTTCCTATTCTAGGAATATTTTGGAAGACCAACTGTACCTTGCAAAGCAATATACATTCTCTCAATAGCTCAAAACAGTCAGATATAGTTAAATTAGAAATGTTGATGCCATTAGCTACATTAGCAATTCTTTATCCACTGCATTACTAGAGCTGAGGAGTTGGCAGTTGGCTTCACTCTGATGGCAGCAAACTCATACATCAATATTGACCCTCAAATAGCTCCCAGCAAACAAACACTTGTCTTGAAAATTCTTATTTTCTTCTAGAATAATAATTTTGGAACACTGGAATTCTAAAAGAAGGGCAGTGCAGATAATTTAACATGTATATGCAGTGAAAAAGACCTGCATCCCCTACAACCATGATAAGGTGTGACACCTTGTGACAGCAGAGACATGTTTTGTGCTTACACTGACACAACCCTTCCAGCAGACACGAACATTCAAAACACTCAAATATTGACCTCAACTTCTAAAAGAGGCTTCAGCAGGTGAAGAATTGAAGGGGGCAGTGCTGTGCTATACAAAGATACAGCAAGAGCTCCTGGCTGGGACTTTGTGCTACAGCTTGCAGCATTAATTTCAAAAATTTATTCTAATGATACCCTCCCCTGGGTTTTGGGAAAGCTCTGCCTGCTGTGGCAACTCTACTCTCTGCTGTCAATCTCACCTTACCAGCTGTAAAGTATATGGATCAGATTCTATCAACTGCAGTCCCTAGATTGTACTGTAATACAAACTCATAGAGAGGTCACAATATTTTCAGTGAAATACTTTTCTAACTTTATTTCATCTACCTAATTGAAGAATATGTCTAAAAATATTTTAAATGAATTTTCAGGGGAAAATAGTCTCCCTCATCTACTGCACATTTTCATGTAAGCAGTGCCTGTATTTATTATGAATGATGCATTCACAAACATTTGTAAGGTTTACTTAACCATACAGGGATTTTTGTGCAAACTATAGAAACCTATTTTCTGGTTTATAATAATTTTATATTTCTGACAGGTCAATTAAATTATCTAAAATATTGGTTTTTGATTTAGCACAAAGCTTTGGAGTCAAAATACAAACCTCCCTTAAAATAAAGGCATTTTACTATTTGAAACTGATAGTTATTTTTACCTCTTAAAATAAAACAGAGGAAACTCAGCAATACTTCAGTATTTGTTACCGTCAGCCTGTCAGCAAAGGAGTATGAATTGTATCAGAAAACACCTTTAAATTGAAATTGGCCACACTGGCAGTTGGGGTTATTTTGTATCTGTCTTATTTTCTGAGAGGAGAATTCTTCCTCATGTGAGCTCACAATCAAGTCGATGCTTTTAAATTCACTGTTTCTCTGTCAAAGAAAGCGTTTGAATGCCTGACTGTCTATAGTAATTTTATGGTTTTAACTTGAATTCCCTAGAACACTTGTTAAAAAATAAATTTGAAAAAGATCTGTTCTTAAGGAGAAAATAAATAAAATTGTTTTATTTAATAGAGTTCATCTAGGATTTTGACATGAGACTCAGTGTTGCCCCTTCAACTTCTGTCAGGTATAGCAGGGTGCTTTTAGCTGTCCAGCTTCCCAATTAAGTGTGCCTTAATTTCTGATATTTGCATGACACTGAATAGGTTCCTATGCAAGCATACCATAAGAAATGTCTTGCACAAATATCACAACAGAACATGGTGTAAATTGGGACTGAGTACCTAAGAATGAAGTTGCACATATTCATTAAATATAATTTGATACTTTCTTGTTGTAGTTGGCTCAAATGTCTGCCAGTTTCTATTTTGTTTTTTAACCAAATGGAAAGATACTATGCATACAAAAATACATACTTAAGAATGACTGTTTTGTTTCTTATTAGTGTCTTAACAAATAAAAATATTTAAAAATAAAATTTGAGGAAACAATACTTTCCTATTTTTTGTCTGGAGTTATTTTGAAATATTTGATGTACAATTTTTACATTGGTGTGCAAGTGTTTTTTTCTTGAAAAAGAGGACCATTCCACAGGAAGGAGAATGGTATTCTGTAATAAGATAAACTCCTCAACTGCCTCTGAACAAGATGGGTCAGAAAGACACTACTAAATAATGTCAGATAAATCCTAAAATTATGCAAATGTCAGTGGAACAACATTTGGAGAAAACTGGGGACAACTACCAGCAAAACAGAGTGGTAATGGCTGTAGTAACACAGGACTGTAATGATGCTGTTTAAATGGTCTCCTTTTAGGTCCCCTAAACACTCTTACCAAGTCACACCAATGAATTTCAATGAAGTTTTAACGTGTATTGGTTTAAAAAACATTATTGTATGAAGCTATCTTGAATTTCCCTCAGACACTAAGAATCTAATTGTAAACTGATGAATTCCTGCATACACTTCCTATACTGCATTTCAGTGTGGTTATTAGAGGAGTATTGACCTGGCTGCCCATAGAGTCCTTCTGATTCCCGCATCTCTTCATTCATCCTCGCTAAACGCAACCTACAATTTAGAAAACAAAAAGAACAATGTCATCTTCAAAGCACAAAAAATACTGCAATGCAAGACCTACAACACAATCCTGACCATCACATCAATGAGGCAATGAATTCTGATTTTAGCTTATTCTCCCTGTTTTTATGTAAAGGAATTTTGACATTCTTTTAACTTGAAACAGAATAGCAAAACTTAAGTTATCTAGACAAAAACAGAATGTACAACTTACAACGTTACAATATCTGCATTTGCAGCTTCTACTGCTATAGTCAATGGATCTTTCCCATCTTCATCAGTGGCATGCTGGTTTGCTCCTCGTTTTAGGAATAAACATACCTGCCTGTTCAGAAAAAGCATTTAAGAAAATTTTAAACAACAATAAAGGAAAATAGCAAATAAATTCAAGCTGGATAAATGTATTTGGCTTAAATCACCAAAAGTCTCTCAAATATATCAAAACAGTGCTGTTCATCTAGAACATGTTAACACAGTAGTAAGAAAAACCTTTATTTAATCCACATTAGAAAATACATGTATGTTGTGCTAGTGGCAGAAACTGCTAAATCAAAACATTATTTTCTTTCTCACAATCAGAGCTTTAAGAAAAACCTATGTCACCTGAAATAGTATTACAATGAGTATCTGGGGCAATGAAGAAGCTTCACATGAACAACTATAGTAAAGGATGGCCATTTACAAATTGTGTAGCAGCAGTTACCCAGTGTGTCCTAGAACTGTGGCATGGTGCAGGGGCCCTCTTCCTTTAACATCCCTGATGTTCACATTGGCCCCATTCTGCAGCAAGAATTCACAAGTAACCAATGAACCCTATGAAATAAAAGCAAAGAAATAACTCAGCATCAGATCTCTAGAATAAAGTCAAATCTGTACTGCCTTCCCACCACTCAGCCAGGTAGCAAAGAAAACAAAAGAGATTTGCTTCCCTATCAACTTTAAACACTACTAAGGTTATTTAATTCCAAATAAAGCATTAACAGGGAAAAGATAGTTCAGAAACAACTTTGAGAGAACACTGTAAACACAACTGCAGCATCATGTAATTCATTAGTGAAGCAAGCATTTCCAAAGGAACAGGGACACAGAAATCCCTGTTATCCCCTTCCCCTTCCCCCCATCAGCCAGGGCTGTATGTCACATACCCCTCGCACTGCCTGAATCAGTGGTGTCGCTTTGTTTTCTTCTACGTTGACCCAGTTTACTTCAGCTCCATGGGCCAATGCTTCTGCCATATGAGGAAGATTCTTCTCAAAGGCAGCTCGGTACAACTGCAATCCTGGACTAGATTGTTTGGAGTCACAGAACACAGAAGACTCTTGCTTGTCTCCTTCTGAAAACAAACAAAAATGCTTATGTAATCCCTGTTTTTTACAAGGTAACTCCTGGAATTCTGATCAAAACCATCACTTCTCTGGCATGCGGTAGCTCAGGATTTGCAGAATGCTGTGTATTGTTGCCCCATTCTGCCAGGGGGAGTCACAGATGCCCTTAGCTTGATCCAACACTCAGCCATGGCCTCTTCACAGAACTATTACTGCACAGAAAATCTCTCCACATTACTGGCACATGTATATATCCTTCAATCTATCTATTGCATGTCATTTCTAAGAAATTATTTTAGGTTTGCAGTGCGTTTTATTCTAAACTGCAAGATATGAGGAAAACTAATTCTCCCGCACAGATGTGGTTATGTATCTTTTTCTGTAGCAGCTTGATAGACCTGAATATGAGGCTAATACTGTTCTGATCTAACTTTTATTAAAAGATACCACTGTCATTTACCAATTACTTTCTGTGGCTATGATCTTTTAGACTAAAGCATAATCTTTCTCTTCATCTGAGTAACAGTTATACAGAGTGAAGTCTGGGAGATAAAAACATTGTTACATAAAAGCTTTCACGAGTTATAGCACCAGAACTGTTTTGATAGCGCAGTCAAAAAGGATCCAAGCCACATGCTGCCTGCCTGCAACTGCAGCTGGATTTAAAACACACCTCAGTAGAGTGCTCTGATGCAGAAGAATAACTTGGCTTTATAAATAAATGTTTCGGATATTTTGACAAGCCATACTCAATATATGTCAGAAAAGCATGCTAATATTAGATAGCAAATAATTTCATCAGTTTATAGAACTTCTGAGTTGAGAGAGAAATGTTTAAAGACATGTTCAATTCCATGTAAGTTGAAAACAGAAAAATTAAGCAAGAATGCTCAAATAACATATAAAAGCTCACTATCTGTGACTAAACAGGAATTCTGCCTCCAAGGATTTATCTATTTATAACAGGATTATTCATTTCTGTGGAGACTTGTCTGCCTCAAAATGCGGCATCGCTCTGTCTTCAAAGAAACCAAAGTTTTGGATTGGTCTCATATGACTGGAAAAAACACAGTTCTTTGAACCTATTTAGAAGGATTAACTGCCATTCTTGGTAGTAAGCCTGGAAGAAAGATCACCCAAGCAATTTTTCCCCTTGTTGAAAGCGTTTGAACCCTGCAGGATAGCAGAGACACAAGTTGTGTCACCAAGCACTAATCTCTCTTACAAAAAATGCTACCAAGTGGTTAAATTTTCATCTTAAAGAGCAAAGCCTGACACACCTGGTTCATACAAACTGTTAGCTGATATAGTAGAGGCAAGGTGTTCTCTGCTGTCATCAGCGCTCGGCTGGATCCCACTGTCTCTGCTTCTGACTGTTTTGGAGAGAAACTGTAATTACTATGCAGAGCCCAAGTTATCTGCTCTTCACCATGATAATAAAGCAAGCTCTTATACTTGGTCCTGAACACAAAATTTTTTTAAAAATGGCTAGTAATTATTCAATATTCTTAACGCATCCATAGAAAAGTATGGACCCGCATTTTGCAACCATAATGTTTATAATAATGATAATAAATGTCAAAGACTACTAGAAAGGAAAAACAAATCAGGATAAGTAAAAAAGCTTAAATTATTTCATGAGAACACTTAAGCAATGCGGTAGCCTGGAGACAATAGATTGAAGCAGGGAGATGGCCACAACACACGATGGATCGCTAGTGCAAATACTGAACACGCCACAGCTGTAGTACTTACTACTACGTAGTTTTGAAGAGGTATCAAAGTAGGAGAAGAGTGAATCTAGTTCATCAGGACAGAACAGAGACTCTCGCCTTGCCTCGTCGCTACTTACAGCAACCGCTGGGACATGCAAGTTAGCAAAGCACAAAGCAGGCAGTAAGGAAGGGACAGGGCAGGAGAGAACGTTATTGGGAAAATTAAGAAGGGTGAAAATACGGAGGAAAGAAGGTGGTTAATATGTTTTTGAATGATAAGCATCCCCACTCGAAATTCTTCCCCTTGTAAAAATGCACATCTCTGAACAGGTCTTTTCTCCCCTATACTTCTGGACTATGCTACAACCCATTAAAAAGTAGATTCTGATTTTTCTGCATGAGGCAGAAATCAATTAATATAAAAATATGTTACTTTAAAAAGAACATGGGTAATACAGCTAAAAAGTAAGTGTGTAAATACCTTTTGGGGATGCTGCACCTTGTTCCCCTGCCAAAAGGGATTTTTCAGGGCCACTGTGCCTTTTCTCTTCCTGACTTGGAGATAAAACTTTTGTTCCAGATTCAAGCAGAGGTACTGATGCAGCTTGCTTCTCTACAAACTTTCTTTCCACATATTTTGCTCTGATGTATGCCTCCTTCTCCTGCCTGCCATATACAAAATCCCCGGAGTTAGTAGGCTAATATTTTAGTATTTTCATTTATTAAAAGAATGTCTATTTAATACTAAAGTCAGTAACCAAGACTGTAGCCTGGCATTGCACACATCTATAGCATATTTTCAGAAAGATGAAAAGCACACTGTCTAACTCCTTCTGGATTCTTGATTAAGTTTCCATACAGCTCAAAAGAAAGTAGTTTTGTTAAGTTCAAGTAAGTGTATTTTCTTTCAGGCAGACACTTTAGAAAGTGGCATGTGAAAGAAATAAGCATTAGTTACCATATGTTACTTCTTGCTATTAAACCTTTATACATGTTTTACATTGTTAATAACCAATTAATAAAGCCTTTATTTAGTTTCTTACATAAATATAAATTGCAACATTTGTTAAGGGAATGTCAAGATTACATAAGAAAACAATAACAAGTCTCAGGTAGGCACAGCCACCAGTTCCACATCACATACTGAAGTATTTTTTTCTTGTAACCTGAGGGTATCAGATTAAGACACAACACCAGTCACACAAAGTGATGAAACGGGCTATAATTATTACCATAGAAACTGCTGAGAAGCAGTTACCACTAGAAGGAATATCTAGGAAGTCTCCTACATTATTAATACTATTATTACTGCCTCCAAATTACCAACACTCCATAAAATGCTGTTTTCTATACCATAAAACTGCCTGGCAGCAAGCAGCACAGAACTGGAAAGGTAGTAAAAACTCAAGTTTTAAGAGACATCCTATACAGCAGCATAAAATATCAGGAAACACAAATTAACATCAGAGGGATTGAATTCAGCAGTACAATGATTAGAAGGCTGCTGTAAAACAGCAGGGCTCATGTACAATGTAGGCAGGAAGAAAAGAACATTCTGGGGGATCAGGGAACGAAAATCAAAGTCGAGAACAAGGTCACTGTAAAGAAAAGGCACAGTCAGAGGCTCCTTCCAGGAGCACTCACAGCCGGAGTAGGGCTGGCTGAGCTGGTATCAAGGAAAGAGGAATCAAAATCCACATGCCCATGTTGATGCTACGGAGCAGTCATCAAAAAGGAGGAGTGAGATCAGAAAGAGAATGAGTTAACAGAAGAGGCAGAAAAGGACCAACAGAGGGAATATCCAATAAAGATAGAATGAGAAAAGGGAGAGAGCAAAACATACTGTTGATATGGGGAAATAGAGAGTACACCAAAGGAGGGCCACACAGTTAACTGGCAGCATCTTTTAAAGCTGGAGGCTGAAGGAAGCAACAAGAAAAGGAAGTAACAGGCACTGCTAGAAAATACTACCTTTGGCTTCCAGATTGAGGCTTCTTTACTCCCATTTTTTCCAACTTCGCTTCATATATTCTATTTATAACATCATTTCCCAATTCACACATAAGCTATAAAGCAAAATAAATAAATTGAAATATAGTTGTAAAAAGCTTTCTCTACCTGTTTGTAGTTTTTAACCTCACTTAGCCTATTTTTACAACGTTGTGTTTTCTCTGGCAAAAGTACACTTACAGAAATAAGCATGGGTTTGTATCATGATAATGAAACAATCAGTGAAAAGAGAGACCAAATTGTGAGTAAGATAACAAAAAAAATATGGTCACACTTTTAAAGTGTCATTTCCTACTGAAGGAGGATTGCAAAACCAACTACCAGAACACCTGTAGGCCTTGTTAACAAAGGTACTCTTTCCCACCAGCTTTGCCAGGAGTTGTTCTTACCCCATCAAAACAAGACAATTCCATCAATTCTATCCCATTCTATCCAAAGGACACTTTTGCTAAACTATAATCTGATATGACTATAGAAACTATAGAAGAAGAATCAGTACAAAAACCAGCCTGTAGATACTACTTAAAGGAGAATTTGGCCCTACTGATGGCAATGAACAGACTTCTTACTTCTAATACCAGGTAGAATATTTTGTTCTGGTATTTACACAAATAATAAAAGGGGTCTAGTTTGTTGCTTTGTTTCTCTTTGTTTGTTTTTTTTTAGGGGGGGGATGTTGTTTGTTTGTTTATTCAGCATGACCATGTTGATATTAAAATTACTTAAGGTCAAACCCCAAATGAAACACCACTACTCACACTGTCTTCTGATTGTTCAGAATAGAGAAGTCATACCTAAGTGCCAGCTCACCACAGCTCGAAACAAATGCTTTGCACATCCATGCATGAGTTCCTATGTCAGTATTTCAGTGTCACATGATTTTCACAGTCATTTTTCAAGCTGGAAGTTTATTCTCCCATAAGCCAGTAGCATCTCACTGGTAGGAGCTGGCATTCAAATTTTCAAGTATGATCATGCTTTAGGCTCACAAACCACTTGCAAAATTTTTCAGCCTACTAAAAGGCATTATTGGTCTGTAAATAGATTTGCCTTCTTAGATGTTGAAAACTCGCTGCTCAGAGTGCACTTGTGAACTTGAAGGTGTTGCAAATTTTTCTGACTTGCAAGTTTGTAACACAAATGAGTACTGTTACTGCATGGATTATAAAGAAGTGTGACTTAAAAGAAAACAGCACAAAACAATAAACATTTTCTACTCAAAAGTGCAGGACATACACTGGGTACAAATGCAACTGTTTCCTGTACTGAATTTTCTGATGCAGAGGCTTTAGAACAACAACTTAAGTACCAAATAGAAACCCGTTTCAAAAATACTATCATACCTTTAGGAGTTCAGGTTCCCATGAATCCAACGTTAAAGATCTTACTTTTGAAAAGTGGACTCCCAAGCTCCTAAACAGCATGAAAAAAATATTAACCTGTTAAGACATGCTATATCTTAACTCACACTGATTTACCATTAATTTACGCAAGCAAAACAGTTACCTTAATTCTGTTTATAAACAGGGCTGTCTAATTTTGCTTCAATATACATTTGAAGGGGCAAACAACGCCCTTTCTAATTAAGTCAATGCACAAATCAAACACAGCTCTGAAGAGTTCCCAACCTGTGTATCCCAGAGCACTCGATGCACAGGGTGATTCCGAGGTTGATACTGGCCCAGCGAGGATCTGCCAAACCACAGTCACAGCAGGCATCATTGCCAGAAATACACTGAACTCGCTGTAGAGCACTCTCTCCTTTTAACAACTTCTCTTTTGTCTCACTCCCAGATTCTAGGCTTCCAGTAGAAGGGGATGATTTCTTTTCCTGTTTCTAAAAGAGAAAAGAAACAAACAAACCAATAAAAGAGACATAACTAAACAAAAGAGTAGTCAGAAAGAAATATCCCACAGATACTGACTGTGCACTAAGGATCCTCGAAAAGTCACTTCTGCATTCAAGGCCAAGGAAATCCATAGAACTGAAAAAATATTTAGTTTTTTAGAAGATATGTAGAACTTAATGTAGGACTATCCTATGAATTTTAGTAACACTACAGAAAAATCTCATAAAAACATACAGGCCAAAGTAACATTAATAAGACAAAATGAAAGACCGATTAGATGTAATTCACAGCCTTCAAAATTCCATTGCATTTCAACTGGAAGACAAACAATGGATTCTTTTTTCTCTTCCCTCACATTGAAAGAGGTTTCATATATTTAAGTTTTCAGCATGTAAAGGGGGGTTGTTGTTTGGTTGATTTTTCAACTCACCTCAGATTCATCCCCTTTCTCTCTATAGGCTGTGGCAATGCTGGTCTGAACAGCCTTAATCCAGGCCTGCCGCAGCTTTTCCGAGTCTGCCTGGAGCATGCAGCTCCTGAGGGAAACCACATGGGCACTCAGTCAGAGAGAGGCCAAGCAGCTGACATCCAACAACACAGCTCAGTAAAAACTTCTGAGGAAGTTGCTTGCTATCCCCACAAGTATATTGTTTAGTAGGCACCATCTAATACACCCCTTTAATTTGAGATGATAAAGCAACTGAGACTTTGTGAATTGCAAACTCAGTATTTCAAAATTATTTGCAGGTAGTGCTAAAACATACAGATAAGACTCTTCAGATACCCCAGAGAATGGCTTAGCTTCCTATTCCTCCTCTTATTCCAAATTTTTCATTTTCATATCCTCGTATGCATTTTACCACCAAGACTAATTACACAAAATACAAGTATCAGTCTTTAAAAACACACTTTCATTCACTGAGATCAAGAGGGAATCAATGAAAGCTTCCTGACAAAGAATGAACTACTTTTCACACCAGCAGTCAAAGGAAACAGGTCATGAAGTATAAAAGTGTTAAAAACAGTTGAAAAGGCACAGAAAGCAAAAGCAAAATACAAGTTATAGTGAATCACAACTGAGAATACAAACATCAGGATGGAGACAGAAATCTATTTAGAAGAAAAATGTAATGAGTGGGGAGTGTAGATAAGATCATAACCTAAAGCAGGGTGACCTTGTACCAAAAACTTAAAATATGGTCACATCTCAGAATCAGTAAGAGGAATCCACGTTCTGCCATTGCTGTGACAGGGTGCCAAACTTCCCCAAATACAGCCAATGTACTGCACTGCTGGTGCTGAAAAATAATTTCATTTGGTAGTTTCATTTAATGCATTCTGAAATATAATTTGACATTACAACTTATTAATACGCTTCTCTCTCATCACACCAATCAGAAAGGTGGAGAAATTGAGACCTATTTTCTACCTTACTAAGCAGCTGACAGTAGCAGCTACTACTAAGCTATAACAGTTCTACACTACAAGCCATTTATGCAAAAAGCACAAGAATGCATGTTTATTTTAATGCCAAAAGTAATAAGTAAACTAAATGTCAGGAACATTTCTCACAGCATCACTTTCTCTCAGCCAAAATTTCAGAGAACAGAATTGTTCAGATAGTTTTCCTGTTTTGCTCTATCCCAAGAGAAATGTCAATCTTACATTTTAAGACAACTGTAATGATTTTTTAAAATTTTTAAATAAACACACTCCATCACTCTCCTTACTTTGTTGGAGAAACCACCTCAAAACAGAAGCGTCTTTCTATGTCTTCACAGTGTTTAACTGTGCAGAGCCGCAAGTCTTCAACAACTACTGTGGGATTATCCTAAGAAACAAAAAGTTGGCAAAAATGTTACAGAGGAAAAATGATATAGTTGCTAATAATCCCAAAGTATGTATCATTCAATGCTACTGGCCTGTTTACACAAATTCTTCCTCCAAAAGTAAAATTTGCAGTAAGTGGATTTGGAGATACCTAGCAGGGTATATTTAGATGAATGTTAATCTTCAGTTATATTTAATGAAAATTTAATAGAAACTTTGGAGAATTTCTTTTTGCCTACAATCCAGTTCACTAAGTAATCAACACTTTCAATTTAAACAACAGTATTCAAACAACAGTATTCAAAGGAGTACAAAGATATTTTCTAAGAGATGATATTAATTCACAATAAAATCTGAAAAATTATAACTAAATCAGCAGTATTGTAAGCGTCAAATGAAAAAAAACCCCAGAAGCTGAATGCAGTGGTTTTGAAAATTTGTTTCAATTCACAAGAACTCCATTCTAAGCTATCTGCACTTAAAAAAAAAATAGTGGGAATTCACAAACAGAAAATGCTGAACCAAATGTGCTCACACAAACTCAACCCTTTATTTCCTCTCCAGCCACAGAAGTGAAGCCCTTTGATTTGACAGCATCAGATAACAAGGAACAGCCTCTGAACCCAGACTGTTTGCAGTGAAGAGGAACAAACTGTTGTAAGCTCTTTCCTCATTTTCCCGCTGCTGTTTCCATACCTTTCTCTAGTTTTTTCCAACCTGAAAAGCAGTTACAGCTACATGGTGCAAAAGCAGACTCTAGAACAGCAAACAAAGGAGCAGGGGCCCAAAAGCCAACTGAAAACAGCTTGGGGTAGAGGTGGAATTGCTGTTGTAATTTACAGCTATGGCACTTTTCCACCAGCAGAAAGGCACATACTGACTGCTGAACCACCATGCATTTTCAACAGTAAATACATGTACAAAGCAGCCCTGACTGTTTCATAATAAATATTTCATGCCTCTTTTCCCCCCTCTCCCCAGCTGCTAAATTGGGTAGATGAGCCAGTACGTAACTGGAGTGAGCAAGTCCTGAAAGAGTTAAACACAACTGCTCAGAGAACAGTATTTGACTGCCAGCAAGTGTGCACAAGCCTTTGGGGACCAACAACTCTTAAGGTTCCAACTAAGTTACAAAACCCAGAGCAAATAAAGTATGTGCTTAACAACTCATAGTGCAGGAATCTCAAAATCTGTCAGCATAGCCATTGGCTTCGTTTTACAAAGGCAGAAACTTAATTTAGAAAAAGCAGTACGTTGTTGAAGCTCACAGGGGATGCCAATGTCAGCAGCACTATTCCCCCAATCTATTGGGAAAACCATCACCCAAACCCCAAACTACCCCAAGGCAGTTTTTGATTCCTACCTTAAATTTCTTCTGGTACACAAGTTGGTTATTTTGTATTGAGAACCAGCGCCTATTCAAATGAAGAGACATCCAGAGAATACGTAACTGATTTTACAGTGCTTATTTGACTGAAATGTGCAAACATACAGTCTACAGAGAGACTGCACAAAAGAATTCACAAAAGTAATGCTGCAGTCAGTTTTGGCAAGTATTTCGTGAGAATAATGGAAAAAGGGAAAGCAGAGGCAAAACAGAAAAGAAAGCAAAGTTCAAATAATTTGAGTCCTAAACAAACACATTCATGTTATGACAACATTAGTTGAACTATCACAAAAAACATTTTCATTTGAAAGAATGTTTCCTTCTGTATTTTAGCAGCAAGCTACAATTTTAAGTAACTGTTTGATAACACAAATTCAGTTTGAATAACAAAAATACTTAAACTATGTAAACTACTTCCAAAATATTTTTGAAGGTAGAACTAAGAAATAGTTTATTAAGGCATTAAAAACACTAAAACCATGCAGGTCTAATATCTATCTATATTGGGCATTTCTTAAAATTTTAGATCCTAAAATAAAAAGATTGCATATAAAAACTAAAAAAAAAACCCCACAAGATAACCTTTCAAGTAGGATCCTAACTTAAGCCTCAGCTGGAAAGGAAAATATCAAATAAAAGACTTAATGAAGGCATCCTGCAAAAATTCGAAAACAACATTTAAAAACTCCTCTGAACTGTATCCTTCCTTCTCAGATTTACTGTTCAGCCAGGATACAACTCAGAGAATGGAAATATCATTCATATTTTGGAAAAACATACAAGGGCCTCAGATGTCTAACAATCGTGTTTATCAGACCACTGATTATAAAAAAAGCAGCAAATATAACCAAATCTCTCTAGCTCTTCTGGGGAGGCACAAAATAAAAGCTAACCAATCATCACTGGTTTTGAACCGACAAAAATGAGAGTAATATATAAAATCATTCTTTCCTGCAGTGAATTTTACACTTGTTGTGTAGTTCAGGCTTGTAATGCAAACCTGTGTTTATCACAGCATCATTCCTCAATTATCTCCAATGCCCCACTTCTACCACACATCATCTCTTCCTGCACTGCCAATTAGTTTGAATGGTAATATTATACAAAATATTGTTTTGCAACAGATCTGGTTATTCTCCACAGACTCTTGAGCTTCAAGCTGCAGTTTACTACAATTAGTAACAAGAGGGCTCCATGGATTTATTCAACCACCAAAAGCCATTCACAGAAAGAAGCACACAAAGATTGTTAAGAAAAATTAGGATATACAAAAAACGTTAGATTCAAAACAGAAAATCTAGTATTTGTTAGAAAAGTCAGTGCTTAGTAGACAGATGAGATTCTACCTTTTAACAATGAATCTTTTCAAATGTTGTGCAGAAATATTTAATTTAAAAAGTAACAGCAGAATCTCCTGTTGTCCTTGACTTTTTCAACTCATTAACAGCAGTAGTTTTGGTCACTGTTATTGAAAAGGTATCACCTTTATCATCTATTTACAGATGCAGTAACTAAGCCTTAAATATGAGTGTAAGGCAGGTTATTGCTAATATTTATACAGGAAACTCAACAGAAAAGCAGGCTAGAAAAGGAAAATAAACTTAGGTGCTTTTTATGTGCTTTTTTTGAACACAAAACTAAACAGAAAAACACAAAAAGCGGTTCCTAAGTGATAAAGGGGGGGGGAAAATCAGTCTTGCCCCAAGACAACATGCAGTGAAGTAAATCCCTAATAATGGCCTTAGGTAGTGTAATTAACTTCATTAATGCAATGTTTCATTTGTTATAGAGATAAATACTTCATGAGTTACTATAGTAAATAAGCTCCAATCTCATCAGCTGGATATAAGTGAGCACACAAATTGCAACACAAATTTGTGCCATCCTTAAAGACTAGTCTAGAAGTTTTCAAAGTATTTTGGTCCCTTTTATTCCTAGCAGAGAAATTAAACCAGTTGAGGAGAAATTTCCAGTGCAGCTAAAAAGGATGCAGATTTTGGTAATTTTTTAAAAGAAATTTTTATTGAACAAGATCAACAATTTAGAATGTAGGATAACGTGTAGATCACACTTTTAAAGTAGATGTCAGAGTTAATGCATTTTACCATAACCTTGACAAGAAAAAAGAGGCAGGCTGCCCTCCAAGGTGTCAGTGCCATAGCACTTTTATTCAGGCCAAAAACTTTTGAGTTGTTCCTCATTAACCAAAGACCATCAATAAAGTCTATGCATTACTGTAGGAAACAGAGCTGGGGGTCTACAACAGTAACAGCCAGGAACTTCTGAGGTACAATGTGCATACTGAAGGTACAGGGTAACCCACATCTGTTACAGGGTAACCCACATCTGTTCTGTTCTAAGAATACTGTTCACAAACTTTTAGGAAAAATGTGTGCAGTAAGTACTGATTATTACCAAACTTTCTTTAACTGTGTCATTCTGTCAGGGGAGAAGCACAGTGAAGGAGAAGGCATACTTGGGAATCTTAAAGTAATTTACACTGCCTCAGTAGTGCTTAAATACAGTGGTTCATGTTTAGAAACTGAATGTTTTCCATCCTCTACACCTAAATAATTCAAACCTATATTTGTTAAATAGGAAACAACACAAAATTTATAGAAAAAAATCCAAGTTCTGAGAACTGAGAGTAATACTGAAAACAAATATAAAACTTGAGTTTTACATAAAAACAGTGTTATGTTTATTGAGTCTCAGAAGAAAACAGTATTCTTCTCTCGTTGCAAGCAGCATGCAAATAAAAGAGTGACCAAGAATGCACAACATTTAAAAGTACATTTTTATTCCCAATGCAGTTGATAAGGAAAAAAAAAATCTCATCAACTTCAATTGGAAAAAGTCAAAACACTGATATTGTATGCTCAGAAGTCTGAGTGCAGAAACTTTGCTTTAATTCCTTTTTTAGCTAAAATCTAGCTCAATCTTTCTAATTCTTTTAAGAGTGTTGAGCAGCAGGTATACTGGCATCCCAGGCAGAATCCTTCTGTTATTTTCTTAGACTGAGTCACTTATACATCCATTGCAAGTAATCAAAATTAAATGCAGGGTTAATGAAGAGCTTGTTGCGTGCCAAAGAAACATTGGGAAGGTATAAAAGAAGCTGGTTGGTACCTTATGTGATCTGGCTTTTTCCTGTCATGTGAAAAAATGGGGTAGGATTAAAACATAAGGGAAAGGAGGAGAAGGAATGAAAAATGCAAAATGAGCAAAATAAGCAAAGAATTAGCATGACCTGAAAATACAGCAGAATTAAAAAAAGGAAAACAATCAATGCATCCAATCTAAAAGCTATTTAGAACATACTAGTGGTTTGACAAATGCTTTTCTCCCTACACACGTTTATTCACACATATCTTTCTTCATGATATGGACTTATTTTTCATTTGAATTTCTAGGAACCAAAACAGCTTTCCAGCTACTGTGCCATTATACATGCTCATGACTCCAGCTCCTGATGCCTTAAGAAAACTGGTGCACAACAAGGTATAACATTTACCAACAGACAGACAGATATTCAAAACAGAGGTGTTATCTCCCTATCCGTTATTGTAAGACTGCAGGATAAAGATATAATTCTGATTCCAATAAACTGTATTACCTGAAATACATTATACATGAAGAGATTACAAAATCTCTGTCTCTTTCAAAACACAGCAATACTGAATTGCAGATGACTTGTGGTTTACTCTGCACCCTGCTCAAACACTTACTGACTTGAGAAACAAATATCATGCAGAACCATTCCAAGAGCAGGAAACTTGATGCAAAAGATCAAATAATTGAAGTCCTGAGACAATGAAATCCGAGGTGCCAGGCGCCCCAGGAAGAAACATCATCCCAGCAAGATCTTAGCTTGGACTGGAAACAAACAAGTTTTCATTCATTACAACAGATTTGCCCCCTTCAAAGGGCTGTATTATACAGTCTTGATTTTTTTTCTCCCTCAGCAACTGGGCTTTCCCCAGGATAATCCACTATGGGGTCCATGGATTCACTGACCACAGAATGCACACAGGAGCATCACAATTCTCTGATTTGTCATCTAGAATCATATTGATGTGTGTCAAACCCACACAAAATCTATTGCACCATTTCCTCCTCCGTTATGTTTTTAATGCTGGCAAGTTTACACTAATAGTGGTCATTGCAATGGCTTTTAATTTAATTGCTTTTAATTCAATCTTAAAGGAGTTTTTAAAAAGTTCTTAAAAACCAACAAAATACCAAGTGACACCAACAAAGGGAAAAGAGAAGCCTCCATTTTAAATACATGTTATGACTGACAGTCAGCAAGGAGGATCAGGGCTGTCACACTCGGTTCAGAACAGCAGGAAATTCCTGTATTTCTAGGCAAATTCTTCTGGTTCTGTTTCAGCTGGTTGATTTTTCACCCACCTTCCCCAAAGATGGGCACATAACAGAGTGGCAATCTACCTATCTGATAAGAACACTGAAAGTATCTCATCTGTCTTGGGGTCTCTGATTTCATCTCAGAATTCCCTCTCATAAAATATACAATTCTCTAAATGTTTCATCCTTTGATATTTTGTGCATTTTTACACATAAAACAGTTCAATGCAATGGCACAGTCCTTTCTTGTACTCTACCTAGTGACGGAAAAAACACTCATCTCTGTTACATGGTAAACTTTAATCAGTACTATCTCCCCACAGCTGAAACTGCAACACTGTATAAGTAAAGAATTCCATTGGGGGAAACAGGCAGTAGAAAATGGAAGCGACTATTTCAGTGCCTACAATGAAGCAAGCAATTACAAATGTATACAGAAGTAAAAATAATACAAAAATACCTCTCTATTTTTATTAACGCATAAGAAAGATGGGGTTCTAGATTCAGCAAATAAAAGATGTTTTCATTAAGGCTTAAATATATAATTTATATAAGATAATACTAGTTCCATAACAATTAGTAATGGTTTGTGAATACGTGCAGTACAAAATTAAAATGATTGATTCAATTTCTGAAATGCTTATAAATGGCATATCCAATCCTATTCTCTGCCTAATTCTGAAGCATACAACTAGTGAGATAGATTATCAAGAATCTAATATTAAAAAGGTTAAATGTTTTGCTTTACTGAATACTCCCATGATAAACAGAAGAAAAAACTATAAGTAAGTATCAATTATGTAATAAAACTAGATAGCTCTGAGTTATTACCAAGCTGTTTGCCTTGGCTCTCTTAAATAACTTATTATTTGGATATACTTTCGTTATGTATGGTCAAACATGTAACTTAATCTGAAGGAATGTCATTGTGTATCTTGATTTAATTACAGCTTCTCCTTATTTACTTTGTGTCTATTTAAATTTCCAGCATACAGAAGTCAGTTTTAACTGAATCCTACTCTGTAACCACTTTAGGGTAAGATACATGTACAGTATTATTAGGTACGAAGCCATATGGTAAAAGAGTATTTCCCACCAACACTCCTGTCCTGCTCCTCCTGTCACCTCCCTCCAGAGCAAGGCCTTCCTGTTATCCAAAGGAGGAACCCAAACAGAGTCAGTTTTGCCTTCAGTCAATCCTTCAAAACACCTTTACAAAAAGGTGTATTTACCTTTCAGCCCACTGAGAATTCAATACAGGACAATCTCCTGCCCTGTTACTGCAGATTTTTCTCAGTATTCTTCCACTAACATTTTACTTCACACCAAGGACGTGCCTTGGAAGCACAACTCCCAGTTTACTCCCTTCACCACCACCCTTTGATGCTTCACAGATTTGTTTCAGAGAACTCTGGATTCTGCTTGTATGAAACTAACCCAGAAGGTCCCCTACAATTACAGACGAATAATCAGAGACCACAGGACCAGACCAGAATTAGGCTAAAGCAAAATCCTTTGTACAAGTTGCCCATGACTTGTGAATACAGATACAGTTTTATTGCCACCACTGGCCCTTGCACCAGTCTCCAGATTTAAGTGAAGCAACCCCAATTTGTTACAGACTAGTGGTGTTCCAAGATGCTCAGTGAAGTATTGAACAATTATGACTGGAAGGGACCACATATCCAAATGCTCATTTTGGCCTTTGAAACATAACAAATAGTTTAACAGAAGCAACGCTGAAAAAAAATTGCAGAACATGGGATAGGAAAAAGACCTCTGTATCACAATAAATTAACTTTAAAATTCAAGAACTGTATCCAAGTGTGCTGTAAATGCTCCAGCATACACATTTCCATGAAAAAAAGTATATACCCTTGGAAATGCAAAAAAAATCCTGTTCAGGGCAAAAAGTATTTAAATAGTAGTAAAATACATATTTTTAAAGATACATGACTAACAATATATTTTGAATTCTCAAAAGAACCATCAGAATTACTATGCAAAAGTCACTGCACAGGACAGGAATTATAAAGGGTAACAATTACACTGCTTATCTTTCAGGAAAAATAGCTTGAGTCCTTGACTGTGTTTCCAGTGGCTACAACACTTCCATTTAACTTGTCCTATAACACTTACTTCCCCAGCATATACCCTCACACAGCTTATCGTATGCCACCACAAGGACTGCTCTGTTTGAAACCCAAACTGAGGCCAAAGCACAATTACAGAGTCAAGCTGCACCCAACCAGGCAGGCTTTCCATACACCGGACTTTGCCAAACTAAGGTACACTCTTAGAAAAAGGTCTGCAAGCAACTAGAATGGCATTGAAGTGTCATCTCTACGTTAATTAAAAGTCATCCCAATGTCCTGTCTAAACTGTGGAATTAGTTGAGTTACACAGATTGCAAACCAGATCAGAGTTCATCTTAACAAACAGTATCTTTGTAAGCAGGAAACAGAGATTCTAGATAATTACCTGTTCCAAGTCTTGAAGGCATTGCTGGCTCGTTTAAATAGATAACCTTCCATAACAATACCATTGGCTGCATCTACATTGTATTCTAGTTTAGTATCATCACTGGAATAATCCTAATAGAAAGGAAGAAGACAAGAAAAAGACATTGCAGTTTCAAATGAAATTTCAAGTATGGGAAGTATTATTGTCAAAGAGTAAACATCTAAGAATAGTGTTTTGCTTGCAACACTTAATAGAGGGGTAGCAAAGCAGAAGAACTGGGGCAATAAAAGTTAGGAGTCAAAACTGAAAAACAGTTGCAGTCTGCTGCAGACACCTGTATAAAGTCATTACGCTTTAGCATTTCCTTCAGCTCTCTCATCTCACCAATTGAGCTGCATAGAAACTTAGAAGACAAGTAATCAAATAAAGATGCTTTCAGTTAACTCTAAACTACAGCAGTCACAGTGATGGCGAAATCTTAGTAGTAATTTTTTCTGTATGATCTTGGATAAGGTTATGAAACTACAGGTAGGACAATTCCATCAACCTACTAACAAATGAAACCATCTAATAACAGTTAATAGCAGCTTTACAAGTTTTAGAAAGGTTGACTGTTTCATAACACCATGAAAGGCAGATTAGACTAAGTAATAATGGTAATAATGCAAGTGCTGATCATTTGCTTTCACAGCTCATTGAACACAGCACAGACTCTTCCCAGGGAGCTGGAGTTCATATATTCAGTGGGTGGGAGCCCAACAGCTACCAGGGGTGCAAGAAACAGCACACACAGAATGACATAATTAATCATATACTATGTCCAGATACCAAAATAATATACATGCTATAATTTAATTTCACTGTTAGTGAAATATATCCTTAAAGGAGACTAGCAACACGTGGCTTCTTCCTGTTAACAAGGGCATAAGAGACATCAATGAAAATTAAGTTTCAGAACAATGAAATCAAACAGGTTAAATACTGAAGATGGGGAACATTTTGTAGTATCTCTCTCCTGAACTTTCAGTTGTTACTTTTTGTAAATTGCAGACATCTGCACTGTATGAAAAGCATATCTGTAAGTCTCTGTTTTGCACTTTGCTCCTTAGGAATTTGTCTATACATAGAGAAGAGGCAACAACAATTAAAAAAAAAAGAAAGTAGTCAGCTTCAAACCCAACATCATCAGCCCTATGCAAAGCCCAGGCTGCACACAACTTCGTGCAACACACCATGTTTACTCTTACACATGCAGATGGTTTGGTCCAATCCAAGGTTAATTACACATGACAGTGAAATGGTTACAAGTATTACAATGGGTCCTTCAAACTCCCTGGTCAGCACAGTATAAATTCCTTAAAATTACTTAGTGTTTTCAGCTACTACTAATCTGAGTAAATTAACTAAATTTGAAATGTTAAATCTAGATTTGTATTATTTAACTGACAGATATCAATGCAAGAGTTCTGAAAGAAAATGGGATTATCATAACACTACCACACACTGATCTGAATAAACATACAGGTTACAAATGAAACCTTCTCAAAAAAAAAAAAAAACCCCAAACCACAAATCTCTGCATTTGTGCATTTATTATCCAGCATTTAATAACTTTGATTTTCTGCCTGTTTTGTAGGTCAGAACATGCAGAACATAAAAGACTTCATGTAAGCAAGAACAACTAAATATCACACTACAATTTTAACTTACTATTTCATAACTTATGACACACGCAAACTTTTTCTAAATGTTAAAAACCCTTTCTGTTTCTTTATATGCTCTCAACAAAAAAAAGGGAAAAACCACCATATGCACAAACTTAGACATGCTGATGTTGCATTCCCTCCCTCCCTCCCTCCAAAAAAATGATAAATTACTCTAACTTACCAGCTCCCAAACATAATGAAACCTGCTAAAGATTTGCATCTTCCTGCCTCAGTGATGCTTGCAACTCCTTGTCTAGTGGAAGACAACATACACTCCCTCAGTCTTTTCTGACCAAACTACTGTGTAATCACATTTTCCTTCAGGTTTGGAGAACTGCTGCAGAAAATGCAACTGTCTTTTCCAATGACTTGACTTGTGTTTTGAAGACAAGTATAACAAGAACCCTTCTTTGGATCATTTATCATGCCACACTCTCAGTCCAAATTGTCTAAAATACTGACCCTTCCTCATTAACTGCATTTAGTGCCATTTTAATGACCTCCCTGATTGAATTCCACTTTATAGAGCAGAAAAAGACACAAGAGTATACAGATAAATGTTAAATATCTTCCTAACTGTAGACAGCAGACTACCAGCTGGAGAGGGAGGGAGTAAAGCTTTCATATGCTTTATCCATAAAACTTCTTTGATAAAGTTGTGGTCATGAAAAAGATGATGAAATAATCGTAAAAAGACATGCCCCACTTCATTTCAATCACATGGATAAAAGTAGAAAAAGAAACTAGATAAGCTGTGTCTGATTTTATAGCCTCTGCTATTTCATAACTAAAAAGCAGGAGAAAAGCAGTCACATTATAGTTTATTTTTGTCTTGGTGCATGGAAAAGTTTAGTGAACCATGAAAAATAATCAGGGGGTGGAGAGAAATACACCCATATCTTTCCAGTGTCCTGCATAAGAGAATCACGTGCTAATGAACCCAGTTACTGTGTGTGGCTCAGAATTTTGTATTCATTAAGCACGTATGCAACTGATACATATTTTATTTTAAACATCATTTATTTACTACTTAGGTGTCAGTTAGGACTAAAGTACTTTTCGCCTAATCACGACTAAGAAAATTAAGCCAGCATTACACAAGTTACACTGAAGTGCTAGATCACACATTTCATTCAGATTTGAAAGCAGAAACATCTACAGCTTCTATTCTGACACTCATTTTTCATGGCTGGCTGCTGCTGGAAGAGAAACGTGTACAAGTGGGTTATATAAGTGAAGCAAACAGCAGGTTTTCATGCTGTTTTTCCCCTCCCTTTTTCTTTAAATGTCTATGAGGTACAGCAAACCAGCTGGAAATGAAAAACAACTTTCATCTCCAGAAATAACACTAATCTGGTGTGCCACAGAACACTTAATATTCTTGACAGTGTTTCAGTGAATTTATTTTCATATGAACATATCAATTCATCACACATACTTGATTCACTTCACAGCTTGCATGTTTTATGTTTCTTTACATATAATTTCCTTGCTACCAAACCGACTTCCACTCCTGCACTTTTCAGTAGCTGAGCTTTTGATTTATTTGCAACATGAAAATTGCTATCAGGTCATGAAAGCTGTTCAAGCCATTTTACCTGTAAATCTTACTGACTGTATTTTAACATTGAATTTTAACAACCATTTTAACATTGGATATGTATTCTAAACGTTTTTTTCACTTTAGAGAAACAGCATTTTAAATTTTTTTTATAAAGGAAGTAAATGGAGTATAAGTACCAAAGAAAACACTGACCTGAAAAGCTAAGCCAGAATATACTAAGCAGAAGACACTAATTCTGCAAACCTCCCATTTAGAAAGTTGCTTCCATTCCCTTCCCATCCCATTGGCAAGAGATGTTTGTCATGATTAAGCTGAAAGTCCCTCAAGGAAGGGCTTAAAACAACAACAGACACAACAAGTAACAACAAGGTTTTCAGTCCAGGACAGTGAGAGGAGGTGACAGTGTCATTGAGCAAACAAGTCACTCGAAATGCAAGCACATTTTGGTTTTGGAGGCAGGAATTAGTTTGCATTATTTCTCAACAGCAGCGCTGGTTCACGTGACTGTCACAGCATCTGGTTTCCTATCACCTTGTTTACTCAAGATGTTAAAAATTTTCAAATCATTCCCAATCCAGCTGTTTCCTGAGCAGTTCTTTGGAAGCAGATTTTTATTTTAATGAAAAAGGGACTTGAATACAACAAAAACTATTTGAAGTTCAATACAAATACTTTTCCTGTATCATTTCTCACATATTAGAACAAAATATTAGCTCTGTCACAAAACCAAAAAGCCATAATGCTGTTTACAGGCCCAACTGATTTTTAAATTACTTCTTAATTCAATATGTTACTACAACAATGGGCTGCAAACAGCTCACAAAACTAGAGTCATGTCTTAAGTATTGACACTGTGACACCACTCTTTTAGTAACAATTTTTCCCTATAAAAATATATTGCAAAAATTTCCCAGAATGATCATGACATTTTTAGATTAATTCATAGTATGTGATGCTCCAGTTTAATATGGAAAAAAAATAATTTCTTACACTACAAAAGAAAAATTGTTTCCTGCATATTTGCTGAGAAAATAGACGAAAACACTTAAAAGAAATTTTTTAAAAAATCAGGTATCAGCTCTCTTTAAAAAGAAATCACACTATATTGGTGACCAAGCCCTTCCATGACACTTGTATTAACCTCTCTGACAACAGCTTAATTAAATAGAATGATGATCACATAGAAAAGTGAGATGAGTTATTTAATTAGTGCAATTATTCTGCATGCATATGCACATATTTGCAAACACAGGTAGTGGGTGGGCAGGTGTGTGCACATGTGCACTTACCTATACATTTCAGAAAAGGAACTGTTCTTTATCCACACAATGAAGGAAAGGCATCATTCTGAAGCATTAGATTAAAACTTCAGTACATTAAATGCACATATACCTCATGGAATATTCAACACAAGAAGCTTCAAAAGTTTCAGCTGATACAAAACATGGAAAGATTTGGCATTGGAAGATTTGGGAACATTTGTCTAAGAGGTAACACAGTGGAAAGCAACATGACAAGACATGAGAACAGAGAATAGAGTTGCCATCTGGATCAGATTGACCAGATGACAAATAAGGATACAAAGAATAAGATCCAAGGTCTAAGGCAATTCTAATCCTGATAAGCTGGAAACTAACTTGGTGTGAAGGTTGGGAAAAGTAGGAGGAGACAAAAACAGACAATATGATTTGAGTAAGAAACCAAGCAAATGATTGCATGAGCTATAAAAGAAATCTCCAATAGAGCACAGTCTAGGTATTACCATCACAAAAATGCAACAGTGACTTGTAAGAACAGGAGACAACACATCCAACTTAAAACTTAAGAGGACAACAGACAATACAATCTGACTGCCCTGATTATATTTTAGAAACAGTGTTGTCAGTTAAAGTAAGGAACAACATAAGTAACCTCATTCTGATTACCATTTGTACTAGAAACCAAGAACATTTTATTACACAGACACAGCTTATCAAGTTTCATGAAACTTAAAAGTTTACCTGTAAAGCAGCCTTCAGCAGCATTTAAAGAAAAAACAAAGACTGTAAACATCATTGGCAACAGCAGTGACCACAATTCATGGTAACAAGTTATTATTTCTATGGTCAATTAAAAGATAATTGCTCATAACTTACATCCTTCATCAAGCACCACTGTTCTCTAACAGTTAATCCCTCAACTAGTGCCCATTCCTAAAACTAGGCCTACTAAACCCAAACAAATTAAAATTTTTATTTCAATGTTAATTCTCAAATTCCACCTCTTTCCCATTTCCCCTCTTTCTTCCACTTCCTTGCCTGTTATCTCCTGTTTGCCTCCAAACACCGCACATCAGCACTGCCCTAAACTGCATCTGCTCAACTTCACAGCAATTCCAATGTTTCCCACCAACTCCTGAAGCAATGACAGGATGAACCAACAAAAACATTTTCAGCAACTAAAAATGTTACCTCTTCCCATTAGTATTAATATTGGCTCCTACTAAGGCTACCTAAATTATAATCTCAGCATGTTTTCATTTGTGAATTTATTTTCTCACAAGCTACATTGGCCTTGTTTAGTTTATTTTTAATTTATGCCATTTGAACAGATAACAGAACATATTTGAATGAGAGTAAGAAGTGTAGCATTACCTTTAAACTGGTATCTAATCCCTTTCAAAAGTACCTGCAGTATTAGCTCACTACTGGAGAGTTCAGTGGAAATATTTTTAACTTCTAGTATTATACCTGCAAAACCAATACTGATCTAGAGCTTCTGAAACACCCAAAAACCAGAAGTTATTCCCTCCCCAATAGGAATTATCAACATTTTTCTCAACAAGCAAAAAGAATTATTGCACATAAAAATCATCTCAAAACAGCAATTCCACGTTATCACTTTCATATTTGTGTACAGTTGAACCCATACATTAGACATTACAAAAGTTTACTTTTGGTCTTTATATGCAACAGCAGCTGCCACACCACCTCAAAGTGCTGCACTCGTATTTGGCACAGCCCAAAGTGCTACGTAGGACTGTAGGGCTGTGCAGCACACACACCTCTTCCACAAACACAGCAGGGAATCACAGCAACTTTTACAACTGTATTGAATCCAAGATGTAACTGGAATTAAGAGCTCTACTGAAATGCTAGAATCCCAGCATTCCAATAAATCATACTGTTCTATACATGTTTTGGTAAAAACATAATTATTTAGTTCTGTAACACAAAATTCATATCTGCAATCTGACCCTGCACTTACTGACATGTAAGTCTGTCTCTCTGCACTAAAGATACCATTTCTCACAGTTCTGATGCAGAGATGCAAACTGCTGGGAAGAGATGCTTCAGATACCAACATGTGTGTGCAGCCTGCCCTTTACATTCTCTCAAGTACCTTTTGTTGAATAGTGGAGTGCTTTTGCTCCATATCTCTCTTCTCCTTTGCAGCATCCACAGCCAACTGATCCAGCTGTAAAGAGAAACAGAAAATTGGATCTTTAGATATCATAAGAAATTTGGCTCAGTAGATTTCACAATGCTGACAAAAAAAACCCACATTATGTCTAGACATTCCATGATTTTTATTTTATTTGCATATTATAATTACTTGTCCCAAAGTGTTTACCTTGTATAACGACTGAAGCCTTGTTTAAAGCACTGCACTACCATCCTGAATTAACCTCTACAAAGGTGCACATTTCTTGTCAGCATTAGGGGGAATGTTTCAAGGAACAGCAGGGTGCCAAGCATATGCGACTGCACCGCATTGGTGCTCAGCCCCCGACGAGGATGACTCAGGCTTTGCTGCTCTCGCTGGCCTGTGCAGCAGCACTGGCAGGAGCAGCAAAAACTACCAGGAGCAAATGCTAGGGATTTTTCCCTTCACAAACAGGGGAAGTGCCTCAACCACACTTTTGTATGGATAGTTTTGATCAGGCCATCAGAAGTATTTGAGCAAGATTTCTTGAAATCTTAGGTAAAGACTTTCAAATTGTTTCTAGTTTCAGAAATAACAATATGATTTTGAAAAGAAGAGAGATTTTCACAGGGAGTATTTACGTTGGCATCCTTACAAAGTCAGTGATGATAAAAAAAAACACTGCCCAAAAATTTGCTGCAAGTAAGTTTCTAGCATTACCATATAAACCTTTTCCTTTTGAAACCAGAAGATAAAAAAAAAAAGGCAGGAAATTAAGATATCCTGTAGGAGAGAATAAGTTCAGTCAGGGTATTCTGTGTTTTTTTGGTTGACTGGGATTTTTTTTGTTGTTGTTTTTGCTTTGTGGGTTTGGTTCTTTTGGTTTTGTTTTTTGCTTGTTTGGTTTGAATAAGAAATATCACAGAGGAGTAGATGTTCCCTGAGAGAGTAGTCAGCTTGGTACTTATGTGACAGGAATCCGATGAGCTCCTCCTTTATCCAGCCTGTAACACAAACCTGCCACTAACCCAGTCGCAGCATCTCAGTGATAACGATGCAGATGCAGAGCTGAGCACAATGCACAGCCTGCAGCTCTACATCTGTTGGGCAGACCTGGCTCTCCTCCAGGCCTAGAACGAGAAGCCCAGGAAGAGTGTGCAGCACCAGCTTTCCAGCTGAAGTCAGTCACGTGGCAGAAGGCACAGTGTGACTCACAGAACCCCTAATCCACACAAATAGGATTCCCTCCACCCACTCTCATAACCACAAGTGACAAGACTTGCCAACTCTGGCCATCTCCCCAGTGTTTTATTTCTCCTGTTTGACATGATATAAATGAGAAAAAAAGTGACAGTAACAAGCTCTTACACCCTTGTGCTAGACAGTCTCCAACAATTACAGAGCCGTTGGATAGCTGGGACATCTGGATCCAATTCTGTACTCTTGTTACTTTTCTTAACTCTCCTCTCCCTGTCTTCCCATCTGGCTCAAAAGACCACATCAGCACTTTCACACCTTACAGGTATTTGTGAACATGAACACATTGAAGACCGAAGTGTCCAGGTACCACACCTTTGGTAGCTACGGGACTTAAAAACGACACAAGAGCCTCTAAAACAGAGACTGGGCTGCCATTGTGCTCAAAGACTGTTCTGCTCCAAGAACCCTTGGGAAGCCCTTTCTTTTGTTATGAGGATGAGAACTCATCCAAGGGCTATTCAAAACTTTGTAGGAATCCAGTTTCTTGCTAAAACTTCTGATTCAGGAGTCTGCACATAGTCCCCAAGAAATTCTTCGTTTTCTATCCTGTTAGATGGAACAGCCACATTCAGAATAGGGCAATTATCTCTAATTTGTCTTAAATACAAGTGTTTGAGGATATATTTAGCATAGCATAAGTGCAAAACCAAAGGTTTTAACAGCAGCTCATTCCATCAGTTACTTTTTTTAGTATGAAGACAGAATTGCATCATTCCTGCTTGCAACCCAAACTAGAATTTCTACCTTTTCACTCAGCAGATCAACATATCAATTGCCTTAAGAGAGACCAACAGCATACAACTAAACTATCAAAATCCCAGTTGTTACACCACTACTGTAGATAATTAAGTCAGACTAAAATGTTTAGCTCTTTGGATAGTCATCTCAATGAAAATTCCAGTAGGTTTTCTTTTTAAGGTAATACCACATTTCACACGGAAGTCCCAAAACCCATAATTTCCATGCAAAAGCTCAGACTACACTTGTGTGCCATGAGAGATTCCCCTACAATGTTCTGATTCACAGGGGATCCTACTCTGACCTAAGGCAAAACTGCGCAATCCTACTCCATCATGATAAACAGTTACTTTGAGAATACAAACAAAAAGAATTAAAAATTATAACTATTATTATTATTATTATTATTATTATTATTATTATTATTATTATTATTCAAGAACACTTCCATTTTATTTCAGGTTCTGTTAAACCTTGTAATTAAGATTATCCACTAAATTTACCTGGGAATGAAAACTCACTTATCACCAGCAGAAGGAATCTAACAGTATTGTCACAAAAATCCAACAAATCCCTGTTATGTCACACACACTTTGCTAAAGGCAGAAGCTTCAACCAGTACAAACTGCAAAGACATTAACTGTTAAACTTTGAACAGTTATTTTACAGGTTTGCTTCTGTCATGAAAAATATCCGTTATTTAAATGCCAAGGTCTGTCACAAAAGAACAACTGCACAACTTTAGGGTCTTCAGTCTATCCTTGCTGTAATTGCAATGTATTTAAAACATTCTCAGCTTTGGACTTTCTAAATTTAAATCCTTCAGTTGCTATGATACCAGCACCAAAATCAATGCTAGACTGTTCTCCTTACCAGATCAAGCAAAAGCATAACCAGACATTGAAAAATAACTTTGTGTTTTCCTGCTCAAATCATCTCAATGAAATGGAAACATTGAAGCCTGGCCAACAGCACAAACCACCACCAACTCCATGGGTTTTGTTTCCTTTCCCCATCCTCTTTTCCACAGAGGTGCAGGACACACATTTTATATTAACCAAACACTCCAGTTCAACAATTACAACCCAAACAGGAAGAATGTGAAAGAATAAAAGGCACAACTAAGGAAAAGTAAAATGCACCTGAGCCGTTCAAGTGCCACTATTACAGCAAACACTGATGTGTTTCTACAAGTAATTGAGATCCACAGTAACTCAGCCAGGGACTGGTCCTGCAGAAAAACAACCACTCAGACATTGGATTGTTGGAGTTATTTTTTACAGTTCCCAATGTGCTTCACTGCACAGACACAGCAGCAGGTTGAGGGGCACACAACAGTGTGAGGGCAGGAAAAACCAGCCCAGAACAATGTTATTTCTTAGGCATTCAGTGACACAGCTACTCAAGATGAATGTAAATAAATGTCTGCTGTCATTTCATTGCTTTTGTACCTGGACAGAAACTTAGAATTTGGGTTGTCTGCTTTGTGTATCTGGCTGGGAATTGGCAATAGGGGGTTTCTATCGGAGAACTTGTTGCAAGTCCTCAGGTAGGGCAAATAAAAAGTGTTTTAAGAGTATTTTCAGGCCCATTTAATTTGCACTGAAAACAAGACAAGACACTACTGAGTCTTCTTCCTGCACTACACACAGACCTTCATTTGAATCTTGTATGTTCTAATCTGCATAACCATTTTCCATGTCTCCTGTGTGCAGTTGGTGGTGGTCCATTTAACCTTCTCATGAGTTCCTCACTGAAAACCCAGAACTGGCAATTGTTTGTTGCTAAACAACAGAACTAGGCAAGAAGGATTCCATGTAGGAACTCAATTTCACACTACTTATTAAAATCAGACTTCCATTTATGGTCTAAATCATTAACATCAAAGTTATTTTTGCACACATCAAAGTTTAATTATGCACACTGCATAATTTATACAGTAAATAAAGTAGAAAGGAAATCCAATCTACTTTTTATTGTTAAGTAAATCTATAACATGGGCCATATACAAAAATTTTAAAAAGCAAACAATCCACTGTCCCGAATACCACAGGGAACCTCAAAGAGCACTACACAGCTATGTCTGAGTACATAAATCCTACAGGTAGTACTAATTTTAGTAAATGGACAACTGTCAGTTTGTAACTAGTTTCATCCAAGCCATTTACAGTCAGCTTTTATGCTTTGCCTTTATCACACTACAGTTCCCCTTTTGTGGAATAAATCTATGATGTACCTGATATACAGGCATATGTCACATTTTTACCCATTTCACCACATAGCTATGAATTTTTAAAATGATTTGTTACCTGTGCACCAAGATCTTTCATGTAGGGCTCAAGTTCACCAAACAGATCATAGCCTTGGTGGAAAAAAGCCAGATGTGCATACATGAACGATAACATCTAGAAGGAAAAAGTAAATATTTATTTTTTTTAAAAAAAGTATCAGATATCATGCAAATATATCATTTAAGTAACCCACATGAACAAACTTAACATACAATTCCATGCTTAATTTCTGCTCTTGTGTCCTGACAATTTTATAGCAGTACCTCAGAGATTTCAATGTTGCAAAATAAACACACAAGGTAAAGGCAGCAAAGAACCCAGCCAAAAACCTCAGAAATCTGCCAACAGGATTAACTCCCTGAGCAAAACAAAAGAAATCTACTTTAAGTTAGAAAATTACTTCTAATTCATGTCATGTGAATTCTTTATCTCTTGTTTAATTGTGACATGTAAGATAGAGAGGGGCTGACTGTCACCAAATTGCCAAATGTACCAATAATATTTTGATGAGTAAAAGGACTAAATTTTTAACATACTGCTTTGAGGTCAAATTTTAAATTTCTGATGCATTGCAACATTTTCTGTATAGAAAATAAAGTATATCTTACCGATTTTAAGATTTCTGCTCTCCTTTTAGATTGAAGAACATTGATCTAGAAAAAAAAAACACAAACCAAGCAACTTATTTTATTCTATTTGCAATTCCTCCCCACAGAAGTAAACTTCAAATTACTTCCAAATAATCCTATCAAAGCTTAAAACATTGCAAGGAGATAACAAAAGTTATCTCACAAAGCACTTTGAAAAGAAGATGCATTCTAGTCCTGCCATGATATCAAAGTGATGCAATCAGAGAACGCTTGCAAAGCTTGAATTTCGCAGTGACAGTCACAAGTTTCTTACATTGGAAGGGAAAATACAAGACAACACATGCTAGCTAGAAGTAAAATAATACACCTTCCAAGCAAGGAAAATAGGTATCCATTTTCAAGAGATTGAACTCGGGATGTTTCAAACAGCCTTTCTGACAGTGTGAGCTGAGCCAGCCCACCAGCTTCTTAAAGAAGCCGCACTCAGCACAGCTCCTGTTTGCTGTCAGGGACAGGAAAGGACAGGGCATAGTTACTTTTTTCCCCTCAGACTGACAACATTTAAGTGTCCCAAAGGTGGGATATAGTCCCCAGCCTTAGAAACAAGCAAAATCAGAATAGCTTCAATAAGTAACTTTCCGGGTATACTTTTGCTTTTAAGCTAGCTGAAGTCACTGACCAAAGGTGTTGCCCTAGAACTTGAAGAAATTCACAATATATAGAAAAAAATAACTGTTTTTCACATTCATCTAGTTTCTCTATCTTCTTTGTTCCCTAATCTTTAAAGGTTGCCATCCAGCACTACAGATTTTATATTAAAAGGCCCACTTAGCAGAAACATGCATGATTTTGTAATTTAACACCTCTGTGTCAGTTTAAAATTCCAGCAAAAGAAATAAACTTTACTGAAGCTATAATCAAAACCAGATTGCACTTTCATACTTAACTGGTCAGTATTTTGGAAAACTTTCTGCAGCAAAAATAATTAAGATTTGTTTGTACAGAACAAACTCTCAACTTGTGAGGCAGAAAAAGTTAAACTAAAAGGAAAGCAAAGGTTTTGAATTACAGTTTAAAGCCAATCTCACTACAAGGAGATCATAGTTGTGAAGCCACTTTTTCAAAAGAGCCACCCAAGTAGAAAGAATTCAAAAAGCTGAATTCATTTTTGCCCATGTTAATTAAGAGATGCTGAAATTTTTCCCTGTTACTTTAAATGCATCTTTATCCCAGGAATTGCTCCTACTTTAGACATACAAATTCCAGGAGGCAAACAACCCGCAGTTCAACGCACACACAAGTAATTGCCCTCCCACAGTAATCACTGCCAGCTCCCCCCATGTCATTTAGTCCATCAGACCACTAGTGAGTACAAATAATCCAGTGGTACATAATTCACATGACTTTTTGAACACCAAAATGACCTTTGTCCTTAGTGTTCAAAAGGCAGGAGTTCCATGTTGACCACTGACCACCTATCCATGCACATGCCCAGGCTGAGCAGTTCCACTTCACTCCACAGGCAATAATGTCATCTACAGAATAGCAAACAACTGACTGCTAAATAAAATAACTGACAGGACTGTCACAAATCAAGATGATAATGTCTAATATACAACCATTCTTAACTGTTAAGGGTTGTTCTGTGTTTGATTATAGGAGAACCTCAGGCCCATTTAGGAGCCCCCAACTCCTTGTACCACCTGAGTTACAACAATCCTGCTTTGCTGTAGTTGGGGGCAAGTACAAAACAGATGAGTTTTAATTATCAAAAGAAAATTTTTTACTGCCTTACAGGATTCAAAGCAATATGACAAAGAGATACCTCTCAGCACCCTATGGGAGATCTGCATTAGAAAGTGAAAGGATAGTTAAGTTCTTGATTTCCTGTAAGGCACAATGCCAAACTCTGAGGCATCTAAACGAGCTGGGTTTGTCAAATAAAACCCAGAGCTAAAGCTGAAATTGCAGTAGGAGCCAACATTCTATATCAGAATTATTCTGGTAATTTGTATTTCCTACGTTAGGTTACAGTTTTCACTTCAAATATAAAAGGAACTACAGCATAACCAACTCATGCAACATTTAGGTGAGCATGAACCAAATATTGGGATTTTTTCAAAATTAATGTTCAACTTGAAAATTAAACTGTGTCATTACTGCAAGGGCACTGAATACCAAAGCACTAAGCATCGAGAATGCATCAAGTAAATTATTGTTCCTTTGATTTTATTAAAAAGAGAAATTACTTGCAGATAAAGTTCTTCCTTTTTCCCTCAATCTCCATAGCTTCCAAGAAGCTTACAATAAGAACTTCTACAGAACACACCCCTAACTATGTGTAACAAAAAGTTTTGAAAACAGCTTTGATTGCTTACCTGTAGAACATAATCCAGAGCTATGTGTCGAAAACACTTCCGTGTTGCAGTCAAAATATTGGTTGCTTCCTCTACTTCATGTTGCTTATTTCTTTGAACTTGGGCATTTTTCACTAGAGCATTCTCTTTTTCTTCACTCACTTTTTCAAACTGTTTCTTTGCATCTTTAAATTTCCTAATATCTCTAAAGGAAAAGGAAAGATGAGTAAAGAATCCCAAAGCATGAAAAAGGGCTTGAAGCGACACTAGACAGGTCATGCCCATTACTGCTGGAGTTGTTTTCTCTACTTTCATACTCTTCAATACGTGCTTGGGTCAAACAGAAACTCAAAAGTTTTGACAGAAGCTTCTTGTCTTTCTTTTCCAAGGAAAGGACAAAACTGACATGTAAATAAACCCATCTCATGCTTACTGAGGAAAAAGCTTTGGTCAGTACTTTTTCCTCCAAGTCTAAACAATTACAACATGTAATTAAGACCAGAAATTCACATTATCGTAGCATTTCTGCAGCTGGATCTAAAGCCTCAGTGATCTTGGGTGATTTTTGACGAGTTTTACTACAAACTTCTCAGTTTATGGCTGGTTATTTACAGGAAGGATGTTTCACCAACTCACTCAAATCAGATGTTTTTAAATTCTATTTTATGCATAATTTTCCCATTACAAGTGCAAATTAACTTACTCTTTAACAAAAGTCTGAAGCTGTGTTTTAATTGATCTTTGGATTTGGTCAAAGAGAATCTGAAAGAAAAACATTATTAGGTCAGTAACTTAGAGGTGTTCATACATTCTGATTTTAGATACATGAATGGTAATTATGCAGAATTAGAGGAGAAATATTATTAAATCAATGTGTCTCTAATATCAAAATATAAGATAAAGAAGAAAATAAGGAAAATAAACCAAACACCTTTGGCTGGTCTTTTCTTAAAGACTGTGGTTATAGAGGAGAGAGAAGGGCTCCCAGTATCTTATTCTCTCATCCTGACAAGACATGCTTACCTTCATAGGACAAGTTTATTATGTTAATTGCACAGTAATACTCTCGAAAAAACAACTTTGAATGTTAAGTAACAACCCTTTTGGTTCTTAGACTTTCACAATTTATCAACAATTAAGAGACAAATGAAACCATAGAAAGAACATGCCCTTAACATCTGGCAAAAAACTACCACAGATTGAAATTAATGCTGAAAACGTAACATACATGAGTAATTAGTACCATCTCCTTTACATAATACATGAGTAAAAAAACCACCCACTTATGGACTGCTAAAGGAATAGCTGATTTTTCATTTCAGGTGTTCTAAGCCATGCTTCTCAAATTTCCTCTGATTTGGAGAGGTTGCTGAAGGGCAGCGGGACAGAATATAATCCACTCATTCAAAGAGTAATGCTTAAGAAACCTGTCAATTTTTCAAAGCCAAAGCATATCCAAATGTGAGACAGCCTAAATTTTCTCTGTTGACCCCAGAAATTCTAACTGGGGAATGAAAACACACATTCCTTCAGCTTCACGTCTGCCCTCTGAGTTTTACGATGCAATGGAATAGGTCAATGACTACTGGGAAAATCCTTTTGTCACTTCTTAATGTGTAGACAATAAATGATGCCTTAATTTCCCTCTACACCTCCCATTCTGCATTACAGAAATATACAAAGCACCATCATAAAAATAAAGAGGTGAAAGAACATAAGGAAGTAGCAGTTGGCCCAGTTGAACAGAATCTCTTACAAAAGATAGAGATGTTGAAGTATTTAACAATAACAATAATAATAATAATAATAAAGAACTCAGTTTCAGGTCAAACAATGTTTTAAGTGTTCTCAGTCTTAGTTTCTCTTAAGAAAATTTGGAAGTGAGAAGCTATGCAACGCCAAGTGCTGACAGCAAAACCCTTACCAGCTTGTGTCTCTTTTCTAGAAACACTGAAGGAAGGAAAACATGACAGTGTACATCACCCATTAGCAGTGGAATCTCCAATCCAGTATCCATGTTTGGAGGTGTTCAGGGCCAAATGGGATAAAAGCCTAAGCAACCTGATCCAGTCTCAGATCTGACCATGATTTAGGTTGGCAGTTGAGCCAGACACCTCCTGAGGCCCCTGCAAAGGAGCACTGTCCTGTATCCACCAGTAAAACGTGGCAGATCTGTTTGTACTCCCACTTCAGGAAAACAGAAAAACAGACACCTAGAATAGATAAAGGACTTCTTGACAAGATGGAAGTCATGCTGGGATACTCCCACTGCTGACATTTAAACTTGCCAGTGCCTGAAGAGTGCACCAGTCAAGATCAACAGCAAAAGAGTATAACCAGATGGGAACTCAAATGATTAGAGGACTCCCAGAAATATGAGCCTGGCAATTCTGCTTACAGTAATGAAGAGGAAAAAATGTGCTAGGCAGAAAAACACATACACATCTTTTCCCCTAAAAGAAAAGAAAGAAGTGACCAGACTGCAATCTGCCTGGATTTACAGCCTTGCCAACACATTACCTTTCCTCCACTCTAAGTCTGAGAGAGCTACTATTGGCCCTCAGCTGTCACAGCTACTCCCCCCACTGCTGAACCAGCAAGGATGTGCATTAGGCTGGTTCCTGGCCTCGTTTGAGAAACTGACAGTCCTCCAGATCTCAGTGGGAGCAACTTCTACCACTTCAACCTGGTCAACAACAGACCTGACACTGAGCCAGGAAGCTCTGCAAGACCACAACATGTCTGGCAAAGTGCTACATCAGAACCCCATAATGGGCCTCCCTACTGAGGTTTGTACCTTTTGGTAAAAGCCACTGTTCTACTCACTGCACCTGAGCACAGCAAAGGCATGGACAGGGAAAAACAGCAGGACAGATCTCAGATTGGTCCTGCTTAGATCTGCAAAGAAATCTTCTTTTCATACGCCGTGTTCTTTGCTTTCTGTCTTGAAACTGCCCGAAAGGGAGAGTTGTGCTGTGCCAAATTTTACCACCGCAGTGAAAGAAGAGCAAGAAAATAGAAGGACAAACACATCCCTTTGGCTTTCAGGATACAAGACGAAACTCTTGAGAGGAAAATGAGCAAAACAGTTTTCAAATCAGGCAAAAGTGAACTTTCTGATAAACTCTGACATGCTGAAATCATTATTAATCTTAAATCCTAGCATTTTCTACTTTCTCTACTACACTTGTCTAAACCTCTCATACTTCCAAAAAGAAAACTATATGCAAATCAGAGAGGCTTCATTTTGTGCATTCTAGAGGGTGGGGGAAAAAAGTATAAATAATGGAAAAAGCAATTATTATTGCAGATGAGCAAAGGAATCTGCTCAGTTTTTTACTGCTAGTTTTTTAGTTTGATTTAAAAAGACGAAACTGTCCAGTATTTACTGTCTTAGAGCACCAGATTTTAGCAAAGTTTACAAATTCCAAATGAAAAATAAACCAAGATAAAAATCTGCAGAAAATGGGATATTTATAAATAATTCATAGACAAAACATTAATAAAATACTTAAAAGTACGAAACAAGAGATATTTAATACCACTTGAACCATGACTTTGCAAACACTATGAAGAAGAAAAACTTTTCAGCTAGAAATACTCACATTGTGATAATTGATCATTTCCTGTAATGTGTCAGAGAACTTTGTCAAATTATTCTGTAAAGAGAAAATCAAAGTTGTTTAAGCTAAGCCCTACAAAATGCACAGCATGAAAGCAACATATCCGAGGTTTACAGCTTTTCAGTAAATAACAGTAAATAACTTGAAAATAAATGAATTTTCATTTGCCTTATAGTATGATTATTGGACTAAATCCATTACACTATAAGGAGAACAAGGGGGTAACATCAAGTAAATTTGTTACAGTCACAAGCAAGAAAAATGTTACTGCTGCCTGTATATAAAGTACCAGCCTGAAAGCAAAGCAGGGAAAATTCAAGTTAACTAAACACTATGGGAAGTTCACACAATCTAACACATTAACTTACAACAACAATTTTCAAGTTGAGTACTCTTACTCAAAAAACCTGGTTAATGTGTTGTAATCACCAATGCACACACTAACCTAATATATATTCTCTGGAATCCCTGCTGAAACTTCAGGTTAAAGCTGAAACTAAACAACACAGACACTTGCAGTGCAACACAGACAAAAAAACTCACTCTTAAAGACGTTTCAAAGAAAAAGGAGCAAAAAGGCATAAACTTCAACTACTTCTCTCGTCAACTGTTACATTTTACCATTTTTAAGTTATGTTTCTGTCCCTTCGTTTTCACCTCTTAAAGAGCTTACCTCAACCAATGTATCTTTACAGGAATATTGTGCAAGGTCTCGAATTCCATTCATGAACTGCTTGTTGGCTGTACAAAATGCTTTCCCAGTATCAATCATTGCAATACAAAGCTTCACCAGCTAAAATGAGGAAAAAAAGAGAAAGTGGAACATGGGGGGTTTTTTGTTTTGTTTTTTTTTTTACCATCTTATAAACATGAACACACTGACCTTAGTTAAGGGTATGAAATACAGATTTCAAAAGTTAAATTCCAAATTTACAGAGCCTCAGATTCTATGAAAAGCTCTCTACTGTACAGTGACAGTTATAAACATACTACCCCAGGTCAACTGATACACAATTGGGAAAGTTACCACTCTTTGTAAATCTTTTAATTTCTTTTTTATTTGTTTTATTGTTAAGTAAGATTTTGCATGTATTTAAAGAGAGAGGTGTTTGGGGGCAAAAAGCACAGCAACTAAGACATAACTGATTAGAACCCAAGCAAATATAAGGGTTTTGTGGTTTCCAAGGAAAAAAAAACCCAAACAACCAAACAAAAAAGAAAACCACATCCATTGTTTTCATCTTGAGCCAGTCAGAATAGAGGCACAGGAAAGCAAAAGGATTCCTGCACAAAGCACAGCTAAGGAGAGATTGTTACACCTCAGCAGGTGAAATCAATCATGTTTTCACTCATACAACAGACAAGTCTCTGCTGGGTTTCCGTCCCTGCCCCTCACTGCCTGGGGCAGCATCTCAGCCCTCAAGGGACTGCACAGTCTGACAGGAATGTCCTCAGTACCTTCTGAGGGATGTTTTCCCACTTTTTGAACCATTCATGCACTTGCCATTAATGAAAGAAAGGAAGGTTAGTGCAATCACTGAGCTGCTCTCTTGAGGAAGGGTGTATTATAATTGAATGCCCCATTCTAAACCAGACTGAAAATAAAATCAGAAGAGTGAACATTTACCTCTGAAAGATTTTTCAAGGGTGTCAGAAATTTTCACAAAAAGCAACACAGAAGTACTTGATCCTATGCTGGGGCAAAGAAACCACCCAAGTGTCCTTCCTGCCTTATTTACCCAGTAACTTTTCTGTTGACTCAGATTCTCTTAGGAGAAGTGGAAAGCTGAGCATGATCTCCCACATTCTGATGAACGGCCAAGTTGCTTGAACAATGGACAGAAAAATCACTACCAACATGAACCATTTTCCTTCACTTTTTCTTATGGTTCACAAGCCTGAATCCAGCATCCTTTCTCCCAGAGAGAAGAAAACTGCAGACAATGTAGCCCAAAGTCACAATTGTGGGACAACAAAACCAAGTTTAGTGTGAATAACTGAGCAGAAAAAGTTACCAGCCAAGCCTAGACAAATCATTACCCTCAGGCCATAGTTAATCCAGTTCACAAAAGAAGCTTGGCTTTCAACTTCAGTGTTGTAGTACAAGGCCATGAATAACACCCCTTAAGGAATTTGAAAATGCTTGTCCCAAAAAATGACCCTTTTTGAATGGTGGAAAAGTCAAACTTTCAAAATAGATTTTTCAGATCCTTTAAATACTTACATAGTTTGATCTACTGAAAGAAAATTCATCATCCCTACACTAAGAATGTGTATTATACCCATCAGGTTCACCAAGATTCACACCAGATCAAAATTAAGTACCTCGAATTTATTTTGAAAGAACAAATGGTTAGATTATTAACTAGAAAAACTAGAAATATTATTACAAGAAGTAAACAAGAAGTCTCCAGGCTTTATACTACACTTGACACTGACTTTGTCTTTATCTTTCTGCAGCCAACTCACAGCTGCAGGAATAAAAGTTTGTATTCAAAAAGCAGCTAAGGAGGGAACAAAGACATCTGCCTGCCACATGCAAATAAAGTCACAAAATTATTTTAAACTTTTAGCATAAAATGCAAAGGAAAGATTTTATACAGATGAAACCCAAAAATAAGCCACTTTGAAAATGCTATCAGAAAAAGAACAAAAGCCTCTAAAGAAGAGGAAAGCAATAAATGGATTGAAAGGTGCTGAAAAGATGCTACATAGAATGTTTATACACATGCACAAAGCATGACGAAAAGCAGGATGAATGTTACGGTATTTAAGTCCTGCAGACAACAGCGAAGGATAAATATACCTGTCCTGCTGTGACTGTGCCTCAGATTACCAAGACAGAAAGGACAGACTTAAAAACAAAGAGGATCCAGATGTCCCCACAGTTGTCACAGGCTCTCGACGCACTGCCCAAGCCCTGGGATATCTCAGGTGAAACCTGAGTTTGCCCGTGAAAGCTGGATGGGTTTGCACGGAGGTTTGCGGGGCTGAGCCGCTGGGTGTGAGGGCCGGGTCAGGGCACTGCGGGATCCAAACCCTGAGCTGGGCACAGAGGGATCCACCCCGCCCGCGCCTGCCCTGCCTCCGGCTCTGGTTCCCCTGGCTGTGCCCTCGGCCCAATCCCTTTCCCCTCTGAGAGCTGGAGTGCTTAGTCAGCCACTGCCACTTCCCAGCTGGGAACTTTAAAACAAAACCTAAACACATCTTTTGATATTTTTAAGAAGAAGCACTGTTGAATTAAAAAGCTTACCTTGTCAAGTTTCAGTTCCAGTTCTGTCACATCTCCTTCTACTTCTTCTAAAGCTGCCCTGCAAGCATAAAAAACATTTTCCTTTAAAACTTTACACAAAAATACTCTGGGACTGGGGAGAAGGGGCAGGGACACATTCATTTAACTAACCTATTGCCACTTAAATTTCAGCTACAAAACAGTGTACATTTTACAGAACTACAAGAATTGCAAAAAAATTGACAATAAAAAGAAGAAAAACTACACTGATAAAACATAGTGCATTGATAAAGATTTGAGATAAAATTTTATTACTCCTAATATCTGTCACATGGAAATAGGTTTCCTCTATTCTTGTATAGCCAGTAGCCTAAATATTTGAAGGAAATGACAAAGGAAAGGAACTACAAGTCCAAGTGAAATTTCTTAAGTAACTCTTTTGGTGTCTCTCCTGGCCCAAACCTGCAAACCTGCAGCTATTTCATGAAGGAGTTTAGGAAAACACCCAGCATTTGCCATGTGCCAGTTGACTTGCAGGAAGTTCAGATGCCACACTTGTTCTTATCATTGATGTCTAGTCTAGACTGGTTGAATCTTCCAGGCCAGTCAAATTTTATTTGCCAGTAAAAGCTGCTTTCATGGAGCACTGCTAAAGCACAACCTTCTTTTTTCCTTGAGACCTGGTGTTTCATTTGACATCTCCTTCCTTATTGCTACCAGAAAAAACAGAAGACTGAGGACAGATGACACTTTGGAATCAGGCTATTGACTGGAGAGCCTGAATGTACTGAGTTCTGGCAAAAAATGCCCTTGTTCCATCCCAGGGTGCCCATTCTCTCAGTCATTCCAGCAGAACTGCTCATGGAGCCACACTGTTTACCAGTAGTGGCCTGCCTTGGGGAAAAAAAAAAAGTAATAGGAAGTTTTCTGTAATGCTTTTTGGAAAATTGGATCAGACAGTTCACATTTCAGTCCTACAAAAAAACCCCAACTCTTCCTGGAAAAAGTTATACAGTCAGAGAAGTACAATTGGGAGCAGGAATTTCTTAAGCCAACTTCACCACTCAGGAGAGACTACACAGAACCACAGCTTTGCTGTCCCTTGCTAATTCCATCCTAGTTCACATGAGTACAAGCCAAGAAAAAAAAAAAAAGACTGGGTCAGGCCCCAAACTCGGGAAAAACACATTTTTTTTATCTGAAAAACACTGCCAATTGCCTGCAGATCTCATACACTGAGCATGACATTCCCAGCTTTTTGCAGATTTCACTGCACAGAGTTGCATTCCGTTTTTTGTATCTGAATCCATTCCCACAGTTACATCCTAGGTTTTATATCTAAGCACATTCCTGCAGTTACACTTTGGCTTCTTCCTCTTCTCTAACTTCAGACCATGAAGGATTTCAGGCAACATCAATTTCTCTTTTACTTTATTTTCTTCCATAAATGATAAATTTCCATTTAAGTCTCTGGATAATCTTGTTTCAGAAAGCATTAAGGAGAAAAAAAACCCAAAACAACAAACCAAAGGAAGGAAAACTATCTCAATATCTAGACTGCAATTTTGCATTTGTTTGTTTATAATCAAAGTGCAACCACTTTTTGTTTCTCTGCCATTAACATAAAAGCATTATTAAGTAGCTTGTTTACAGAATTGCAGCAAGATCTGATAAGAATATTATTTTTTTAGTGTCTTTAGCAGAGTTCCAGCTCCACAGGATTTAACGAGCAGTCTAAGATTCAAGAGGAAGAAGAGAGGTAGAACAGGCAGAATGAAGACAACACATCTGCTCAGTTGTTAAAGGTCTATTCCAAGAGGAAAATTTTAAAACAAAATAAGCTCAACTGAAAGAAGTAACAACAGAAGATCAAAAGACCAAAAAGATGAGGGGCAGGTCAAGAAAACAGAAGTATAAAGCAAAGTAAATAGAGGTATCATAGGAAAATGAAGACAAATAGCCCCTCTACCACCTGATTCCTTGCAGATCATCTTTGAGATGCCACAAACCTCTTAGGCACCAGGTTGGTTCTCTGGGCTATTTCCCACCCCTGTCACATGATGGAAGGTTGGCACATCTGAGCCCTACAGCTCAATATGGGACAAACAGGGGTTGGGTTCCAGTCAAATCCCATGGCAATTCCATGTTTCTTTGCACAGAAGTTCACTCCTTCCATCACACAAAAGCTAATTGAAGTTATTATTGTACAAACATATTCACAGTATTAGTCCAGCTCTGGATTACAAGCATAAGAACAACAGAGGATGCCCTCAGACTGCCAGAATGCAGACACATATATCCAGTTATGTACCATCTTGTCACAGAAATGGTTTTCATACTGGGTTAGCAATACATTAAAGGTAACTGATCTGAATTCTATGTTAATTCTATCCTTGTTTTTCTTAATTTAACACTTTTTGAACCCACAGAATACAAAGGTGCATTCCTCTCTGAAACATCTGTGTCAGGAACAAAGTTCACAGAAAACTGTCATAATTCCGAGTAAATGTCATGTCCACAGCCAAGACACAACCTCCAGCTATAAACACAGGAAGTGGTGGTGAAAGAGCTGAGGACCCAGTGCCAGACCTGACATGCAACAAAACTGTTGCTCCTTAATGAAGTGGGAGATCACAGCAAGGTTTGCGTCAGAGTGACCTCAGCCAGAAGGCTCCAGCACCAGGAATTGGGATCCAATTGGCCTCAGTATATGAGTCAAACATCTGTGGCTTCCCAAGATTTTCAAACACTGCATGGCAATGCACAAAACTAGAACAGCTGCTTAGGGGTGGAGGACAACTTTTTAAAATGAGCAGTCTCCCATATTCTTCATGCTCTGTAATGAGGACTCTCAGGAATGTGTTTCTTTCTCTGCTGTGACTCCTCTCCTCCGCCGCCCCCCAGTTCAGTTTGGTGGATACAACTTCCTGCACAGCTGCAGTGCAGGAGGAATGTTGGAAGAAAACTCAAGACCTGGCTTAGCAACCTTGTTGAATGAGGATCATGTCACCAGTTACCCAGCCCAGCAGATCTGAAGGGCAGCTGAACTCTGATGTCCATCATGGCACTCCCTGTAAGGGACCAGTGAAAGAATTCCTTATAGGTGAAGGTACTTCAGGAATCCCAGGAAGCAAACGGAACTATGAAGGCTGAACTCTCCTCAAAAAAGAGAATGGGTCACCCTTAGACCAGAAGCTGCAGGCACATGCTAAGGAAACAACTCACTCTGGACTAACCCACTGCACCTGCTGACCATAACACCAAGCACAGCCTGGCCACAGGCAGGGGCTGCTTGGCCTGTTTGCCCCCGCCAGAGAGCGGCGACCGCCAGCGCTTCTCACGTCAGCTCTGCTTCAGAGAACATCTGAGTCCCACTGAGGACACATCCCGCTTTTATCTTTCACTCAGTTATTTATCATATTCTAGCTGGCATTTTTAGACTGTGTTTCTGAAGGTGAGGAGGTGGCATCAGTAGTCATCATAAATGAGATGCTGACAAACGAGAAATTGGAGAAGTCAAAGGTGCTATAGACAATTAACCACTAATTATGGTTAATTCTATAATTAACACATTTCACTATAAAATGTTCATAATAATAATAATAAAATAATAAAGTATTTTCCAATTGTTTGAGTTTGATTTTTTAAATTCTAAGTGTGGAAAAGTTTCAATTCTCCTCTTGAATTTACTTTCAGAAGAACAGGAACAAGTACATAAAATCAACTGCTATTCATTCTGGGACTCCTGAACACATTTGTGTACTTGGACTCACGAAATGGAAATAACTGATTTTCACCATATCAATTTCAACAGCATTACTGACAAGGTCTTGTCCTCAGCTCTTGTACACACACAGCTCCCTTACAGGCATTCCATGCAGAGCAGCTCCTCAATGCACACCTTGGACTTCACTGCAGGTGACATTTCCCTCCAGCCAACACCCACTACACCTTAAAGGCAGCTTGGGGGGAAAAAAAGGTACTACTGAATGTGAAAAACTGAAAATACGGTGAGATACATAAGTGCATGATAAGAATATGGACCTGATGATTGACAGGAATGTCTCCTCTATGACAGAGCCTGTCAGGTGATGGGCAGCAAAAAGGACAGTAGACATTAATCAGAGGGTTGACTATGAGCTGTAAGTATGATGTAAAGACAAATTAAAATGAAGGTTTACTACAGAAGATGCAATAATTTCTAACTGATTTGGTCTGGTCTGTCTGTCTGTCTCTCTCTCCCTGCCCCCTCTCCTGAACAGCAGACCTACCCTCCAGCATATCAACTGCTCATTGTACACTTCATTTGATTTCCTCCATCTGTAGCGAGATATAAAAAGGTATCCAGAGGCATCTTAACCAAAATGCTAACAAGGAATACAGTTGGTACATGTATAATGGCATCAGACAACCACAGACTAAAAAAGAAACATGATCTATTGATGGACAAAGAAGCCATACACTGAACAATAAGGCCTAATAACTTTGGGCAACAGCATGGACAGATAGAAGAGTTTTACAACTTCTGAGATGTGTCACAACCATTAATATGGTCTGAAGAAAGAACACTATTGCAGCCTGTCGTAGAGCCCATTGAAGGCCTGGTTTGGCAGTGCAGAGCTTTTTCCCTGCTGGCACAGAGTCCTTCTATACTGAGGAACAGATGATGAACACTCCCTGACATGCTGAAATTCCTCATTCATGCTAGTTCTGCTTATATCATTAATTCTTCAGTCATTGCCACAAAACATTTTATCAATAGCTTGGAAAAACTTCCACATGCCCTACATGAACAGCAGGATTTTTAATCAGAAATGTGAACCCCCATCCTGAAATCCAAGACATTTTCAATGAAATATGGAAATGCATTTCCTGAACAGAGGATTGTCATGTCGATGAATAAGTCAAGTTTTCAGGTCCATAGTAAGCAATGTCTGCATTTCAAATTTCCCCAGAGAAACAAGAATCAAGTCCTCAATACTAGAAGAGTCATTCTCCTGCTCCTCCCAAGTCATTCTCCTCTTACAGCACAGTCAGATGAAATAAAGCAAGGGTATTTACTGAAGTCATAGAACCATTAAAGTGAAAGTCTGATTGTAGGTACCACTTTTTAAGGTTGTTTTCACCCACAAAGTTTAGTTTCTCCTCAATAATTCATATGGTCCTTGATATAACACAGAAACAGGACAAATCCTTTTAAGACTCATGATTTACTTCATTTGCTCCTTTTACTGCTTTACTACTCGTGGCTGAACATCATAAACAAATCAGTTGCCCAAAAGGAACAAGTTCTATCCACAGTTTAATATCCATGACTGGAAGTCAAACTGATGACCACTAAACTTGCAACAGCACTTAACACAACACACACAGTCTGTAAGGACTTCTGTGCTTCATGCTGGCCCTGAATCCTCAAGCTTTTTCTCTCACTCCTCTTCTGCAGTGAATTACCAGAAATGCCAAAGACTGTTCTTTTCCCAATAGTCTGGCCTAATATTTTTCTCCTAAACTTGCCTTCATCCCAGGAGAGCCTTGATAGCAAGGCCAAGCAAGAAATTAGCAATGCTTTTCCTCCACAAGGAGTCTGAGCAGCAGGATTTTCTTCACCTTTCAACTTGAATGTTTTGTTCATCATGAGACAGCTGCTAACAAAATAGGGACACAGTGGTGACCATGAAAACTTCACAGACCTGATTACATGCAAGTTGATAAGAATGCAACACACCACAATACAAGTCCTCCACAACCCAGACTAGTTATTCCAACGTGCAAGGAGGAGTCAAAGGCTTTTTGTGAGGCCTTACTATCAGATAAGGGAGTAGGACTATAGTATCAAGATGTTGCAACAAAAACAGGAGAGCAGAAACAAGCTCAAGAAACTGATGGTACTGTGCAGAAACCTCTTGTTGCTGAAAATTTGCAGACATGACAGAGCTGCTTTAATCTTTTAAATCTCAGCAACTACACAGAATCGTGAACACAGAAGCAGCAGATGGAATGAAGGATTTCAACATTTGAAAACTCAAATATGTAGTAAGGCCAGGAAGTGGAGCCATAAATATGATCAACAAGTGACCAACTGCAAAAGATACAAGATAACACACCTAAAGAATACACCCCATTAGCCTCAAGATCCGGAGTTAGTGGCTAAGGATTCTTGTCAACTTTGCTTTTATAAACCATAAGTAATAACAATCATAATAAGAGTGAAGATATTAATCCCAGATTTGGCAAGATACTCCTTTTGTACCTTAGCAGCGGGCAATGCAGAAAGACTCAATATCACCAGATCCCCCCCAGTACAGGATTCTGAGATCAATATGCTCAGAGCTGGTACAGCAAGACTTGACCACCTGCACAGAAAATCATGTGTAAAGCAGAGGCAACTGAAGGCCAGAGACTGTGTAATTAAACAGAGAGATAACATATAATCTTGTTATGAATTTGTGTTTCCCTTGATTTCAGAAAAGTAAGGTAATATCTGTTCCCTTTCCTTTTGTAATTTCCTTAGTTGCTAATCCATCCTTATCCCACAGATGGAGGAGCACATTTGTGTCCAAACCACCATAAACTGGCAAAGCTTTTGTAAGCAGAGCTTTCTTTACCAAAACCTGATGAAAGTTTCAGATTCTCTAATACTGAGTCCTCAGTAAGTATTTACTCTTTTGGTCCAGTTCAGACACTGAGTATCTTGGTAATCCACTTTCACAAAAGCAGAATGCTCCACGTGACAGTCAGAGGGAAGGCTCCAGCTTTGCTGTAATAGACTAATTCTGAACTTGAATTCTGTATTTAGTTAATTCAGTGAATGTTCATACATCCATCTGAAACTCAGTTACCATAAGTGCATTCCACATGCACATTAATAGTTTTATTGTTCCTTCACACTGCAAAAAGCAGTTGGTTTGCCCTTTATGCCTTTGCACTGAAGCAGCCACAGGCATCCAATCTCAGATCAAGAGTACACAAGCATTAGAGTACGAGAACACAGAAATTCAGTGCAGTGGTGTTTGCCTCAAATTTACTGTTTTCACATTTGGAAGGGCCAGTCTCCTTTCCTCTCCATCCCTCTCAAATGATAATGGGTGATCTATTAAAAAAATAAGCATTTAGAACTTTATAACATAAAAACTACAATATGCATATGGTACACCCACAGCCCGGGAGAAGGTTTAAATGTTCTTTCAGTACATTCAGTATCTTTTCTCCCACTACCTTTAGTCATCAGGAGATTTTAAAGACCCTGGGGCTTCATTCATCTATCAAAGCTAATTGCAGGTAAGCTGTTTTTCAACCAAACAGAAGCTTACACATCTTTTAATTATTACATATTAAAGGCTTTTCACCTCAAATCAACTGCAAACATTATCAAACGAATTCTTACAAGATTGATACCTACAATATAGTAGATATTTTGCAATAGTAAACACATTTAATGCTTCACCTTGTCATTTTTCATCATTCTTTTTTAATAAATCAGGTAGGATAGAATAAACCAGCAGATAAGTTCTTCAAAATCAGACATTTGATAAGAGAAAGTACTGCAGGAAGTTAAATGACTAATTTTAAAAATCATTCTTTGCAGATTCTTCTGGAGAATAATCCTGTAAAGAGGATATGTACATGTGTGTAGTCCTTTTAAGCAGACTTCAATTTAGCAACACACAAATTCAGCCAGAAGCGCATTCTCAATGAAACATCAGTTTCCTCACCATCTTAAATAGTTTTTATCCTCAATGACAATCCTGTCTGGCAAAGCAAATGCAATTGTTCCATTGTTGCAGTGTGTCTTATCTGATCAAATACTGGTATCTACACACAGATACCCCAGTTAGTCATCTAAAGTACCTCTGGAAATCAGAGAGTAGAAACATGTGATTTCCAGGGTGCAGTTCACCTTATCCTGACACATATGGCTAAAACAAATCAAGTGGCACTTGGGATCAAATCTTAATGAAGATTACGAGTTGTAAGGAGCCTAAGCCTAAGATCTGCCTTAAGTGGAGGGAAGGCTACACAGCAGATGAGATGAATTCTACTTTTCCTGTTTAAGGAAGCTAAGAAAGATGAGGCCTATGTCATTATTTACTGAACACTTTATACACACAGGAACTCCAACTTACATGAAGGGTACAAGTCTAGAAAGACAGGATAAAAACCTACATTTTCAGGTGAGCACTTGAGTCTTTACAGGATCTTTTGCTAGTGCCAGTTAAGTCCACAAGGCCCAATGCTGCTCCACCTACATTATTATAATTCTTCACCCACCCAGCTCTTCCTTGAGTTGTTTTAAACCCAAAGTATATTAACAACTGCAAGTTATACAAAACAAATGACATTGTAATAACACCACTTGTTCATTACATTGAAGTTTACCACAAGAATCCAGTCAAATGCCAAGTCTGGTTACTTTCACCATGCACTACAAACAGAACACAACCTGCACCTTTCTATCTGAACAGTTGGTATCACTGAGACACCCATTGCTGCCCATTGAGCAGCAGCGAGGGCAGCAGGGCAGTCACTGGAGGGCTGGAGTGTGGGAAGGCAGCAGAGAGCAGGGCAGGACTTCCTGAAGGGCGTCCCTCAGCCCCCAGGCCGTGCCCAGCAGGGAGGGAGCCCCTGATCACCCTGTCAGACAGGGGCAGAAAAGGCTCCATGCCACCCCGGGGAGAGCCCACAGGGCAGAAAACCAAACCCCACCTTCCAGTGGGAATTCCACACCTCTTTTCTGACAGGCAGAAGGGAAAACACTCATGGCCAGACATCCAAGTCTAAATACAACATGCTCTTCCTTTATATCAAAGGATTGAATTTTATTCAAATTTCCTTCTAGAACTTGCCAATCTAAGTAACAGTTTGCTAAAATCTGTAACGTGACCTGCAGCATTACATAAGTTATACATATTTTTAAAAATAACTACAATATCACTAATAATTGAAGACTAAGATGTTTAAAATGCACAGAAATGTTGAGTGTGTTTGATATCCACGTGTTCCGACTTAAATTAACATCTGGCACACAGAAAGATGGAAATATGAAATTGTCTTGGATAGAATATGGTTTTTTTAAATTTTATCAGACAGAATACATTTCACTACACGTGGCTTCTCTAATTTCTCTTTGTAATATATCCAGCTTATAAACTTCAAAATCACATCGTGCAAACTCTCTCCAGCTTTGCTTTATGTTTATTCATACAAAACTGTCAGCAGGGGTGTTCCTTTAGTGACTGTCACTGAAGGCAGATCACAAATTCATGAAATCAAAAAGGTACTTTGTGCATGTGCACCAACTGTCAGACTCTTGTCCAAAACCACAACAAAACTAATTAAAAGTCCATTACTATTGACATTTGAACTGTAAAATTATTCAAGAGTATTGTGCCTGAATACTGCAGAATCTTAGAATATCAAACAGAAAGCTCAGAACATAAAACATCCCACATAAGTAATTTTGCCAGACATCTGACATGCATTTTATGGGTAAAATCTCCTCTCATTCATAAAACACTTGAAGGAACTATCTTGCGACAAATTATTTTCTTAGTCTATCCTTGTGTCTTCTCAGTTTGGAAATGCATACAGGACATCACCCCATAAATTAGATTTCTCCTTCACAAAGCCATGAGTTCTGTGCAGTGCATCAAACCAAAACAACTGACTTACCCAGGGCTGAGGTCTGGCTGCTTTTAATGTTCACAAAGTAAATGTTAACCATAAAGTAATTATTCTGCCACATACACAAGAAATCCTCTTGAAGAGATTATCAGGAAGGAAAAGCAATGTTTTAGTGTACTGGACTGCTTACAACTGTTTAGTTTATTATCATAATATTACCTACTATTTCTTATGTTCTTGATCATATGAAAGAACGGCAACAAACCCAGGATTCCCACTGTCACACAGAGAAGGATGGAAACTCCTGCATGTATTAAAATGCCATTACAGTCCACACACCAATCTGCATTTCCTCATCATGCACTTCTTGCAGGCAGCTATTTTAGCTGTTACTTTTGTTACAAATCTGCCACCAGCAAAAAGTAAAGCACCTTAATCACTGCCTAAACTCACAGGAACATTTAAACCTCAAACAAGCAGCACAGGATCTGCTCAGAAAGATTACAAATGCATTTACAGTTTAAACTTCTATACAGGTTCTTAAACTGAATTCTGCACGTACAAGTGAGAGGCAGAAAAAAAAGGTAACTAAATTACTCAGAATTTATTATTCAATTTCCTGCCCACGTAAACATGACACTTCTGCATCTGCATCTCCTTGAGATTCTAAACTAATTGATCCAGGCAACGAGGCCTGAATCACAACCAGGGGAAAGGGTTTTTGGCTCTGTAAACAGCAATTTCAGTTGGAATGTTTCTGTAGTAAATGAAAATTAGGTATTTTCCTTTCTTTTTTCTCCCCAAACAGGTTATGAGGAGAGAGTTTACTTTGGGAAATTTTTAGAATGACTTACTCTTGTAAAAAGTTAGCAATAATTTAAGTCATATTGTTCAGTGCACGAAGTAAGAACAGGAAAAACGCTGACTAAATAATGTGGTTCTGAGTACAAGGTTGTCAAGAAACTAAGCCTGAAAAAAGATCACAGGATGCTGCTAACAGAGCTGAAATCAGCACATTTGCTATTCAGAGACCAATAATTTCACAAATGCATACAAGAAAAAATAAAGCCACACGAAGTCCACCTAGCCCAAGACACAGATTTCTATTTTATAGTTGCCACCTTCCTAGTGAATATTCTCTTTACCCTATTTTACAGAGCTTTCAATATTGATATTCCTCCTCTGCACTCCCCTCCCCAACAAAAAAATAAAAAACTATCATCTCCACCACTTCAGTTCATAATGTAATTACATGAGATGTGCTTAGCCAACATAAATGAGACACTCCAGGCTAAAGAACCAAGACTCTTCAAATCTATATTTAAAACCTGAATGACTCTAAGGACTTGTGTAATTACAGTTCCATTGCACACACATAAATACACTGTCCTTCTAATTCTGCAAGTACTCATTAAAGATCAGTTGCACAGGCTTAATTAACATCAGCTCTTCAGCAACTGCCCTGCTGCTGTGTTGCAGCAATGTTAAGATAACTTGCAGATTTTGTTACTGTAACAAAAACTGCAGATTTTGAGCTTCCACTGTAAGCTCCCTTCTCAGTGTGGGGGTTTTTAAACATTCACAGATAAAAATGAAAAAAGACCAAACCCAAGAAAATGAACAATTGAAGTTCCTATTCACAATCTGAGATACAGTTCAGATTTTTCAGTTTGCTGTTACTTAATATAAATCATAATCAAACAACAAAGAGAATCACCATTTAAAACCCTATACTTTGTAATTCATAATTGTGACAGCCTACTTTAAAAATTTTATTATTATTATTATTATTATTATTACTACTACTACTACTACTCCTGCTGTTGTTGATGTTGCTATTATTATTAAAATGTAGGTTCACTAACCAAATGAAGGTGACCTGATTTCAGGACACATTTCTCTAATCTCCATTAGGAAGGATGTATTTGAGAGGGACCTGAGACAAACCTTTTATTCTCTTGAACAGTTTCCCTAGAAGAAAACACTCTAACACTGCACACTGTGTTCAAATACATCCCCCTTTCTTTAGGTCAATCATTTTCTTAATGCATATTTGAAAGGCATAATTAAAGATTTAAAAATAAATAAATAATTGGCTAGAGCATGAGTAGAACAGCAGTTACTGCAATCCCCACAAAAGTGAGGAATCAGAAATCCCTCAGTTTAACTCGCTCCATCAGGCAGCAGGGACAGGGATGTTGGACACGTGTAACTCTCCAGCACCTGCCAAGATTGTCCTTCACGTCACTCATCTCAGCTATGAAAAGTGCAGCTCTACAGTCACAAACTGTGGAAATTATAAACATTAACAACGACATAAATATGAAAAATTCTAAACCCAAACTTACAAGCAAATGTTTGGCAGCTTTCTCTTTTGACCTACTGTATCCTTTTTTCTATTCTTCTGCAATATTTTCCACCCTGCTCTGCCAAGTAAGTTACAAACTTGCTCCTCAGTACCAAACACCAAGGACAGAAAGCCCAGACAAAACACTTCTTTGGGAATTCATTCTAAAACACCCAGGTAAGTCTGAGCAAAGCAAACAGATTTTGCGTGCAGCGTTTTTGGTCACCCACCTCTTCACACTGGAAAATGTGGCTGAGTTTGCCCACAGCAGCCTCAGTGATTTCAGCAGAGCCGCAGCCACACAGACGAGCTGTGCTATAAACCAGGCTGAGCCTGGGGGGGTTGTTGCCACTGGCAGCAGGTTGGGAAGCAGCTGCCCGGCAGCACCTTCCCACTGGAACTCATCACCAAAGGGACAACTTTACTGATGTTCCTACTTCTACATTTTCCTCAGAAAGTAAAAATCAGACCGAAGTATATGGGTTAGACACATGACAATTTCTCCGAATACTGAACTAGACCTATTCCAAATAGGTTAAATAAGACACTTGCTTGTATTACTCATATTTTAAGTGACAAAACGTTTCCTGTTACCTGGGAAACAGATGCTTAGTGACTAAACTCTGGTTACACAGTACCAAAGAAGACAGCAAAAAAATACATCATACACCTAGAAAGCCATAAAGTGGCACGAGTGACCTGTTCAGCCTCATTCCCCACACAAGCACAAGGTGCACCTCAGCTGGCCCCACTCGAGAGACCAGAGGCGCAGAAGAAATCCAGCACACAGCAGGGAACCCCAGTGATAAGCCGTCTGACACCACAGGCCTGCCTGCCCAGGGCAAGGCTTATCTCACTCCAATGGAAGGCTGCTCAGTTAAGCCCCTTTGAAGGGAATACACTATAACCACCAGTTCTCCTCAGAAACTACTCACTGATACTTTTACTAAAAATAGTAATTGGCAACAATTTCAATTATGTTCTTTCATCTACCTCATTCACCCATCATCTGTTCTGCAGCTGGGGTCTCAGGAAGCAAACAGAGATTTAAACATAAAAAAATTTAAACTTCAGTAACAGTGACAGATAAGGACAGAGAAATTATCTCAAAAACATGCGTCATTTTACTGATGCATTTTAAAGATTGGATCAGACTAAAGGTTTTTGTAGAGAGTTCTACAATTGCACACATCGCAAGCTTTTTCTATTATTTGTTGTTTATCAAGATTGTTAAGTGCTCCTTACAACAGATGTTATTTCCACATCACTTAAAATTGCTTCTCCTTTCTAATAATTTAACTGCAGGGTGATTCATGTGGTTACCACAGTGCATACCTCACTCATTGAGAGAAAATGTTCTTCAGTTCAAGAAAAATGAAAACGTAAAAGCCCATTCCATTAAACTCTGAAACTTAAACTGTCATTGTTTAAAGGAGAATTATTTCACAATGCTATGTGCATATCAGAAACTACTCTAGGAATTCCTGATTATATACATCAAACATGCCAGCACAGCTCAGTTCTTGCTACTCAAGGACTGCTCCATGGCCCCTCCCCAGGCAACTTCTTCATCTGATGGGAAGTCACAACACACTGCAGCAGAACTGCAAACGCATTTCCTTGCTAGATCTTTGGTCTGCCCATATTTTAAGAGAGGCCATCTTGGCAGAAAAGCAAGTGACTTCAGTGACTTCAGTAAGATTATTTTCAAAGTAGGTTTAGAAAAAAAACATGATTATACATTTGCAAAAGTGTGCCTGAATTCATAGCCTTTTCCACTACTTTCAAAATCCGTTTCTAAACATCAAGTCCCCAACCCCAAAATGATTTGCTATGTCCCAAGTTTACAAATCTAGTGATTTGTAACTAAGCCATTACTGTTTCAAGTTTTATAATTCAAGGATTTCTATCATCTACTTGTGGGAAAAGAAAAAGCATGCCTTACTATGCAATAATCCACCATACTTCTGATGTGAACCTTCATAGCCATTATCATCTAACCACATATCAGCAACTCAACAGCTACAACTCCTGCTCCTCCATATGCATTTCAAGCAGGGAAACACACATTTGTTTCTGTGATTTGAGGCCCAATTAAATCTCAGAGCCAAAAGAGATGAACCTCACAAGAAACAGGTAAGCAAGAAAGCCACGTGTCTGAAGCTGTTTGTAGTAGCATGTTTTAAAAGATTTAAATAGTTCCCTATGAAAACAGGGATTTGGTGACTCAGGAACTCTGATTCACCCATGTCCTCCCAGATCTCTCCACGACCATAACAAAGTAACCTGTGACATTTCTAGACACCATATGCCTCCCAACAGGTTTATTTAACTGCTCCAACAGGTATACTGATGGGAAGGAGGGAGGCTACACCCTCCTGCTCAGCGAGGTCAGGAGAAAGCTGCAGCTCTGCTTTGCTACAAGGAACACAGGACATGAAGGCCCTTTATGTCCACGCTACTCCCTGCAAGAGCACAGGACTTTGTTATGACCTTGTTCTACATTGGTGTCTCTACCATCTCTCAATAAAACCACAGCCAAAATCTGCATTCAGAGGTTTCTGGTGTTTGGGTTGGGTAATTCACATGAACACTAAAAATTACCAAAATCTTAATAGCAAATATTAACGACTAATAATGAGAGACATGACCATTTTTCAAGAAATACCACAGGACTTCTGCTTTGTGATTTTAACCACTTAAGTTTGGAAGGATACATTGCTGGCACTATAAGGTTTTCTGCAATTTCTTCAAATGCACTGCTATCAGAGACTGGGAGAAAGACCATGAAGTACTAGAGGACCCTGACAAAGGGTTTTCCCCAGTTTCTTTCCTTGAAGGAAAGGAATCAAGAAGGGCAAAAGGAGAATGATAAAAAGTGAGTTCAAATGAACCAGTATGTCTTGAATAAACAGTAGCACACTTCTGCTCACAAATTTTAGTCACAATTTCTTAAGTGTATTTAATGCTTCAGTAGGCATCAGTAATCAAAAAATGCAATTAATAGTATAGTTCTTTGGTTAAATTAAGTCAATCTACAACTACATTGTCACCAAACAGGATGGACCATCACTAAATACAGTTGTGTCACAAAGTACATGCAATAGCAAGCACATCCAACTCAGGATAAAGATTCGTGGAGCAGCTGAGCTCCCTCTTGCCCTAGGGGAAGTCTCAGTCGCCACTGCCTTCCTCTAGCCTTGCTCCTGGCAGTGGTTTCCTCTCCCTCCTCCCCATAAGCTTTAGTAGATTTCACACCCCTTGCAATGCTGACCTAAAGCACAAACCTGGCAAAGAACCATCCAGTCTCTTCTGCCAGGGCACCCAGCTCATTGAAGGATCCAACAATATATGTCACAACCACCAAAAAAACCCATGGCAGAAGCAGCCAGTGGCCAGCTGGCAGCAGAGACAGAAGCGAAGGAGGGAAGAACAGGAACTCCAACTTCTGCCAAGGGTAAGCCATTCAAGTCTTCTTCTCCAACTTCCTCCACATCCCAGAAGCATGGGATTGGTAAAGCGGATACAAAAAGGAGGCGTGAACACAGAGCGAGAGAGCAGAGGAAGAACAGCCACAGCTCATCCAGTCTCTGTCAACCACAGAGCCACAGGCACTCCAAACATGGGCTCGGCATGGGGCAGGAGGGGCCCGGCAGTGACACATCACGTCACGGAGCTGTTTGTGTCTCCACCAACTAGGGTGACACCAGGCACAGAAAGTGGGCGTCTGTAGGCACAGACCGGCCACACGTCTCACAGAGAGGCACAATTACGTTAAGTAGATACAATGGTGTAGAACATATGTAGAGAGAGAAAGGATAAAAACATAGGGAAAGATGACGGGCAAAGTTGCCCCACATAAGCAGAAGCAATGACGGACAACTGGGAAAAACAGAAGAGTCCATGCCTTGGTCTGACAACAGGAAGTAAGATAATACGAGTTTGTTTGGCACCCCAACAGCGGGCACCCCGAGTACGGACCATGCAGCAAGAGACCCCGGGAACTGCAGCGTGCGCACAGCTCTGGAGAACCGGAGGTGGCCCCCCGAAGAGCTCACCCCCGAGCCCGAGCCGGCATCGCTGTGCACGACAAGCACTCCCGCACCGGGTCCCGACACCCGCACCATCCTCAGCGCGGGGTGGCCCCCGCAGCGCTCCCCGCACTCAGTGCCACCCCGCACGGGCCCAGCCCCGCACCCTGCCCACCCAGTCCCTCGTACCGCACCCGCTGCCCCTTCCCCTGCACCTCCCGCGTCCCCCTCCTGCCCAGAGCCCCCGCAGCCCAGCAGGGCGCGCACAGCCCCGCCTGCCCCTCCGCACAGCCGCCTGCCCGCCTCTCGCCCACACCTGTCAGCCCCGGGCCCCACGGCCCCCGCCCAGCAGCCCCTGCTCTCCCCGCGCACACCCGGCCCCGCTTCCTGTGCTCCGGCACGACCCCGGCCCGGCCCCTTCCCGGCGGTACCTGAAGCGCGGCGAGTCCTTCAGGCACTCCTCGAAGTCCACGGTCACCTTCATGTTGCCGGTGCGCCGCTGCCTCCGCTGGTGCGGCTGCTGGCGGCGGTGTCGCGGCGAGCCCGGGGCGAGGCGCGGCCGGGCCGGGGCCGGCGGGCGGAGCCGGGGCGGGCGGGAGGAGCCGGGGCCGAGGCGGGCGGTGCCGGGACGGGCAGGCGGAGCCGGAGCGGGCAGGCGGAGCCGGGATGGGCGGAGCCGGGGCGGGCGGGTGGTGCCAGAGCCGGGGCGGGCGGGGCCCGGAGCTCTGTGCCCGCCCCGCCCCGCCCAGCGCGACTGACGGCGCGGGCGGCCAGCGGGGACCGCCGGACACTGCCGCGAGCGCGCGAGCCAATCGCAAGGTGCGAGAGGCGGGCACAACGGCAAGAGCGCCCAATCAGCGCGGCCGCCCGGAGGGGCCAGCCAACCGCCGGCCTCGCAGGGATTCCATCCCGTCGGGGTGCTAAAGGAGTGACAGCCGCGCTCGCCAATGGGAGGCCTCGGCCCAATCGGGGCTGCATTGGCGCGGCCGGGCGGGACTGAGCGCTGGGACCGCCCGCGCCGCCGCTGCGGGGCCTGTTTATTAAAGCCCCTCGTTACACGCGGCACCCGCTCCCCGGACAGCGACCCGCGGGCCCGAAAGCCGGACCCGCCCCCGCCCCAGCGGGTGATGCGCCGGGGCGAGCAGAGCCCGCACGGCGCCGCGGGTGGCGGGGCGGGCCTGCGGGGAGAGCGCTCACAGACGGACACACAAAGGGGCACACAGAGGGACACATGGACCCCCACGCCCCCGCGGCCCGCAGTGTCCCTGCTGAGGAGCTCCAGCCCCAGGTGTTCTCCAGTGCCATTCATTTCTACATCGTGACGGTAGTAGAGTTGCGTTACCCGGGGGAGATTCAAAGGTCTCTTTGAAGGAGAAACGCAAACCGCAGGTTTTCCTGTCGAAGACTTTGAAGTGCGTGTGTTTGGGTTTCACACAGAACCTCTGCCCGAGTTCTTTTTGAAGGGCTATATCACAGAGTGAATAGGACGGTGTTAGCCCCCCCAGTTTGCAGTGAAAGACTGCAGAACACTGTAGAGTTCTGATCCCCTAAAGGAATACAGAAAAGATCTGTAACCAGTTTGGCACTGCTTACTGTTCCCAGATGTAAAACTGACAGGAAAAGGAGCGGCAGCGACAGACGAGCACGACTTAGAGCTCGGGTTGGACTTGGCACAGACGGGGCAGTCACACGGTCATGGGCTCCACCCTGCAGTCACAGGGACGCTGTGCTGCGAAGCTGACAATGCACCCAGGATGTGCGCTCTTGGCTCCTCCGGGAGTCCGAGGAGCTGCCGTACCTGCTGCTTCCAGCGAGCCCCTTATCCCCTGCAGCCTTCACACCCTCCATCGCCCCAGCACCTGCACCAAGCTTCACCTCTCATCTCGTTCCTTTTTTGTTCTTCTCCCCTGACTTCCTTTCAGTGGCACAAGGAGAAACCGTCAACATGGAAAGGATGGAGAGGAACATAAGACTTCTTTCCTTTTCAAGAGGCTGAATGCCTGCAGTACCCTTACTGTTCCTCCCTGGGTTAAGGTCTCTTTTCACAAAAGCAAAGGAAAACTTTTGGGTTCAATCAGTTGTGTAGGGTGTCAAGATTTTTTTCTTTTTCTAAGACTGGTGAAATGTCAGACCAAAATGTCAAGTTACACAAATGTAATGACTGTTTTTGTGAGCTGTCCCTCACCAAAACTAGCCAAACCACCTCCAGTTTAGTTAAGAAGTCACACCCACTGAGAAATGCATCATGATGTTGTGAAATCCACTTTCAAGCAGAAGTATTCAATCGAAAGAGCCCAGCTCTTTTTCTGGGAATAGTTTTACTTCCTAAGGAGTAGTTGGCATTAGTCATTTTCCATTAGTCGGTGCTGGTGAGTGATTACCCCATGCTGACCATGAAGAGACAGACCAGTCGTGCTTAAATACCACAACACACAAAGAAAAACACCTTGAAAAATTCAAACTTTTCTGTGGTGCTGCTGTCCTAAATTCATGTTTCAGATTACCAGATCTACTCTCAGGTCTAGGCAAGTCAACAAATCTGAAAGTGTGTACAAACTGATTTATACAGAAGTTACACTAAAGAGTACTTCCTCACTTGCAGTCATGAGGAAATTGCAATATTGGTTTAAGAATTTATCTGTGAACATACCTGCAAATGCTACAGTAGCTGCTGGTTTCTTCTGAAGAGCTCCAAGAAGTAAAACCAATATATTAGTATTACTGCCATAAGGCAATAAGGAAAACAATGGTTTTATTTACATGGTGACACTTAACACTGGTTTCAAACAGAGTAATTACATTTGTGAGGTGCCATGATAATTAACACCACAAAAAAAGCATATTACAAAAACAAAGAGTTCTAGTAAGATTTACAACTTCAACATGAGAGAGTGAGCTGTGGAAAAAATATCTGCAGTTTCCATGAACTGTTTACAACTTTGTGTGAAAGAAACTTTAAGAACAGAAAATTTTATAGACAGAGTTAAGGCTCTTATTTGCCAGTGATCTTCCTATTGGAAGCATATTGAAAATACTTTCTCTAAACAGGATGGAGCTTGAGGACTTAAACCTGTGCAAGAAGCTTCACAATGACGATGCTGTGGAGCTCACTGTCCACATTAGTAAGAGCTGTGTGCCCTTTGTTTCCTCTTTACATCACTCTGTACTGTACAAATGAGCCTTTATCATATACACCTAAAGATGTGCACACAAGCTAAGTCCCCATCATTGTAAAAAGAGAAAAGGCATTTCTTCTCTTGTCCCCATTCAGCAGGGAACTGTAACTGATATTTCCCAAGTAGAGGGAAATCAGACATCCCTTTGAAAAAAACACTACAATAGAATATTTGTAGCTCCTGCAAAGTAAAATGTGCCTGGTTTAGCTTTTAAAATGCATGAAGGTATAAGCCTGGAGAAAACCAAGTAAACCAGCCTTTCAGTTAAAAGCAGTGTCAGGGACATGGATGAGGTTGCACTCCTGGTGAGGAATATGAAGAAGCAGCATGAACAGAATTTTTGCTAGCTCTGAGGAGAATGAAGAGAACAAAGCCTTTAATAAAACCCCAGACTAAAACAAGTTTCCAAATGGCATCAAACTAGAACTTAGGAGCTTGGTGGCACAGAAGAAAGGAGATGACAGCTCAAAATCTACTATATATTCTTCATGCATTTATGTACTATACCTCCCTCAATGCTACATACTCATTTCTTACAGGATTTGGAAGCCATTACAGGAAAGGCCTTTATTGAAAGTTAGCAAAGTAAGTTTGTTTTTAGCCAAATGCCTCCTAGGGTACAAGGCTGAGCACCAAAATGACCTTGGACGTAGAAAGCAGAGGGTTAGGAGGGCAGTACTTGAGCTTGGGTAAGAGATGCTGGTGGATTCTGCCTTAACTGCAGGTACAAAGTACCTGGGTGTACTTATCACAAAGTCCAAGACATCTGTCCTACAGCCTCCCAGAACAGATCTGTTACCCACACACAGTGGTCACACCTTGACCCGTCCATACTCATCTGAAAGCAAAGCCCTGCCACACTCACAGCAGGACGGCAGAGCCCAGCCAGGCCAGCAGCTGCTGGGTCTGAAACAGCTCAGGGCAGACAGGCCAACACTGAACACTGCAAACTGGTATGAAAAGGGTGCAAATTGGGAGCTTTGATATCCTAGTCTTGGGAGCCAAATTTAAAGCTATAATAAGTGACTTGAGGAATCAGAAGTATCCAAATGCTTACTCTGTAGAAGTGGCCATGTTTGATACAAGGAATAGCATTCTCCATGTTGAAAAATGAGCATCACCACACTGGCCTGAATCAAGAGGTCAACTCTTGCTTGGGAAAAGATGCTGTTAAACTCTGATTCAGGACCTTAGATTAAATAACCCACAATTGACTACCCTGTTAGCTACTGAGGAGACAGTTGGGAAAGGCACACTACGACACCCAGTTAGCACAGCTCACAGGTATCTTTGGCAATACATCCATTCTAACAAATTATTCCTGTATAAATCTTTCAAAGGACAGAATCCTATCACCTTATTCACTCAGTCTCTCTGGGACTTCAGGAAAGCTCACACTTGAGAATGCATATAACTGTAAAATAACTTTCATTCCTTTATTCAAATTTCACATATACAGTGGAGAAAAAAGACATTTTAAAATAGATCCATATGGATTTTTGCAACATATCAAATTCAGATCAAAATTAAGATATTCATGGTATTCCATAACCAAGCTAAAGCTTAAGTGGATACTTTGTGTAATAAAACCCAGGAACTACTCTGAATACTGGAACATTCACCAGTCACATTTCACCGTGTGGGAAGTTGCTTACGGTAATTAGGAGGTACAGAATCCCTCTTTATGGGGGCTGTACAACCGCACTGTAAACAAGTACTTGAATTAGGCAGTTTCCCTTCTAGTTTTCCAAACAGCCTTCATTTTATAAAAGCAGTTGCTGTAAGTTGCAATGGACATGGGAAGATAGAGACCAGTGGTTTTCAGTGTGGGGGTTGCCAACCCCAAATAAGTAGATCAACAGCAGTTATTTTTAATAAAGAACAGCAGAGCCTAAGCTCAGCACATCTTCACAGTCCTGATCTGGATTTCCTTGTGGCTGGGTGTTTTTCCTCAGGTGCTAGTAGCGTAAACACTGTTCATGCAACTGGAAAGAACCCAATGTTTGAAACAAGAGTCAGAAGAGTGACAGTGGATGTGGTTTTGAGAGAAAAGCTGGAGAAAATCCCACCTTCTCATAAGCCAAAGAGAGCTCCACAAAACAGCCAGCCCCGATGGAAGAGATGACAGTTAAATGCAAAGATCACATCAGCCATTTCCAGTGTAAAAACATTCCCTCCACCAGATGTTAGTACTGCTTTAGTCAGAAACTAACAACTGATTCCAAACACCGCTCTTAAGAAATAACACAGCTCTTGTTCTAAAAAGAGTGGGAAAGTGCAGGTAATAACATACTGAAATCTAGATTAACAGGTCAACATTTTACAAAACAGTTGTAGGACTTAAATAATCCCTTTTTAAACTGCTTAACACATCTGACACATAGCTTGCATGTCAATCCAATATATGCTGTACCGTTTGGCTCCTGAATCCCAAACCTTTCGGTAAGAGACAGCACATCTAGAACACTCTCAAATAAACAGTGAAAAATCAAAAGATAGTGAGTGTTTCAAAGCAAGAGTAACAGTACATCACTCAAGATAATCAGCATTATGCATACAGGGAATGCCATTCTGGTTGAACAGATTATGAAGCAGTATTCTTCATGAAATACTAGGCACAAGAATAAATCAATTAGACAGTGTTTTCTGCCTAATGGACAAATCTAAAATTAACATTCTTGGCAATACAACATTGTAACTGATATGCTTCTCAACATTTAAGAGCCTTAATTGCAAAAAACATGAAGCGATGTTTATATGTGTGTCTTTGACAAGCAGTTACAGTTCTGGACAGATTTCTTCTACGCTGTGTGCTCTACTTCCCAGCTGGTCATGAGTAACATGTGCTGCGTAAGAAAGATTATAAAAAACAGATAATTCTTCACACTCATTGAATGTTTTCAAAACACACACAAATATCCTCCTGAAATATCTTTGCTTCTCCAAAGGTAATGTTTGCCAACCCATCTTAGCAACATACAAGCTTTTAGTTTGAGAGTGCAGAAACTTCTAAAATAGTTATTTCACCCTCATGCTCTGAAGAGATGGCCAACACCATTTTTCAGCATGCCAAGTGCTGAGTGCTCACCACCCTTGGAACTGGAAGGATTTAACCCCAGAGTTAAGAACCAACACATGAGGTTCCTTGAACAGCAGCAACTGTAGTTTCCAGGTCAAATTTAAATTCCAGATGAGACACTTGAAATAAAAACCCCCCAACTTTATACATGAAGGAGCACAGTCTGTTGTGTTTTCAGGAAGTTGTTAACTCATGGGTTTGAGCCAAAGCACAGCAATAAATCAGAGAAAACACCTTCTCATTAGTGCTTTTTATACGAAAAAGCCCACTACATATATATATGCACCTACAAAAGTAAGTGGCAGAAGGCAAAGATCAAAGACTACCACATCAAAATTATAATCTTTTTAAAAGACCAGTTAAATTTGTGTATGAGTAAGATTTGGTAACGTGCAGCTTAACAAGCAAATAGCACAGATAACCAACAGAATCAATTGGTGTGTGCTCCCAGCCTTCTCACCTAAGTCATCTGTAGAGTGATGCTTACCCTGGTTAAGAAAACAGAACATATTCTTCATCTACCAAAGGCCAAAGGGCACACCCAGTCAGTGACAGCTCATACCATGAGCACTCTCTGAGCAGGGTTAGCACAGATAAACAAACCACAGAGGAAGAACAACAATCCTACTGCTGGTCAATTGAACTGCTATAGACAACACGTTCTAGCTGATACTTTTGTGTAGCATAAGTAAAGACAGGTCTGAACTGAAATCATCATACTTAAATTTACCTACATCATGAATATTCCCTTCAGTGATTTCAAAGAGAACTTCTACAGGAAGTTTTTAAGGAGAGGAACAAAGGTCACTTTGCTGGCAAAGTCTATTCATGTTGTTCATGGAGTCATAAATAGGGAGTAGCCAGAGAAGCTGAAATGCTGAAGCAAGCAAACATAGACTCATAGAATGGTTTAGGTTGGAAGGAACCTTAAAGGTCATCTAGTTCCAACCCCCATGCCATGTGCAGTCTATTGCAATTTCTACTTTGTTTTCCACAAAACCCCTTGGCTGATAGAATCCATATGCATGGGGTAAGGCACAGCTACCTGAGGCAAGAAAGGAATGACCCACCCTTTTAAAACACTTGGTAGTCACAATGAAGACAGGCAAAAACATACAAAGAGTTCTCACCATCACTGACTGGACTGGCCATCTTCATTTCAATCAGCAAGAAATCTCAGTCTGTAACCAAGAAGCGCAACTTGGATTAGCGACCCTGGTGGTGTCTGAGAGGAGCCTTCTCAAAAACCTGCCCTAAGTCTTTAGCCCCTTCTTCAAAAGTGGAGTGTAGAGTTTAGAAGAGTACTGTTAGTCACACACGATTAGAGGGCAGAAAGGGACATCAGATAAGAGAAGCACAGAACCTTTAAGGGATCTTCATGGACCAAAAAAACTTCCAAGTAAGAACAGGATCTCAAATTGCCTGAAAAACAGGAGCCTGGAGCCCCTGAGTCCCAACAGACCACAAGAAAAAAGCTTCTTATGTGACATCTTTACCTGCAGTAATTATCAGTACTATGGAAGTCATGTTACTGCATTGGAATAAAAAGACACTCACACAGACTGACAGGCAAAACTGGTGAGTGGTAGCTACATGACCTCACAATCTCCACAACTTCTCAAGAACTCAAGTCAAATGGAAGAATTTATCAAAGTGTAGCTACAATACAACACACAGAAAACCCAAGAAGTTTCCTTTGCAGTTAAAAGCAAGTTTTAGGGCTGTTAGTCAGTTTAAGAGTGAAGCCAAAATAAGGCACTGCAAAAATCAAGTCCTGCATCACACAACCCCTTCTTTTCTGCTCTATACAAAAGCATTTAAAATACAATTTGAAGTCAAAGAGCTCTTTGAAAGCTATCCAGGTGAATATTCTTTCCTGAGCTTACACTGCTAACAAGGGAATTCCAGGAACATGAATACTAATAGCACTTTGATCTACTTCCACAAAGTAAACAATCAAATTGAAATACTGTTTTAAATGCTCAAGTGCTTAATGTGACCAAAAGCACAGCATGACCAAAAGCACAGATGAGCAAAGAACCCAAGTGCCAATGTTAAACCATCTATTTGAAAACTGTTCCACAGCTCTAATTAACATTTATGAATAATAAAATTCTTCTGTGGTCTCAGAATACAGATGAGAGTGAGAAATAATGTAATCTCAAAAAAATTATTCCAGTAAAACTTTGACATTAACACAGCTATTTTGTTGAACATTTATCATCTCAGTGTAGGAATTTCTTAGAATGTGGGCAGTGGCAGAAGACAGAGAGGTTTATTAACAGTTGTGTCCCTATCCCATCACACTTTGACCAGCCCTGCCACAAAGAGTCACACGTGATCAGTCTGAGGACATTCAGTTCACCAGCTGCTCAAAAGTGAGACCAGTACTGAGCCTCAGAAGAACTGATCAAGGATAGAGACCAAAAGCTGTGATAGTTCATATAGAGTTAGGAGATAATGAAACATCAAGGTCTGAGCAGATGATAGAAAAGTGAAGAACTGAGAACTACATCAGGTTAATGAAAAGCATTTCTATACGCTGTGGTGTGGAGGTGAACCAGTTAATGGGTTGATAATCTGGCAGACAGTTTGCAACTATAAGCCATGAGCAGTCTAAAATTGATAATTACCAGTTGTGGGTCTGAAGCTGGTTATGAGGAAGGTGGAATGGACTTCAACAATAGAGATGGAAAAATGCTGCAAAGGTCTGCCTTCTTTCCACTGGCGAATGCAGCTGGGGAGCGGAGTTGCCTCTGTTTTACATCAGAGTGCAGAGAGAGGGCAGCTTCAAGCCATGGAGAAAGGTCATACGGTTGGCTATGGGAGCCTTCCTTTCCCCTGGAGAGTGAAGTTCTAGTAATTAGCCATTATAAGGCATATTTTAAGTTACTGGATTAAGTCAGTCCAGTAATGGGTCTCAGACACATACCAAATGACCCTTTTGGAGCAATTGTGAAGGCATTAGTCCCCTTGTGACAAATGATGGGACTAAAATGTGCAATCCACAGAACTTAAACATGTTACTTTGCAAATCACCTTTTTATTGCGTGGAATTTAAATTAATTTTAGAAGAGTTCCTAGTTCACATGGCTGTGAAAAGTGAATGTGAACCAAGTTAACCCATGCAGCATCTTCCCAAGTCTGCAGACCATGCTAATATCCCCAAGCTCTGCCATCTACAGATGAATGAGATTTACAGACTTAACTGCCACCAGTCTCGTGAACAACAGATGTCTGTTGTTTTAATGTCAAAAACTTGTTCAAAGTGCTGTTACACAAAGAGGTGGGGAGTGAACTCTAATTATTCATTAGAATACCACCACAGAAATCTAAGACTTTTGTTATACACTTTACCCTTTACACCCAAAGAGAAGCTTAAAGATGAAAGATATGTCAGCCTTTACAGTTTCATGAGTTTCCAATGAAGAGACAGCGCTTAAGCAAGTTCCAGAAACAGCTCCAACCTAAAAGTCCCAGACTTTCTCCAGTAGCTGCACTAAAAGCAAAGATGAGAGTCTTATCCCATACTATAGAAATAAACATTGCTGCTCAGGGACAAGCCTGTACTGAAGGCCCAACAGCAGTTTTACATTACAGTGTTCTTCCTGAGGAAGTTAAGATACAGTTCTCTTAACAGAGAAGGAACATTCATGGCAGTTTCCCATTGCTGGCTATAGGATGGATTGAGAGCAGAATGGGAACGGACCCGCAGCAAAAAGCCAGTTCTTCCGCGTGGCCACAGATTTTAGTGCTGGGTCCAAGACAGCTTTTCCCTTAAAATGGTTACTGACAACTTCACTGCTCACAAGTTACTTATGTTGGGGAAATAGTAAGAAGCAGAAATGCTTGCTTTTCTGTTTTTTTCAAAACAAACAAAAGCCTACATGCTATTTATCAACACTGGTGGTTTGTGTTCCCTGCTACAAATATACCTATCAAGACAGTGTGCAGCTTTGCTCAAAGTCATGTACACTCTGTACTCTTTCTAGTCATTCTCGCATTCAGTGTATTCATTTCCCAACAGCTGAAAGGGACGCCAGTACTTACAAGTGCTTTTTAATTAATCAGTAGCTCACCATGTACAGTAGCATCTGTACTCATTGTTTCCACATCTGCTGCATCATGCATCTCTTCATCCTCATCATCCTCTTCCTCACCATGCAGTTCTTTTGCAATGAGTTGTCTTGCCAGTTTGATGTTTCTTCCTTCGTTGTAGTGCATTTTTCTCTTCATTTCAAACTGTTTCTTTTTCTCTGTGGACAAACAAATGCAAATACTTATTTCTTCCCTTTTAAAAAAAATCAACCTATTTCTTCTTCAGAGGCACTCTCTGCTTCCTAGATCAAGTTTATTCCTACCTTGAAAAACCCTTGATTACATAATCAAGCAATCACTGAATTAAAATTATTTTCTTCAAGCAGGGGAGTGGTTTTTTTAAATAAATCTGACTCACAAAAAGGATAGTAATTGATGGACTGGAATGGCTTAAGCACTTTCAGAATAAGCTGTTTGCAACTAAGTGCAAGTCTGAGCAGCATCTGGTAGAGACACACAAAATTCCAAAGTTCCACAGGCCTTGTTTCTAAGTAAACTTAAGGACAGAGACATACTGGTGGGACAGACGGACTTGTGCAGATGTGACTTGACTCCTGGCGAGCTACCAAAGGTCAGTTATGAGAGATATATTTACCACATGAAGAAGAAAATATTTTCCACTTTCCCCGTGGCCTGAAGCCTAACTCTGCTCTACATATTAAACATTAGCAGGTCTAGCAATAGTGCATTATAATTAAAATAAACTTTGTTTATTGGCAGCCCAAGCACTGTGTAGATCTTTTCCTTACCTCAAAATAGCAGGGTTACACACTTGAAGTTGGGACCAGGAAATTTGAGAAGGACCAGTCAGATAAAGCCAGCCTGAAGCCTCAGAAGTTGTTTGACTGTTCCCTCTAAACACTCCAGTCCAAGTTAACACGAACAACATCTCTCTTAAAAGTGCTATTTGCTTTGGAATAACTGTTGATTTCCCACTGGATCCACCTACCAGTTGCTTTGAAAACAACAGCATCTGTATGTTTGCAAGTAATTAGTAGCATCTTAATTGCAGTGGTACTCATCAAATTAAGCCTACCTGAAATATGTTCAGATTAGGAATTACTCCCTCACCCCAAACTCCTGGGTTTTTAGCAGGAATTCCCACACCTGAAGCTTGTATACAAGGAGGCATCCAGCAACAGCAAACTGCTGTTTATATACAGACCCTAAACCAAACAGTCCTGACTTGAAATAAACAGCACGTTTGTTCAAAGATTGTTTATTTTCATTTTCAAATCACAACATTTTCCTGATAGTTCTTTTCCTTCCCAAACATTTCTTACTGAAAATCTGAAACTTGGAGGAAAAAATTCAAAACAGATGAAAGGACACAACTTATGCCTACCTCGTTCTTCAGGTGTTAATTCTTCATCCTCTTCCTCCTCCTCACTGCTTTCCTCTTGCCTTGCTATAACCTTGGGTCCTTGACCTTCAGCTGCAGCTGCCAGTCTACATAAATCATGCAACACAAAATGCTGAAAGGGCAAGTTTTTCACTATTTAAAATACATGACATTTCAGAACACTCACACCAACTGCTTTGTGTTGCCACATTTACATGTAGTAACAACCTGAAATATTACTAGTGACAGCATCACTGAAAACCACTTAATTTGACAATACAAAAATGAACCTTCTATAGAAGCCAGCAACAGCTTTTCATAAAGAAAATCTACCCCAGGAAATATCAGATTATTGGAACATTTAGCCAATTTTTTATGACAATACTTACTTTTTACTTAGCACATCTGCTCTTAAAGGCTCATTTGCTTCTGAATCACTCACAGGATCCTCATCATCTTCTCCTACCATGCTTGGAGGGCAAACAAAAAGTAGCCTTTATTAGTAATCTGCTGCTTAAAGTTTCCTGAGAAAACAGTCAAAAACTTCTAACATTCAATTAAAAGACTCCTTTAATACTTTAAAAATTGATATGACAACATCACATTCTAGTACTGAAAAAAATAAATCAATACCAGTCAGACTGAGTTACTCCATTCATAGCCTAAATCCTGCTATACATAAACCTTCTAAAATTGTCTTTGTCCTTTTAGATCGTTCTCCTCAGTAGCTCTAACCCTTATTTAGCAGCTTTGTAAATTTGAATACTTTGCACACATCCAGTAGGCCTGCACAGTCCCAGACAATCAGCCTTAATAAATATGACATCACCCACAGAGTAAATTTTGCTGTAAAACTCCAATGTCACCTGGCTGCATTCAGGACAGCAGTTTAGCAAGTGTACCTGTGATAAGGAGTACTTGGCTCATCTATTTTCATCAAGCCATAATCTTTGCCTGGGGGGTGGTACGTAGCTATGATGTTCATTTCATCCCACTTCTGTGATTTTTTACTGAAATGAGAAAACAAAGTTAAATTTTCCAATATTCTAAAAATTATTAGTTCTGTTTGACCACAGAAGGAATGTTTAAATATCTTTTCGTCTCTGCTACATCCTAAGTGCAAAGAATATTGTTATGACACACAGACATGTTCAAAGTATGACAATTATACACTGTTCTGTACATATTTATGTCATGACAAATTATTACTGCAACTTAATTTCCCCAACAAGTCACAATGACCAAATAAACTCAGTGATGTACAAATTATTCTTAGATAATCTGGAGCTGCTGGTTTTGTTCAATCACTGCCTTATGAACTGCTCGATTTTACAGCAACTTGTAACAAGAGCATTCTTCCTCTTACTACAACCCCCAACACCTTCCAGCTCAGCTCTGCTCAGAGAGCTGCTACAATTATCAGCAAACCTGTTATATAAATGACACCAACCAGCAAATCTCCTCCTGCAGTAAAGTAAGTGGCACAGAACGAGCTGGTTATTAATACTGCTTTTGTCACTCTAAATTGGAATCAAAAGCAAACTGATTCACTACTGTAATTAAGCTGAGGGAGTTTCACATTTAGCACAGACATCGGTGAGGTTACATTACTTAGAATTTCATCAGTGAACCAGAAAATGTACCATTTTATGACTATTTGGAGAAGAAAAAGCTCACCCACACTGACTTCCCACTGACAAAATACATAAGCCACAAGGAAAGCAACTGCCTCATGGCCAGAGGAAGAGCCATCCCTTCACTAATCTAAAAGCCACAAAAAAAATGTTTAATCAACAGAAACCACCATGTTCCACATTTTTGCTAAAAAAGTTATTGCTAAGTTCATATAAGGTGGTCTTTCCCTTAGATTAAGCCAAAAATCTCACTTTAGAAGAGTAAAATAATTTCACCATTTAATATTCCTTTATGAATTAACATATTCCTGTTGCAAATTATTATTTAAGGAAGCAAACATTACAGGACTTTGTGGGTTTTGTAGGAGTTTTTGTTTGGTTTGGGGTGGCTGGAGTTTTTTTTTTGGGGGGTGGGCAGCTGGCTGGAAGACTTCCACTTAACTACTCTTATTTAAACACAGACCGTTCCAGCAATAAATTTGAAAACTATATTCAATCTCAGTAACACAACTACTCTTGGGCACAATGCTCTCTGTAAAACAAAACCCACAAAGCAAAATTCCAAGCACAAACTAAAATGTTACATTTACGAGAGCACTGCATAATGCAATGTGGGAGGAAAAAAACAGAAGAGAAAAAAAAACATGTGGGGGTTGACACTGAATCCCACATGCCAGAGACTTACACTCCAGAAATGAATACAAATTGAGGGATCTTAATCCCCTTAGCACACAGTAACCAATGCCAAGCTCTCCTGTTTGAGGTTTCAGGTCCATTTAATCATTTTGTGCAGCCTAAGCGGACAACACGTGAGTCCATCGCGGCTCTGGCAGGGCAGAGTCATGAGCTTCGTGATGACAAAGCAGGACTCTGGTCTAGGAATGCCAGTCAGTCAAACCTCTTTATTTAGGAGTCAAAAAATCATCAGTTAAACATCGGCCTAAAGTTCATCTATGACTACCATAAGATGATCACTCAGTTGCACAAGCATTTTTATGAGCCACAGCAGCTGGATAAAGGACACGGACCCTGTAAACAGACTGAACTGAGGAAGAAACGTGACAGAGGGGAGAAACTCCCAGCACGGGCTTTGTGTTCACTTGCCCAGAGCACATCAAGGTTTATTGCCTGGGCTCACAACTCAGTGCCCAACAACAGTACTGGCAATCTTGGAACAATCCCTTTACAGACACTGCGTCTGAAACCAGCAAGGCAGTGACTCACAAATGAAAGACTGAAGAAGTTTTTAGTGGTTTACTTTTTCACATTCATTTCTTTAAACTCAGGTTCCAACATTAAAACATTTGGCTCTGGAACACCTCCCAAAGCACAATTTAAAATTCAGCTAGGAAAAAAAATCATTAGTGGCAAAGAGGCAAACATGTCATTTCACCCCTGCATGTAAAAAGCCAACACAGGGAAGTGACTAAGTGCCCTAAAACCCCACACCTCCCTTGTCTGTCTCCAGTTTTGCATGTTTAGGTATGTCTGCACAGCCAACACTGATGACAGAGCTCAGGACCGTGGCAAGGAAATGCTTCCTGACACCCCTCCAGGTACAAAAACAGGAAATCTAATCTTCCATAGGAAAACCAGATTTTCAAAACCCCAGAAGCACTCATTTGTATTTCTCACATCTTTAAAAATACATTATCATTTCATTTGACACTACACCTAAACAGGAAAGAAGTTTCAGCATGAATATGACTCAAGGAACACCTCTCATACCTCACTCCTACCCCAGCAGGCCTGTCCCCTCCAGCACAGGTGCTTGAACACACACACTCACATTGTTACTGCAGAAAGTATCAGATCCCATCACTCACAAGCTTTTACACGGGTCTGAAGGCAAAAAACACTGTACACCAGGAATGCCAAGAACATATCCACCATTAAACCATGATCTCAGCACTTAGGATGCAGTTCCAGGTGTGTCCCAAATTCTCAAGCTTCCCTCTTGCACCATATTTTCATTAAGAAGTTTTCCAAAGAATGTTACCATCACTGACAGCAGCGCAAGGTCAAGAACGATGCAAGCACAGGAGAGCTCTACTGAACATGGAGCTTTAGAAGATGACAGCTGACACAATGAGCTCTTTCAACTGCAGTTATTTTTAAAAGATATTCAGACCTGAATTTCGATATTAGAAACAAGCAGAGAGGCTGCTGACAGAGGTACATGAAGAAAGAAGATATCTGAATATATTAAGTAATTTCTAATATCAGAGGAAAATCACAGCTGTACTACTTATCATTCTTTAAAAACAATTATTTTGCTGAAGTCAGAAATAACACCATATGATGATGCATTGCCAATCAAAAATAATAACTGTACACAAGCCTGCTTTAAATACACTGCACTGATCTTTCCTGGAAATCTTCTAATGCAGCCTGCCAGGTTTAGTCAATATCCTTTAACTTGCAAGGCAATTTCAGAATTAATCTAATTGACTTTATTGACGAAAATTGGCAAACAGGAAATAGGAGCTGGACTCCTGCCCACTAACTGCTTCCCAAGAAATTACTGTGTGCAATAACCAATATACCATACACTCATCAGTTCATACTCCAATTCCTGCTCATTCTTGAAGGTGAAACAAAAGAAACTGTAGAAAATTAAACAGAGGCTACAACAGCCAGCTGTACTTTATGTCTTGTGTGGTACTGAACTCCTTGTGCTACATAAAACTAAAGAAGAGGAAAGGAAAAAAAATATTTGTGTAATATAATGCTACTTACACTCACCTCCTTCAAAAACATCATCTCATTCCTTCAGCTACAATTTTTCTGTGGAAAGCAGAAGCAGCTAACACAAGCAACACAGCAAACCAAAAACTCATTCTCACCTTGCTGACTTTAGACTATAGGCATGACTTAACTAGGCATAGACGAAAGGAATATAACCATAATACAAAAAAAAACCCTGCCATGTCCATGTTATTTTACCATTATTTCTCTCCTTGAAATACTGAGTTAGGTCCCAAATAAAGAAAACTGTCAAGAGCAATTTTACAAACAGAGTTCAGGTCAAACCTTGCTCATGATAATGTGATGGAATCCCAGAGGAACGTTAAGAGGCATGTGCTGGGTGTACCAGGAAAAGTGCAGGAATTCTTACTGGTCAAGGACAGGTGCTGGCTGGCTAAAGACCACTTCTTGCACATTTGGACTAACTCAGGATGCTACAAGTAAACCAAGATTTTCATGTCACTCCGCTCACAAACCACACGGCTTGTGCATATTCTCAAGCGTGAAATCTTTACAGATGAATCTCACACAACCGAGAATACATGTCGCTCATATTTCAGCCCAGGAGAGGTCCCCTCCCCAGGGACACGCTTCTGGTTACATGAGCTGCCTTTCAGAAGGCTGAGAACAAATCTCACATGGAAAAGAGTTATTTCCCGAACTGTGAACTATCCTCGCAGCATCCGCAAAGCCCTTTGTCAGCTGCCACCCCGACGGGAACAGCCACTCCCTGCCAGGAGCCACGGCCCCCGCCCCGGAGCACAGCCCGGCAGCCCCCGCTCGCAGGGCACTGCAGCCACGGCAGGTGCTCCCTCTGCCCGCCGGCACCCCCGGCACAGCCGACCTACCGGCACGGAGGGCCCGGCCGGCCCAGCCTCCCCCGGGGAGGGGCAGCCACAGCCCCGGCTGGAGACACCCCGGCTGACCCCGCTCCGCGGGCCCCTCGGGACGAGCGGGACGGCCGGAGGAAGGGAGGGAGGGAGGGAGGGAGGGAGGGAGGGAGGGAGGGAGGGAGGCCCTGAGGGGACCCGCCGCCTCCTCCCACCACCGGGGCCTCACCCGTGCTCGTCCTCGTCGCAGGCCGGGCTGGCCCGCCGCGCCCCCACGGCCGCTCCCGCCGCCGTTGCCTTGCTGCCGCTCTTCTTCAGGATGCCCTTGATGGGCCCGCGCCCCGCGGCGGCCGGTACCGAGGGCACCGAGGGCGCCTCCATGGCCGCTCCCGCCGCAGCCGCTCCCGCCGCCGGTGCCGCCGCCACCGCCCCTGCCGGTGCCGCCCCGCGCCGGCCCCGCCCCAGCCCCGCCGCCCCGCGCCCCCTGGCGGACCGGAGGACCGGCAGCGCCCCGGCTGCACTGCGCATTCGCGGCCGCGGTGGGGCGCCCTGCGCGCGGCGCTCGCACGTGGACGGAGGAACACACACAGGGGCGCACGGACAGATGGACACACGGACACACGGACAGGGGAACACACACAGGGACACACGGACAGGGGGACAGATGGACACAGGGACACACGGACATGGGGACACACACAGGGACAGATGGACAGGGGGACAGATGGACACAGGGACACACCGACAGGGGGACAGATGGACACAGGGACACATACAGGGACGCACGGACATAGGGACACACGGACATGGGGACACACACACAGGGACACATGGCCATGGGGAGACACGTAAACGAGCACACACACACAGACACATGGACACATGGATACGGGGACACACCGACACGGGGACACACACAGGGACAGGGGGACACACAGACATGTGGACACAGGAGCACGTGAAGGAGAGCCAGGCTCCATCTTCTTGGCCCCCCACCTTAGATACATACAGACCCTGATGAGGACAGACGGACACACGGGGTGCACGTGAACGGTGCCCACTCACAGAGCCGCACACTGGGAGGTGCTGCCGCCTCGGGGCTCCAGAGAGTGTATGGAGCTTGTGTGTGGGTGGCACTCCCGCACACACACCAGGGTTTTGCACAGGCAGGGTGTCCCACGCGTGTGCTGTTGCCCTGGGGACGTCTGGGGTCAAATGGCAGGACAGGCCGCAGCTGTGAGATGTGTCCCGGGGACCCCAGTATGGTGTGTTTGCCAGAACAACCCGGGTCTCCCATGGTCTCTGTGACACAGTGAGCGGGCAGTGTGGTGTCCAGACAAGTTGAGCATCATGGGGTTCTGCTGCTGAGTGAAGCATCCCTATTTCTCAGCAGGACGTGCTTATCCCAATTCCCAGCTTGATCCAGAGGCAGTGGCTGCCTCTCCAGTGGGGCTGCATATTCCCACCCCCAGGGTTCAGTCCCAGGACAGCCACCTTGCCGTGGGCTGGCAGCACGAGGAATGGGGGCTACAGCTGCACTATCCATGTGAGGAGGAAGGTAGGAACCTTATGAAGCATTGATGAAATAACCCTCAGAATCTGACACAATTAGGAACCACTGTGCATCTGTTGGTATCCTGGTGTGTCCATCATCCTTACAACCTGAGGATGAGGGTGGAGTGTTTGATTCTGTGTCACAGGAACTGTGGCATTAGGATTGGAAAGTTTAACGGGATAATGACTTGAATGTGGCAATTCTTTCTGATCACTCTCATCTCAGCCTCCTCCAGTTAGTAAAGAATAGTGGCATGCTGGCTCCCTGCTCAGCCTCTGTAGCCCTCCCAGGGCAAGAAAGCACTCTGTGACACACCCACACCACCAGGGTCCCACCACAGTAAGTGTAGAACATATCCTGCAGATTTACAACATTCTTCATCTACATGGTTGCTTCCTCATGCCAATAAAAGGACCAGGAGATGGGTGTCACTGCCTGCCAAAGCCACAACACAGGTTTGCTGGCATAGCTCAGGTAATGGGGGGTGCCCACACATCCAATCCCAGAGAGCTGGAAAGAGCTCCGGGCTCCTGAAGCAAACCATTTCACTTCAGCCATAGTTGTTACATTGCAGTGCATTCCTGCTCTGGCAGTGCCACGGCCTCACAGGAAGGGCAGACCCCCCATGCCAAGCCCCACTGCCTGCTCACAAAGGCCAAGTGTCTGGGAAGGTACAAAAGTCCTGAAGCAGCTATTTTTATTTCATTTTTAATGAGTTGCATGAATGCTATTCAAGCAGAGTTGTCCTAGTGCCTGGTGAACACCTGCCAGGGCAGATGCAGTGCCAGCAGGCACCTGGCACTTGGAACAGCAGTGAGCAGGGTGTCAGGCAGAGCCTGCAGTCTCTTGGTGTTCAGGGAAAAGCCTCTGGAAGAGAGAACAAGGGCACAGCCCCATCTCTTTCTGTCTGCTTACGAGTAAAGTCAGGGCTGACCACGCAGGACTGCAGGACCAGACTCCCCAGAGACAGAAAAGGACACATAAAGACACTGGGGATTGAGTGATGCTGAATTTCTGGACATTTTTAGACTTGAAATACAAAGGGCCAGATCCGATTTCTAGCAAGGAGGTCTGCTGACTTAGCAGCAACATATGCCTACAGCCCTGCACTGGAAAACTTTCAAGACCGCCAATTTCAGTTCCCAGGCTGCAGGACTGACCCACCATGTCTAGATGTTGCTGCTGCTAAGTCAGTGCCCATGGTGTAGCTCAGACACTGAATTCCTAGCAGGCCCAGAAGCATCAAGGCAAAAATGGGAAACAGACCTGTAGCTGTGTGAAAAATGATCTTTCCCCAGGACTAGTAATTGAACATCACATCTCATACTCTTTCCCATCCATGTGCTGGAGGACTCATAGCAACAGCCAAGGTTAACATCTGCACTTGAGGGTTTCTTTTCTTCACCCATTAGCATCGACTCAATTGCAAAAGTCAGAGCAAGGTAAAAGAAGGAGGAAGAGCAATAAAGAGAATAACAGCAAGGAGCAGCTCTGGGCTGGCAAACTATAGTTAGCAAAGAGATTATTAAATTTCTCAGTTACATAGAGAAATTCTAATGGATAATAAAGCAAGCAACAAAGTTCGTCACTGGTCTGGTGCTGTGTCACTGCGTGCCGGGAGTTACATCTCGGCAGGGCAGTTGGCTTGATCAGTGGGCATCATTTTCTCGGTGTCAATCTTGTAGGACTGGAGAACACTCTTCAGGTGTTCCACGGTTTCTGGGTGCATTTCAGGCGCTCTTGATAAAATCCAGGCATAGTCCATGTGGAAGAGCCAGAGGATGTTAGTGCAGGAGTAAACCAGTGAATAGTTTTCATAGTCAGTGGAGATGACCCAGTAAGGGGCAGCAGGCATGACTGGGAGAGAGAAGGGCACTGTGAGTGTGAGGCATGACCAACCCTGGATGACTCTGCAGCACTACAGCTCCTGGGGCTGTTCCCACTTTGGCTGCTGCACAGCTGTGGTCTGTACAGGGAGGTGTAATTTATAAAAGTCCATCAGGACTCCTTGTTCTGCCCAGACAAACTCCAGAAAGCCACAAAGCCCTGACTAGGAAGGACTTGCTGGAAAGTTAACACCATGACCTAACAGCTCACCTGGGCTGCTGAAAGCCAGCCCAGCTCATACACGTGTGAGGATTCTTGCTGGTGGGAAGGAGTTGTAGGGCTGGAAGCTGACACTGATGATTCAAGGAGCACAAAGTACCACCCACTGCCATGGGGAGCCCTGCCTCATGCAGCCAGCTGAACCCAGTGGTGGGAACCAGTACGGCTCAGCCCAGCCCAGTTAGGCAAAATTCCCTTCTCCATCAGGCTGCTAAGCCCAAAGCATCTGTACTGAGGAGAGACAGCTACTCCAGCTTCAAACCACCAGGCAGAAAGCAGAGGTAGGTCCAGCAGGCAGGTGTAAGTGCCCTGGGATTTATTTCTGATGCCCTTGTAGTGCCAAGAACTGTTTTTTGGGGCTCGCACCTGGTGAAGATGGTTGGGGCTACACATGCTATAGGTGAAATGGCTGAGGTGATGCTGTAGCTGCACAGAATTAGATCTGACTGTGCTGATGAACAATCATTGTATCTCCTTTGCAAGTATCCCTGATCCACCCATATCTCCAAATAACCTCTCTGTGAGAGAGGTCTATGAAACAGCCAAGGAAAAATTTGAGGGACCAGAATAAGAAGGGAGCCAAGGGGACACTGCTGCTTACTTTCCAAAATGTTGCTGTGGACAGAGGAAAGTGCTATGTAATACAAATAAAATGCGCTGCACCTCAGCAGGCCCCTGTCGAGTGTTACACAGACAAGGGAAGGAAAAAGGATACAGAAACAGATTATCAATGGTTATTAAAACTGACTTGTAAGTAGAAGTAGCATGGGCTAGTAGCTATCCTGCTGTGTGCAGAGAAAGTTTATTCCTGGCCCTTGCAGAGGCTGTGGGGCTGCTTCTGCTGCCTCCCCTCCTCTCTGTCCCCATCTGTGAAACGACCTGGAGGGACAGTAACACTGCTGATCTTTCTTGCTTTGAGATCAGCTGGTGAAGAGTGCTCCACCGCTGAGGGATATCACCAAACCACTGCCTGCTGGTTACAACATCTGTCTTAACCCTTTTCTGCTGCCCCATTGTGCTGTGCTGAAGTCACCAGGGGAGCTTCACCCCTTGCTTTGCTATCTCTAACTCCTGGGTGCACCCCCTCAATGCCTGCTTCGTGCTACCCACTGTCATCCTCAGCCCACACCACTGCCAAGGCCATGGGCACCAGCAGTCTATCACCACACACTTACACCAGTTAAAGCGGACACCCAGCTTGGCCGGCTGCTTTACATCCAAATGCATGATTTCTCCTTCAGCTTCGTTGATTTTGCCATTGGAACTAAGGGGAGAATGGCAAAAGAGAAATAAATTCAGAAGAATGGGAAATAATTATATTTTTTCTTGCTTCCGCTAAATCATCCCTCCTGACACATTCTCTTGTCAAGAGGTGGCTGAAACAGGTACTGGCAAACCCCAGCATCCCCAGAGGGACACCTCACCACTGAGGATGGTTTCAGCAGTACTCAGGTCCTGGTGCAAGAAAAATATTCACCCCAACACCCCAGGCTGCCGCTCTCCAAGTGCTCCTGCAAGTGGGATGTTCTTTGGTGCCAGGGTGACAGTGACAGAGAAGAGGGAGAGCAAGACCCCTCTGCCCAGGATGGGAGGATCTTGGATGTGCCAGGGAGCAGCTCAACTCCTACTAGCTGTGGAAGGCACGTGTTCACATCTGTTTATTCACCTGTGTTTTTTCCACGTCACTGCACATTCCTCCACACACAAATTACCTGTGCCTGCGTGGTGAGCCAGGGTTTGTTAGGCTGCTGGTTCACAGCTCTGCCCTGCTGGCAGCAAGCCCTATGACTTGGGTTGCCCATCTTATAATGCATTTTTTCGTGCATGCCTCAAGACCTGGATGCTGCCTGCGGGGCAGGAAAGTTTCACACTTCCCTGTGGAACAGGAACAGCCATGGAGGCAAAGGCGAGTCCTGCCAACAACAGAGGTCAAGGGGCTGATGCTGTAGCAATGCACAGTGCACAACTGAACCAAAACATTTCAGTCTTCTGAGCTGCTACAGTGGTAACAGCAATGGTCAGATTAATCTCCTGCAGGTTAATGCAGGTGCAAATGAATGTCCAGCTGTTTGCCAGGTGCTAACCAAGCAGTGGAGCTGCTGAGACAGTGCTGGGCACTCAGTGAGCGGCTTGGATGCTGCTCTGTGCCGGACACAAGGGATGTGTTCCTGCGTTGTTATTGTGAGCCAGAACAAAGTCCCCTTGCTATGCCAGGAGCTCAGAGAACAGTGCTCTGTTTGCCTCTTGCTCCCTTTTATTCATTCAGTCCCTCACAGCAGCAGGCCACGACAACCAGGGCTGGTGATGGAGACAGATGAATTTTGCATCTGCCCATGTAAAACTCCAGGAGGGCTCAGGATATTTGTCACCTATCAACTATAATAAAGGGAAAAGCATTCACTTTGCTACTGATTTAAACTGACAATGATTGCTGAACCCCTTACACAGCAGTTACTACCTGTGCAAGGTAAATGCTTCAGAAAAAGGCTGACAAATAGCTAAGTGGAAACAATCCAGGTGTTTCACCTTTCCCACCATTTTTCATTGGGTCTCTTTACTCTGGAACAGAGAGGAGCACAGGGCACAGGCACTTCTCAGCATGCAGGAGCACAAGGTGGTGGCTGCCATCCCATAACCAACCCCATTACCCCCTGGGACAGGGCTAGGGGCATCCAGCTTCTCAGACATCACTGGGGATCACAAAACCAGTCAGGGAGGAGACCCAGGCTGTTTCATACTAGAGTCACCATGTGCTCTTGATCAATTTTCTCACCACTCACCCTGGACAATAAGACAGAGACCCAGTGAGCCCCAGGGAAGCACTGGCAGAAACCGGAGACCAACATCTCTGCCGTAACCCCAGCAAAGCCCCTTATTCCATCAGACCTACTGCAAGCATGGGTTGCCTCCCCCAGCACCCCAGACCCAGAAACAGGTAATTTAGAGGAAAAAGAACACCCACAGCAGCAAGGGAGGTGACAGGAATGCCGCTGCTGAAGTGATAACGTGGCCCGAAAGCAAACACTTACAGCACCTCCTTGTTGATCACCTTGAACTTCCCATTCTCCTTCAATGAGTAATTTGCCTGGATGCAGCTTCCTTTCTCAAAAGTTGAGGGCAGCTTCTCTATCTCATACCATTTCCCCAAATACTGACAAAAGAAAGTTTAAAGAGATGTTTTTAACATGAGAGGGCTGAGGCAGAGCAGCCCCACTTGTTTGCCAGCACAGTTTTTGCCCATCTGTGGCACAGGGTGTGTGTGGGCTTAGCAGAGCCAAAGCCCTCACTGGCAGCTCCAGCACAAAGCATCAAGACTGGACCTGCTGATGCCTTCATGCAGCAGTTTGCTGCCAGTCCCATGCCCCCTTAGCCTAACCTGCTACCTCCTACAAGATTGTTAGAAAACTTTTCACACCTTGTTGATATCAAAGTCTTCTTGGACTGATGGATCTGGGCATGGTCCCATATGAAACATCTGGCCTTTCCCAAAGCTGAAGACACTGAATAGGACCGAGAACCGCACTGCTGTGCCCAGCATGGCTGCACTGGGATGCAGGCAGGAAACGGACCTGGGGAGAAGGAAAGTAGCTGAGCTGGGGCCTCCCTTAAACAGAACTTTGTGTGAAATATATTATGAAGGAGAGGAACATGTGCAACAGAACACATCAGCGGCACAGCAAGGAGGAAAGAAGAGCACAAAGGCACTGTGTCAGAAAAATCCCCAGCCCAAAACATCCTTAAGCCCTGTCTGTGCTCAGGCTGTGCCCAGTGGCTGCGCAGAAAACCAGGCAATGTCTAGTGGAGAGCACTTACACTCATCACCCACATCTGACACCCAGCTAAATGCAACCCCCAAAAGCACGATGTGAGGAGGGAAAGAATAGATTTTCCTGCATAGCAAAAGCAGGAGCTATGCTGCTCATGCCCAAGCAGCCCCTAGAGCCAGGATGCTGCCCTTGTGCTTTGGGTTCTGCTCAGGGCAGTTTGGCATGTATAGACCCTGCAGCACAGGGCTGATCTACTTCCCTGGAAAGAAACTACACTGCAGGAACAGCGGTAACATTTTCCACAAGTTTAAAAGAAAAGCCCAATCTGTCTCCAGCAGCAGGCACAGACCCCACTGTGACACAAACATTTCCCATCTTGAATCTCTAAATTCAGAAGCATACCTTGGTGGATGAGATGGAGGGATGCTCTGTGGAAGACCAGGGTTGCAAGGAACAGCTCTGTGGCGAGCTCTCCGCTTTGCTTTATAAGCATGCTGGGATCATCATTATTCAGCAATGGCACAAGCCACTCCCTGGTCCTAGATGTGTTTAGGTTTCTTGGCAGGCCAGTCAGCTGCCTTAGACCTGCAGCTGGTACGAAGCTGGAGTTGTGTTGCAACTTGGCTGCTCACCCAGGCAAACAAAGGCACCCCACGTGTCTGGGTATCGCACCACAGCTGCAGAGCTCTCTGCCCTTAAGCTGCTCACAAGAGCCTCAGGCCTGGCTGCAAATGGCAGGGGAAGGGGAGAAGTGCCACAGCCTTTGAGAGGGGCTAGGGACAGCAGCAGCTCCCGTTCTGCTCCCACTGGACTAGCAGCAGCCATCATTTTGTTCCCAGGGTGTGATGCCTTGCGTGCAGCCTCCTCTGCCAAGGGGCCACTTGGGCCCTGGAGACCCTCTGGACCATTGCAGTGTTCTTGTCCCCACCGTAGTCACTTGCAGGAGTACATGAGGAGGATCAAGCAGTGGAAGGCATTGCTGGTTTCTCTGAGGAGCTGTAAGACCTTTCAGCAGTTTTCCTCTAGACTTTTAAATCTCACTACAAGAAAAGATGCCAGTGGGATTAATTCCTTGCTGATCTGGCACTTTTTCCAACAGATGCCCAGCAAATGCCTTTGACAGCAGAGCAGCCATCTGTGAAGGCAGCCAGTCCCAAGAGTTACACAAGGATAGTTGAGTAATTGACAGGAAGCTCTCTGTGTTTAATTAAATTTTCCTTGAATTTAACCTCTGTGGAAACTTTCTCTCTAGGTGTGTTTTTACATGCTGGGCTGCATGCCTTACATGCACATACACACTCTTGAGCTCCTGGCTGCCCAAATGCCACCCCAAGAGCCATAGATGAGGGCTGTGCCATCGAGGTGTGCTCTGAAACACACCAACAGCTGAGGGGCTCCCAGGACCTCGATGGCCATCCCAGCTGTGCATGGCTCATTCAACACAGACCCAGCAGCACCAGCTGGGGGTGAATAGCTTGGGGAAGCATCCAGTCCATAGTCTGCCACAGTGCTTGGCATGGGGCAGAGGAGCATTCATGGGGCTCTGCCTACATACAGCTCCATTAGTGCTTTGGCAGCCACCCATGTCCCTGATGGGCTTGTTCTGGCTGCCCATGTCAAAGTCAGAGGTGTCCTGCAGACTCTCTGCAAGTCCCACATTCATCTTCACCTCTTGTGAAAAAGGACAGAAATCAGAAAATCAGCATGAGCCCTGCCCTGCTGCAGTGCTCTGCAAAGGTGGAATTCCCCATGCACAACAGACCAGCAAGGGCAGTTTTTCGCCTGAGCTTGGCTGCCCACATCCTGCAGAGTAACCAGAGGAGAAAGCCCCACAGAATGGCCAGCCTTGGCCACAGCAGAGCATTTACCCTGAGATTAGCTCAGTTGGTTAAAACTTGGTTGTAATAATGCCAAGGTCATGGGTTCAATTCCATGTATGGGCCATTGACTTAAGAGTTGGACTTGATGATCCTTGTGGGTCCCTTCCAACTCAGAATAGTCTGTGATTCTGTGATTTGCCCTGAATTCATGAGTACAACCACATGAAGGTGTGTCTGTGTGTGTAGCCACATCTGCATGGGCAGCCTTCTCCTACAGGATGAAGCAAGGACTCCCTGACTGTGGTGGCAGTGATTTGCCCTCAGATGGAGTGGTTCTGCTGCAGCAGGAGGGGTTTATGCTTGGGCTGGCCTACAGACACTGCCCAGCACCCAAGGGCTGCCCTGCAATGCTGGCCCTGCCAGAGACACGTCTGGGTGGCTGGGCGCTGGCACTTAGGCTCCTGGCACCCTGCATCCAGAGTCATACTGGAGCAGCAAGGCATTCACTCAGCCATGATCCATGGAACCTGCTGCAGTAGTGTGCATTCACCTGGGGCATGACCAGGAGGATATGAGGAGCCAGGAGCCACCATGAGCTGACATTCCTTGAGCCAGAGAGAGTGGAAGAAAGAACTGGTGGGATGGGCTTTGCTATAGCCATCACCTCTCTTGCAGCCAGCACCCACAGCAGTGGAAGAAAACCATGGACACACCAGGGATCCCACTTCCAGCCAAAGGCAGCAAACTCAGATGCTCAGGGCTGCAGTGGAGCCTGGCTCCTCCATTGGCTGCTGCCAGCCAAGGGCACCCCATGGGTGCAGAGGCACGGCACAGCTTGAAGCACTAATGATGAAACCTGGAGCCAAGCTTGCTGCCACTGTTGGGACCTGTCTCCACACAAGCACTGGCTGCGCTTTCCCCAGGGACACATTTCTGGGCTCTGCCTGACCACAGCAGGAAGCACTCAGATATCTGTTGCTTCTGTGTTAGAAAGGAGCAGGCTTGGGCTGCTGCCAGCTGAGTCTCTGCTCAGGGCCACCTCACCAGGTGTGTTCAGCAGCCGTCCCAGGTCCCTCCTATCATTACACCTTTAGCACCCACTGGCACCACTCTCCTGCACAGAGCAGGGCCCTGCTTCATGTCCTGTCTGTTGCTGGCCTGCAGCAGGACTCCACTCTGAGTTCCACACACTGCACTCCAGAGCAAGCATTTGGGTAAAAGCATAACCTTATAATTGCACCTATTTGTAGGGTGGGAGCAGTCACCTCCACCTGGTAAGCAGTTTGTACCCTGGAGCAGAGGAGGGGAGGCACATCAAAGGGCAGGAAGCTGGAACAGCGGTGGGAGGACAGGAAGGAGGAGAGCTGGGGAGAAACCAGGGCAAAAGGGGGGGGGGGGAACCAGACATGCTTGGAATGCTTTATGCAAGATTGAAGCCTCCCCCACATTTCTGGGTGATGAGGCAGCTGCGAGGCAGGCGGAGAGGACACATGTACAGGACATGGACAGTGAGGAACCACAGGAGCTGCAGGAGGTCAGGGCAGTGCTGCATTTGAGGCACAGGGGCATGGATGGGGTGAGCAACATGGATGCATGGGCAGGCAGGAGCAGGTGCAAAGCATACATGGGGTGAGATGGCATGAGCCACACAGCATATTCAGGGGTGGCAGGTGAGGCAACACTGTGGATGGGGCACATACAGATGGGCTACCTTGGCCAGGATAATCTTGCATTGTCAGTTGCCCAATTCAGAGGCAAGGTTTGTCTGGCTCTAGGGAGAGAAGACAATGGCACTGAGTGCTGCCACCAAAGAAAACCCCCATGTTAGAACAAGGTGAAGCTGCAGATAAAGTTCAGGCCTCTGAGTGCTGGGACAGGGCAGTGCCACTCCATCCATGACATTCTACCTGCAGCTGACCTGGCTTAGTGCAGAAGTGAGATCATCCCATTGCACACCCTGGACCACTCAGAAATCAGCTTTTGGCACTTACAGAGAAGCTTCAGCCAGACAGGTCTGGTGGGCACCTGGCTCCCCAGATCCAGGCTGTCATACAATGCCTCAGCTGGAATTTCAGCAGCTGCAGAGAAGCCCCCAGAAGCTTCCACCTGCTGTGGGATGGGAGAGCATCTGGAGTGACATTGTCCTCTCAACCTGGTGACAACATCCTTGGCATTACTTAGCATAGTCAAGAAGCTGCGCAAGCCCTTATCACCTGGAAGAGCCTCTGGTGGAAGCACTGCAGGGACCAGGAGCTCTGGGTATATGCTTTGCTTGTAGGACACCACCAGTGCCAGTCCTGGTATACACAAGCCTAGGTCTCTCTGTCTATTCCCACAAGGAAGTTTTCATCTCCAGATAGTGCCTCAGCAGCCCAAATCCACAGGACCTGGAGAGCTGCCATGGACATGGACATGGTCATTTTGCACCATTCTGTGTGAGCAGACCTTGTGCAGGCCTTTGGAGCCTCAGTGCTGGAACCTCTCTGTGGGACCTCCAGTGTTGAGGCATCATATCCTGAGAGTCCCACCATGGAGACAATGTTTGCATGGACAGCTCTTCCCAGCTCAGAAGATGCCTTCCATTCCTACCTCTGTCTTTTCTCCTGCAAATTCATTTTTGGTGCTTTTTCTTCCTCCTCTGAAAGAAATGGGGCTTTGGGTTGGTCAGACAAGTTGCAACATGTATATAGAAACAAAAATGAACTTGCAGGAGATAAGACAGACAAAAGGAAGGCAGGTAGGAATTTTCCTCTGTTTTTAGGAGTGGCAAAAAGTGCTTTGAAATCCATTTATGCAAAATAGTGTAAAATCTTAAATTACACTCATGACAGCAAAGGAAGTAAACAGACTCTGGAAGCATGAATTGGCCCATGGGATATGGGAATTTGGTCCCATGCAAGTGCACAAAAGCTGTTGTGATTCATCTATATACAATTAGTGAGTAGCTCTCCACCCTGGAAAATAACCCTTTCTGTATTCAAAACACAAGAAACCAAAGAGAAAGATTCAAGGATATTACTTTTTAAGGGAAAAACTCTATTGTGCAGAACCAGCAGTGTTTCTGGCAGGGCTGAGGAAGGCTCCTCAACCTGCTTGGCACTGCTGCCAAGATCTGAGTCCCTGAGGAGAGAGGAGCCAGAGGAATATTTATTCTGCAGAAAGTAGAAGAAAAATAACAAAAGGAAAACTAGGTATCTATATACAAAAATACATGGCAGAGCTGGACCAGTGGTAAAGCTTTGGCCCAGCAGCATTTCACCCCTGTCAATGTGCTCACCATAAAATCCAGAGTGCTAGCAGCACCCATAATCCTGGCTTTTCAGTATGTTCCAGTGCCCCACACCAAGGGCAACCTAATGCTGCTAAATAAAGTTTTAAAAGTTTTGTTGATGTTTGCTGAGGGTTTTCACAGCAGATGCCAGGTACTGGCAAGGCAGGTGTTCAGCCAGGAGCTGGACCGATTGTGCCAAGTGCCATGCCTGCCCACAGTGAGCTGGGAGCTTCCTGCTCCTGTCAGTGCTGCAGCAGGGGAGCAGCCACAGGTGTCCCCAAAGCCTGAGGGAACCAGGCAGCTCGTGGGAGACTCAAGGGTGGAAGTGTCCTCACAGAGGGCAGCAGAGAGCACACAGCAGAAGGGGGAAGAATAGGACGAGTTCTCCAGTGGATGTGGGAGCAGATCCCATGGACATACTCCCATGGGCTCTGTCTGTGAATGCCTGCTCAGATTTAAGTGTCATGGGCACTGCAGGCTCAGCTCAGCACACGGTGCTGCTCCCCCCTTGCATGGGTCCTCTGTGCCTCACTGAGCCCAGTCCAAAGAGCACCCCAGCTGCCCTGCTCTGCACCCCTTTCTCAGAGGAGAGCTCACACATTCCCCAGTGGATTCATGATGCTTTTTTCTGGACCAGAAACCTCCAGCATACAGAAACACATTTTAAATTCTTTTTAAAATGTCATTAAACATGCTTAGAGAGTGCCTTCTGCAAAGGGATTTTCTGTTCTCCTGGAAAAGCTGCAGTGATCTTTTCACAGCACCACCAGCTCTGTCCAAGAAATGCCCAAGTAAGGCTATTTAAAGCCCACAGCCCTATTTTCTGCAGTTAAGCCATGTTTCAGCCCTTAGCCCAGGGATGCAGTAATGCAGTTACACAATTATATTTTCTATGACCTATATACAACCTACACCTTCCTCATGACACAGATATACAGTGTGTGGGTGATCACAGCTCCACTCACAGAAAGAGAGAACGGCCTTTATTGCATTAAGAAATGCAATTAAGGAATCTTCTGCAGATTATGCTGTCCTGCCAGCCGAGCGAGAAGCCCTTCAGCGGGGATACAGGCTCTCCTGCTGCAGGAGCTCTGCAGAGTGTCAGCTACCAAGAGTGGAGGAATCACACACAGAGTTCAAGGGTGTCTTCAGACCCTCAGATACCCCCCACTCATAGGCCCCAAGGCTGTTGTATATTTGTTTTATTTACGCACCAGGAAGACCCAAGGGCAGCACTCTGGCCCTGATGGACTTCTCCCCCAGCCAGAACAGCGTTTCCACCCCACATCTCTGAGCTCCCCAGTCTCACACCACAGGTCAGAGAAGAATTTTAAGAATCCCTTTCTCAAAGACCAAGTCACATCCCTCTCCACAGGCTGCAGAGCACAAAGACACTGGCATATGTGTTTGGCTTTGCCCATGAATAGCTGCATTGATGCTGGGCCCAAGCACACACAGCTTGCATTGAAACACAGGCCTAAGTGTTTGCTGGACTGGAGTTTACATTGTACAGAAAATAAATAACATAAATTCAGTGGTCAGTGATTTTGATGCATCAGACTTTGATGCAATACATAGTTACAGTATGAAACAGCACAGAGATACCATTCAAGGTGTTGGGAGATTTCAGGAATTATTAGTTCAGACCGTATTAAAAATTATTTTATTCATGCTGTACCCCAGGAATACTAGTCAAGCATGTATTTTAAGGCAAAGACATCTGGGATAAGAACATGTAAGAATTATCCAATTATCTTGAATTTTTGTGACAACACGTGTTATTTCTCGCATTACCCAACATAATTATTCTTGAGAAATGGTTGTTATCCATGGACAAAAACAAAAGCTTCTCACATCAGGACAGATGTACAGGGATGTAAGAACTTCCTTGAGATGCAATGGAACTGATCTTGAATGTAAGTGCCCATGTGGAGATAGAGCTGGAAGCCAGATCCTGGCTTGTGCTTGAGGAAGGAAAGATTCCTGAGCCAGGAGATGGATTGGCTGTGCCACATGCCATGCCTGCCCACAGTGAGCTGGGGGCTTCCTACTCCTGTTAGTGCTGCAGCAAGGGCAGCCACCTGGTACAGGTGTCCCCAAAGCCTGAGGAAACCAGGCAGCTCATGTGTGGGTCAGGGGTGGAAAAGTGACAGTGGTGCAAAAAGAAGGTCCAGATGTACTACTGGGCTACAGAGTTGTAGGGATTCTCTTGTTGATAAATGTGCGCAGCAAAAGAACACACACAGAGAGGAGATGAGGTTGGGACTTCTTGTGGGGTCAGAGATTATAGGAGGAAGATGTGAAAGAAAGGTATTTCCTGCAGGTGCACATGGTGTGGCAGCAGAGTCCAGTAAACACCATCCCCACACCCTGAGAAAACTCAGTGCTGGAGTCCCTTGTTGGGATGGACAAACCACTGAACCCATCAGATGACTATGTCCTTCACCTTCTCTAAGGCATCTTGTGCCAAGAGTCAAGCCAACACACTACCTCATCCTCTCTAAAGATGGCCATTGCCACCTCAAAGCCTTTCCTGAGTCCCCAAGAAGATTTTCTGCAGGCACTTCCCCATTACCAAAGTATTGGAGCACTTGATCCCCATCTTCTTCTCTGGAGGGCTGCCAGGGTAAGTACCTGCACAGGCACTTGTGCTCTGCTTTCTGCAGGACAGACCACATCCCTCCCTGCAGTAAGTGATGGAGCTATTGGGCCTTATCAGGGTGTATTCCCTCTCCCAACAGCTCTCTCCTTCGTTCTGCTGCCTGGAGCAACGGTTGCCTCTCATTAGAACTGCAAAGAGAAGGTGCTCTGCTGCACTCCAAATGCTTCAACACCTCTGAGGAGGCAGAAGCCAGGAAGGAGATGTAAGCACAGCCTGCTGATTGATTGTCATAGTAACCCTGGTTAAAGTCCCACCAGGAAAATGCCTTCTCCTACAGCACCCCCAGGAAAACAATTGCTCTGGCAGGGAGGTCCTGGAGCTGTGCAGTAAAACACTATGTAGAGCTTTTCCCTGAGCTGCAGTTCAAGGTCCCTGGGCAAGGTGCCTGTGGGGTGATGGTTAACCTTGGTGCCCATTTAAAAGCAGCACAATGGTGTTAATGACTGCCCTCAACCCTAGCACATTCCTCTTTGCAGCTATAGCAGTTCAGAACATTTTATAAGCCACTTTTAGCAGCTTTCATGCAGAAGACTGGCGATGCCACATTTATTATTCTGCCACAAAAAGTAACTCAGTCTATGAGAAGGGGGATAATAACCTGTTCTGGCATTAGTTATGACAACAAAATGAGTAAAACAACATGCATTGAATTGCAGTGGTTTTCTGCTTTCCAGCATGGAAAAGGTGGTGGCAAAGGAGGCTGGGATGGTAACGGAGCTTGGTGCAGACAGAGCGATTTATTCAGGGCACTTAGTGAGAGCCAGTGGAAGTGCCAAGACCAGAAGTGCTGGATCTCAGTCCTAGGAAGAACTCTTTCCATTATACCATTAAAACAGAGCAGCTCTAACATGAATGCCCTTTCTACAATCAAAGCAGCAATTCTTTCTTCCAGTTTTCTTGTTTCTGCTTTTACTGATATCTTGTCCAACACAGTAAAGGAAGATCTGATAAACTTTTAGGTGACCAGATCTGTTCTGGCTGTGTGCTGGAGCTGGCAACAATTGGGAAACCACTGCTCTTCACATCATCTGCCAGGTGCTGTATGCGAAAGAGCTTTCATACCAGTGGCCATGCTTGTGGGGTGGACAACCTCGTGCCATGCTGGCTGGGAACAGGCAGGCACAGGGGAAGGCAAGAGTGAGGAACTGGTAGGCAGAACAAATGCCACCATGTGCTCTTCAAAGCCAACCCATAAAACTCATGGTATTGTGGCCAGTTTCATGATGCTGTGGCAATCAAAGTGCAAAGCTGGGAGTTGTATGCCCGTACCACTGAGTCTTAGAAACCCTCACTCTTGAAGTTATTTTTTCCAAACACTAGACTTCAGACTTTTTCTCCATATTGATCCCTTCGGGCTTGAAGCTGTCTAATGGAGAGGGTTCCTTCATTCATGATAACCTGATAATTATGTGCTTAATGAGAATATATCATAAAAATGCCATCCTAACCATACCTATAGGGTCAAAACAAAATCAGTTTCTCTGTTAAGGGCAGATGAAAGGTATTCTACATAGTCATAGCCAAGGGGTGGGCAGAGATCCACTCCATCACTTACTTCTCTGTCAGTAAAAAGTGGTGTGAGGCAAACCATCCTCAGGAAACCAAACTAAACTTATGGGTAGTGAATTACTGCATGTTCACTGCACCACATGTGTGATAACTGCACCTGAACAGTGGCACAGCCAAGCAGTGTGCCCAGAGCTGCCTTCTGCACCAGTGGGCTGATTCAGCTCCGCATCCCACTGAGTGCTCTGGAGAGCTCTTCACTGTGAAGACGCTGCAGAAGGCACTGGATGCTGCAGGAGAGCTGTGTGCATGGCCACTTTGTGTCTCCTGATAAGCTTGTGTCAGGGCAAAGATATTATTTCCCATCAGTGTTTTGAGGTGAAAACACGGGTCTGCTCCATTCCTCAAAGAGTGACAGGGGAGAGGATGATAGGGCTGTATCAGCAGCATCCCTGTGACCCTCGGAGCACTGCTGGGAATGAATCAACTGTATCTGGCTCCAGGCCAGGCCCCAGGGATGGAGCTGGCTCTCTTACAATTCTCATTCTATTTGTAGCCTCTCTCCAATCCCCAGGACTCAGGCTGCTGCTGGCTGAGAAACCTGCTAGTATCAGTTTGGGTTTGTTTCTGAGACATTTCTCAGCATTGTGATTGCACAAGAAGCTGAAAATTCGTATTCAAAACTCTATCCAGAAGCGCAGGTGCTGCCGTTACTATTTGCACAGCACCATCATGGTCGGGGAGGTCTCTGAGCTAGAAAGATAAACCCATCCTGGGTTTTCTAAGTCTTACAGTTCCCAAAGAGCTGAGCAAGCCTCTTGTTTGCGAGTGCGCTGGGTGGCAGTGTTGCAGAGTTGGGCGTTGCCAAGCAGAGCTCCCCGCAGAAACCCCACCCTGTGAATGTCCCATTCCCTTGTGCTGCCCTGGCCTTTGGCGGAGGCTGGGCCAGCATCTCTGTGCAAGGCAGGACCTCCTTGGCCTTTCTCACCTATTGTGGCTGTTGTAAAGACCTTTAAGGCACAGCTTCCAAATTTTTATTTGACATGTTTAACACTTAAGTTTTTCTTAGTGTTGACATTTTTCTTTGATTTTTTTTTCTCAAGGAAGACGAGGAGCCCTGGGAGAAGCAGTCTGCCTGCGAGATGCAGTGACCCCACGAGGAGACCTTTAGGGCCAGGGAAGACACCAGCAGGGAAGCAGAAGGAAGGCCCTGACCTGAGGCAGAGGAGAGCTGCGCACGTAATCTCCCAGCCTGGTTTCAGAACCACTGTTGTGTGCGAAAGCACTGCCATCACTGGCCTTTTTCCAACAACATTTCTGGCAGTGCGAAGTTCCTCAGCTGCAGTTTGAAAGCTACATATGCAAGAAGTGCTTCTCAAATTCTAAACTTTCCCCTAACACTTATTGACTCCATCCAAGATATCCAAGCAACAGGCTATATAGCAGACAATGCCCATGTGCTACAGGTCAGTCACAGGCATCATGTGGCCAGAAACAGGAATATCCATTAACATGGGCCCACTAGACAAAGGAGAGCAGCTGCTTTGTTAACATTCCAGCATCCCTGCTGCTGGTTTTTTTTATAGTCCTCAGTAACCAGACAGAAGCTACAGGGCCACCACTTGGGAGGGAAGTGGCACACAGAAGTATCCTCATGGTCAACGTTATCTAAGAGAAATGGCATCCCACTGCTCACAAAAATTTTTCCAAATGCTGGGTTTTGCCCTTCACAGTGTCACACACAGTTCCCAGGAACACTGCAAAGCTGGCATTTGGTGCAGCACATCTCCTGGCCAGCTCTGTGGCTGGTTGTGGTCTTCAGCCACATTAGAACAGCAAACCTAGGATGTGGGCCACTCTTGACAGTGGTAAAGACTTGTGAAGCCCAGAGGAAGAAGTGTAGATTGTCATACCCTGCGTAGCTCCTTGAAGAGGTAAAGAGAGGACTGTCAGTGAAGGATCTCCACAGCAACTTGCTGTGTCTCACCTCTGCCTGAAATGAACCACTTCAGGCACCGAGAGCCCTTCCTGAGCACTTCTCAGGGGCAGAGGAAGGGACTGGGGCTCACATGCTGTGAAATCCTAACCCTAACTCAACCACGAGGTCCTTGCGTGGCCTTGGACACTTCTTGGCTTGCCAGTCTCCATCCTGTCTGTGAGAAGAGCTAATCCATATTACCAGGCAGCTGCAGCACTTGGATTAGTTACACGCAGAGCATTGAGGCAAAGAATAATGCACAGCGCTGCTCTCAGCACTGCCCTTCGAGGAAAACCACAAAATAAAATAAAATACAAACACTAACATGTGTGCGTTTGCAGAGAGGTCTCTCCAGCTGCCTTTTGCTGAGAAATAGGCTATGGTGCCCATTCTGTACTGGGCAGTTCTCACTGAGCCTTCACAGTTCCACTACGTGCTGAAGCATCACCACCTCCTTAATTACTGAACCTAATGAAATCCTGGCCTCAGATTCTAAAGTGCTGAGAAAACCAATGTAGAAAGATGCACTGGAGCCAGATATATGCTTTACAAATCTCACAGTTTATTTTTCTCTCTGTGCAAATCAGAGCTACTTAACATTAATCACATTTCACAGTGAAGGGGGCAGAAGTCATTACAACACTGTTTAAGCTGCAGTTCAGTGGGATCTTTCCGGGTCCCAGATCCCAGACAATCACCATGAGCTGATGATCTGGAATAAAAAAGAACTGCACAGCAGCATTTTCAGGAGTTGTTACTTGTAATATAAGCTGTCATGACAGCATCTCCAAGGGAAGCCTGCTTTCCTAAAGGCATCACAGCATTCACAACTGCATCCAGACTCCAAGAATTTACAGCCAGTGGCATACAAAAAGTGTAAGGCACAGCTTCCAAGTCAGAGCTAGCAGAGACAGAAGAAGAGAGAGCAATCAATAAGCTCTTTTCATAGCCACTTAATCTCACTTAATAAGGCAAAACAGTGAAGAGAAATCTGGTACCTAAGGAGGCTGGGGGCCCAGCCTGGCCAGCAGCACCTGCAGCCTGCTGGCTGCTCCACCAGTGGTCACCACTGGAACAGAGAGAACAGGCCACAAAGCCAGGCAGCCCGAGCACTTGGAAAAAATTCTGAAATCCTGTCTATGACCAACAGGAAACACCCTTGGGGATACTGGGCAAGAGTAACTCATTCCAGTTATCAGGAGATTCCCAGAGAAGATTATTGTGTGACATGGAGATTTCATTGTGCAATATTAAAAACAAGAAATGTGTCTCCTAAGGCACCCTTCCAGAGCTCACAGTCAGGCCACAGTGCATGCATAGTGCCCCATCACTGTTCAAGGACAGGGGATTAAACCAACAAACTGATTTGGGAAAGCCAACAGCACCTCCCCCACACCAGCAAGAGGAAGTCTGGATGGGACAGTGACATGAGGGAAACAGGGGGAAGGCTAGACAGTGTACCATAGCTGAGTAGTTTAGGCACCTAAGGTAGCAATCAGAGGAGCCAAATTTGTTTGCTACATAAGCTTAAACCCTGCCCCACAAAGCTCAGCAGCAGCAGGTGGAGAGAGGCTGCAAGTCCCAGCATCCACAGGGACTGGCTGAGGGATGACTCAGACCTCACTCATTATTCGGAGCGGTTTGCTCTGGCACCTCCTGGCCACGTTGCTGGGAGGGAAGAACCCTTCTTTGCAGCCAGGTAATGAGGCTATTTAGAAGCAGTGTTGCTGTTTCCCTGAAAAGAGTAGGCAGTCACAGTGCAGCAGCGCTTCCAAGCAGTAGCGAAAACAATGGAAGGCTGTGACTGACCCATTTTCAATCAAATGGAAAAGTCTGCTTTTGTTCCCCATTTTATTTTCTCCCTTTGAGCCATCTCATAGCAACAGCTTTACTCTGCTATTAGCAGCTTGTCCTTGTAAGGAAAAGCAAGGGACCATTAATGAGCCAAATTTGTCACTGGGGGATCTGCTGACCCAGTTACACTAGCCACATATTTGATCCATTATGTTAACCTTCCTCTGCCTCCTCCATAGATAAAAGGAAAACACCTTTCAACTTTACAGGACAGCAGGGAATGCAAACAAGAATTAGGGAAAAAAACCAACAACAAAAAGCCATGCATCCCACAACACATGACTAGAAGCCATAACCCAAAGGGGAAGCACATGCACCTACAGGGGAGACACATCAGCAAGGAGTGCAGAGGTTAGCTCTAACTTGTATGTATGAGCCCTGGAAGGATGCCTGAAGGATGGCCATTCACAGGGTGGCTCCAGGGATGTAAAGCCAGTCGGCAATGGCCGTGGGCAGGTGGGTCATAACTTGCAGCCTCACCCACCAGTAGGTCTCCATGGGATTGTAACGGTTGTTGGGACATGGGGAAGTGAGCGCATCAGTGATGTCATTCACGACCAGAGACATGTCCTTCAGGCCACTGTTAACAAAGGACTTCATCATGGCCACATGGCGACTGAAATACTCCCCCCCATAGTCCTCCCGCACAGTGTCACTGGCCCCACTCCACAGAGCCTCAGCCTGGTTGTCGATGCCCTCCGCCGTCAGGATGCCGGTCGCTGCCACGAAGTTACTGGGCTCGATGAGGATGACTCTGACACCCCAGCGGTACATCTCCTGCCTCAGGCAGTCAGAGAAGGCTGCCACCCCAAACTTGGAAACACAATAGCAGGAGCGAGACGGACTCACCATCCGTCCCAACATGCTCGTGATATTCACCACACGGCCTAGAGAGAAAAGAGCAGGGAGAGAAGATGGGCTGCAGAAGAAACAGTCAGAACATCTCAGTAAGAGGGTGCTTAGTTGGATGATGCTGATTTCTAATATCTGAATCTTGAAGAGGCATACAAATCCCCTGTCAAGGAGCCATTCTCTCCTGACTCAAGAAAGGCTACCCTCTGCTCTGACCTCCTCCATGGAGGGTACACATGCCTGCCATGGTATCAAAATTTCTAAGCAGGAAGTACTCAGATCTTCTGAGACTGCAAGCTGTGTGTTCTCACATCAGTGTGTTCCACTCCTTGTCTTGCTAGAGAAGGGTTCAAGGTGCCAGCTAGCAGCATTACAAGTTGCAAAGCTCACAACTCAGTGTGATGCCATACAAGCATTCTGGTTTTTCTGTAAGCACAACAGCTCAACTACAGTCCCTCTGCCTAACACAGCTATGTGCTTCTAGACACAAGCTGGATGGCATAGAATGAGTAGAGATTTCTCTGAATCTGCAGCATGAGCAGCACAGTCTGCTTACCCAGCTGGTCAGCCACGAGGGCCTACAGTGTCCATGCCTGGGACAAATAAGGGGAAATTTGATGTGTTGCTCTCCATGGGGCAGCAGAGAGCAATTGCCCTAACTCTTGCCAGTAGCCCATGACAGCTCTGGCAGCTTGTGTTAGATCAGGCACTGCCTTGGGATGGTGACTGCAGTGGTCACTACTCTGTGGGTGTCTCTGCCCCTGCCCTTATCCAAGACAAGCTGTGAGCAACTACAGTTACAGATATACCAACAAGCTCTTGAAATCCCACCAGCTATTTTTACAGAGAGGATTTTCACAGCCATGGAACCCAACATCCTTCTGCAGCTTGAAATTTTAGCTGAGAAACAAGTGGGCAGCTCTGCTGTCTCATTCTAGACCTAACTGTAACTTAGAGAGACTGTGAGAAACACCTACTGAGCTGATGGCTAAGATACCTTTAGTAGTGAGATGGAGCTTGTTTAGTGGTTACCTGCTTTGTGGAAACAGTATCTGAGCAATTTTCTCAATATAACCCCTTTTTGTCCTCATAGAACACACACCTGTGCCAGCATTCCCACACATACTAAATAAAGAAGCACTTCAGAATTCTGCTTATACATATCTTTTTTTTATATAAAACAAAGAGTTTTGATAATACCATTGTCTTCTAAGATATCTATAATCTAATATCTATAAAATGGCTGCTATTGACTCTCACTTATACCATCACTACCTAAAGTCATCTGTGAACTGAACAACATGAAGAGAGAAGATTCAGTTATCTAAAGACAGTCACACAGTGGACTCTGGATTATCTTGTCTGTGTGGTATCTGCCAGCACTACATAAAGGTCTCTGATATCCTGGATGTTTAAGACAACACCTGCAGTGTAGGTGCCTGGACTGCTCCAAGAGTGGTGTGTACTACCAAATGCTTAAACTTCATGCCTCAGACACCCTCCCTGGGCTGCACAGGCATTCCTCCAAGCACAGCCAGGATTTTTAGCTACATCTCTTTGCTGTGTTGCAAAAACTCTGAGCCTTGCCACACTGCCCAGCATGTACCTTTAGCTCTACGAATGAGGGGCAGGAAAGCCTTTGTCACCCTCACAGTGCCCCACAGGTTGACCTCTGCCACCTTCTTGTAGTTGTCTAAACTTGCAAATTCCACCTCTCCAAAGGTCGAGATGCCAGCGTTGTTCACCAGGCCCCACAGACCTGCCAAAAACACATGGTTAAAGAGTAGAACAAGGAAGAGCATGAGAGAAAAGGCATCTGCCTTCTTGTTCACATTAACTTAAAATCTTTACAAAGAACTGGGTGCTTTTGTAGAAAGAAAGTTGTAGAGAAAAACTCAGCAAGGAGATGAACTACATTCTTGGTAAGCCAGGGGCTTGTTTGGAACATCAGGGAGAGTGACAGGGCCACAAACTTTGCCTCCCTGAATGTTTCCTGTAAGGTCAAATGCTGTTCTGGGGCTTTTTATGACTGGATTTGGCTGACCCTCTTTTATGCCTCCTGTTGGTCCCAGGTTTGTTTGTCTTCATTCAGTGTCATTATGGATTTTTGGAGGAGGTTGGATTTCCCCGCCTTTTAAAAAAAACCAAGGAAATCAACTATGTTGGATTTCTAAATCCCCTTTACAATCCTGTTTTGGAGAGTGCATGGTATTGATCTGCAAGTTCATGGCCTGCTTACCAGCTGCTGTGTTTTAGTCCAAGTATCGGTTTCCCTCAACCCTAACTTTATCAGCAGTTAGCAAACTTACAACGAACCCTTACAACAACTAGAATCTAAAAATTAATGTCTTCTGCACATGCAGTCTTATCAAAATTAAATTGACTGCACTGAGCCACTTACATGTCAGGACTTAGCTGGTCACCAAGGACTTGACCCTTCAAAGAAATTACTTCTGGAGTCCCAGTGGGAAACAACTGTATGACTGAATCCATACCTCATGGATTTGTTGAAGCAATAAACTGCACGAAGAACAAACAAAGAGCTGGAACAAGGTAACAGAGTTGCTCCTCATTAGATGTCCTGCCATTCACTATGGTTATTTTGCATTGTGTTGGAGTCAGGGTTGGACTGTTGCGGTGTATTGGACTCAGTGCCCCTTTCCACTCCCTAGCTTTCCTCTTACTGCCAAGAACAAACACAGGGCTAAGGAGCAATCTTCATGTCCAGGGAGCTTCAACGCTGCTATCCAAAGCGCCAATGTCATGCCATTCTGTTGATAAAAGTTATCAAGCCCTCTTTCAGAAGTTTTTTGGCCTGTTTGCCTCTGCTCCACAGCTTTCCTTGCCCTGATGTAGAAAAGTCTCTTAATAACTCCCAGCCTGTATTTATTCATGGTCAGATAGTAACCATATATGATACCAAACACAGTCCTCTAGGCAAATTGCAATACTCTGCCATTGTGCAATGGAATTTATCCTCCTAGTGCACTTGAAAACACCAACATGCTGTTGCCAGCCTGACATGCTGCTCTCACATGGGTCTCAGTAACCCTGCCCCATTCCCAGCTAAGGTTGTTCTCCCTGGAGGCTGTTGGCCAGCTGTTTGTAGCAGCCTGTCACTGCTTCACTTACTGAAGTGTAGTTGCTTCAGTGGGTCAAGATGACTGAAACTGGCACTCATCTGCAGCCAGCAGAGCATCTTGGCCCAAATGGGGTCCCTTGTGCTGCTGCAAAGTAAGCTCTAATTGTTAGCAGGACCATGGAAACAGCGTACCTGATGGTATCATTTCACCAGTAACAAGAAATCATGCAAAGCAAATTTCACAGAGATTACCAAACTATTGGTCACAAACTGACCTCTGCAGAGTATTCCTGACAAATTCCTGTAAATTTCTTTACAACAATTTTAATTTCCTGGGTTATGAGGTTACTTTTCGTGAATGTCCCTGAATCGTTATTTACAATAGTTTGTTGTTGGAATTTCATTGCTCGCCAATCAGGGCATGTCACACACAGAACAAAGTGCTGAGGGCTGCCCAGTCACAGGACTGTTTGCTGGACAGTGGTGTGTTTATTGAGCAGAGCCTTATCACTATTACATCTGTAGTGTCAACAATACAGTGGGAACTGCATAAGACCGAAAGCAAACAGGGGCACTCCTATCAAAACGAGTTCAGCCTTATGCGTTCAGCCTTATATACACACCTCAGGGAGAAGAGGAAAAAAACCTGTAAAGCACAAGAACTCCTCTGGGGCCTTATTCAGCATGCAACAACCTCTGTGCAAGGCACCTCAGTCTCAATAGTCTCTACATTCCAACACTTATTTATTGAGCGTTATTTATTGGCAAGCCTCAAACCTCAGTCACACTGATGGGCCTAAAGGAAGCCTTTGTTGCTTTGCATATCATGCTGGAGCAAACAGCTACAGGATAAGGCTCTCAAGTGCAGGAGGAACCGGTCCAACTTGCTGATCAGGGATGCAAGACTTCTCTGTCTCTGCTACGCACACGGTTTTGCAAACACTGCTGCATTTATAGAAGCAACAGAACTGCTCCCTTCCAAGCTTTCACTCAGTGGGAAATGGCTCTGTGCCACCACTGCTGTTGCTGGGCTCTTCAGGAAAAGCTTGAGAAGCTGTGAAATGTGTGATGAGGGCTGGGTGATTGTGTAGGAAGAAAAGCCATGCAGAGAGAACATGTGTGGGATCAGAACTTGTGCATTACTCAGTTACATTTCATATGCTTGTTTTAGAAGGAAAGGTGTGCTCATGTAATTTGCATGAAGATTAGAGCTATTGTTACTTACTAGCTTTATACTTGCTGTGAACAAAGACAGGGCCATGGCAGTCTCCTCCAAGCTTCAAGAGGAGTAACCACCTTCAAGGCACACAACCCTGAAGTCTTTGAGCCACAGATGTCAAACTTCAGTTCATCCTCAGCCTGTGTCTGTAGCTGCTGTCCAGCTTGCTACTGGCACAGAGGCTGCAGAGAAACCTACACAGGGCAAGAAGCCTCATAACCTCACCACAGGGGAAGAGGTTAGTTGGTGTCACATCAGGCTCTGACTGTAAACTCACATCCCACTGAAAAACCACTCCTAAGAAGGAAAGAAGGGACTCCTGTCTTCTTTGACATGCTTTTAGGGTCCATGAGTTGGACTCATGCTTAAGGTGGCATGTGGATTAAGGTCATCTGTACCAAGCCTACCCTGGATCCCACTTCGCATCACCTCTGGGATGCTGCATGGCAAACTGAAGACATGGACTGACCTGGCTGAAGATTGATGCAGGCTTTGGGGCAGGTCAGATCTGTGCTCCAGCTCAGCACTCAGCTGTACCCACCCAGCAGAGGGGACTGCAATAAACAGCCAGGGCCTGTCACCCCTCCATTAGCAGGGTCACTAACAAGGTCTGCATGAGCCAGGCTGTGGCAGAAGTACAAGGGATCAAGCTCTGGCCATTCTATGCCCTTCACAGACATTCAAGGACAAAGACACAGATACTTGTCGGCTTGCTGCCACTCATTGCTTTTTATGGGATGCAGAATTAAAGCCTAATCCTCCAGCCAGTCTTGGTCTCTTTCCATGTGGCTGCCATATCAACAGCAAGACAATTATCCTCACTGACCTGGGCACAGCACTGCCTGACTGCCAGCCACACACTGTCACAGTTCTTCAGGCTTGTTAACCCTCTTTTGGTGGCACAGAAAGAGAATGACCTGGTCAGTGCATGGTCTGCTCTGCAGGGAGGATTCTCTGAGCAAAAGATCCCCACATACCCTTCTCTGGCTCCTTCAGAGTCCTCTTGACAAAATCCATGGCCTCAGCCACCTCCTGATCACTGCACACATTCATCTGTAGCACTTTCATGCGGTCTGATTTCATGTTCTTCAGCTCCCTGGCTCCATCTCCATTCTCATCCTGCTCAGTAGAACAGAAAGGTGCCTCGTTAGGATGGACCAAGGACAGTACTGCAGCTTGGGGCGAGACATGTTCATATGGACAGGAAACAGATGCTATTGACATTCCACAGAGGTGTAAACCTGGTGCACAAATAAGCACCCAATCTGCACAAGCCAGCTTGCCTTCTGTCTATTCCCTCCCTCCAGCACCACTTCTATAACTGCACCAGGGACCTGCTACCCTGAGAGGCCATGAATCCCACCCTGCTGGCTCTTTGTATGGTGAAATACTGTGCCATCCTGGGAGAAGTGGGGGTGACTCCACTGCTTCAGTCTCCATGGTCTACAGGTAACACAGCGAACACTTGTACAGAGATAGGAGTCAAATACTCCAGGCTTAAAAGCAAAAGGCTAATCATGTCAACCCAAAATATTGCCTGGGTTCTAATGAAATGGTATTTTCAGACCACTTTGAAAACAAGACAGCAGGCACCCCTTCAGCATGGCCAACAGCAAACAGTTTGATGTACAGGATACAGCAGGAAACATTGGCAACTGAGCCCATATGATATCGTGCTCTTACTACACAGCAGCACAGGCTGCACGGGAATACATGTTCAGTGGAGATCTGCTACATAACAGCACAATTACAGACTTAAGGCATGAAAGGAGATTCTGGTTAAGGAAGAAAGAACAAATTTTTTTTCACACTGTAGGCAATAAGAACATGATGGCTTTGCTTTCCTTTCTACCCTTTTCCTTTCTTTACTCCACACTCCACTGCTATCATTAGAGATTCTGTTACTGTTGTGGTGGTTTTTTGTTTATTCAAATATAAACACAGTTAAAATTCCAAATTTTACTTGGTCATTTACAGGTAGAATTGTTGCCTAAGCTTTACAGCCTTGCTCAGGTGGTAAATAAATTAAAGTGAAAAGAGCACAGATTAGCCATGTGGTTCCACAGCAGGCTCGAGATTTAATTCACAAAACTATTCCCTGAATCACAGGCTCTGCCTCATTAGGGAGGAAGAAGTTATGAATTGGTGAGTCACCATGCCTGGCTGCCAGTCTTCCTTTAGCACTTGATACCAACTCCCACAGCACAAGGGCAAACAAGGCGAGCAACCCTCCCACAGTCACCTGCTCAGCTGCCTTTGCAGCCAGGCAGATATAAAAACATGTAACAGCTTAGTTTTTGTAAGTATCTCAGGCTAGTTAATTAATACTGTATAGAACATCTCATCTCCACCTTCAGTTCAGTGAATAATGACATGTAATGAAGGAAAAGGGCTGAAATGTCCATCATGGCCCTAAGAAAAACAGGGCAGCTCTCTTAAAAATCGATATATAGTGACACTGGCATTATGACAACAGGAAGAACGAATTCCTGGCCCCATGGCTGCACGTTATTTCACAATTCACTTATTTCCCAGTATCACAAGAACAGCAAATACAGCTTGAAGCTTTTTAAATGCACATCAAATGTAGTGCCGTGCTGTGTTGGCCACTTATCTGGCCATGAAAACAACCTCTGAAAGGGGCAATACAAGTAGTCAGTAACATAGTCACCAAAATATTATATTCCCTTTGAAACAGATGAGGGTTGTATGATGCCTTAATGTATTTCTGGAAGATGCTCTTGCATCTCACTGACTTATACAAAGCAACTTTCAGCCACTTAACAGTGAATAAAGTGGAGCTAAATCAGATTATACAGAGCTTTATTGTATCTATATAAAAACAAAAACATATATAACATATAAAACTTGAATTTCTGTATTCAACTGCCAGTTGTCATTTCAGCACTGACAGTGCCTTTCCCTACATATTTTTAATCTCTCACAATACTTATAAACTAAACAAGAAATATTTCCACTGTTCTTTTTAAGAAACAAAGTCATAGGACAGCAACTTAAAAATCCAATATAAATAGTTTGTATTGTTCATATTGAAATGAATTTTCCTCTATCACCAATGCAACTCTATTTGCAAAGTTACTTTCCCAGCTACAATTCATTCATTGTTGACAAAACATTGATTTTGGAAGACTGACTTCAACACACAATTTCAATAGGAACCACTTTTCATAGTTGCAGATACCACCTCAGCCACTATATAATTGTAAAACAAAATACTTAACTCTTTTGTTCAGAAAACCTCTTCACATATGAAGCAACCATATGTTTGTATGGAAGCAAGTGAACATCATCTTATGTTCTGTGGTCTTCAGGGGCTGTCATTCCCTGTTCAGATAAGCACATGGTACTCCCTCCTTGTTTTTCAAATGGGAGATTTGTTGACTGGGAAAACACCAGGAGAAGTTCCCATGGGACCAGCCAGGCTGTCCTTGCAGGGATGACCTTACTGACCTTGGGATTCACCAGCAGGAGTCATGCAGCAGCACAAATCAAACAAGGTCTTGGCAGCAATGGCACAACTACTCCTGCAAAGTCTCTCTCCCTCTCCCTTTGCTGACACTTTGTCTGATTTTTGTCCTCATAGAATCTCCCATCTTGTCCTTCCCAGTTCTGAGTTGAAAGCCATCCTGCTCCAGCCCAGCCTACTGCCTAAGTATTCTTCAGATGCCTTCAGTGGGACTTTGCTGTTTCCTCCACGATATCTCCTTTCCCCCAGTTATCCTGCCCTCCCAGCCTTGCACGGCTCTGCTTGTCCACCCCACCCTGTGCTCGGCAGAGGCTGCTCCTGGCTGGGAAGCCCAGCAGCCCCACAATCCCTCTCTACCCAGCTGATGAACGTTCCTCCAGCTTTTGGCTGCTTTCCTTCCCCCTTGCTCACTCCTCTCCCCTGTTCTGGTTTGGAGGATCCCAATACAGTGGTGCTGAGGATCACGCAGGCACTTGGTAGCAGAGAGCCATTCTGTAACACACACGGCCAGGGCTTTTTCCCAAGGAAGCTTGTAGGATTCAGGATTAAGTCTTGGCAAGCACTTGGGCACCTGCAGTGAAATGTCAAGGCAAATCAGGAAGCCACAAACACAATGCTGAACACCCGTGAATCCATCCAGCTTGCTTCATCTGCACCAGTTCCTCCCCATCCTGCTGCTGCCTATCCACCCATCCCCTTCCTGTGTTTCCTGAGCGGAACACCTCGTGCTTGTCATTACTGGATTTCACGTAATTGATTTCAGACTCTATCCAATCTGTCATAATCATTTTGAATCCTATTCCCTAAAGGGAATATTCTCTGCCTGGTTCTGTGTATATTTTTTTCCAAGTGAAAATTCTCTTCCAGAAGGTACTTCCAGGAAAATGGTCCTAGGACTGAACAGCAGTCACTTAGAACATAAGTTTGCACATGAGACTACCATGAGGGTCTGTAACAAAATCCTTATTCAGGATACATTTATTCCTTTCCCTTTCACCACTCTGCTGCTAGCCAGAATGAGATTAGACTAACATGGCACAGTCTGTTCCCAGCAAATTTACACAGTGATCCAGTCACACTGTGATCCAGTCATTTGTAAAACTGACAGAGCAGTGTGTGGCAATTTCATCTGGTGTGCTGAAGGTGAGCTGCCTGGTTGGCAGTTCCAGAGGTGTATCTCCTTTGGGAAGGGAAGTACAATATTTGCCCTTTTCCAGCCTTTTGGAAATCTCCTGGCCTCCAGGTGCTCTTGAAAGTATCATCCATGGGGCAGAAATCTCAATGCCTCATCCTTAAATGCCCTTTCAGTACATTTCATCAGGCCTGGTGAAACCTGAACATATCAATTTATGTAAACATTCCCAGTTCTTTACCTTTTCTTGCCTGCATGTCCTCATGACAACTGCTGGCAGTAGGTATCTGAAAACAATTTATTCTTCTTTTCAGTAAGGTCAAAGAAAATAAGACAATTATAATTTCAATTTTTGCTGTACTTTCTACCTTTCATGTTATTTTATAATTTATTTCGCTGTGCTTTTCCATCTTATTCCTAATATATTAACAGAAACTTTCTCTGTGGAATGACCTGCCCTTGCTAAATGTAATTCCTTTTGCAGTTCAATCTCCCCAGTTCTATCCCAGCCTGCCTGCAGTATTCCTGTTATTCCTGTAATGTTATAATTGAGTGTCTGATCATTAAGAAGCTCCTGACACACCTGACAGTCTATTACCCGGTATTTAACACAACAGCTTTCTGTGGTGGTTAGTACATTAAGGACCCTTTAATTCTCTGTATAAAAGCATGCAAGTAAGTGGTGATGGACTAACTAGGTGTGAACTAAGATCCTGGTATCTGCTTTATGACAAATGCCCCCATACCTGCTCTGACCCTGCAGGGAACCTTCAGCAGGTCACAGTCAATAAAGCAAAGCAAGCAGGGCTCACTTCAGGAGCATCAGGTGACTTTATGTGGCTTCCAGCAGAACCTGTCCCTCTCTGCTCTGCGTGCTGCCCTCCAAACAGCCCCTCAGCCCACACTATCTCTACTCTCCTTTCTGTTCCCTACATCTGCTGCTCTGCAAAGTGAGTGCCTGACTTGCTATCAGCACAGAGACAGGCATCCCAAAGTGGCATATGACATGATTAATGAAGGAATTACAGAGCCTCCGTATGGAAATTTCCAAACAGTGGCAATTTTCCAACAGGACTTTCTTGCTCTGAAGTTACACAATATGTCAGCTGATGATAATGACTTTCCCTTCTAGCGTGGTGGAAGAACGTAACTTCTGCTGCAATGACACAGGCAAAGAAGGCCACCTTTGCTTGTTCTCACCCTCCAGAGTACTCAAAAATCTGTGGTCATCCCTCCCTGAGGACCTGTGCTGAAATGGCCATCTTCAAGTGGAGGAATGAATGGCTACGAACTGATTCTGAACAAGTCAGTTCCTGTCAGAAAATTACATGAGTTCTGATTATCAAAACAACAAAAAAGCATATCAAGGGTAAAATTCCAGCTGAGATGGAGGTGGAGCTGATCCAATTCATAAAGAGGACTTCACAACCCTAACCACTCATCCCCTTCTGATTCAGTGTCTAAACTGATCTCTTACACGTCATGTCACGTGCCAAACACAGGTGACAGGGGGTGAGACCTACAGATGTCAGAAAGGTACAGTAAATTTGTTTATTGAGCTACCCAGAAACCAGGTAGCTTCTACAGAAACTGCAGAAGCACAGTTAGTCTATTTTGGAAACAGAGCCTGAATAATGCAGAAGAGGTGGCTTGGAGATGAGTTTGAGGAGAGTGTCCACAAAAAGTGGCAGGGTGAAAGACAGCAACAGGGATGCCAGGGAAGTCAGAAAGGAATAGTAATCTTGGCCTATCAGATTTATTGAGTGTGTTCTGGTATTGCTCAGAGGCTTCCAGCAGTGAACAGTGCCCTACTGTGCAAACTACTCTAGAGACATGCAGTCAACAGACAAACCCTTCTCTAAAGCTCAGAATTACAGGAATGACAAGATGTTACAGGCAGGTGAAACAATGGAAAATGTAAGGATCCCTGTCCACTGCAACTCTCTCAGGTCTTGAACCAGGGTAAAATGAGGTGTTGATAAAGATATTTTCACTTCAGAAGCATTTTTCTCTAATCAGAGAAGAATTTTGATCAATATCACTACTCACCAGAAGCAAGCATCCAGCAAAAACAGTAAACCCCTTTGCATGAAGGTGTTTCGCCAAGGCATGTCCAAAACCTTTGTCACAGCCTGTTATTAGCACCGCCTTCCCTTCAGCCTGTGTGGGGAAAACCAGTCATATGATATCATCAGACATTGCAATGCAGGCACCACCAGCACCCTGCCCCACAGCAGTGGAGCCACTTGCAGCCCTGCAGCCAGGGCCAGACACCGTTTAGGCAGAGCAATTCCAGATGCCAAGTCACAGGGGCACCTGTCTGCACGTGAACTTGACTGCAGCCTAATCCCAGTAATTTTAGTGGAGCTTCTGCTGGGTCACCCAGCACAAACAAGGTGACAAGATTCCCATGTAGAACCCCAACTAACTCCCAGCTAGTGTGAAAGCCTTAATTTATTCAGTTGTTGGTCTGTAACAATTTGTGCTGCCTTGATACCTGAGCTAGAACAGTAACTCTTTCTTTCAAGCATCACTGGCCAAACGAAAACAAAAACATTTAAAAAGAAGATAATGATCTACCAGTTCATGACATTATAAATAAAGCAGCATAGAAAGCATCAAAATGCCAGGGTGTCACTGGTTTGAATGGTACAGCAGCTCTTTTAGCTGCCAGTGATTACTGTCTGTTCCCCATTTACTCCCACTCTATGAGGCACTTTCCATGCTGTATTTCTGCATGCAGGAATGTGACTACAGGTCAGAGTTTCCTTCTGAAACTTGGAAGTTTTAACAGGAACAACTTTTCAAATCCTAAGGTGCTCTCCTACATTATTATTATCTTTTGACTGACAGTTAAATTGAGAGAGAAGATTTTATGCTCCATCTGGTATGACATAACAGGCTTGAGAAAGCTCTGAAAACAGAATCCCAAATCCTGAAGAGAAGCCTGTAGCGAAACATGGCCCAGTCACCCTCTGTTTGCTTGAAAGTCACCTTCTCACCACAGCTGTGAAGCAATGAACTCCTAATGCTTAACCCAACTAGCAGGCTGCCAGCTGCTGTGCAATGCTCCAAGGTGAAACCATATCCATGAGGCAATAATATGATATAGCAATAAAAATCTGGAGGATGCAATAAGGAAGTGAGGTCAGTTCCATCGCTGTGGAGACATCTGCAACTTGTATTCCCTGTTACTGCATTCACAAAGGCTGGAATAGGAACATACTTATGTATGAATTGCACTGGCTTGTCCAGCCACCTTTTCAGACAGAAATGGGTCAACCACCGTTGCTCTGTCATCTCTTGCTTTGCTGACACTCAGTGTAGTGAAGCAGCAATAAGGGATAATTGCAGGGTGATAGTGATCAGAGCATTGCTGCACAAACTCAGGGTGAGTCCAAGCAGAGAGCAATAAGCAAATAAGATACACCCTGTCCTATAACTCAAGTTATTGCTCTCAAAGGGGAGATCTGAACTTCATGATCTGAAGTTGAAACAAGAACTGCTCGAAAGTCTATCCCACATTTATCATACAAACACCCACATTAACACCAATACCTATATTCAGACAATGAGCACTCAGCTACAGACTAGCTCTGCTAAAGCTCTGAAGACAGCTACAGCTAAAGGACAAAAGATGAGTGAGAATTAAATATACAGTGCCCACTCTTAATTTAATTGACAATGACACAACTTCAAGAGAGATGAGAATCAAGCACTAACCAGATTACAGAATTTGCCAAGGTCACCTTCCACAATAACTCAACAAGCTAGCCCAGAGAAAAAGAAAGGATTTGACTTATTTTTTGCTCTGCCTCACTTCCCTAGCCCCTTTGTCTCTGAATCCTGAAGACAGAGAACTTCACAAAAAAGCAGGAACTGTGAAGGAAATAAAGAACTGCAATCAATTCCAGAACCCAGGACAGACAAACAAAGAAGATGCCCCAACTTCAATCAACAGCTCCTCCATCAGCTGGTCTGATCAGGGAAACTCAGCTGCAGGAGATAAAAGCAAATGCCTGTGGTGTGCTCCCTTGTGCATCTAGTTTTAGCTCTCAGCAGATGGTTTCCTTTCGCTAGTTAAAAAAATCCCCAAACAAACCACAAAATGTAGATGGAAAGGGGGAGGTTTAAAAATCCTCTCATCTGCCTATAAGAGCAAGAAAAGCAAGGAACAATTTACAGTAAGAGAAGGTTCCTGTGATTATTTGTTAATTATCTGTTATGACCCTAATTGCTGGTAATAAAACACATGAATACAGCAGCATGGCTCACAACAGCCTGAGGTCTCAGCAGCACCAACAAGCCTGCAAAAACCCAAGGGATGCACTAGATCTCAGACCACGTGTTTCTGCCATGACTTATGGACAGAGAGCTCCCAGGGATGAGAGCAGGGATCAATCACATTCCAAGTTAAAATTATCCTATCCCGGATAAATGTCCAAACACAGAAAAGTCCAATCATACTTATATTTTTAAAGTCCCAAGATAAGGCCTAATAGGCCTGTTCCTGGAGTTTGATAAGGTCAGTCTGCAGTTTACAGCTTGACTCAGTGCAGGGACAGGCAGAGAGGAGCAGCTATCAGCACAATGACCTGAATAAGCTTCCTGAGGAACTCCAGGTGCCACACTCATGTTCAAACAGAGCTCAGGAAACACTGCACAGGGGACAGCTCTCACATACAGTGCTGACAGGGCACCTGGGACCTGCTACAAGCACAGAATAACTTCCTGTACCAGAGGTGCTGCTGTGGCAGGTGGGCAGAGTAAAACTGACTGCAATCTCACTGTGTGATCCACAACAATCCTCACAGTTCAAGCAGCCCCAGTGGGGCAGACTGATTTTAACCTGCACCCAACTCAGGTGCACACACCTAGCTTTTCCTACTGTGAATTATTACTTAGTATATTACATATACTATGCTATAGTATTACATAGTAGAATGCTATATTACATAGTAGAATTAATTTTACTAATGCAGGTGATCTATCAATATTATAAACATTTATTGCAGAACAGGCTGAAGAAATTGAAACTACTTTTTCAGCCTGTCTCCACAGATGATGTGGGAACCCACCACGCTTACCTAGACCTTATCTTCTATTGTGCCACTAGGGTATTTTTATTCTGTTCCCTTTATAGCCTACCCCAACATTATCAAACAGATTGATTTGAAGATGGGTGCAGCTACACAGTAAACTTGGCTTATTCTCTTTATCCAAGGTTGGAAAGTTGAGGTTTTCAATCCCAGAGAAAAGAGCTGAAAATATTCACTTAAAGGGGAGGTATTTTCTCAGGTGGGACAGGGATGGGGAAGATCAGAGAAGCAGTGTGGATGGAAGAATGAAGCAGAACACTACAAGCAGGCTACAGCTGTTATCTGGCCATTTCAGGGGGGCAGGACTGAGCTGGAGGCCCTGAAGCTAAAACACTGGTCCAGAAAGCCAGTTACATCCTGAGCTGCATCAAAAGTAGAGTGGCCAGCAGGTCAAGGGACGTGATTCTGCCTCTCCACTCTGCTCTGGTGTGACCCCACCTGCAGTGCTGCCTCCAGCTCTGGGGTCCTCAGCGCAGGAAGGACATGGACCTGTTGGAGTGAGTCCAGAGGAGGCCACCAAGTTGATCAGAGGGATGGAGCACCTCTGCTATGAGGAAAGTCTGACAGAATTGTACAGCCTGGAAAAGAGAAGGCTTTGGTGTGCCCCAGTTATACCCTTCCAGTACCTGAAGGGAACTTCCAGGAAAGATGGGGCAAGACTATTTACAAGAGCATATAGTGACAGGACAAGGAAGTAAGGGCTCACTTTGAAAGAGAGGAGGTTTAGATTAGGTATTAGGAAAGAATTCTTTACTGCGAGGGTGGTGAGGCCCTGGCACAGGTTGGGCAGAGAAGCTGTGGCTGCCCCATCCCTGGAAGCGTCCAAGTCCAGACTGGACGGGGCTTGGAGCGACCTGGGCCAGGGGAAGGTGTCCCTGCCCACGGTACGGAGGTGGAACGAGATGCGCTTTAAGGTCCGTTCCAACCCTAACCATTCTATGATTGCACGAATATGGTCCCTCCAAGTGAGGCCCCGCGGCGTCCGAGGGTAGCATCCGCCGCACCGCGGCCCGGCCGAGCCCCAAGGCGGGTCCGCAGTGCCCCGGGCCGGGCTCGGCTCGGCACTTGGCCCCCTCACAGAGCCTGTCCAGCTCCACCGGCCCGGCCCGGCCCGGCCCGGCGCCATCTTGTGCCCGCGGCTGCCCGGGCGGGCTGTGCCGGGCCCCGGCCCCTCTCGCCGCGGTACTCACGGGCAGGGCGCGGCGGGCCCGCCGCGGCAGCAGCAGGCGGAGGACCAGCAGCCCCGCAGCGCCCACCGCCAGCAACAGCCCCGCCGCGTTCCTCATGGCCGCAGCCTATCGCCGCCGCCGGCCCGGCCCTGCCCCCGGCCCGCCCCCCGCCGCGCCCGCACCGCGGCCCCGGCCCAGCCTCATTCAAACGGCGGCAGCGCCCGGCATCGCCGGCTGCAGGTAACGCGGGGGGGCGGGCAGGGTCGGGTCGCGGGAGCCCCCATGGGGCCGTGATGGAGCCCTGGCAGTGCCCTGGCAGCGTCCTGGCAGCCGGTCCGCGCGGTGACCTTGCCCACATCTCCCCTGCGCCGTTCCCGCCCGCAGGGCCTCGGGAGCGCCTTCGGGGCCGCGGCAGCCGCGCCCGCGGAGGGGCCGGGCCGGCGGGACCCGCGGGGACCCCGGGCCTCGCTCCCTCCCTGCACATCTCCTCGCAAAAATACGCGGGGCCCTACTGAGCTGCAAAATTTGATCAGCCCCCCAGGATTTCTGGCGATCACCCGAGCCAGCGTGTCCGCCTGAGCGCGCACCGCCCTCCCTGCCCAGCTCTGTGTCTCCATCTCTGTGTCCCCCGCCCTGTGTGCGCGGCGGCTCCGCGGGGTGTAAGCCCGGGCCTGGCTGCGGTAATTCCGCGCTGTTAGCCCGGGCCTGGCTCCCGCAGCTGCCTGCGGCGGCGGCCCAGCCTTCGTCAGGGATGCAAACAAGCGTTGCAATTAGGTACCATTTCTCAGCCTCAGTAGAGGAGGCTGTGCATTAAGCTGGGGAGATTTTTTTTTCGTGTGCCATGGATCAGTTTTATCCAAGATAAATGGGATTGAAATTGACTTTCCATAACTAAGTCTTGTTCTTGAGCTGTTTTCACCCTGTAATGAGTTTAATGGTGGTTCTTTGTGCCTAGTCCAGCGTCACCAGCTACTTAATTACAAAGAAATGTTTTTTTAACAGTGTGGCTCTGCTAGCTGTAAAACCCAAGATTGCTTTGGAAGTATAACATCACTTGTGACTTGAAGTTACATTTTAGTTTAAAATTATTTCATACAGCTCAGTTGAAATAATACATTCCATTTAAGTATCTTTATTTTTACCTATTTCAGAGGATACAGTTAAAGTTTCATTAAAGAAGTAAGAGAAACTGACATTTTGTTTAGGTGTCTCCCTGCTTGGCAGTTTACTAATAAAGCTTTTCCTTATTTGAAAGTGTCTTGAAGCAAATGAAGGTTGAGGTTGAGGTTTATCTCAATGTGAGGAACTTCAAGGGGAAAAGATGAGTTCCTTTGGACTTTTTTTCTTGTTGAAATACATGGAGTCAACATGTCTTACAAAATAATTGAGCAACTAAAACAGAGGTGCTATCTGTTGTTGCAGAGCTAAAGAAGAGCAGTCTTGCTGGATAGAGTGTGTTAATTGAAAGCATGTTGGCTACCAAGCTGTCCCGGCCTCTCCTAAACTTGTCAGTGAAAGCCTTGAATTTCAAGGACCCTGGGAATAGCTTTAGGTAAGTAACTTGGTGGAACCAAAGGTGTGACATCTTGAGTAAAGCACACATCAAAGACTCATTTTATTTCAGTAGGACAGTTTATTTACAGAGCTACAAGGTAATTGAGGTTGGAAGGGACCTCTGAAGGTCATGTGGTCCAACCCCCTTGCTCAAGCAGGGCCTCCTTGAGCTGTTTGCCCAGAACTGTGTCCAGGTGACTCTTGAGTGTCTCCAAGGATGAATATGCCACAACCTGCCCAAGCAACTTGTACCCCATGGTCAGTCACTGATATGAGCAGAGAGGAAATGGACTCTATATGCAAGGAGAGTTTAGCAACATGTTTGTTTGCTTTGTTTTGTTTTCACACTGCAGTCAAAAAGGTGTGAAGTAGAGCATTCCTTCAGTGTCCAGCAAGGGTTTATTCTTGAATATCAGCAAGTAGGCCTTGCTGCAGTGCAAGAAACTGACATATGTTTTTGTGACTTCATTAAAGAGGCAATGAATCACATTAAATGAGAAAGTTGAGAGGGGAGGTTTTGGTGAGAAATGGAGGTGGGCTAATTAAACTGGGTTTTTTGAATATGAACAGAAAATTGCCCATATAATACTTACTTCTAGTTCTGAAAAACACCCCACTGTTTATATTGCTGTATGATTGGAACCCTGCTGCTGCAAATTCAGAGGAAGTTCAGTGATTTCTCTGCCTTCGCTTTAGAGCAGGCTTCCCAAACAACAGTGTGTGTACCACTAATTGTACATAAGCCATTTAAAAGTGGCTTATGGCCTGTTAAACAAGAACTGCCACCTCCAGTGTTGTTCTACTGCTCTTGATAGGGGTGTCCAGCACCATCGCAGTCGAGGGTGGCTCTGGTAACAGGGTGTAGTAGATAGCTAAGCTGGTAGAGATTTCCTGTGCAAACAGACATAGGCCTTTTATCTCTTATTTACTCCACACACACCAAAGCTCACTAGCAGGAATCTGCTGTGGCCTTAAAAATGTGAATGTTAATGTTTTATTAACTTGAGAAAAGAAAAGAATTTTCAGCATTTTTTCTTCCTTCTTCTGTTTTGCTTATTGTGTATTTGTGCTTTGTGCGTCTTGTATTCAGGGCAAAAATGTGTTGCATTTGCAAGTCCCCACAAGCTGCTAAACCTGAAATGGAAATCCAGCTGTTCATCTGAAAGGCAGTGCTGTCACTATATCAGTGTCTTAATGCATCGAGGCAGGATTTATATACTTGACTCTTCAAGCTCCCTTTTTTGGTGGAACTGAGCAAAAGCCAATGCATGGTTACAGGCACAGATTCAATCCGAGGACCATCTGAGCATTCTAAAAGTCTCAGTTGTGGTCTCTAGAACTCAGTCATGCAGAATGACCAAAATGGCTCATGGTACGTTAGTGTACAGTGTGGGGTCTTCATGTCTTGCTTCTGCTGATGGCATTCCTGCTGATGGTGTTCCTGTTGATGACATTCCTGCTGATCAGCAGCCAACATCCACTTTTTGCCCTTCAAGTCAAGGTAGGCAGAATGTCAATAAATATAGTAGTTACTCTCTACAGGTTATTGTGAATTCAGTTCAGCTAATCAGTGCTCCTCAGTGAAATAACAAGACCAGCCATGCCACAAAAACCAACTTCATGCAACTGAAAGAAATGTTATGAACAGTTTTGGGCACATTAAGACACACCAAGAAGCTTATTGTTGAGGTAAAAGTTGCAATCCAGGATTGCAGGTCAGTGGTGTTAACATACACTTTGCCTGGAAACTGACCTTTGCAGCAATTAAATTGGCTGTAGCTATTTCAAGAGCTGATTTGGCTTGTGACACTCTAAGTTAGAAAAAGGACTAACTGTTGCAGAAAGGTGAGTGGACACCATTGCCTGAATATAAATGAGTGCCTTTCCCATCAGAGTCAAGGCTTCTGCCTTCACAGATTCTTGTTCTAGCCTTGTTTTCTCAAGATACAGCTCAGGGGCCAGAGCTGTACAGAGTAGCACAGGTCATGCTGGGAGCACCCGTGATGTCTGAGCTGGAGATAATTGTGAATGATTATGCAAATTCACTTAGGAGACAGAAAAGCAACCTAAAAGATAAGTCTAAGGGAAGGCCGGAAGGCTCCAGGAGGACAGTGTCAGTGCCTGAAGTAAAAATGAAACAGCTGATAAAGTCCAGAGATCTGGCTGGCAAGGACAGAGCTTGGAGTGACTCTAGTGTGTTGTCCAGGTCCAGTTTTGATGAATCATGGCAAGACCTAAGACAGAATGATGCTACTGGTAGCATAGCTTTTCTAAATAGAATCTCACTCCCTGGAAGGCATTGTTGCTTTGCTGTGGTCTGTCTTTCTGAACGTGTTTTATCTTCCTGGGAGTCAGACATACTGTGCGGAGGAGCTTCAGTTCTGCATGGCAGGTATTGCTCAAAGACTTAGTGTCTCTTAGCTTAAACAGTTGCAAAGAGGGGATATAAAATCTATGAGTATCTAACGGGTAGACAGTGCAAAAGAACTGTTGTCCAGGATGACAGAAGGGTGGAGCTGTGTGTAAAAGCAGTGAGACAGACCCAAGCAAATTCAACCTCAGGCAGGGTATCAGAGGCGAAACCACAGCAGAATGTTTTCATCAGACAAATGAAAAGCTTCCCATATACCAACTTTGTGCAACCCTTAAGTGAGAGTGTTGTTGCTGTTGAAAATGCAAACACTGCACTGCCCATTTGTGGGTGGAAGCAACTCTGTGCCTTCAGACCAGGAGCTATTTTAGAATTCTTCATAATACCCAGACGGCTTCTGAAGCTGGAAATAGCATCAAGGTCTTTGAAGAAACAAATGTTTCATACTGTAGGAAACACACAGGCTCAGACTAAGGAGAATTGGATTCTGTCTTCTCAAATGACAGTCTTCATCATGTATGTAGGCAGTACTACATTCCTTTTCATGTGTGTGTTCCAGCAGCAGGATAAGGACAAGATATTCCCTGCCTGATTGTTCTGTTGTTTTGGGGTTTTCTAACAGGCCTGTGCAGAGATTTTCCTTCCCTGCCTTGTCCCCACGTGGCAGCCGCTCATATGCGAATGATGTTGATCAGGTGAGTGTGAGTTTGACTTCCAGGATCTTGTTCTGCTGAGCTGAGCTTTTAAAATCCCTGAAGCCTGGTGACCAGATTCATCTTTCTGTTTTGCCGGAGAAGACTCCAAGCTGGACCTCTCCAACATACTCCGCATTCTTTCCTATCACAGAGCTTCCATTGACGTTGCATGGTACACGCTGTTAAGGATGGAAATAAACAATCATACGAGAGGTTTTTTTCTATTTTTGGAACTCACTCAGCAGATGAAATCTTCCACCTTAGAGTGGAGGGAATTTGCATGACAAGTTCTTAATAAAATGCTCTTTGTGGGATGTGGTTGTCTAAAGAGACCTAAATAAATCCTCATCACTCGATCTGGAGAGTGGCCCTCTTTAACAGCCCTCTCCCTGAAGTTGCTGACTTGCCAGGAACAGTGCCAGGCAAAAGGAAGGGGAATGTTTTGCCCTCTTGCCTGTCTCATGTCACTGAAGTCGCACTGTGGCAGGGCTAGAGCATGCACAGTGTGCTCAATAACTCTGGAAGAGAGTCTCAGAGGAACTCAGATATGATCCTTGCTGAGCTTCCAGTGTGACCCTGATTGGTCCTTGTTTATGCTGGGAAAAGCCAAATGTATAGTTTGTTAAAAGAGATGAGTTGGACTGAATTTCAGGTAATTAGTACCTAATTGCACCCACAATAGCACTTTGTTGGATGTGCATATGTTGATATTGGACTGTCTGATACATTATGCAATTTTTAGCATGTCACTTAACTGCTGCCTGGTTTTGGGTTTGAAGAAGGAGTTTGGAGAAGGAAGGAGGTATACTTCTATTTAAATTGTAAGTTGGAATAATAAGAAGGCCAAAAACCCCAACCAAACAAAAGACTGATGACCAACTGGTCTTAATTTCAAATATTAACCCCACTTGATTCTGCTCAGTTTTTAAAAGCCAGCACCAGAGGGTTTATGTGCAACAGAGAGAAAGATGAGTGAGCAGTCAGTAAGATTAGCCTATATTCTTTCTTCAGTCTAACTGTTTTCTCTATGCCCTATGGCCTGCATGGCACAGAAGAATGGAATCCTGCGTGCTTTAAACATACAGAAACAATTCCTGATGAAGGGAAAACACGTCTTGGGAACCGTTTGGTATATTTTCAGGTTTCAAGAGGGATATGAACTGCCAGGTAATGGTGGTTTGCTTGATCTGTTTGCCTTGAGAGCCAGAGGTATTGAACTCCTCTTTGTGTAGGGAGGACAGTGATCCTGCCTCACTGGAGTGAACTCGGTATGAAACCTTTGTTTCTTGTCTTCAGGAGGCACTGGGTGGCAGTAGCTGGCAATGAGTGTAGAGAACATCTGTGGAACAGGCTGCTCCTGGCCAATAACATGATTTGTTCTGTGAACTGCAAATCACTGATTTCAAATAATTCTGATGCATTTTATTCTGTTTTGTTTTGCAGATTGGCAGCAGAGCTGTGCTTATAACAGGCTGTGACTCAGGATTTGGATTTGCCTTGGCCAAGCACCTGCATAGCAAAGGCTTCATTATTTATGCTGGCTGCCTGCAAAAGGTAAGGAAAACAAAAACTGTGTTCTTCACCTGTGTTGTGTTCACCAACACGTAGCAAATCCAGTCTTCTCTCTCATCTCTGCACAGTTTTCTCCTTAGAAGAGGGCGGGTGGTTGGTGGCCCAGAGGGAAAGACATGCTTATCCATAAGCAAATTTGGGGGTCAGGTTGAGTCTGGACCTTTGGCCCTGCTCTCAGACCATACATGTATATCCAGGGTCTATTTTGTTTAATTGTGATGTACACAAAACCATCAGTGATTTTATGGCATGTGGTATGAACATATTTTTCTATATTCATGAGTACAGCCATGCTTTGGTGTGTATTGAGGGTCTCCTGAAATCATTGTGTAGGTGACAGAGTCCCACTAGTGCAAGTGAGAGTGGAATCAGGCCACAAACAGCTTAGTGATGCAGCCTTGATACGCCCTACAGGAATGCCCAGTCAGAGATCCCTGGTCATGGAAAACAGAGCAGAGTTTTAGCCTCTCTCTCCTTATAAAGCACTGCACTTTGTTTTAGCTGCATGGCCATTTCCCAACAGAAACAAACTTGCTGCTCAGGATATCCTGGGGTGGGGTCAGTTATTTTGATCTAATCTTTTAGTTCACTCATCAGTATAAATGTATCTTGAATAGTGATATCATTTAAAGAGAAATTGCCAGGTTTCTTTGATGTTATCAGTAATTTTTCTACTGTTAATTTTTTCCATTATTACTAAGTTTTGCTTAAAATAGTAGTTTATTTGTGTTGCATTTTTTCAAAAGAGAAGCGTTTGTCTCGAAAGCTCTGTGCCTTGTAGTGTCTCAGCGTTGGGTCCAGGATTTCTTTGTTAACTGGGCTCCCTCTAGAGGCGTCACAGAACAAGACACTTGTTAGACTGCTGCCTTTCAAGAGGGGTCCAGGGAAAGGGCAGATGAGTAATTTTTATGATAGATGTTTCTACTTAGCTTTTGTACCTGAAGATCAACATTAGAGAATATAAGAAGACTGCACACTTAGAAAACATCATTTAGAGTAATAGCCTGACGGGAGCCAAAAGTTTCAGAGTTGCAAAGTTACTTCTGGGTTTCACTTCCTCTGTCTGAGCTGCTGAAAGACCCAATTTTCAGGGGACCTGTCTAGCTAGCACTGAAACCTCCTTTCTGTTTTGGTGTCTTCAGTACTCATTCTACTGAATGCATGTTACTGGAAAATCTTGGCCTCTGACAATTTTAGCAGAAGCTGACATGCAGCAGAATGCCAGAAGTCTTTTAGACTTTGATCAATATTTACTTCCTCACAAAAAGTATCAGGAGACAGCTTTGCAATATCACTCTGTAATTAATATTGCTTCTTTAGCTGGACTCACATCCCATGTTTCAAAATCTCTGTGGCTGTGGCAAGACTGGTAACAGGAGCTGTCATCAGAAAAACACTGGAAAATGCCAGAGGTCCTTAGGTGACTGCTTGGCTTCCTATGTGTCTTCAGGCCATGAACTTACTGTAGTACAAAAACAACTCCAGGGGACGGAGCTGATTTCTCATTGTGCCACAGGTTTCACTAGCAAAATCATAAGCAGAATGTAATTATTGCTGGTGCTGATTTTAGTGGCAGAAAAAGTTAAGTGTGTTTTTAGATGCTAGATAGAAGTGGAGGTAGAAATACGAAGTATCATCTTTTGCTTGGGTATATTTGACCTAGCACTGACATAGAGGAAATGACTATGAAACTTCAGTGTTATTTTCATGGGTTTGTTTTTGTCAACACACCTGCACATCAGAAGCACACTGCAGCCTGGGGAACATCATGTCCTTAAGTGTGTGCAGTGCTGGCCCTTCATCAGGAAGGGTTTCCTAGAGCGATCAGATCCTGAGTACCTGTCTGAGACAAGCCCAAGGGTGGATCTGTGCTAAGTGTGCTATTTCACACACAGTTGCTTCCTCACATTTTCAGTGTTACATACTCATGTGAGACTTGTGCTGATGCTTCATTGCCAAAAGGCAGTGGTAGTTTGGATCCAATGAATGCTTGTGCTACAGCTGTCTTATTTTTAACTCTGGTTAATATGTGGAGAAACCAGCTGACATAAGATGAAGGTATTTTTCCATAATTATCTGTTACCAGTGGACATATGTGATGTGTTTCTGCTGTCAGGAGTGGTAGAGTCCCTCTTTGCTTTGCTTGTGTGCTCAGGCTTGTTGCAGCTTGCAGGGGAATGAGCAGGCAAAGGTTCTCTGAGCAGTCAGCTACTGCAGGGCTCATCAGGAGTGCTGAGAGCCACAGCGTGTTACAGACCACAGGACACACTGACAGAGATGCAAGTTGAAGCCTATGAGCACCAGAGAGAAACAGTGGAAGGAGAAAGACAAGGCAGCAGTGTGCTTTTTCAGTATGCAGGAGCTGGGCCCTCTTGCCATCGGGCAGTGTGCCCTGGGGCTGACAGCAGAGATGTACTGGTCTGCTGCTGTTGCGTGAGAGGGTCCTTTCACTGCTGTGTATTGGCACATAGATGGGGACATATGGCCATCCTTGTGTGGTATCTGAAGGGAACTCTTGCTCAAGGCGTGGATGGGCAGCCTGGGCTCGGACTGCAGAGAGCACCAGCTCATTGATAACACCCTGCTGGCAACAGAAGCACCTGTGGCTTGAGGTGTTTAGAGCAATCTGATGTCATTCCACAGTCAGGAAACAGCCTGCTATGGAGAACTGGCCTGCTCCAGGTCAGAGGGATAAAGCTGTCTATCCAAAACCCCTTATCTGTCAGGACTGAGAAGCACTCTGGTGCTTGCCTGATGATGCTTCCACAGTGAGTGACACTGCCTGAAGGGTTGAGCAGTGGGGGAGGAAAAGCTGAGTGGCCGTCAGATGATCCTGTGGGAAATGCTCCATGTCTAGCCTGTTAGTGGGAAGTAAAAGACTTCTACTGAGGGATGATATTGAGGGATGATATTGAAGAAGCTTCTTACAGTAAAAACAGGGGTGTTCCAAAACTCGATTATTTTCAGAGCTAGATCTCACCATCCTCTACAAAAGTGCTCTGGAGTGGTCACCACAGTCCAGGAGCTTATAACTATGGGAGCGATTCAGGTATAGTCCCAAACTCATTAATATCCCGTGTCTGTGTACTGGAAGCACCTCAGCCAGGCTTCACCACCATGAAGGGATGAGCTCTGGGCATGGCAGCAGTTGTTGCCAGCAGCATTTGGCCCGTGTGAAAGTGTCTCAGGAGCTGGCTGCAGTTCATTTGCTGGGCTCTGAGGGAATATGTGTATAGAGGGGGAAACTGTTGTTCTGAACGGAGGAAAAAGGAGTGGAAAAGGGAATGAGAAAAAATTCACAGGGGGAGGCAGAGAAGAAAGCAAGATGCTGGAAGAGATGCCGGGGGGAATAGGTACCAGTCAGGCTGGCCAGGCTGTTAGTGTCGCAGTCCTTTGGAGGCAGTAGTTGGGTTTTCAGGCAAGGGGAGCCATGTGTATAGATCAGCTGAAGGGACAGAGCAGTGGGCAGGCAGTCCCTCTTCTCAGTCACTCCCAGAGCTGGCAGTGTGACCAGGAAACAACATGCATATGCAGTTCCTTGCTGGCTATTTTATAGCAGACCCCCATCAGGAGAGTTGCTGTTGCCCTGTCAAGCCAAAGCGAGGACGGCACCACATTCCCACTGCTGCAGCAGTGGGACACAGCCTGACCTCAGGAGCTTGTACCAGGCAGGGGGTGCTTGCTGGGCGCCTTGCTGGGGCAGATCCAGCGCTGGCTGCTTTGTTAGTGGTTGAAGCAGTTTCTACCAGCTGACTTGATGCAGAGTTCATGGTCAGATAGAGACGCTTGAGGAATGGTGTTCTGCAGGACCAGCCCTGTCTCTTCCCTTTCCTCTTAGAGCTCCAGGACTGTCCTGATTATTGTCTGACTGCCCTGCACTCTCCTTTGTTTGATTTGATGGTTGCTATGCATTTGATACTCTGCTCAGGCTCTTTGGCCAGATTCAAACCAGCACTTTCTTCCCCTCTAGGACAAGGGAGAGGGTGGTTCCAAGGAACTGGATGACATGAAGAGTGATCGAATGAGAACTGTCCAGCTCAATGTCTGTGACAGCAAAGAAGTGGACCGAGCAGTGGAGCATGTGAATAGCAGCCTCGAGGACCCAGAGAAAGGTGAGTGCATGTCATGGGCTCTGAGGTCACAGGGGTGTCAGGAGCTCCCTCGGCTGGACTTTAAGGACATTGTCAGGGTGTATTTCAAAAACCGAGCACAAGATTGAAGAGCACAAATATTTGAGGAGCAGCAGTGCAGAGCAAATGGCCTGTTTGAATATTGGGCCACATCAGAAAGCAGCTTCCCACTTCAGACAGCATCTACAAAGGAAACTGCTTTGTTATCCACCAGCTCCTATGGGGGCATTAGCAGAAACCAGAGTGATGTTCTAGGCCCTGGGAACTGCAATTTATTGTGACTGCCTTTATGTAGTAAAACCTGTCCAGTGCCCAAAGGTTGGGGATTAACAATGAAAATGTCTCCTACACTCTTTCAAAAGGCAAAGGACATGGAGAGGTTTTCCAAATAATTTCCCATTATCAAACTGAATGTCATTACAGAGTTCACAGATTATTCTGAATTGGAAGGGACCCACAAGGATCATCAAGTCCAACTCTACAGTGAATGACCCATATAGGGATTGAATATGCAACCTTGGCTTTATTAGCACCACAGTTTAACCAGCTCAGCTAATCATTAATATCATTGCAGATACAATCATTTCAAGTTCAGGGAGTAGCTGTAACTGACTTTCTTAGTCTGCCTACTTCATTCTGCTGAGGTGATGACGACAAATTCTGCTCCAGTACTGTGAAAATCCCCATTGCTCATACATTTCTGAAACCTTTCTATCCTTTGGTGAAGTACATTTTTGCTTTAAAGAACTTCCACATTCAACACAAGGTTCTTTAAAAGCAGAACAACCAGCAATGTGTAATTTTGGATTTTGCATAAACCTATTTCTTTTGCTTTACTTTACGTTTAATCTTTATGTATGTATCCTCTATATAAATTAAGTTTTCTAGGCCTGTATTCTCAAGCATAGGCCAGGATAAAGTTGCCTTTTCTGGGCTGCTTCTGAAGACACAGATCTGGACAGTCAGTCAAGAGATAACAGTGACTTTTTCTAAACAGCAGACAGAAGCCTTTCTCGGACCTTTCTCAGTATGTTTCCTGCACAATTAGAATATTATATGAAGTGAGCTTATTTTATTCAAAATTCCTTTTCAACTTTTCTTTTTATTGCCAAATGAGTAGGTAGCTTCACTTGTTGCCATCTTGGTTGCAGCAGAATAAAAAGCAGAGGCCATGGCATGCATGCCCACCCATGCCTTCATCCTCCTTCTTGGCACTGCAGACGTTCTAGTTCTTATGGTGACAGGAGGGATTTTATTTTGAAAGAATTACTCTGGTTTCTTACACGATTTTTCCTATTCTTATTATTTGCATTTAGAGATTATTGTTTTGCCTCTTTTAAAAGATCATGATGGATAAAAAGAGAGAGGCAAGGAAACAGCGTAGACAAGGCTGAAAATTTTGTTTGCTGGCTCAGAACTGTGTAAGGGAAGCCTCACTCACAGTACTTTGTGGCTGCAGTGTTGGGCGGTACAGGCAGATCCTGATTGTGGTTATATTTGTTCAGGAGACTTAAGTGTGCTCTGGACTGTCTTCTACCTGGTTTCCATCATTACAAGTCATAATGAAAAGCTTTGTTCTGTGGTTCAATAATCTATCAGCAAGGCTTTTACCAAGCTGCTCTCATTAGTCTAACAGAGGTGCTGGATTTTGTCTTGTAGGGCTCTGGGGTCTGGTTAACAATGCTGGGATCTCCACATTTGGGGAAGTCGAGTTCACCAGCATGGACACCTACATGGAGGTGGCTGAAGTGAACCTGTGGGGGACCGTGAGAACAACCAAGGCTTTCCTCCCACTCATCCGGAGGTCAAAGGGTGAGTGATCCCCTCCTGACTGGCTCTCCCTGTAGCAGGTCCCTCATCCTGCCACATCTTGCTGTGTTAGAGGCCAAAAGGTCTCTTGCACTTCTCTCTGCCTTATTGGCCAGCTCCCTGCCTTTACAGACAGAACGTGGCCCCCAGCATACACAGGGACGGCCTAACCTCTCTGAGTTACACAGCAAGGCAGCAGGTCTAAAAACCAGTTATTTCTCGTTCCCATCTGTGCTGCCTTCTTCTGCAACATCCCACACAAGGTCTAATCCATAATACCTTCTTTTACCTTGTCAGAAGCTGCAGCTCATCATAATGTGATAAATTCCAGTTCCTGCTATGTAAAAACCAGCTGTGCCAGCGCTGGCAGGGTGGGCAGCACCAGTGTAAAAAGCTTCTTGCAGGGAAGGTGTTGGTTCTGCACTGTTACTCTGGGAGTCTGTAACGTAGGAAAGATGGCATTTGTACAGCAAAGGCACACAGACCTGGAGCTTGCATGGATCTCCTCATAAAGTGGCAAAAGCTTTCCCGTACTAGGGACAACTACTTGACTAAATGAGAATATTTTTCACTCTTGAGGCATCAACAGGCATTAACAACACTGTCCTGTACTGCAGGCTGGGGCTGGATGTGACCTGGGCAGCATTTCTTCTACTGTGGAAGAGTATGAACTTCTGTGGTCAGTTTGTCTTTCTGACACAACTTAGCAGTGAGCACTGTTAGAAAGTGCAGAGAGCTGCAGCCTCTGCCTAGACTACAGCATCCACATTCTCCTTCCAGCACTCTCCCCAGCCAAAATGGATGGCTTCTAGAAAGGAGAAAGGCCCCAGCTCTGTGCCTGGAGCCGTAATCCAGCTGTCACACAGAAAAGGGTGCAGTGGGACTTAAACTGCTCTGCGTGTTTGTGATACAGGAGTAATCCTTTTCCTTGTAAGGAGCAGACACTATGAGCAACCATTGGGCTTCTGGAATTTGTGCCTTTAATTTGCAAATAAGCAAGCTCAGAGGATTTCCTTGCTCCTACTTCCTCTTGTCTGGGCTCAGTCTGAATTGCTGCTGAGCAATCCTGTTTCCCACCATGCAGGCTCTGTCCAGCCTCTTCTGTGTTCCCCACAGCACTGAGTTTTGTGTGTCACCATGTGTTCCCTCGGGTGTAATGAGCCATGGAGCACAAGCAATGGGCTTGTTCTTCTGGCTGAAGGCTGTTCCATAGGACAGCACTGCTCAGGTAGAGCCATGAGCAGCTCTGCCAGGTAGCCCTCGTGGCTGTGCAGTGGCTGAGCGGATGGATGCACCTTCAGGAATCTGTTGGGTGGTGTGTGCCGGGTATCTGCCCTGGATCAGGTCCCGCAGCTCAGCTGTGCTCTGCCTGGCCTCTGCCTAGGTCGTGTGGTGAACATCAGCAGCATGATGGGTCGGATGGGCAGCCCTGCCCGGTCTCCGTACTGCATCACCAAGTTTGGCGTGGAAGCCTTCTCTGACTGCCTGCGGTATGAGATGCAGCCCCAGGGGGTGATGGTCAGCATCGTGGAGCCGGGCAACTTCATCGCTGCCACCAACCTGTACAGCCCTGAGCGGATCAAAGCCATCGCCGACAAAATGTGGGACGAGCTCCCGGAGATCGTGCGCAAAGACTACGGCAGGAAGTACTTTGATGAGCAGGTCAGCAAGATGGAGACGTACTGCAACAGCGGCTCCACGGACACCTCGCCCGTCATCGAGAGCGTCGCTCACGCCCTCACCTCCACCACCCCCTACACCCGCTACCACCCCATGGATTACTACTGGTGGCTGCGCATGCAGATCATGACACACATGCCTGCTGCCATCTCAGATCGGCTCTATGTCTACTGAGGCCTCACACTCATAAGCTACCCAGGTGGGAAATTTGTTTTAAAGAGAGCTTTGTACACACCCCTCATTAGTCCTTTTTAAATTTTTCTAACCTCATTTCAGAGTACTGTATTTTAGCTCTAAAGGGTTCATTTAAATATCTGACATAACCTAAAGGGCAGTAGTTTGCAGGAGATGCTTCATAGGCAGGAATATGTTATGTTTGTGCAGGGACAATGATTCTTCGCTATTTATTTCATGTAATCCATTCTTTTTTCACCTCAAATATGAAGTTATAATGGTTATATAAAATGCAATTGCTCTAAAGTGTTTTCAGAATAATTTCAGCTAATGGCCAAACACAATCTTCACAATTCCTGCCTAGGGTGCAGCCTTCACACCATAAAAGAGTCCCTCCATGCTGTAATGACAAACCACTGCTTCCTCATGACAAAGAATGTCCAACTGACTTTTCAGACCTGGTGACAGTAGCCCAAGGCGTAGCAGAGACTTCTTTAATTTGAGGATCAGAACTTGAAATGTTCAAGGTGCTGATACTGAGCAACTGACCCCGTCCCTTTCTCTCTTAGAATTATTCTGATGAAACATTGGAGAAAAGGAACAAGTCTGCTTTTCTTGCATGCTTTCTTGCAAAGGAGTTAAATGATCCAGGGACTCAATCCTGCAGATCTTCCCCGCAGGAGTTTCTTACTGATATGAGCATTCCCGTGAGTGTGAGCAGCTTTACGCACAGGACTGCAGGTGTCAGGGTTGGCCTGCAGTAACATTTCCCTTCAGCAGTAACTGAACATCCACTCCAGAGTTAGCCTGGAGAAGTTTCACTCAAGCTCCTGTAACTTGTGAGGATCACTGTGGAGCAGAGGGAAGCAGAGAGGAATATAGTCACATCAATGAATGCCCTTCTTACCAGTGACCTCAGAGTTACACTGAAGTATTTGCACATCGCCTTGCACAGAACGGCCTTAACCCCAACCAGGGCCTCTGGGCACTACTGCAGTGCAGGTGATGATAACAATAATAACTTCCACTGAAGGAGTCATTGGGCTGAAATACATCTAACATGACATAAATCTATCATAACGTCCATAACAAAAAAGTTAACTTTAGAAGCAGTTTCATTTCCATGATGGTTGTTTACAAGTCTGAGAAACATTTGTTTTGTACTTTAAGAAAAGAAAAGGAAAAAAAAAAGAAACAAAGAAGAGCCTTCCAGGAGGAATGCAGAAAGAGTAAATTTTTTTAAGCTTGAAAGGCAAAAATAAAAAGTAATTAAAATAACCATTGGTAGTGACATATATAGTGACATGATCAAACTCCTTTGGCTTAATAAATGTGTACATGATTGGTAACAAAATTCAGAGGCCTCCTCTCTTTCTTTTTTAACTATTTAAGGTGAGAGCTTGTATTCCATAGTGGTGACCTTCATGCCTGTTAGACACAGACACACACACAGAGAGGATTCAGAGGCTCATCTGCAGGTCTGCATGTCCGTGCTGGATAGTACAAGACTTCCCAAGGAGTACCAGATGTATCCTGAATCTCGTGATAGATATGCCCAGCCCCTGGACTCTGCATATTCACAGCTCTTATACCTGCATTTGTATTGGACTCTTGCAGATTACAAAGTATTATTAAGGATTTTTCCTTTAGGGATCAGGAAGAGAAACTGAGCTCTGAAGAGGGGAGGGTTGTAGTGGTGATTCAGCAGGGCAGGCATGCAACAAGTCCCTGACAGATCCCAAATGAAACCCTGGGAGAGACTTGCAGATTTCCAGACCTTAGAATCTTCTCCAGAGTCTCAGCAGTGGTTCCTGTGTGTTGTGATGTAGGGTGTATTGTCTTTTTTTCCAATACATGGACTTTTCTCTGGGTCACAGCGTAAGAGTATGAACCACAAGAGACCCAGCAGGCACAAGGACTGAGCTGCAAGGCAGAGCAGAGCACCTGGATAACAGTGTCTGAGGCATGTGACGCAGCAGAGAAAGACAAACCTTTAAGAGAAAAGTTCTGGAAGTCTAAAAATTCAGCCCCAAGATGCTAAATAACATTAAAAAATCATGTGATTCCACCTGTCGTGCTAACTCCCAGCTTTACTGCTGATTTTTAATACAGACATCAGTGGAATTAAACTTGGAAAAAAAAACGAGTGTGCAGCCAAGTTCTCTTGGTTTAGCTCAGAGACCCCTGAGAGCGAATGCAGCAGGCATTGAACAGTACCACATTCATTCCCAGAAAGATAAAGCTGAGCAGGGAAAACTGTGCTCACATCTACCCAGCATCTCTTCTGGAGGCTCCTGAACTCCCATGTGCGGTGCCCCCCGGGAGCTCTGGAGCTCTGCCCCCCATGCCAGGGCAGAGAAGTGCCGGTACCATGTGGTCACATACAATGGGGGGTGATGGCTGGGATGCTGCTGTGCATCCACAGCTGTTCTGATGTTTCTGTGTGAGTTTTCCTGACCCTGGGCGGGGGGGTTAGTAGTGGATTTGTTGTCAGGAGGGCAGCAAGCTGGCTGGTTTTTCTGCTGGGATCTTGGCAATCTGATGCTTTCAGGGTTTGCCCTGAGAAGCGCATTAAAAGCTAATCCTCTGGTTTTGCATGACTGTCCTTTTGACTCGGTGCACTCGAGGTCCTGCCTGCATGGTGCCACGGCAGCTCCTGGAATAGCTTCAGCCCAAGCTTATTTGAAAACTGAAAAGAATAAAAACCTAGCAAAAGAGGACCTGGCTGGGCACCTGGTCCTCTGCGCTCCCAGAGCTGTCTCAGTGGGACCTTCTGCTCACTCAGGAGGAGCTGGGGAGCCTGGAGGGGTCGGTTTGCAGGGTGCCCAACCCTTGGGCTCTAGACTGATCCCATCTGGATGGACTAAGGGCTCTCTTTTCCCTTATTTCTTGCCAGGCAAAGACCCTTGGCAGTGATGAAATAGATCTCACTGTGCACCACCCCTTGGGCAACGTAGAGTTAAAAATAACTTTCCCTTGTGTGGTAGGAGGCAGCAGGGATGGGGTAATTTTAACTACAGCTGTTACATCTTGTTCTGAGTCTTAATGTGGAAACCCACTTCAGGACTTTTTGCTCCTAGTGATGAGGGTGGAGAGTGCCGTGTTTGAGACCCACATTTTGTGACCTTTTACTGTCACATTATCTGGATGGAGCACAGGAATTTCCCCATTACACAGCGAGGAATTCACAAGCTTCAAGGAAAGCTAGTCCGAAGCCCATGCCTCAGCTCCCACATCCTGGCACAGGTCTGGTCCAGGCTCCCACCTGGGTGTCTGCCCCATGGGTCTGGCTGAGACTTAGGGCCCTGAGCTGGTAGTTTGGAACCAGGACTGCTCTGGAAACAAAGAAGAAAGAACCACTCCTGTTTAGGCAGTGTTAAACAGCTGAGCACAAGGTGTCTTCCCCAATTGAATTAAATATAGCAATTAAATAGACCCTCAATTAAACATATGAACGGCTCAGTTCCTGAGGTGCAAGTCAAACCCCTGCCTATTCTGAGGTCGGACTGAAGGCAAGGGACTTTGCTGCAAAGTGTATGTGCAGCTGCTGGCACTTTGGAGACTATGGCTTTGAAAAGAAAGTATCCTCCCAGAAGACAAGAAGGGACTCATAAGCATAACTCAGATGTGATGGCACTTCCCCAGGAAGATACCACTCAGGAGCACTGCACTGGTTTATCTTCCGTCTTTCCCAACAGCCATGTAGGGCTCACTGTGCAGTCTTGGGGTGCTGCAGACTTAAACTGGTGCTTCCCCATGGGAGATGAAGTGCTGGCCTGGTACCACCAAAGCCACAAACAGTGAATTCCTCCTCACTGCATGAGTACAAGGAGCAGGATACATCAAGGCCAGGAGCAGCCTGTGCACCTGCCACACGGGTGGCAGATAGTGCTGGCAGTGCCACCCTCTGCTCATCACTGCCCATCACTGGAGGATCACAACCCTCACTGGGTGGTGAGTGAAAGGGATGCTGTGAATACGCCCCATTTTGGCAGATCGAGGGGGCAGCACACACACCAGATGGATTGACTGCTTGGAGCAGGCTCAGTGTCACTCCTGCCAGCGGTGAGGGTGGGGATGGCAAACACGGGGGTGCCAGCTCAGCCTCTGTTACTGGGGACTTCTAATGCAGAGAGGGACACTCAGTGTCATCCTGCAGCTCCCTTGCAGCCAGTGAGGGACTAGTGTAGGTAGTTGCCTACCATGTTCTGCCTTCCAAAGGGTTCCAGGACTTCAGGACTGCCTGGAAAACCACAAAGCAGGCTGCTCTGCTTCCATGGCCAGCAGGTAGCAGACTGTGGTCATGGGAAGCACAGGGGCGAGGAATCTGGCTAAGATGTATGTTGCTATCTTTAAATATTATTTGCTAACATAGGGTTTTGTTTGTGGTTATTTGAAGATTTGTCAGCATCTGTCCCTATCAGATATGAGTCCTTCCATCTTCTTGGGTCTCTACCACAGCAATGAACTGGGAGAGGGACTGAACCTGGCTGCTGCCTCCTCCAGTCATCCCCTCCCTTCCCTAGCACAAGGTTGTGCAATTATTCGTGTGATGTGAGATACCTTTAGCAGAAAAGCTTGGGAGACTTGTCCTCTCCTCCCACATGAATCCTGGGGAAAGAGAACTCTCCAAAGTTGGGGTGCCCTGGTTTCACAGCCATGCAGCAAGTGGGTCATCCCACCCACAAACCAGTTTGGATCTGTGGTGCTGAGGAGTGTGCCCTGGGGACCATGGCCCCATTGCAGCCACCCCAGACAGGTGCAGTCCTTGGCAGGGACTTCATCCCATCCTCCTTTTGCATTTCTGATAAGCTTCAATGTGCTGGTCCCTGGGATATTTGTTCCCCTTGCTGCTTACCTCCACATCCACATATGTCTTTCCCAAGAGTCTAGCCCCATGAGTTTAAAATCCCCCCTCCTGATTGTGTGCAAGTGTTCATCCTTGAGCACAGCTTTACTTTATTTTCCAGCCAGTATTGCAAGTTGGGAAGTAACAGGAGCTTGCTCTCCCCCTCCCTGAATACCCACACACCAAACCCTCAGAAAGCTGGGGGTGAAAGTAAATGTTCCCATCCCCGTTTCTGCCTCTGCTGTGGAAATCAGAGCAGTAGCATAAAAATGCAGTAATAACTGGAGTGATCACTGTGGAGGTATTTCTGACTTTTCCTGGAGCAGGAGGGACCATAAATCTTGTGAGATAACATGTTACCACACAGACTTCCAGCCAGTTTTTCAGGCCCTAGGAGTCTGAATGCTGCCAGTGCATCCCAGACAACCCACCCAGGGCTGAGCATCACTAGCACAGGAAAGCAGAAGGTTTTTGTTGTATCCATGAGCTCAGAGTGAGTATTCACTGCTTCCCCTATCATGGGATATTGGAGGTATTGTGGGAAACTTTACCAGGATCCAATCAACAACACAGTGAAACAGATATTTGTTGTCATGAGACTGAAACCAAAACTGGTCTGAAGGAGAGACCAGAAAAGCTACTGATTAGTTCAGCAGAAGCTTTGGGTAATTCTTGATGTGTCACCTCTGAATCTGCAATGAGTTTAAAACCAAAGAAAGATCTTATCCCCAATGAGTCATCAGGATCTGACCAGCCCTGACTGGGGTTCCCCACCCTGCCCATGGCCCAGGATCACATTTCAGCCCCATCTGCAGCTGTGCATCACAAGGATGCAGGTTGAGGACGTTGGTCTTCAGCACCTCTGGGCTGGGTTCACCCCTACAACCCCTGCCTGGCCCCCACTCTCCAGTGGACCGAGTCCATGATCTTGCTCAGGGCAGGAGCAGCACTCAGGGGCAAGGAATGATCTGCTCCAATGGGAACGCTCCTGACAGCTCTGACAGTGCTCACACTCAATCTGCTGCTCTTGGGAATGGTCCGGGAGGTCACCACATTCCTCTGCTTCTTGGACCCTGCTGCTGCTTCTCCCTGCCTGGAGATGCTCGCTATCCCCTGTGGCTGGGGATGTGCCTCTGGCTGGGTGCTGGCACACAGCAGAGGATGCTGGATCAGCAGGAGCAGAGGGAGCTGCTTTCCTCCACCTCACCAGCACTTTCACTGAAGCTCCTCTGGATGCCACCCTGCTTCTGGGGATTAACTATGCTTAGCAGAGACGTTTGCAGATAAGAGAATCACCTTGCACCCCATGGAGATAGGGATTTGCATCCCTTTGCTGATGCTGTGGGACAGCTCTGCCTCTCTGGGTTGTTATTCAGTTTTCTCTAGCACAGAATCCCTCATCAAGGAGCTCACCTGCTGTGGAGCAGCACTTCCCACCAGCAACACCACCAGCCCACCTGGAAAGCTGGGCTGTGTGCAGGAGAGAGGGAGCCAAACCCTGGCACGACCCAGCCCAGCCCAGCCCAACCCTGCTTGTATTGATGCTCCCTGGGAAGCCTCCCCAGGGATGCAACCCTTTCTCCTTCTTGTCATCCCTTGAGTCCTTCTGAATCTTCCCTTGTTTCTCAGGTTGTGGAAGATCTCTTGGGCTAATTCACAGCCAGATCAATGCACTTCCAGCCACACTCTAGCACTGATGAGCAAGGGGCTTAGTGGGGTGAATTTCTGGGGGGTGGGTCAGCAAGTGGTTCTTGGGCTCTCAAGAGGTTGGTAGACTTTTATTTTCTCCTGTTTTTTCCAAAAGCAGGTTTCCCTCTCAGACTCAGCTGGTCTGAGACCACAGTGCTGACGGGAGTGGTGGGTGAGTGTGCCGTGGGGCAGCACGGCACAGGGATGCTCTGGGGTGAGGTGGGCACACAGGGATGTGGCAGGAGTGCCAATGAAGGACAGTGTGGCATCTTGAGGAGTCTACAGGGGCACAGGGCAGCCTGCTGTAGGATGGGGTGTGTGTGTGTGTGTGTGTCCTGCTCCAGCTTCCACAGGAGGGTTGGGGGTGGTGGGTGGAAGGACTGGCTGGCCCCAAAATGCCTGCCCTGAGTTGAAGCCCCCGAAGTCCTTGCAGTCACCTGCAGTTGATGCTGTGGACCCGTGGGGTGTCCTGAGTGCTGGCTGAAGGTGAGCAATCATCCCCAGACCCTGAAAAGGTCCCTTTCATCCCTGGCAGATGAGAACAAGAGGCAACACATCCACCAGAGACGATTCAGTGCTGGCACAAAGCACAGACAGAGCTGAGTCCTGCACTGGTGCTGCTGGCCACGCACGAGCTGGTACCACAGCACCAAGCTGAGCCCCAGGCACCACCCTGAAATGCTCTTTGTAGCCCTGGCTGCTGCAGCCACAGGTCTCCACTCCTGGATACCCACTCATGGCAGAATCTTGCATACAGATGTGTTTGTGACTTTCTGACTCACTGCAACCGTGCTCTGGTCTGTGCTGTAACTGAAAAACCCTTCAGAAATTCCTCAATGTGGAGCATGAAGCATCAGCAACATGAATTTTGTTGGTTTTCCTCTAGATGTGGCTCCTGCTGTACTGAGAACAAAGGCTCATGTGCTGCTGTCTGGGGTGTGATGCCCTCCCAGGAGGTGCAACCCATCCAAATGCCACACGTCCCACATGGGACTGAGGGTCACCAGCTCCATTCCCTGCAAAGGCCTGTGGCAGAGCTCTCACAGAGCTGGCCCTTGCACACAGCTCTGCTCAGCAGCACTGAGGCTTTGCTTTTCTCTTCTGTTTGTCCCTCCATGGGATAGCGAGTTTGCTGCTAACACTTTCTTGTGAGCAAACAGGGCCGTAGATGGCCCTAGGCTGGGCTCAGTGGTGTGGCCTGGTGTGTGCAGGGGGTCACACCCAGGAGGCAGAAGCAGGCAGATGTCCTGGTGTCTGAGAATAACACCAGGCATTTTTCTTTCCTATTCCAAGAAAATGTTGGGGCCCTGGAGAACTGCGTCTTCTGACTGCTGTTTCCCTTCTTGTAATTCTATAGAAAAAACATCCAGGCATGCTAACTCCATTCTAGAAATGGAAAAAATGTGCCTGAATTCCCAGCCCAGCTGATAACCAGGTCTCCAAGGAGGGAGGACATGTGATACATACAGCCTGGGATCTCCAGGGGATGCCCACCAGACTGAGCTCCTGCTCCTGGAAAGCAATGCTCCAGTACTGCCTCTCTCTGAGCCATACAGCTACCAGTCTGTGGAGATGGGACTGCCAGGACCACAGAGATCCTTGAAATGTGCTTTTTGACAGGATTCATCCTGGTTTGATACAACAGAGAGAAAGGGAATCCACAAGGAATTACCCAGGACCCTGTGGATGTCTGTTAGACCGCAGTGAGGATGAAAGCAGATGAGCTTTTTTTGGGACTTGGCTGAAACACACTTTAGGCTCCACTCTCAGCAGCACTTTGAGCTGAGCTGGCGGCTTTGATCCTGCGTGTAGTCAGAGAGCTCATGGGAGCTCCTGTAGCACTGCGTCGGGCAGGAGTGGGCACACAGGGGATTTTGCTTTGGGAATGCTGTTATTAGCTCAGTCACAACTGCTTTGCAGGATTTCTTTGAGTGAAGACAGAGAAAAAGCAGGGCTGGATTTTAGCCAGCTGGTAACCAGGTGGTGGATGTGTCTTTAGCTGTAATTGCACCAGTACACATTGCACCCCCCGGCAGAATTTTTAAAACATCACATTCTTAAAAGACCTAATTTTGGTGGAGGTATGAGTGCTGTCAGTGGCAACACCTACTGAAGCTTCTGCTGAGCAGCCAGGGGGAATTGCAGGCATGTCTGTTGGAGATGCTCCTCCCAGTCTGGGGCTTGGCGAACTTGCAGACAAGCTGTGGGTCACACAGCTTGGGCTGTGACCCCTCAGACCAGCAGATCTGTTACCCTCCCACTCTTTCAGGATCAGCCCTTTTCCAGACTGATTATAGGCCTGGCTGGAAATGCAGACAGCATGGCTTTGGTGTGAGTCACAGAGGTTTGGTGGCTTTTCTCTCCTGCAGCTCCAGGCTCTCCGGCCGGAGCGGTTAGCTGGCTGCTGGCTGCTGGCTGTGGCAGCCTCCTCACCCTGAGGAGCAGATCTGCAGCCCTTGTACTTGTGGAGAGAGGTTTGTATGTGTCCTGAGCACACTCAATAGGAGCAAGTAAAAGTCTCAAGTATTATTCTGGAGATCCTTCACCTTTTTGGGAAAAAGTGACCCCCGAAGTGGGTTGTGGGGAGGCTGGGCTTCCCAGAGACTCCCCTTATGGGGACGTCTGCCCTGGGGGCCTGTACATGGTGCCTGCCATGCTCCCTCTGCCATCCCTGAGGTGAGCAGAGCGTTCCTCTCTCCTGGGAAGCACGGAGACCTGCCAGACTTGCTCTTCTCTGCTGACAGGAGTTCCTGATGTGCCTGGTTTCCAAGTAGAGATGGGTTTTTAATTAAACTGACTGTTACTGGTGGGGGACACAGGCAAGTGCCAGGTAGGTGAACCCTCCCTTGTGTCTGTCAGCCCTGCCCAGGACCTCGGCTCTCCCTGCAGGCATTGTCCCACAAGCTGGGGACAGAGGCAACAGTTTTGGTGCATAAAGTGCTGCCCTGGAAGTCCTGTAACATCTGCGAGGTGAGGGGAAGCCTGACTGGACTGCAGTCATAAAGCACTTTGGAGAAGGAATGTCTTATGTGAGACATAAACTGCTGCCTTTTTTTGGATGTGCTGTGTTTGGGGAGAGCACAAGGAGTGGGCACACAAGGAGGTGACCCACAGCTCAGTCCCCCAGGTACAGGCACTGCCATCAGACATATTCTCTGCTCCCCAGTCTTCTAAACCATGTCAGACACGTGTTTGAGCCCCAAAAGTCTCAGGGCTGTGATGGATCCTGGTGCTTCCACAGATAGCTGCTCTGAATGGGCTCTCGTGTGGGTTCCTCAGGTACATTGTGTCTGGGCCCCACAGTGCAGCACCTTCCAGCTCTGCAGCAGGCAGTGACTGTGCAGCACCCCAGACATCCCCCATCCTCTCATTTGTGACACTCCTGTGTTTCCTTTGCCCATCACCCTGCTCTGAGCCTCCTCTCAGCAGGAATGGACATTTTGGGTTCTTCTGAGTTCCCTGCTCAAAGTTGTGCCACCTTCACCAAGACTTCTGCACCATCCAAGTCTGTCCCCAGCCCTGATAATGCCCCTTAGTACTCAAGGGCTTACAGAGCCTTGCAGCAAGGAGCCATCCTTTGTGTAAAACACATTGTACTTTGTTTGTACTAAAAATAACTTGGAAATGCTGTCAATGAATAGCTTTGAAAGCACATCCCAAAGCAATATGACGTCTCGGAGTGCACCAACGCAATGGATACCACCAGTGTCCTGCCTGGGAACCCTTGACCCCAGCACCATGCCCCAGCTTCAGCATCGGTCTGTAACATCAACATAACCCTCTGATATAAGAGCAGCGCTGTTATTTGTGCTTGTTTATCAATGATATATTAATCTCTAATCAAGCCTTTTATTTATTAAGATAAAATCAGCTACCCAGAGTGGCCGAAACCTGCCCTGGGTCAGGAGAACACAAACACCATTTTCTAACTCTGACGCTCTGAGATTCCCCCAGGGGAAGGCTTTCAGTGCTATTAGCAGACATTACTGCACAATGGGAAGACAATTACTGAGGGAAACCACTTCTTCTGAGCTTCATGATTCACCAGCACATGTGGGTGCCATTAATCTCCAAGGGAACGGGGACAGGTGGCCTCTCAAACATGCTATTCCCTGATGGAGCCTTGCAGCGATGCTGACAATGTGACAGAGAGATTCTCCCTGCTCTGAGTGCCTCAGAAAATACCCTGAGAGGATGCCATGGCAGACTGGCACATTAGCTGGATCATGCTATGGGCTTTTCCAGTGATACCTGCTGTCTTGCTTGCCTGGCAGGGTCTTTGCCATTGTGTTTTTCCCTGAAGCAACAGTTCTGCTGTGTAGACTCAGGTGAGAAGCTCATCATATTCCCTCACCTTTTAGGTATTCAGGAAGCTCCTGGACCCTCTGTGTTTCCCCCCAGGAGGGATCACAGTTAACCTTCATGGATGAAGCACCTCGAGCCCTCCCTCACAGCAGCACTGTCTGCATTGCAACCCCTGTGCCAGCTCCTGAGCTTTGTTGGGGAGAACAGCTGGGACAGTTGGGGATGCTCCTCCCTGCCCCTGCACCCGTGGGTTGTCCTGGCTGTGGCAGCCAGGTCCTGCACCAGCCCATTCTGCACCAGCTGGCTTGACACACATAACACAAGCTGGCATGGGCCATGGAGTAGTCAGTTTGTAATGGAAACATTGCCCTCAGAGCTCCCTCTGTGCCTCAGAGATAGACACCTGAAACTCCTGTGCCTGATATTATATGGGTTGTATGAATTCATAGGTGATTTCTATGCATAAAAGGCACAATTAAAGATAGGATGACACAGAGAGGAGATTACACCAGGGCTGCAAGCTGAAGAGATTCTCCTTCCCAGCAAAGGCTTGTACATGGGATGCATGTACAGATTGGGGAATCAAATGCTGGAAAGAAGTGCTGCAGGAAGGGACCTGGAGGTCCTGATCAATGGCAAGCTGAATATGAATCAGCAGTGTCCTGGCAGCCAGGAGGGCCAACCATGTCCTGGGGGACAGCAGGCAAAGCATCGTCAGCTGGGTGAGGGAGGGGATTGTCCTGCTCTGCCCTGTACTGGGGTGGTCTCACCTGGAATACTGGGGCAGTTTTGAGCACTGCAATATAAGAAAGATATTAAGCTATTGGAGAGTGTCTAAAGGAGGGCAACAAAGATGGTGAAGGACCTTGAAGGGAAGCCATATGAGGAGCAGTTGAGGGCACTTGCTCTGTTCAGCCTGGAGGTGACTGAAGGGAGATTTCATTGCAGTCTAACTTCCTCGTGAGAGGAAGAGGAGGGACAGGTACTGATCTATGTGGTGACCAGTGACAGGTCTGAAGTTGTGTCAGGGGAGGTTTAGGTTAGATATTAGAAAAAGATTCTTCATCCAGAGGGCGGTTGGGCACTAAACAGGCTCCCTAGGGCAGTGGTCACAGCACCAAGCCTGACAGAGTTCAATAAGTGTTTGGATGATACTCTCAGGCACATGGTGTGACTCTTGGGAATGGTCCTGCGCAGTGCCAGGAGTTGAACTCTCTGGTCCTTGTGGGTCCCTATCAACTTAGCATATTCTGTGATTCTGTGACTCTGTGACACTGACTGCCTATGCAGAGGGGAGGTTTGTAAGGAAAAAAAAAATGAAAGGCCTTCTTTTTCCCCAAGCTTACATAGCCTGGTAAAAATCTGCATTCATTTCTTATTTATTGTCACAACATGTTTGTCTGACAATTATAATCACTGCAAGTACCTCCAATGTATCTTAAAACTCAATTGCCTGAGCTTTTTTGTTAGCAATGAGATGATTCTTGCCTCAACATTTAATTATCCCATAGCAGCTTGTGGCCCCTGCCACCTCCACCTTCAGCTCCATATGCTCAGGAGAGACCCTTTGCTGGCTGTGCCGTGCTCCTTTGAGGCTCCACCAGGCACTGCAGTACTGCAGAGCTGTGGTGTGCGTGGTGATAAAGGTGAGGAAACCTGGGGGAGGAGTGGCTGTGGGGACCAGGGAGGAGAAACACAAATATGAAGAGTTAAGCCAGCAGGAATCCTTCTGCCAGAGTAATCCACTCAGCCATTGAAAAAGAGCCCAGGGGGTCGTTTTTAGGGCTTTCCTGGCAGAGTGCCATTGGGCAGAGAGGGAACAGAGGTGCTGCCGCCCCTTAACACAGGGCAGTGAGGGCTGCACTCTCCTCACCTTGTTGACGGAGATATTCTTTCTCACCTGAACCCTCGGAGTGACCAGCTGCTCACACGGCCCCTGCAGCAACTTGATCTCTGGGCTCCCTTGGTAACAGCAAAGCCAGAGGAAGGAGGAATTGCCCTCTAGCACACTCCAAAAGGCAGCATACTGTAAAATTCATTACACTCAGACTGGTTTTAACCCTCCTGTAAAATACATTTTGTGTCTAATCTTGGTAACACATCTCTTTGCTACCAGCCTGGCAGTGCGTTTCACTGCCGATGAGTAACGAGAGAAACCTCACTGCAGCAGCGAGAGCAGCCCTGCTTGACAGGCACATATGGTACCCTTTTTCTGGAGACATGTTTTTCCCCACCAGGCTGTTTTGAGCTTCCTTAACTTGAAATAATCAGCACTCATTTTACAGTGCCTCACGTGGCAGTGGAGATGCTGCCTCTCGGGCTCTGTGGGCCAGATGGATGTGCCCAGGGATTACGAGCAAGACTGAGCTTGAGGTCCAGCCCGGGTGCCCACAATCCAGGGGCACACACGGGCCTTGCATCCCTTCAGGAAAGCATGCAGCCCGTGGTCAGAGACACACGGACATGTCTGTCCTCCAGAGTGAGCTATGAGAGGTGTGTTAGACCAGGACAGGGGTAGTATCTCCTTGTGGGCACTTATTTAAATCTATTTGAAGTAATCTGAGGAGAGGAGCATCCCTCCAGGCTACCTGCAAAGCTGCGGGTGCTCTGCTGGCCTCGCGTACAGCAAACAAACAAACAAACAAAATCTCCATTTCTTCATCAAAGAAATGCAGAAGAAATGCTTATGGGCAACCTTTGCTGAGCAAGGGAAGACCAGCTTTCATGCCCTGTATGGGCTGATGGATTTAGCAAGGAGGAAGGCAGCCCCCGAGAGGCTGCGGGGAAGCGGCTGCCGGCGCTCCCCCTGCCTGTGGCAGCTCCTCCTCCGGCTCCTGCCCCGCCGCTGCCTCTCGGGCTCTCCTCGCCGGCTCTGCTCACTGTCTCCTGCACCGAGACGATCCCAGCCACAGATTACTATTTGGTTCCCGGTTTGGTATAGGGGCAGGAGGTTGTAGCATCCGCCTTTCAGTCCCGTCCTTGTGCCATCATGAGTCACTGTGAGGAAGGAGCTGAGCAACAGGCGAGAGAGAGGCTGATTCGCCCTGTGACGGTGATTCAGCCTCTGCCGGGGTGGTGACAGCGTGAGCAGAGCTTTTGTTTCTTCCCATTAGCTGATGACAAAACCATTCTTCCCCGCCTTATGACATTTCATTGTAGAAGAAATATGGACAAAAGTGATGTGTAAAATAGTGGTGAGTGATGTCCCCGCTCCAGGGAACGCCCTCTGGTTCTCAGCCTGCCCTGAACGCAGGGCAGTTTGCTGTGCCCACAGCCAGCCCCTCTCTTGCCCAGGGAGGCTGCTGCTGCACTGCCAGTCCCAGGAGCAGCTCAGGGCAGGCCGAGGCCGGAGCTGGCCCCGCACACCGACGGGACGGGAGTGGCTCGGGCGGTGCGTGCTGAGATGGCCTGGGAATGCCACACCAGCTGCTCCTGCAGAGCCAACAGCAAGTTCCTGCAGCTATGTGTCACCAGCCACCCTGGACACGCACCAGCATTCCCTACACGCAGTGGTTTGCCAGGGGCGTGGCACAGCCTCACACTGCAAGCGGCATCTGGGGTTTGGCCGATTCCCTCACGAGGGATGGTCAGTTCTACAGACTGCAGAAATCAATGTCCTGGGCAGAATATTCTAGAAGTCTAGGTAGTCTAAATTCCGAGTGCTTTGACAAATATGGAATGCTTATCCCCTACCTCTTCTCAAACGAGGCTTTGGGGCGCCAGGTGAAAATTTGACCAGGTGAAACAAAAACCTGTTCACCACAACAAAAGAGGAAAAACTTGTTTACAAAATTTGTAGCTAAGCTGTGAAACTCTTTGCTGCATGGCAGAGAAGATAGTAAAATTTTACAAGGATTCAAAAAATGATTCCTTGGGTTAATGAAAGAAAATACCTGGTGGTCACTAATTCAAACACAATGCCAGCATTAGCAAGTCCTTGAATAAAATGTCAGTAGGTGTGGGGAGGACATGCAGGAGTTATCTTTGCCAGTTCCCTTGGACATTTACCCTCCCCTTGACATGCACTGAGAAGATGCACCACTGGTCCAACTCACTGCAACTGTTTCCACATCCCTTTGGTCAACTTACGTGTGAGATTTATAGGTTCTTGTATAAGTAATATGTTGACTCTCAACAAATGCTGCCTGATGAGTTACCACTCTGAAATACAGCACAGCAAAATTAATATGAAGCTGAACTGGCAAACTGTAGATCATCTTTTACTGACTTTAGCATTTTCTTCTCCCAGTTCTTTACATTTTGCATATTTTGCACTTACATTTTAAATGAAGCCCTAGGACCTGCATGGAAGATTAATGCATGACTGATAGCAGCTTCAGGATATTCAGGCAGCAGCAATAAGTGTATTATTGACAGTGAATATTCATAGGGATAGATCAACTTGGAGGATTAAAAGCCACATCCTGGAGGGGTGGATATAATGAAAACAGGGGCAATCAAGTAAATGAAGCAGAAAAGGTGTAGTTTTATTGGCCTTTTACAGTCACTGTCTCTGAGCCTCCTTCAGTTCATAATTACTGTTGCCGGAAGATAACAGCCATGAGGAGCGGCTACAGATCCCTGGGCTCTTTGAAGTCCTGAACAATAGACCACAGGAGGTGCTACGGGACCTTCTTCATCATCGCCCTAGTCTACACCGTCCCTGGGTCATGCAAATTGCTGACGGCTGTTTCCACCGGCAGCTTTCTCATCCAGCTTTGATCACAGCCACCCTTGTAACAGCTTTGACGAACAGGCTTTATTTTGGTAGAATAAAAACGATTTGTTGCCTGAGCATATCAAAACAACCACGAGGAAGGCAGTCCCTGGATGTGCCTGGGCAGGGAGGTGAGGTGAGCTAGTTTGGACAATGCTGAGATCCCACCAGAAAACCTTCTCCCCTCCTGACCATCGGGTTTAGCCCTGTGGCAGTAGCACCCTTAAGTCCCAGCTGGCCTTGGCCATGACTGTGTGAGATAAAACATCAGGCTCATCCTTAGATCCAACAGGCACACTGAGATGCAGAGGGCACAGAAGGTCAAAACTTATCTCTCAATTAAACCTACAATCTAAAAATTAAAACCAAAATGCCTCTTTAATTCAAGGGGTTTTTTCCTTAATTGCTAGTGACTTAAAAAGAATTTCCTCCTATACACAACCAGAACTACGGATATGTTTTGATTTCTCTATAAGATAAAAACACCGTTTAACTGTTCTCCATGTGGGTTTGCTTTAATTCCACTCCATTAGGATATTAGAGCACTGTTTTTGCATGCCACATGGATACAAGCAGATGTTTGGTCGCCTTGCCCACTGCCAGCTGATTCCATCTGTTTTGTCTAGGGCTCTGCAGCCCCAGTAATAAATGACTGACGCTGAGCATGGGGTTTTTATGCAGAAACCATAGGAAAGACAGAGCTCTCTCTATGTACCTGGTACCTGCCAGGTGCTGCTAAAGACTTTCTGCACCATATTTGCACTAGACCTTTGTTCCAGCCCAGGAGCCTGCACAAATGCCTTTGTGGGTGCGGAGGTTGTTTTGGTCTCTTAGCTGGTGTTCTCTGAATTAACCAGCTCTGAACAGAAAGGCAAAAACACCCTCTGCTTGGATCACAGAAGATAGGTCATGAGGACATTCACGGATCCTCAAATCTGATCATTCTGTATCTCAAGCAACTAGATGATGTAATAGTCTTCATAAAAGCAGGGCTTGGACTGCATGCTTCCTATGTGGAAGCTGCACCCGTGGAAGCTGGGGACACCCATGGTTCTGATGGATAGACATCTACTTTTAGCAAAAATAGTGTCACAGCCCAAACTTTAATTGTGGCCAGAAGATACCAATTTGTTCCTGTGGCAACACCAGCTTAGGCAGCTGCTCTCACTCCCAGCTGCTCAGGTCCTCATTAGTATATAATCACTTCTGCTCTCATCTCTGTTTCTGTAAGTGAAGGTATGAGAGAGAGAGATGTGCTCATGTAGATCCCCAGTTTGCTGTTTGTGTGATTACAAGGTGAGACTGACAGCAGCATTGTGCAGTGCTGTAAGTACTATGGGAGAGAGGACTCTGCAACAACTGAAGGTAGAACTGCTCCATTTTTTTGTAGTGGAGATGTGGCAAAAATTTCTGACCCCTAAACCAGTGCTTTGCTGTAACCAAAGTAAGATTGCCCTTTGGACAGTGTAAATCCAGATCTCCTGCATGAGTGAGTTGGTTTTAGACCTTGCTATTTGATTAATCTCCTCTTGCTGTGTCCTGGAGGGTGGTAAAAGGCATTTAACTCCAGTCTTGCTTTCTACTTCAGCAGATTTTGGTTTGTGCTCAGATGCTGCAAGAAGCTCTGAAATAAGTGTATCTCTGTAGAAAGGATCTTCCCTGCTCCATCTCTGGAGTTGTTTTTGGCTCTGTTTAGTGCTGAGAGTGTTATCTGCTTCCTCAGGATCTCTTAGTCTAAGCCATGAGTCTGAAGATGGTTTGCACTGGGGGCTGTCTATGGGACAGCTCTACTCCATGCCTGTGGGGGGAGCAGAGGGGTTGAGGGGGTACAAAATAAGACCCTCATCCCCAGCTACATAATCCCAAATCTTGGGAACTTCAAGATAATGCAGATTCTTTGTTGGAAGACACTCATCCAAAATGACCTTGACTTTCAAGCTGAGTTCACCTGCATTTGGCCTGGACTGCTGTTCTCTTAGGCCTCTGATGTGCTACCAGTTCATGGCTCTTCTGGAAGTCAGACTTGTTATTCAATGCACTGACTTGATCTCTCCAGAACAGTTGCTGTTTGGTCTCCCCTCGTCTAGTGTGCTGAACTACAGAATTTTCCTTTTGCTCCAGTGTGGTTATTTCCTTGTTTAACTGTTTATTTATTCCCAACAGCCTGTGCCTTTTCCTATATCCATCACTGCTGTTTTAGAGAAAAGCAACTAAAACTGCTTCCTTCAAGTAGACTAGGAAGATGGATTCTTCTGCCCCAGCATCAGTGTGACACAGCCTCTCTTCTTTCCTTGGTCTCATTCATTTGCATGGCCAAAACTTAGTGTTATTTACTGATTAACAATCTCGTCCTACTGTTCCACCTCTCCATCTGGCTGTGTAGCTTTGCAGGGCTCCTTCCCCCCTGAGCTGGAAGTCACTGTGAGGATTTTCTTGGGCTACCAGCAAGTCTGTTTTCCTTTGTACTTGGGTTCAGCTTTCCCTGTGCTGTGCAGCATAGAGCTGCTTGGCTCTTGGTGGTGCTGAAAACTGCCCCCTGTGGTCAGGAGCTGCCTGAGATTCTGTTGTGCAAGAGGTTTCCTCACATTTATGTTACTCCGAATTTCGCCTGCTCCATTGTTTTGCCCGGAGTCTGGCTTGCCTGAGAAAGCAAGAGGTCTCCCTCTCCTCCCAGGAAGGAGGACAACAGTGGCCCAGCTCTGTGCTGGAGCTGGCTGGGGCTGGGCTGCCAGCGAGCTGTGAATTAGCTGGATGTGGGCAGGCCTATGGGTGGATGTTTGCTGTGAGGGGTGAAGTGTGGAGGTGTTGGAAGGGGTCTGGTTGTGATACGGTTTAGTGCTCGGAGACAGCCAGGCTGGTCCTGGCAGCTCCCAAACTGGAGCAGGAGCTCCCCCCCCCCCCCCCCCCCCCCCCCCTTAGCAGTGCACACGAGTGAGTGTTCCCCTTTTTTAACCCTCTTAATCAACATCTTTAGGTCTTCCCTGTGATTGCACTATGGAGACTTGTGCTTCAATTGCTGATGAGTGGTATAAATCTGTTTTTTGCTGAAGTGTTTGAAAGCTTTGAGCTGTTACAAATGCTCCTGCTGCCCAGGTGTGAAGCACTGCTTTGTGTCAGTGATGGGGAGCACTGCCCCAGGTCTGGGTCTCCACTGTGGTTCCATCAGAAGTCTGGCTCACAGGAGGTGGAACATGCCAGACTGACAGTGAGGACAGAACTGGGATTCAAAATAAATGAGGTTCAATAAATTGAAGAAATCTGCACTATATAGAAATAGCCTTATGAAAACAGAAACTTTACACAGATTTTGCTGACTTAGTTGCTGTCAAATGTCTTTTTATCTTTGCCTCCCTACATTGCTGTAGATACTGCTCTGCAGGTGGGAGAACCTGTCCCTCCTGGCAGCACAATAATTCTCTCAAGCGTATATTATAGTGGGTGGCTTGTTGAGCAACCACTATGAGATGTCAAGGGTGTTACCTTCTGCACAATTTTTGATTTTGCTCTTTTTCCTACCCTGGTGAAGACTCCCATGTTTTCTAACACTGTTTTGGCTTTGCTACCTCTCTCATTTCAAAATGCTCTGCTACTTTCAGGTCAGCCATCACCTCCCAGCTCAGTTAATCAGCCCCTTATTAGCTCCGGTCCCCTGCTGCTTTTTCTGACTCTGCTGCTTTAATCCTGCTCTGATCTGACAAGCAAAGCACATGGAAACAGTGGCCAGGAGATGCTCTGGAAATAATGCTGCCCTTTAAAGTCTTTGGTAGTTGTCTTCTCTTTGGTCATTCCCCAAAACTTCAGTTTGGAGACCAAAATATTCCTATATTGACTCCTATAATCTACTGCCAGAAACTTCCTTGTGAAAATTATCAGTGCTTACATCCTCTGTGCTGTGTGACTTAGGAATGCAGTGGGAAAACTACATCTGTTTTTACTGCAGTCAGGACGCAGGGAAATTCTGCACCATAAGGCAATCATGTGCCATGTACACCCCTGAGCTCCTCAGCACACTTGCTGGCAGATCACATGTCTTGGCTCCTTCCCATTCAGAAGTGACGTGTGCTGACAAAGATCAGTTTAGGAACAGAGCAGAGCCCTGCAGGTAACAATTTAGCTCAGATGGGGCTGTGGGGCACGAGAGGGACAGCTTCACTGAAGTGGTGCTGGTTACAGCCCTGAAGGGAGCAGCAGGGTGGGCTCAGTAGCACTGCACAAAGGCTTCAACTTTATAGGTTTTTGTAAAATTTTGCAGCTCTGATATTCAGTCACAGATAACTGCTCATTTACTCGATGTCCTACAAGGGATTAAGACAAACAATGTTTTATATAGAGTATTGCTTTGCTTAAAGAATAAGTATTGATGTAACAGTGACAAAATTGTTTGAAAGCATTCCTTCAGCATCATCTTGCATATGCTAGTGAAAAATCTCCCTATTACAGGGAGAATCCAGTGATGGTGCCTCTGTGACATGTGGCATACTGTTTCTGCACATTCATTATTTCCATGCTTTTGAGTTTTCATTCTCTTCAGTGTCTGATTGTGAGGTAGGAGAGAAGGGGAAGAGATGAATAAATCAGAATAATGAGCAAGAAAACTTTCTCAATTTGCATTCAGAGTTTTGAACAGCCTATACATTGCCTTTTTGATGAAACCCAGAAAGTAGGAGTACTGGTTGTCAGCAAGGAACAGTCAATTGAAAAAATATTCTTTCCACAGGAAAGGGCCTCATAGCCTGAGGCAATATTTCCACAGTTTTCCAAAGTGTCTGGTCACTTATAACAGGTTTTCTCTATTTTATGCAGCTGTGGTCTGGCATGCTGCATGGCAGGGAAAATTTTCAAGTTATGGTTTGCAGACACTGGATTATTAAATAAGTCCTATGCAGACAGAATAATGGCTGCTTGTGTCTTTTTTTTTCCTTCCCTCCCCTGAGTTGGAGCAATTTCATTCTCAAAACAGCTCTGAATGTCTTTGGCTTTTCTAAATGCAGAGTGATTTTGTCCTCTCTAATGTGTAAGAAAATGCAATGAGTCTTTCCACTTCTACTCTTAGCACACAGGACAAAATGGAAAGGCTCCTAGATTTTGTTTTCAGTTGTCTTCTGCAGAAGTTCAGGTAGTCAAGTCCTCCAATCTCTTTTGTGCCTATTTATGCTCAGGACACTTACCTACTTCCCACATTTCCTGAAAATGAGCACTGCAGAGACTGGGATTCTTGTGTTGCAGGTACAAAAAGCAAACAGCTGCTGCTCTCTTGTCCTGGTGCAGGAACAAGTGCAGTGCCTGGGCAGGAGGGGCCTGCCCCCAGCAGCCAAGTTGTGAGTGTTCAGATTTGATGCTGGCAATGTGTACTGTGCTTAGAAGGTGTAAGTCTGGGACTTCTGGCTCTTAATACTGGGATTTTACTTTCCCACTTGACGAACAGAACTATCTACACTTGATGCTATGGCCAGCAGAACACAGATGGACGCAGCCTGGTCATGGCTGGGGGGGGCCAAGCCCATAAAGAGCAGGTATGGTTTGTGCTGCAGCCTGTACTGACAACTTTCTTGTGGGCTGTAACTGCAACTTCAGAAAATGTCTCATCCTCACAAGAAAGAGCCCTAGGCAGTAATGCAGAAATGACAGGCCTGTATTGATCCTCCAAAGGGGAGCTCCTCTGCCAACAGGCTGGGTTTAGTTTGTGCTTTGCTATGGCAGGTATTTGCTTCAGATATTTCCCTCTCTCGTGTCTGGTTCCTGGATCCCACCTCAAAGATGTACAGATGTAATAGTACAAAAGCCTTGTGTGGAAGAAAAATCCAAGGAATGAATAAGATAATAAGAATTACACTAAATCTTTAGACTAAAATTTTTCCTGGGAAAAAGTCACTCACATTCTTAAACTCGCAGAAATTTCCTGGATGTCACTGAGGCTAGTGTCTGTCACTAGAACTGTCTTGAATGTGTCCTCAGGCACTGACCATCCCCAAGGCCCTCTGTCTTTGGCAGCAGGTTTGGATATGCAATGGAGGCAACATCGGCCGTCCCTCTGCAATGCTGTACCAATATACAGTGAATGGCAAAACTATGCACTAAACCCACTAAAAATTCAAAGCAAAGCATCCTGAAAGGTGCTCAGTTTCACCTGGTGTCAGAAAGAGTTTCTAAATCAACACCAGTGCTGCTTGTCTAGAAAAAAAAAAGAGCAAGTTAATTATTCCCTGCTTGACACAGAACTGGTTTTGCATGATTTGCAGATTTTGATCCTTGTCTCCTTAATCTGACTCTTTTCTATTTCACCACCCACACAAGCTTCTCTTTCTACCTACTTCTAGCTCCTGTGTGGTGATACCACTTATTGCCTCCATTCATGGTGCCAGGCCCGAAAAGCTCTGACAGTCTCCTGCCACAGCTGATGGAGGCAGCCCTGTCCTGCTGGGCCCCGGGGAGAGCAGCCCATAACGCAGCAGCTGCTGCCTGTCCACAGGCATTGGTGACCCCCAAGATCTGTCCTTCCACCAGCACAGCAACTGCTGCTGTGCCCAGGGCAGTGTTGGGTGCTCTGCAGGTGGCACAGCTGTATGGCTGGAGGTGGGCAAAAAAATAAAGGTAATTGACAAGCGGTCCAGAAAAGAGCCTATTTCATGTGTGCTGTTCACACTTAATCCTGGAAAACATTTCTGATTCAAGGAAAGTCTTGTTGTTACGAAAATTCTTTGAAACACCCCAGTGCATTTCTCCCCTCTGGATCTGTACCTGGAGGAGTGTGTTGGTACCTGTGTGAATTTGCACAGGTACAGCAGCAAACATTTCAATATGAGTAAGATTTATATACTTTTATATTTTTGTTGACCTTATTTTTCAATCACAGGGATATCCTACAGGCTATGGCTTTGGGAAGCCAGAAAAACTCTTACTGTGGATTGCATAAAGGCATTTTACATGAAAAAGCCATGTCAGAAGATTTCTAAGATATAATTATGCAGCTACTTTTGTGCTCAGAACAGCTGAGTAAACCTGTTTTATCTACAAAGTACAGCAGTTCAGCAAATGTATGTCATCTGGAAAACAATTTTAAGACACAGGATGGTCAAGCCAAATTCCAGGAGCAGGAATGCTGATGGTCTTGTACAAGGACGTTTTGATGAAACAGCTGTCTCCACCTCTTTGCTTCCAGAGCAGAGATGTGATACCTATGAATTTACACTAAAGGACACCCTTGTTCTCAGATGCTGTGACTTCAGAAGAATCCCCTCTCATCTGCAAGTCAGATGGAAAGGAGGCAGAGGTGGGGTGCAAACAGGCAACAAATGCTGCTGCTGCAGCAATGCAGGTGTACAGTTTGTGCTGCTGCTGTGGGCCATGAAGAGCCATGGCTGGATGGGGTGATGCAAGGTCTTGACTCAAAGTTGTCAGTTTTGAGACTGTCCCAGTTGTACAGTGTCCTGAGCTGGGTCTCCAGGTGGCTTTGTATACCCACTTGGTGGTCTGTAAGTGCATCAGTCTTCAGAGGCGATGAACCCTGCAGCTTCTGTTGGCTTCAGTGGCTGTGTGGCTGTTTCTATTTGGGTTTTATACAGTCTGGGACATTGAGTCATATTTGAAGGATTATTACTGTGTGCTTACTTAAATGTACTTTCTAGGTGCTACTTTTAATATTTGCCTCACTGTGAACTATTATGATCCTTTGTGCTTTTTGAAGTCAACTGATAGAAAAGCTATTGAATGCATTCAAGAGATCCTCATTTTTGTGTTTCTGATAGGAAGTAAATCAGGAAGCTTTTGGTGATTCAACTCAAAGTTGATTCTCTACCTGTTCTCATGTGTACTACAGACCAGAATCATGTCACACTAATTATGCCAAGCACTTGCTGCTTCAGACAAAAATTAAAAGGAGAATTGGGACTAGGACTTGAAGTTATTAATGTGGATTTACATATGAAAACTTGTTTTTAATAACTTTCCACATAAAAATTTTTCATAGGAGAAATATGTTACTTGAAAAAACCCAACTATTTGAATATCTTTCTGATTCTCTGGGAGATGTGGTAGTTTGACACCATATGGATATTTTGTGTTAATTCAGCTGGCATTGCAATGAGTTATAACTACTGTTGGAGTAAGTGTACAAGAAGGAATATAGAAGAACAAAGATGCTTTGAAATATGTAATTCTGTGAACAAAATTACTAGAGGAGACATGAATATAACACTAAACTTCTCTATTAAAGTGAGGGTGTATTATTTTCAAGATTGTTCTTTTTGGAAGAAAAGTAAACACATCAGTTTGTTACCCAGATGTTTCCAGAGATCTCTGTCAAGGTCATTCCTGCTGAGTGCAAGGCAAGTGATGCAAGGAATTCATGGCAGCAGAACAGAGCATTGTTACGCTGCTTGCAGGGAAAGAGATTACCCAGGACAAACCCCTGCTCTGCCCTGAATGCTCCCCATGCATTTGCCTACTGGCTCCTGAAAGAATAGCACATGTTTCTCTTCCAAGAAGCGTTTCTGTAATTGCTGCTCCAACTGAAAGGAAGACTATCACAGAGTTGAAACAAAACTGTAATTTCCAGCTTCCCCTTGTCCTTGCCTTCTGAGAAAAGGTTCAGGCCTCTTTGAGGAGCAGGGGCCCAGCTTGCTTTGGTTTCTGGCTGTTGCTGCAATAATGCTGATCTCCCCTCCCCTCATCGTGTCCCCAGGGAGCCCTACATGGAGCAGGTGGGACCCTCCATTTCCTGATCTGTGACATGCTGCAACAAGTGGACACTGCTGCAGAGAAGTGATACCTGCTGTGTTTCCTCGTGCTCTTCTTTTCCTCTGGAAGCCTTTGGGCATTCTTGAGTTCCTCTCTGCCTTTGCATCTGAGGACTCTTGAAGGGTGGGTGCTGCTCTGCAGTAATGGGTGGGACAGGGGTGTCTCTTCTCTGATTATGTCCCTGCCTGTCCAGCTACCATGTTATCAGCAGTTGTGTCCCAGTGAAAGCTTGTGTTCTTCTGATCACTGCTGCATCCTTTCCAAAGGTTTTGTTTCCCCGGCTGTTCAGTAGTTTCACCACGACCATGAGGAATGGGAACTATTAATCAACAGGAACTGGGACGTTACCAAGGGGCAGGACTCAGGAGGTAGGAAATTTGTCCCAAGTTGCTGGGTTTATGCATTTGAAACAGAATTAATCCATGTGTGTTTCCATGTGACTCCATTCTTTTGCCTGGGAGAGCTAAAGCTATGTCTAGTATCGCAGGCATAGCAGAATGTGAGGGAGGTACAGCTTGGGACTGATGCTTGAACTAAAGGACTCAAAGGCATGGAATAACTATGGGTGAAGTCCTCCAGGCATATACAGCTGGTGACCAGACCTTCCTCCAGTGAGCTGCCGCACTGCTACAGCAAAATGTTCTGCTGCTCAGACCCTGCAGATAATGGGCTTAAACAGAATGCAGGCTCTCCTTTTATGTCCTGCACCATCAAGAGCTGAAGAGACTTGGTGTGGGCAGCACCAGGAAAGGCTGGAGAAAGCTCATTTCTCCTTCCTGAGCAAGGAGGGTGGTGCCTGGTTAGTGTCGTTAACCAGGTTTTGCTGAGAGGTTGGTGAGTTCTGGACACTGTGAACTCATAGTAATAAGAGCAGTGCAAGAGCTCTTTGCTACCTTGGCAAACAAACCAAACTGGTTGAGCAGCACCAGCTGTCCTTGTACCTACCTAATAGAGCAGAGGTGCTGATTTTATTATTATTTTTATTTGGCAGTGCATTACAATAATGTTAAGTTTCTAAAAGTACTAGTGTTGGCAGAGAAAAACCCCAGAAGTTTATTGCTCCTGCTCTCACAGTGGTGCTGCTGGGATGGGTGCAGGACCATATGGGGACACACAGAGTGGCCCTGCTTAGGTTAAACCCCTTGTTGAATATTAATGTCCTTTGTAGGACTGTGGTTTTAGCTCAGTTTTGTAATTCTGAGTTTCAGACGCAAAGCCATGATTGACTACACTTCTACATAAGGGTAAATTTAAGATAGTAAAAAGTTTTTCCACTATTTGCCTGGCACAAAACATTGCACCACTACCAGGCAGCAACAGCTTTAAATGAGCTCTGTAGGTTCACAGAGATAAGATCATTGCTACAAAGGATATACAGCTTTAGGATGAGGACTGGATAGTCTGTGTGACCACATTAGTCAAATAGTGATAGGAAACAGCTGGTAAATATCTTCAGCAAGCCATGAGGGGAGGACTAGCTGGGCAAGCATGTTGGGAAGTCTGGTCTCTGAAGGAGATGCAGAGATCTCTGCACTGTTCCCACAGTTACAAACCAAAGACTGTTAATTTCCTGGCTATGCAATTAGCCTAGCTGTGAAGGCTCAGCAATGGATGTTTTCCCATGTCCCTTGGAAACTTGGTTCATTAGTCTACAATTTTAATTAAAATTGTACTTCTTAATTTCTTTGAACTGCACTGACTTCAGTGGAGTGGTGCCTTTATCTCACAGAACAGAAGGACACTCCTGATGCTGTCTGGCTCCCACCATTCCTGTATGTAATCCCTGAGGAAACTCAGAAGGCCCAGGCACTTTTAGTGCTTTAGGGATACATGGTGGTTCTGGAAGCACTTCCCTGATACATGGTTGTTTCTGACTCCTGCACCTTCGGGTCCTATTGCTGTTCTCATCCTTGTTGAACGAGTTCCTGACTTTGGCACTGCAAAACTCTGGACATATCTTCAGTGGTGGATGAGACAGGTTAGAGATGTGAGGGGCAGAATGACAGACTAGGTTTGTGCAATCCCACAGCATGTTGCTGGTTGTGGAGATGGGAGTGAAGAGGAATATGCTGGTAAAGAACCTCCTCTGCACCTTAACTGGTGGTATCTGGCCAATATTCAGCTGTGTCAGTCACAATCTTTGCTGCAGATTAACAGGGGAGGGATGTATTAAGTGCTCTGCAGAGCTTGAACAATGTAATTACCCTACAAGTGAGGCAATAGTTTGTGCCAAGAGATTTTTATCTTCTATGAATGAGCTGGAGAGTGAAGGGCTCCTGCATTTTATGAAAGGCAGGAAACTCCCAACTTTCCAGCTACTATTTTACGAGCCAAGAGATTTGACCACTGTGAAGCAAGGTCTGTGTCATTAACTTGGCTAGACAGCCCAGAGTATGTCAGGGCAAGGGTGATGACTAATGCCACTAGAAATACTCCTGAATTACTTGAGCTGCTGCTCCTGGAGCACCTGCTGTCACCAAGGGGTCTATCCTGGCAACACCAGGGCACCTCTGTCAGCTCACAGCTCTTGGCAGTGCTGCAGGTACTGTGGCCGTACAAGCACTTTGGCACATCCTGAAAGTGAAATTGTGCCCAGACATGGGTGGAGAGGAGCAGGCAGTGAGAGAGGAGAGCCATGTTTCAAGGGAACAGGAGGACTTTCCTGGTGTGGGTGTCTCTGTGCAACTGCACCTGATACCCTGCCCTGTCTGCTGCTGTTCACAAATAAATCCCTCTTGATCTGGACATGTTTGGCTTCTTGCCCTGCTGTCCCCCTGGTGGAAGAGCTGCTGGAGCACACCAAGTGTACCCCAACCAGCCTGGCCACTGCTACTGTTTCCTCTTGTGCCTGTTCTTTGGTTGGTTCTAGACAGGACTGAGGTCTCTTCTGTTGTATTTTTGCAGCCTGAACTATCGAGCCATTTAGACCTTACTGAAGCAGTCTGCTTTACCAGTGGTGTGCTCTTTCATGTCGTTTGAAATTAATCCAGCTCTCTTGAACACAGGCAACAGGAGAAAACTTCTCTTCTTGTGCCAGAGACAAACAAAAAATCAAACTTGATGGTAGACCCTTACAGAACTGTGGCAGTGATTCCTCTTCAGGCTCATCTTGCCTCTCTCACCACTGTTTTCTGTTGCCTCCCTTGGCCTGTTCCTTTCTACTTTGTTTCAGTGCCTTGCTTTTTAGCAGAAGCATCTTCAGTTTGCTAGTCTTGCTTTGACACCTCAGCTGCTTCTTTGAAGTCCAAAGGGATGAGCTCTAAGTCCATTTGACTTTCAAAGGAAGAAAGAACAATGTCTGATAGAATCCCTCTTTGCAAAGTCCACGGTTTAATATTATTGTATTCTTTGTTATCTTGTACTATTTCAAAATTTGTTTTAGATCTTGATTCCCACTGCAGTTAAACTATCAGGTCTCAAACCTTTCATCACTTCTCCCTTCTTAGAAACAGATATTGCTTTGCATTTCCCTGGTCATATGCTAATCTCCCACACTCAAATACTGCTATTTCTGCAGCTTCATATGTCAGCATATGTCCAGTATACAAAACTATGCTTTTTCCCCTGCTCTGGACTGGGAAATAAAAGGTGAATTACAGTATTTATTTTGTCATATTATTCATCTTGTCTTTTATCTGACATTATTGTTTTTCTGTTGAAAAGTAAGGCAAAGAGTTAACTTGGCTTGGGGCCATTGTAAGATTAGCATTTACCCCATTTTCTCTGTAGAAAGACCTTCCCTTCTCTTCTCTTTGATCTACTTTTTCTCATGTAGATGACTAAACTTGCCTGTTTGTTTAATACCTCCAGTGAGGTGTCATTAGGTCTGAGGATTGCCAGAGGTGATAACCAGATGCTTTTGGCCTGTTAGGTATTGACACCTTTGCTTTTATTCCCTATTCCATTCCACTGGGAGTCTCTGAATGCTCCAGCTACTCTAAGGTGGTTAAGTGGGGGCCTCGGCTGTCAGTGCTGCTCCAGACTCCTTTGGCATGAGATACAAGTCCCAGAACAGTTAAGAGCTTTTCTTCTACTTGAATTCTTCGGCCCAGCTGATTTCTTGCTTCCTAGAACTCATCAATTTGCCTTTTGTAATTGGGAATTTGGGATCAGATACATATTTCTTAGAGGTTTGTTGTAAATTAGCATGTATTAAATTGAAAATAATTTATTCTTATCCATTCCCTTTTCACAAGCTCTCTCACTATATGCTGGAGCAACTGTCACTATGTGTCTCTCTGAAGAGACATCTTGTGGCACTGCAGTGTCCTGTCTCTGTGCCTCTATGCCTCACCCGGCCTCTGCTACTGTCCTTACCTTTGTCTCTGCTTCCCAGGCAGATAAATCTCTGCTCTCCTGTCCTTGGCTGGTGACAGCTCAAACTCCTTTGCTCTCCTGCCTCCCTCGGCCCTGCCCTTTCAGTCGGGGCTCAGCAGTTCATGGTCCATCAGCTGAGAGTGAAGCTTAAACAGGAAAAGGCTCATTCATGCGGATCAGGTGATGGGGCACTCCTGCAAAGCCTCGCCTGGGGAACAAAGCATTTTTCGGGCTTGCCAAGTTGCCTCTAAGGATGCAAAAACCACCTCCTGTGCAATTCCAACAGAGGGGATTCAAACCTCCCCACATAGCCATGGGGTGCATGTGTTTGTGTGGGCACAGTGCAACATTCACGGCTGCTGTGCCCTTGGAAGAACTGGCAGAGGGAACACAGCTGGTTTTGGCTTCCCCTCTCTCAGCTTTAGCTAAAAATTAATTGCATACAAGCTTTCTCCATACTCTGAAACTTGGTCAGCCAAAGAACTCCCCTTGTTGCAGTTTGCAGATATTCACATTCTGATTAATAATATAATTGAGATGTTTCCAGTGATTTAAAAGACTTCTGACTAAGCTCTTGGCATAAAGAGGAAACACTGGAAGCCAGAGTCAGGGGGAATCAAGAATTCAACAGAAGTCTTTGAACCAGCTTTTGATTTACATATGAATAACGTTGATCTGCAAAGGGAATTGTGTCCAGCCATCCCCAACAGAGGCGTCAGGCAGGAACCAGTTCCTTGCTGCGAGTTCTTCCCCAGTTCCTACTCAAATTATTTTCTTTACCATGCTTTCATGACCGTGTGTTTTTACCTGCTTACAGAGGATCTCACCCAGATATAAATTTCCTTGACCTCGGGGCCGTGAACCAGAGAGTCCGAAGTGACTGTGGTATGTCGAACAGGGACAGATAGGTAGTCCTGGAGGTCTGAGACGTATCACATGCTGATGTAGAAATGGAGGGAATAAAGATGGTGCGCCTCGATGCCTGCGCTGATGGGGAGACTGCCCTGCAGGGACACCTGCTCTGCTGCAAGGTGGTGTCTCTGTGCTGGATGAGGACCTTGTGACTTGCATCAGCTTCTTGCGTGGCTGGTTGTCAGTTCAGTTGCTCCTGAAGGTGTTGGAGATGAAGGATTTCATGGGTCTTTACTAAGAGGAGGCACTCGAGCATAACATATAGCCTATAAACTGCTTAGGAGTCTCTAAGCTTTACTTACTGTTCCTTCTGGGGTAACCAGCGTCATGTGCCTAGTCTGACTAATGCTTTTTAAAATGCAATAGATTAAAGGTGAATGTGTTGTTTTGGATTTAGCAATGAAGTGACAGCATTTCTCGTTGCTGTTCGCATACAGCTCGTCAGGGGTGATGATCTCTTCCTCTTCCTGAACTCTGCCAGTCATCCCTGAATGTGACAACAGCAGTTCAGTAACTTCCCCCTTGACACACATCCATAAAACACACCTGGATGCTGTTGCCACAGCTTCACACTGCGATGATATATTAGCAAATCAAAGCTTGAAATTTCACACCTGGGTTCTTGCATCTGTTTGTGGGGTTTTTCTTACTGTCACCTGGATGTCAGACTGCACCAGTTTACGATCCGTCCCTAAAGGGGGCTCTGCAACTGCACCCCTTTGTTCCAGGTTTCAGTAATTTTTAGCATGACTGTAACAGATATCTAAATTATACTTGAATTCCTACATGATCTGTGCAAGCCTTGTTTGAATGTGGGTGTCAATCCAGATCTCTCTGATGGTGTACAGGTAATCAGTGCTTTCAGACTACATAAGGACCCTCTGTACTTGGCTTCTTCCCTTTCTGGTCACTGTCACCTGTATTTTACTGCTTCATAACTTATCTTTTCTAATTGCCCCAAAATATTTTTGGTACTAATAGCTTTTAACTGAATGAGGCTTTGACTTGGGGTTTCTTGTTTTGCTTGCAGGGAGAAGTGGAGAGTTATTCACAGGCCTTATTTTTACTCATGAGCACTTTGTTCTCTGTGCTTTCAGTACTCTGCAGGATATCTCATCTCTGTCTTGCTGGGCTGGCTTGGACCAATCCTACATTCACAGGAATTTATATTTAATCTGCTGTCCAGATCTAGTGCTTCTGAGCCACTTCAGTCCATTCGCCTCCTTCTCCTTCCTATTTTGGGCTCCTGGGTGTTTTGACGCTGCTTCTGTGTAGCTCAGCCTTCCAAGCTTCAGCTTACGTGAAATCCCCAAGACAGCCAGCTTATGTCACCATCATCCATCAGGGACAGCCACAAAGAAATCTGCAGCTCAGTAGAGCTGCTCTTGCTCCCATTTCTCTGGGAGGGGGCAATATAAGCTTAATGAGAACACAGGCATGCTGCAGAGTTGCATATGCAACATCACGACACTTTAATGAAAGAAAATAATGTAAACCACAGATTTGCTACAAACCCCACCTTTCAGTATGTGTTATATAAAGCAATTATTTACTGTGGTGCTAGAACAATAATTTAAGTCAAGCATCATGTAGAGGTGTGATGGTTCTTCTCTCAGCAATAGGAAACATCTTTTTGCTCACAAGGTGACGTGCAAGTGTGTCATGTAGATCTTGCCTGAACATATGTCTAGGGTATCAAAATACAGACAATGTATGTCTCCTGCCTCTTTGTTTGGTGGAGCTTGGCTTCATCCCATTCTCCTTTTGTCTCTTTCTGGCAGGGCTGTTGGAGGAATGATGAGTTGCAGCTCTTTCTCTTGCTCTGCCAGAAATTCAAAGGGTGTCACCTGAAGGGGGTGTCTTGCAGAAAGGCTGGAAACTTCCATGTCCAGCTACAACAGAACTGTCTCTGCCCCACGGTGAGCTTGGGGCACCCTGTCCAGATCTTGGTCACACATTTCAGCAGAGCCTTGCTCATGGCTCTGCTGGATGATCGTGGTCAAGCCATTTTGCCGCTCAGGTCACTTCTTTCCTGCTCCCTACACTGCCAACATACAGGGACAGACCTGCTCCTGCAGCAGACGTGGGCCAGCCCAGAGGTTCAGCTGCCCCATGGGCTCCTCCACAGGTACCAACAAGAGCAAAAAGAGAGCACGGGACCAAGGCATTGCACAGCAGCTCTTCTGCCCGGCACAACAGCAGGGTCCTGGGCTTTGTGAGCGTAAACTGCAACCGCAAAAGAGGTAATAGAATGTAACACCCTGTGTTTGTAATCAAGTAGCTACTGCTTCTCAGTCCCTCCTGGCCCTTACCGACTTGTGTGCTATTTGTTTCCTAAACAGCCACCTACCATGCTGTTCAATCATGTGAGGAGTTCGTGCTTGAGCAGCTGGATGTAGCACGGCTCTCTTAAATGGCTGATGTCCTGTGCTGCAAATTAACACGATTGCACTGTTTGTAATCAACAGCAATTAACTTGCCACAGAGATTGCAGGAGAAATCTTGAGCCCACATCACAGACTTCTCTGATCCTTTCCACAGCACACTAAGCCAGTGACTTGCACAGACACACAGCTTTTTTCTGTACAGAAGCAGAGCTTGGGGTGTCTGCAGGGCTCTGTCCCCCAAGTGTAAGTCACCACTTGGAAATATAGAAGGGAATAGCCTGGAGTTAATGGAGTGCTCTAGAAACCTGCTCTGCCCTGCTAGCCTTGCATGCAGATTTGGCTTTCACTCCATACCAGCCTGGCCACTTGGGAGGTGAGTGTCTACTGGACTGCTCCCAGTAGCAGTGAGCTGCAGGCAGGCCTGAACTCCCCACAGAGCCCACAGGAAGGATCCCAGCATGATGGGAAGGTCCCTAGAAACACAATTTGGACTTGAGTCTCCATGCAGGGACCTATTAAACCTGCATTGAGCTTTCTTTTAAAGAAGTCTGATGTCCCTTCTGACCCTCTAATCCTGCCCTTCCTGGGCTGTGCTGCTGTAGTGAAAACCCTCTAGTGGATCCACATTGGCTTGAGGAGGTCTTTAACACTTTGGATGAAGTAGCTTGCCAGGTTGTGCCTTAGGGAATGTGCCATCCCTGGAGCAGAGCTCAGTGCTCTGCCCTTCCAGTGAAGGCAGGGACCCAGCTGACCCATCTGCTTGTGCAGATAATTTCAGTATCAGGGATAGAGAATTAGATTATGTTTATTTCATGATCAGTTATGTTTAAGCTCTTAGAGACAACATTATGTTAAATTAAAATTAATTAATTACTGATTCTGGGGAAAGGTTAGCATCTAAAACCCACATAAGACTTTCAGGGCTTGTCTAGTTAGTAGTGCTTGACTTGCTTCTAAAAAGCTTGAACTTGCCAAGTCAAGAATGAAATATGAAATGCATCAAATACAAGGGAACTGGATGTACTACCTGCACAGGAGTTCGTACTCACTGCACATGCTGCTGGTAATTGCCTGCTTTGTTTTTGCTGGTGTGCCTGAAGTGTCCTGGATATAAATGAACTGTCTCAGGTGGTAGATGACCAAGAACACCTGTGATGTGCCTAAGCAGCCAAGAAACAGTCCTTTTTGGGACAGGGCAAGGGGTGCACACATGGCAAAGGAGTAACTCCAGCACCTTTCTCTCTCACAGTAGAAGTACTCCTGCCACTGAGTACTGGCCTTATCCCTCCCTGCCCGCTGCTGGGAGACAGGTCATGTCCAAGCAGATCTGACAGATTTCTGGAAGGTTTGAAAATATTTCCATATTTACCTTAACTGCCCTGTAATTTCAAGGTCATGAGGTGCCATAGTTATCCAGGTAGCTGGAAGAGTGACTCTCTAATTCATATTCTCTACATCTACTAACTGAAAGATTCCTGCTAAAATAGTATCAGCAGTATGTTTGAAATCAGATAATGCTGCTCCTGCAGACATCAACAGGATGTGGTGGACAGGCATTCCAATCAGCTTCTGAACATGGGGTTCACTATTCAGTGCCTATACTTCTCAAATAGTTTTTGAAAGTTAACTTTGAGGGTTCATCACAATTTTTGTAAACTGCTTTCCCTGTGCTGTCTTCCTGCCTTTCCCACATCAGCATAGATACTGACAGCCCAGAGACTAGTGTTTTATTTCTGTCATTCCAGTTTTTCTTGTGTATTGTTAGATCAAGATGGTTGCCTCTGTCTCTTTTACTTCACTGAATCTGCCATAATGTAAAAGCAGCATCTACAGGCATTTAGCAGCAAAATTCTCTCCTCCAGAACAGAGTATAACTCTATGCTATCTGCAGATGTCTCCATTGTGGGGAGAAAGGGTTTTCCATCACTGTGAAACCCACAGTGATGGACGTGCCCTAGGTCAAATGCCCCAGAGTAGTTATCTCTTTAAGTACAGATCTCTAAAGGAGATTTGCATCCCACTACAGTGGCTCTCTCTAGACTTGTCATAATTTCAGGCAAAACTGACCCTATTTTTGGTGTAAATCTTCTTTGGAGAGGGACTCCAAGGACCTGCCCTGTGCAGGAAAGGTGTGACCCTGGCTCTGTAGCAGAACAGGTTTGCTGTGAGCATGGGTAAGATATCTCAGTTCTGTAACCTGATGTTCTGTACCCATTAAGTCATAAGCTGGGTGCAAACCTCCTGTCCTTAGGTACCTTTGGGTGACAAAATAAACATGAATCTATTCTGGGTTTTTCATCTGTCTTCTGCTCATATCAGAGTGACTGAAGCTGCAGAGGCAAGTGTACCATGCCCACCAGATGCTATGTTGAATTGATACTGACTTTTACCTAAAAGTATTATTTTGAGGGTCATAACTGTAGCTGCTATTTAACCCCTCCTTTTCAGTTTCTTTTTGAGGTCCAGAGAGGGGGAAGAATTTCTTGTAGGAAGAATATTGGGGGAAAACTTCCACTGTTTTCCTTCAATCCACTTTTGTCTTGTAGGAAATAAGAGACTGGCTGCAGCTGTCAATAAGAAGGGAGAGTGTATATTTATCATGTCTAGCTCCCTTTTGGTTAACAAATGTCTGCCCTGGCTCCTGCTACTTGAGTAAAGTCACAAGATCCATGTCTGCTTTACCAACTTGTTCCTTCTCCCAGAAGGAGAACAACCTGGTAAATTCTTGTGGCTCTTGGGAGGGGCAGAGGGTGGGCATTGACTTCCCTGGTGGTGTAGAATCTTCTCATACTTAACTCATCCTCAGTAGGCCTGTGCACTGTCCAGTGCCAGGAACTGGCAACTGCAGCATGCCCCTTCTTTGACTGGAAGAGTTCACCTGTATATTTAATTACAGTATTTCATAACACATTTAGACAGGGCTAAGCAGGTACAACTCCTTTGGCTCTGTGGGGTAGGTTTCCCACTCTGGATCCATGAGTGGCTGAGCACTTTTAAACATTATTAAACTTCAGTTGAAATTGCTTCCAGCTGCTTTCACAGAGCCTAAAAATTGCCAGGGTCCCACATAATGTTCTTTTTCTGCCAGATTGTGGCTTCCTATAGAGAGTTCTTCAAAGACCAGTTTCGAGAAAGCCAAATTATTTTGGAATATAATTACCTCTTACCTCCTTAAATTTCATTGTGCTCCAAAGAATTTTCTGTAAATAGATCTTACTCTTTAGAGGAGCCATGCTATTCTGCAGTACTGGTGGGAGCCAGTCATCACCAGGCTCCATTCCATTTGCAGTTCTTGGACAGACAGTGCTTAAGTAGCTTGTTATGCGATAAAACGTCATATTTCTTCTCCCCACCACCGTGCTCATATTCAGCTCCTGCAGGAAACCATATGGCTTCCAGAAGCCAACCCACATACCTGTACGTGCCTACACAGTCAATGAGTCACATTTACTGTTTGGATGGCCCCTGAGTCATGCTGAAACTCTGTGAAATTTCCATGTTTCTCTTCCATGCAATCTCTTAAGAACTTTAGAGTTATGCATAATCATTTGCATATGTATTGGGTTTTTTCTATTCTGGTTTTAGTTTCATAGGTGGTAATGCAATGGCACTTCTTATTTTGAAGGAAATTGAATCTAGATGACAGCAGAGCCCTGGCTGTAGCTGTCCTGGGGTGGGATCAAACTGGAAAGTGAGAGCCTTTTGAAAGTAGGGCTTTAGGGACAAGAAGTCCAACACACTTAGGCTTTCACTCTTTCTTGCTATTCTGGCAGAGCCACACCTGATCACTCTTGACCTTTGATGGGTTTCTTTGCCCAAGGACAGCTGCCTTCGGGGCATTCCCTGACCCAGGGCAGCAGGGCTTAGGGCAGATGTCTATCTTGCTGTCAGCTCCTCAGCTTCATGGACTCCAGCCTCAGACAAGTCTGTCTGCCCTTTACAAATCTCATTATAAGGTAATTTTACCACCTCAGGATAGTGTGGGCAATGTGTGAACTTTGCCTCTTGCTTTTTGCTGATGACAGTACAAAAAAAAAAGAAAAAAAAAAAAAGAAAAGGTAGCTCTTCCATCTTTCTCTCTGAAGAGCCAGCACTGAAGATATATTATAGCCCAAATTAAGAACAGCAGCCCTGAGGTTTGCTGCAGCAGCTGGGAATGATGTAACCAGCCTGCCAGAAACAGCTATTATTGCAGCTGTACCCCAAATGCCAGCAGTGTTAGGTGTTACGCAGAAAAATCTCACAACCAGTTGAAGGGGAAGGAGTGTGTAGACAGACTATTCAGCTGTGGGACACTGAGCTGGCTGTTTGTGTTAATAAAATATTTATGTCCCCTCATGAGCATTCCCCAAACTAATGATAATCCTGTGGTCTTATAGAGCCAGAAAAAATGTCAGAGGCTCCATGTGAGTATTTTGTATAGCCAGAAGCGGCAAAGTGAGATTGTAGAGAGCTTTATGCAATTATTTAGATTAGTAAAATTATCAGTAATATTCATTAGGCCAACCTGCCCCACTGTAAGAGACTGTGCAGCTTTAGTTACCTGCCCCAAAATGCTGCTCCATGGAGGCAGGGACCTTCCTGGTGTTACTGTACTGTTGTGAAGTGTGTCTGACCTGGAAAGCTGCAAAGGGACACACAAAAACATTGCTGATTCAGACCCCTCCCACCCTCCATTCTGACTGGTACTGTTTCAAAAAATTCACTCTTTAGAATAACAAAAGAAATCCCCAACTAACAAACCCGCAGATATTTTTAGAATGTGATAGTAAACTTGGATAACTTACTATTAGTATTAAGTCAAACAATATCAGTAAGTGGTAGTGACTGCAAGGATTTAGAATCTGATGGCTGCTATGGAATAAGTTTTTCAGCCCATTTTCCAGAGGGTAGCTAGTAATTAGGGCAGGTAGTTTTGGTATTTATCATCACTTTTGTCTGAGACACCACAGAAGAAATGTTTGCATCCTTCCTTGGCAGCATTCAGATGTTCTGTAAGAGGGCTTGAGGAAAGCTTTTCTTTGCTTGCAAGGTTATCTGTCCTGGGAAATAACAGTTCAAGAATGGCACTACAAAGTCCTTCAAAAATATCAGAGATGTTTTTATTGATCATAAAAAAGACGGTTTTGTTATTATTTCAGTGAGCTGGAAGGTGTACACTTGCATATAGTGCAAGGTATATATACTGGTATACATTGCATAAAACATTTATACATATGCACATACAGAAAATGTACAAGATATATTGCATACAAATAGGTCAGTAATGTAGAGAGAAGAGTTAAAGGATCAGAGGTGTATGGGATGAGAAGAGAAGGCTTCACCCTGCACCCCTGATATAGAACTGCCAGGGGAGCTTTTCTGCCTGCAGGTGGTACTTCCTCACTGAACAGGCAGCTGCTGGAAATACTGGCAGTAAAGTGCTAGCTAATCAGAGGAGTTAAAGAATAAATAGAGATAAAATATTCTATCTGAATGTATGCTTTTGCACAAGAAACAGAAATGAGCTGAGTGGTTGCTTTTAGGAAGGTTTTTTCCACAAGTGATGCTGGACGGATCAGTGTAACTGATCTGAACCCATGTAAGGTAGCTCTTTAGTGAGAAGAAGAAAGTTTAGAGGTTGTTTCTGTCAGAGTCTGTGACTGCAAAATGAATGCTGTGGTGGATGTCTGTGTCCCAGGAAGCCTCTGGCAGTCCCCGGGGGCCACTCTGCCCTGCCAGCCCTGAGGCAGCTCTCTGTAAGACAGTGCATCACACTACCTGGCAGGTCTCTCCCCAGCTGTTCCCGTTCCTGAGGGGCGTTTCTGAATGTGTCTCTTGTTCTGTCTGAGAGAGCGTAAATGATGTTGGCTGTTCAGGGGAACTTGGTCTCCAGCTGAGCCTTTCAGTAACTCCCAGGGAAAAGTGATGTCCCCTTGTAGCTTTTCAGGATGGAGGCCACTAGGAGCAGCAAGCCTGGGATACAAATGGATGAGGCTGGGCACCCCAGATCCCTGCTGGTTCATGCTACTCCATCAACACAGACTAGCAGGGACTCAATTTTGCACTTCCCAAATGCCTATTGTTTAATGAGCCTATAAGGAACGCCCTGTGTTTGCACGGATGTCACAAAGATTTTAGGGGTCTGTGAAATTAAAACCTGTGTTCTGCTTTCAGTATGTATCAGTGCTGAAACTGTCATGGCCCAAGGCTGATCATTTCATTCTGGTTGTGGTAATTGTGGGGTGATTTCCCCAGCTTTAACAGAGATGCTTTTGTGAGGGATTGGACTGGCTGCCTGAGCCTGCAGTCTGCTTTCCCCCTGCAGTCACCAGCATTGAAATGCAGTTGGTCCATGTGTGGGCTGTTAAAACCTGCAGGGGATTTGGAGGAGTGTTATGCTTTCCACATTTTCAAAAGTACTGTCCACACATCCAAAGAGTTTACAGAAATAACTTGCTGCAAAATGCAAAAAACAGCAAGTGTTTGTATTGTGTGGAAAAGTTAATTTAACTTTCTGGGGTTAGACCACATAGTTTACTTACTAGTACTTACAGCATGGGTAGTGAAATTTCTGAAGCACCATGAGTCCTTAAGGGCTGAGAGTCAGCTGAGTCCCCTCCAGTCCCCTTGCTGGTGTGGCTGTGGCTGAGCATGGAGAGCACAGGGCTGTGAATATTGGGCAGTGGGGAGCATGGGAAGAGCAGGATTGAATGATTCCTAACTGCAGAAACTCAGATGAAGTTCACTTAAGGAATCAGGGGAGGTCTGAGGGAGATGCTTTATACTCATACAACATCCCTTTGATGCTTTCAGTTCTGTGGGGCTATATATAAAACAAACACAATGGGTATCTAGCAGCTAACTCCAGCCACAGACAGAAATTAGCACACTTCAGCTGAAAATTTCTTGAAGGCATGAGGTACTTCTGATATAAATACGAGCATGTGGCTTGCTGAGCAGGGACTACCCACAAAATTTTCGTTTTTAGTTTCATTAAGCAAAAGCTGAGAAAATGAAATCTGTAGAGGCAAAAACGCATCTGAAATTCACTGGAGCTACATCGAAGTTGTACTCTGCATAAACAGCCTTAGCAAACAATAATTAACACAGCCAGCATGTTTCATCGTATTGTTAAAGAGAATAGAAACAGAGATAATCCCTTCTGAATTGTAATGTAATGCCATAAATAATGATATAGTTTTCTTTCTTTGGACTGCTAGTTTAATTTTAAAGGATGGAATATCTTCAGGGAGAGTCTAAGTGAACTGATTGCAGTGAAACTGAATGCTTTCTCCAGCATGTGATAATCATAACCAAATGAGATTTTAATTAATACTTGAATAAATTCTTAGTGAGCTTCAGGAATATGAGGCATGCTTACATCTGCAGGACACCAGATCTATGAGGATACTGAGCTGATTCTGATTAAGAAGGTAAGTGGGAGTCCCTGACTCCAAACCAGTGATGGTTGACTGAGCTCTTCTCTTGAGCTTACCCTTAGTGTACAGGCCTGGAAATTCTTAGTTGTCCTAAAGCAGAAATGTGAATTCAGTGCAGCTTTAAGGAGCAGAATACTATTCTTTCTCAGTAGCTGATTTCTGTCCCATCCTTGATATGATTAAATACAAAGCAGTAAAAAACCAAACCTGTGTTTTGCTATGCTACAGATGGTCCTCAGCTGTCAGAACAATCCTCAGGACCCCTGGCTTTCAACAGCTTGTTGTGTTCAAGCTGCTGCACATTACAACAATGTCCAGATCACCTATCAGAGTGCCCCTGAAATTTCAAGAATGAAGGTACAAGAGAAACTCTGTGTGCAAGTGAATTTTCTGAAAAAAGGCAAACCCAAAACTTTAAATCTTTGTATACTGTTTCCGTTTGATATAGAGCAATTTCAATGTAGATGCAGCCCAAATCTGGCTGCGAAATTTACTTTTCTATTTAAATTAAATACAGTCTGAGTACCTGAGATGAAACGCACTGAGCCTTTAGGACATGGAATTGAAAGGACACTGTGTGCACTTAGAGAGCAACATATTACTGTGTCCAGTCTACAGTGATGTGTGTCTTTGTCAAGTCCTGCCTTGGAACCAGCTCAGTGACTTCTCAGCACTCTCCTAGCTGGGCAGCAGTTCCAAACCTCACTGCTCTTGTCCCAGGAAGCTTTCTGGGAGAACCTTACCGTTTCAGCTCAGGAAGCTTTCTGGGAGAACCTTACCGTTTCAGCTCAGTAGCCTCGGTTACCTGAAGGTATCCTGTGAGGTCCTCCACTCTGGTCACCATCCCAGATGGCCTCTTTTGCCACCTTCTAGTGCAAATTCACCTGTGTTGAACACAGATGGTCATGGTTATGTGTAACTCCAGGTGAGGCCACCCTAGTGTTTTGTACAGGGCCATTAGCATAACCCTAATGTGCTGAAAATCTCACTCCTGAAACCCACATCAATCATCTTCCCCTTTCATGATCTCAGTAAGGGCTCACAGTCATCCTGTGTTGACTACTTGTGTTTCTTGCCTCTCTCTACTGCCTGGGATGACTTTGATCTCTACGCTATTTGAACTTCACAGCATTTCTTTCTGCTGTAGCTTTTTTTATAAGCTTGTCTATGTGGAGTATAAATATTTGGTGATAAAAGGGAAAATATTTTACCTATAAGTCTTAGTCCACATGGTCTCTGCAACCAAAAAAAAAAAAAAAGGAAGTTTTCTGCTTTTAGCATTAAGCAAATACATAAAGGTAAACCATTCCACGACAGAGGCCTGTACATCACCAGGTTGATGTTTCCTTTGCCCACATTTCTCAATTATCAGTAAAATGGGACAAGAATACAGAAATATAGCTGTCTTCCAGCTTTTCTTGTCCTTATGAGTCAGTCTTTGTATTGGACAAACCAGTCACTCAATGCACTCTGTTGTTGCAAATGGAAGGAATAGAAGCATTGGAATATCAACAGTAAAGAGGCTTACAGTGCATGTTGCCTCTGAGTGTGCATGTTTGACTATTGCAGCCAGCTTCCTGTAGCTTTCTGGAGCATCTAGCTGGATCCTTGGACCCAGCTGGAGAAGTTGGCTGTCCAGGCAGCTTTGCCAAGAGCGGTAAAATGCTTAGGTTAGTGTATTCAGACGTAGCTCTGATTCTGAGAGACTAATAAAAGCACCTTGGGAACTTACAACCAGAAATTTTTAAAATTTCCATTGATCTCAGCTTGCAGTAGTATTTGATCAAGGATCTGGGTTAAGATAAGTGATGTAGAAGAAACAATTAGCTGTCTATAACAGCAGATTTACTGAAAGGACAAACTAGAATCTGTATGTGACCAAGTGACAGGACTTTAGACTCTCTTAACCTCTTCTATACCCAGTAAGAGTAGACACAATATCACTAAGATTTAAAGAGCGGTTTTTACAAAACCCACATGAGGGTTCTCTGCAGAGTCTTTTCTTGAAGGAGTTTCTGCACCTAAACACATATCAAAATATAACAGCAAATCTGTGTGAGCACTGCAAGATGCTTGCTCCTAAAGGGAGCTCAGCACACTGAATGCTCACTCCACCTGGGGTGAAGCACAGGATGCATTAATTGTGGTCAATTCCTACAGCCCCTGGGTCCCTTTTCTCAGTAGGTCTCTGCAAGCTGGACAGTTTTACAGGGTTCTTCATTGCTCCTCCAAAGTTGCTCTAGCTCTGTAGTTGTTCTGTGGGGCTCTGGAGGACCTACCCCTCAGCTTCAGTCACCGTCTGCCTCTCCCTTCTAGAATGTAAATGATTCATAAAATTCCAAACAAGATAAAAAATTTTCTCAAATTCTCTACCTGCATTCCATTTTAGCACTGCTCTTTTTCCTCACATAGCTGTGGTACATACTTGCTTTTATCCTTCCAAAGCTTTTACACAAACCAGGAGGAGGAAAACCCATTAAAGGCAAGGTGTGCCTGATAATTCAATTACCTGCTCACCACCAGTGGTAGCCCTGAGGGCCAGCTAATCGTGCTGGCTCCAGTAACTCATCCTCTCAACTGATTTCTGCATAAAACTCTCTAGGGGTAGGGGAGGGGAAGCTTGGACCCTGGGTACCCATAGCGTAGCCTGCAGCTGGTAACAGGCAGAATGCTACAGATAGAGCTACAATCTGTGAAGGGCAAACCAGTATTCTGCTGGTTGTGCTACTGCTAATAGTGCTCAGATATGTATTTCTCCAGTGGTCCAGTGAGCTCAAATGGTAGGTGTTAGCATGGGAAGAGGGAATCTTAAACAAGCTTAGCTGTCTGTCATTCCAGGACAGAGAATGGTTACTATGAGAGCTCCACATGCTTGGTGTGCTCCTGTAGAGTTTAGAAACACTCAGTGTTTGGTGTGAATTAGAATGTCTTAATACCTTGCAATCAAACTGTTTATTTGGAGACTGACTTAGTTTTGAAATTAAGGTACTTTCTCACAATTGATTTTGATTCCTATAAAAATCACTGCTAAAATCCCTTTACAGTTTTTTCCACTCACCTAATCCAGCTACATGTGTCTGTAATCGCAAAATACGAAGATTTCTTGTTTTTTCAGGTGCATGTGATGGATGATACGGTGGTAGCAGAGTGAGTATCTCTCACCCTTTTGTAAGAGGCATAAGGCTGGGCACAATCCCATGCTCTGTGCTACAATTACTCCATTGTTTGGGTTGGGAAAACAAAGGTGTCTTGATGTGATATGCTGTGATGTCATTCTGCTGTGTGCTGCTGCATCGTGTGGTTCAGGCACATCACATTCTGTACTCCAGGCACAGTGAAAATTAGCAGAGGGTAAACTGAGCCATGGCTAGCAGCTTTACTTCAGGGCATGCTGTGGACTGTGCCTCAGAAATAAAGAAAAAGCAATTCCTTATTATTTACTCTATTTCCATTAAGAGTGGCTTCTGTGCTTTCTGTGAGAAGATGCTACTTTGAGTAGTCTCTGTCTGCATCCCATAGTGCGGTTTAACAGCACTTCCTTGTGTTCAGTCTAAACTAGAGAACCTTGCTGTTTTGGGGGGATTTGTTACATGTTCATAGGATATGAAGAGTTAAGTTTAATAGATTTTTTTAAATTCAGCAACAAGTGATCATATAAAAATATCTGAATTCACTTTTTAAACATACCTGTTAGCATTTGATCAAGCAATTACCAAAGCAATTGCTGTGCTCCTCACAGGAAAACAGCATCTAACCTGCTCTTTGAGGGTTTACTTCTTGCACTGGGTTTTCACTCAGAGAAACCCATTTCATACAACACACCAACCTCTATGCTTAATTTGACTGGGAAAGTTAAAATAGGCAGGTTATATAATGATGTTTATCTTTACATCAGGAAGTCAACTAAGAAGCTGTTAAGCTGATTTTATATAACACAGCCCTGATTATAGAAAGTGTGGAGGAAGATGATCTATGTTGATGCATTTCATATTGGCAGCAATTGTTAATGAATATAACTAATATTGTTTTGTATGCTTTTGTTTTTGATGTTTTTCAGGCTTCCAGAAAACACTGGAGCATTAGCACCCAGGCACTGAATTTCAATTGTTTATAAGAATTCTAATAGCACTATTCTATACATTAGGTGCACACATTTAAATAAAACATTCTAAATAATAAAATAGAAAACACATATAATTTTCTATAATGCCCTAGTCCCTGAGTTTCTGGAATAACAAAACTCACTCCTTTGTAGGATTGTGAACTGTCCCAAACTCCATAGATAAATCTTATTACAAGAGCAAAGAAAGATGGGATAATTTTATACACACAGCATGAAATTCCTAATTGAATAAGAGCTCAAGCAACTTCAGAGTACACAAACTGCACAATGATAGAAAAACTTTTTTAAGATAAAAAGAAGTCCAGTTTTGTCTTATTCTCCCTGTAAACAAGAATACATTCATCTACTAGCCATACTCAGCTGGACTCTCTAACAATAAGAATAAAGGCATCCTTGTATTCTGATCAAGATCAAATTAACCTAAGTTTCGATTATGAGAAAAAACTGGATTTAGAGTTCCCAAATTAAAAATATGAAGCTTGTATTACTGGGGAAACTGTCTTCTCTGTATAAAAAAATTGAAGTCAAATAAGCAGAAATGTGTAAGGGGATCCCATAAGAATTCTGTTGAGTAGTGTTAATTAAATTTGCTAAACCATGATTTTTTTAAATAAAACTTTGATTTTAAGAACTGAAGATTAAATCCTTCTGTGTGTAATAGGCAGCAACTTATTTTACCCACAAGAACAAAGATGATAGACAAGAATGAGCTAATATTTCAACTGTTAACAGTATATATGACAGGCATGTGACTCATAAGGTTGTGTGACACTGCACACTGTCTTGAAAAGAGTAGTCTTCATGAAAATTAGCTGTAAGTAGTAGCTTTTGTAGAAAAAAAGAGGACACATGCTACCATTGCATGTTTTCGTTCAAGTAGAATGCTTCTACAAGAAGCTGTTTGCATCTCTTAAAACCCACAAAATTACAGATGATAAAGAAAAGGTGCCCTTCTGAAAAGGCAGGTCCTGGAAAGCAAGGCTCTGGCACACGATCCAACTTTATCTGACATCAGAGAATCCAGATGAGTGGAGGCATAATGAACAAGCTAACTTCACTCAGGCTTCACCCCTTATTAGCCAGGGGAAATGAGGCTTCATTAGTTTCATTGCTTCCCCAGTTAGCTGTGAAGAATTGCACTGAGTTTGCAGGTGAAGTGAAAGCTTTTCTGCAGCTGTCAGAGATCTTTTTATGAGCAACAACTCCCAGTTCTGAATGAGTAAGGGAAATCATCTGCTCTGTATACTACATGGTGACTACTCTAGTATATGGTGACTCTGGGCATTAAATGTGACAAAATTAAGACAGGATCTATTTTATTATTTTTTTTGCTGTGCTGACCTCCTTGCTTCCAACAGCTGCCTGCTTCCATATCACATATCCCCCCTAAGCACCGTGCCCTTCAACAGGCAGAGCAGTCTGTGTGCTGTAACAAGCTGCCTGTCCCTGCCAGGGGTTTGTCCCACACAGGGTGCTGGTAGAAGTCACAGAAGAAGGGATTTTAACAGAGAAATATGAAGGCAGGGAAAGGAAGTCCATTAGTCAGATCCTCGGCTGCTTCTGGAGCCAAGAGGACTAAAATGGCAACAGGTTGCTGCTTCATACAATTGTCCTGGATTTCCTATGCCAAGGATGGTTCTGGAGTACAGCCAGTGTTGAGCACAGCATAATGTCAACTTCTATGCTGACCACACCAGCCACAATTGAAGTACAAGCCTTTCTGTATGTGCCTATAATGCCTTGATTTAAGTGATGTTGCTCAAGCTGTGGCACAAATGATGTGTGCTCAAATGATGCTCTGGTTCATACCCAGTTTTCTCCTCCTCCAAGGGAACTACAAAATTTCTTGAAAGCTGGAGCCTAAAAAAGAGGATGTGTAATACAGGACAGTTTTGCACTGTGCTGTTAGTAAAACATGCCATTTGCCATTCATGGGATATTTTCTATATGTGCTGGAATTTCAAACCCAGTTTACATATTGAAGTACAATACTGGGCTTTCTGGCTCAACTGCTTCCAATCAGCAAATACACTCCTAGAACTGAAACAGAAGTGCTGGGAACCAACATGGCTTTCAGAGGCACAATAAGGCTCACCTAATTGCTTCCTGACTTGCTGATCCATCATCCTGACCTCCTCTTTGATGTTTTGTTTTTCCTTTTTTTTTTTTTCCTGAAGCATTAGTAGCAAGTGAGAAATGCTGTCTCAGGGTGATATATATGGGATTAATTCTCTACCCTCACTACAATGACTGCACATAATGTGATTATCTCTTGTTTAAAATAAAAAAAACCCCAAACACTTGAAAACATCAAATCATGTTTATGAAAAAGTAGTTTCTTTGTGGTGGTTCCTTTAATTGCAAAAAAAAAAAACACCTTTTTTTTTTGTAATAATACATTTTTGTCAGTCAGCAAAACCAGTCCAAATGCTGCAGATGTCTCCTTTCTGCCAGCTAAATTTAGGCTGTTCTTCCTCTCCTTCTGTATATATATTGCTATGAATCAAGAGCATTATGGCCCTTTTAGAGTACATTTATTGCTGTTGTGAAAACTGATGAGACCAGATGATGGAGGTTCCTGCCAATGTCCCTTCTTAGAATGTTTTAATTTTAAAAATAACCAAACTGGTACCAGTTAGTGCCAAAACTCTGAGATATGAAAATACAATTAGGAGGGGTGAAAATGGGAAATGTGTGTCAGTTAGCACCAAATGTATGTTCTCCTTTCTTCAATAAGATGTGTGAAAACTTTCACAGTACACAGCTGTGGGAGGAGGAGAAACTCCTGGCACAAACCTAGGAACAAAACATGTGAGTATTGGGTAGGGAGAAGAGAGAGGCCTTTTCTAGACCTGGGTTAGATTTGTTACAGTGTAAGTTTCTGGTAAGGTTAGGTGTTTGCCACTGTCAAATCTAGTCCTGATTTTTAGACTTGAAACTTGCAGGAGTTGCCCAGGAGACTCTTTTTAGGTTCCTGCAATAAGGTCTTCAGCATTTTCAGTTGTGTCTAAATCAAAAAAGTGTAAATGGAAATACAAACTTGGATCAAAATAATCACATCAGCAGGATTTACTTTGAACTTTCAAGTCTCTTTCTGCCTCTCATATGCATAGAGGGTTTGAAGTGTTTCACATCTGAGGCTTTGGTTGATTGTCCAACCGACTGAGAAATAAGTTGACATTCCCCCTCAGTAAAAGCATTTGAATTAACCCTAAATTCTTCAGTTTTAATATATATTTCCCTGCAATGATCATACAGAGTATTCTACAAAGATTGTTTAGCTCACATGTGTTTCTGCGTAAGTCACTCATTTCTATGCTCTGTCAGCTCTCTGGTACCTTGCAAAAAAGCAGGTTGTTTGTGTTCCCTTTGAAGGCCCCTTATACTTTCCACGCCACTTTTGAGAAAGTAACTTTCTGACTCTGACTGGTCCGTGATGTCAGTCGATATAGCCCATCCCTTAAGCTTTTCAATAAGCAAGGCTTTTCCTGCTTTCTCCCACGATGTGCTTATGCTAACCTTATGTCCCCTGCTAACTGCGGAAAAGCTCTTTCTTTATCCTTCTTCAAATAAGCCCTTCCTCCTCATCCTGTTCATCACCAGCAAGACTAAAGGAAAGCCCCAGCCCAGCCGCAGGTGTGTGTGGAGGCTCCGGGTGCCCCCGCTGCGCTACCCGGCAGGTCCGTGCGGTGCCGAGTCCTCCCCGCAGGGACCGCGGCTCTGCCCGACGCTGTGCGCGGCAGGAGCTGCTCCGTGCCCGGCACACTCAGCCCGCACCCAGCACAGCTCTTTGGTTCGGTTTTGCCCATGAGCTCCCGCAGGGAATGGGGGACAAGCGGTACCGCAGGTACCGGCGCACACCTGGAGCCGTTCCGCCCTCCCGCAGCACACAGCGGGCACCACCCGGGGCGGTGACGATCAGTGCCGGGGACAACACTTAGCGCCGGTTTCCCCGGGGTCCCGTTGCCGTCGGGGTCCCAGTTCCCACCCCGTCCCAGCGCTGTCTCAGGGCCGCCCCCGGGCCGTGCCGCGCCGGGCGGGGCGGGGCGGCCCCTTTAAGGCGGGGGGGGGGCTCTCACCTGCCTCCTCCCCCGCCCCTCGCCAAGGTGCCGGCCCCGCGCCGGGCCCTGATTGGGCGCCCGCCGGGCCCGGTCACGTGGGGGGGGCGCGCTCCCCAGCGCCTCCAGGCCGCCATTTTGGCTGGAAAGTTTGGAATTTCCGAGCAGAGCGGGCGGGAGGCGGTGGGAGCGCTCCGGTCCTGCTCGCCCGTCCCGGCCCCGGCGCGGGCACCGACCCGGGCACCGACCCGGGCACCGACCGGCCGCCCCCGCCGCCCCGTCCCAGCCGCGCCGCCCCTGTCCCGGCGCGCCGGGAGCCCCGTGCCAAGCCGCGCGCCCGACGGGGGGGTCAGGCGCGGCCCCCCCCGCCCCGGCCGGCAGGGGGCGCCACCCCCCTGCGCCGCGCGCCGAGTTCGGCGGAGCCCCCGCGGCGGCCCCGGCGCGATGCCCGTCCGGAAACAAGGTGAGAGCCGGGGGCAGCGCCGCTGCCAACGCCAGTGCTGCCGACGCCAGTGCTAATGGTACTGCTGCCAGTGCTGCTGCTGCTGCCGGTGCTCATGGTACTGCTGCTGCCGCTGCCGCTAGTAATGCCACTGCTGCTGCCGCCGCCGCGGGACGGCCCGGCACGCCACGGGCGGGGGTGGCGCGGGCAGTGCGAGCGCGCCGAGGGCACCGTCCCGCCCGCGCTCTCCCGTCTGCGAACAAAGGAGCTGCCGCGCCGGGCTGGGCTGGGCTGGGCTGGGTTGGGGCCGTCCCGGCCGCAGGGGCTTGTTGCATCCCCGGTGCTCCTGCCCGGTGCCCCCGGGTCAGCCGTGTGTGTCTCTGGTGTCCGCTTGCAGATACCCAGCGAGCCCTGCGCCTCCTGGAGGAATATCGCTCCAAGCTGAGCCAGGCGGAGGACCGGCAGCTGCGGAACTCCATCGAGCGGGTCATCAGTATCTTCCAAAGTAACCTCTTCCAGGCGTTGATAGGTAAAGGCTGACTTCTCTCAGTCGGTTCTTGCTTGTGCTGTCACTTGTAGTGTTAAAAAGAAAAGATATTTTGCCCTTACTTTAGGAGCCATGTGCTTCTTGTTGTGTTTTTGTTTTGCATAGTAACACACGTGCTGTTACAGATCAACAGTTCACTCATTACATATACTTAGTTTATTTCAGGCTTTTGACTGGCCCAAACTGCTGTGGTGCACTTTATTCTTCTGTGACATGTAGTTGTAGATTACTTTAGACTGTTTTTCCATGTGTCTTTGTTCACCTGATAAATTTCTAAGGAGAGTGGAGTTCTTTTCCTTTTTTTCTTTTTCTTTTTTTGTTTGTATGTAACAGGTTGGTGAATGAATTGAAATGTTCTTAATCTAATGTAGGATTCAGGCAGTTCCCGCTGAATAATCTCTAAAAACATCACGAAGTTTATAAATGAAGTGCAAGTACTTGAACTTAAAGTAAATGAAAAGAGAAACCTGTAATGCTTCAGGGAGTGCTACAATCATCTCTTTTGTTGCACGTTGAAATCTAGTGAAAGCACTGCTGATTCTCAGTTTAGTGCTTGACTTCAAATGTTTCCATGAGTTCTTAGAAATACTTGGATATAATTCTGAATTTGTGAAAAAAAGAGCATAAATAGAACTTGCAGAATCCAGGTTTTATTTGGAAACTTCTGCAGGGAAGCAGTGAATGTGGTTTTGCCTTGATTGAGTGTCACTATGACAGGTAATGTCAGTTTCCCCTCAAGAATAATATTTGTTCTGCATCCTTGTCTTTTAACAAAGTAACCAGTGCCTCAATGGTACTAATGACAAACATTGTCTCAGCATTAGCGTCTTTTCACTGGCTTAGTGAATGGTTAGTGTTGTACAGGCCTGTATCTTTCTGCATTGTGCTACAACTTCTTTGATTCTGTGTTGTGGTGAAAACACAGGGACAGGCCAAACATAAACATGCATTGCTGCATGAGGAATGTTTTCTTCTGGAGCATTTATTTCATCTTTTGTAGGTTTTCAGAAGACAGTAATTGTGTTGTGTTTTTTTCCTTATCATGCAAGTTCATGGAGGGTAGTTGTGAAAATAGGTCAGTTACAAGGATCTTTTCCTGTTTAGGAGATCTAAATTTCTCTTCAATACTCAGTTGATGCTAATCAACTCTATGAGGAATAACTAGACATAATCTTTGTGGGACATGTGTGAACAGGATTTAGTCTTTGGTGAATCAGAATTTTGAAGTCTTATGTTGGAAACTTAATGTACTGCAGTCACACTTCTTATTTTCACCTAGCAAATGTCAGTGGTGATTACCATTTTTCTTGTTCTGTGTGTATGTGTGTATTTTGTTGATTTGTGGGTTTTTTTCAGTCGTTAAGATCCATGCAGTACTCTCTTTTCTCCCCTTCATTGAATAAGGTACCAATCTATTAGCCTTTGATATTCAAATCTGCAAGACATAGTTTCTTCTACTGTCCACACACAAATTTGCGTTGTTTATAACTCTACAACTAGTAGTAGTAAACTTGACAGAGCAGGCAACCTCATGTTTGCTGGCCTTGTTCTGCAAGAGCAGAAACCAGGAATGTGTTTTTGCCTGGTTGGGCAACATTGCCTGTTTTCTGGTCTTGTGTGTCTCAACCGCGGGACTCTGGTTCTTGTGGGGTTCAGTTCATCTGTGTGTGCTCAGTAAGAGCTTCTTGGGCACGTTGCATTAACTTTGCATTTCCTGGCTCATTGTATGATTTATTAGAGTGCATGTATTCCCAAACCATTTGTCACGAGGCTGGTACTTTCCAAGGAATTTATGCTGGGTCTTTCTCCTTAAACCTGCTCTTTTCTGTGGAAATATGTCAGGAGAGTTCTTCTCTGTGGCAGGCTGCTCCTGGCTGTTGTTTCCCTGGAGACATCTTGTTTATGGTGTGACTACCATAAAGAGTGGGGGACTCCCTGGAAAAGAGACAGTCTGGAGAATGGCTGCACTTACTGGGAAGACCTTGAGCCTGCTCCTGCCTGCCCTCCTGTGCAGATCTGGGCTGGCTGGATGCATTGTTCAGTTGTGCTGTGGGTTAGGCTTACCTGGAATGGCTCATTGCTTTATGGCTGGATTTTAAGTGTGCCTTTTAGAGAAGTTGTGATGTGTTCCCAACTTAAACAGCCAGTGCTGTTCTGAGAGCAAATTTGTGGCTCAACTATATGAAGTTATTTCTCTTAGAGATACTTCGTCCAGCAAGTGTGCTACTTTTAGTTTACAAGGATTTTTTACATCTATTATTTTCTGCTTTTTCTGCCAAGTTACTGTACTCTATCCAAGACTTGCCTGTTTGTGGTGGGTTTGGGGAGGCTGCAGTCAAGATCTGCTGTCAATTTCTTCATGTGTCTTTTTTAGTATAGTTTTTGACTTGACAATCAAATGCTGCTCTTCAAGGAATAAATAGAAATTACTTTCTTCACACAAATTTATCTTTGTGGAGTAAATTAAATATTCCTGCAAACCACACTAATTTTGACAGCGTTTTCTGTATTTAGATGCACATAAAGGAGTTGAAAGGTTTTTTTGTAGTTTCCATTTGGATGCTGAAGAATAAATAGCATTACTTTTCTCATTTGAGCCTTTTTTATGTTGTCCTCTCCTTTTAGTTCTACCAATAAAATTTTAGTTCAGCAATCTGCAAGTTTAACCTGTACTTAAATTATGGCTTTAAATTATGTGAATTAGGCCAGTACTCAGTTAGTGCGTACAGGCAGTGTCACAAGATCAACATTGCAACAGTGTTATATTTTAAGTGAGATAACTGTAAGAAGTTCAAATTAGTAACAAAGTAAGCAACTATGACCTCCTTAAACCAGTCTGTGCAGAAGTCCTTTTATTTTTTTCTTCTGTAATGTGATATTTCCATTTCTTCAATCAGTTATATGCAATCAGTTATATGTAATAAAGTCTAGTACTTCAATTAAATGAAGGTCAAGGGCCTGTAATTAAAATCAACACGAGAATAGTGTCAGTTTTAAGTAAATTTCCTTTTGTACAGGTTCAAAAATGTGTAATATCTTTTCTAGCTTATGATTTCTTAGTTGAAGTTAAAATGACTTGCTATTGATATTCTGATCATTGGTGAGTCATTTTATTAAGAGACCAAAAGAAGATGCCACATACAGAACCAGGGGTTAGACTTCACTTTGGTAAAGTATTTGGTATTTATCTTCAAATACTGAGGTAATAACTCTGCAGGTAAGTTCTGTTTCTAGTTTAGGTGTTCTTTTACCTTCCTGAGAAGCTACTGGTTCTTGAAAATGTACAGATAAATTTATCTTCTTGAAAATACAGGAGGAAAACCACTTGCATGTGTAAGTAACACTTTTGAGAGAAAAACATGTGTAGCAGAATACTGTTTATACACAGAATCTTTTTGTTTAATTGAAGTCTACTTTGATGGGTGTTATGCTGTGGTTGACCATATTTCTCTAATTAAAAATATTATAACTCTAGCTAGAAACATGAGGTAGTTTGCTACTTTAAAACATTCCTTTTTCTGGCAATAACTCCATTTGCACAGGTGTCAGAAAAAGGAAAGTATAGAGGAGTCTCTACATACACTGACAGTGGAGTTGGCTGTGCTACCCCTCTTGTCTAAAGTGGGGTGGGGTTTTTTAATATATATGTTATTTGTAGCTGTGCATATATAGGCATTTTAGTATAAAATAGCAGATCTGACTACAGGATGTTGAATGTGTTGAATTTCATGTGTGTAAACAATCTCATTTATTTTACTTGGAGTGCTTTTGCATGAAGATCTGCCCAGAGAATTGTGTTTATGCACTGGCTCTTCTTAACACTACACATCCAGTGTGGGAAATTTTGAATTAAAAACATGTAATGGTTTCACTAATCCATATTAAATCATAGAACAGCTTCCCCCTGGTAATCATGAATTGTTTTTAATCATAGTTTGGATTCATGAGCTTTATGAATTGCACAGAATGTATTAAAAATGCTGTTAATATGTTTTTACACCCCAGAAAAGGAAGTTTTGTTTCTGAGAATTTTTAAAAAGCAGGTGATTGCATAAAGCAAACTCTTTGTTCAGGTTTCTCAGCAGTCTGACCAGGACTGAAAATTCTAAGAATATCAAACATAGTTTGCAGATTTCTCGCCTCTGTCCACACCAGCTTTCTGAACTAAATTAGGAAAACAACCCTCGTTTAGACTGTAGTAGACTCGATTGGGTCAGCACTCCTCAAAGCTGGTACCTCTGGAGTGCACTAACCATATTCCTGCTTACATGGCATGTGGCCTCAGCTCTGAACTGCGTGTGGCATCTCTGTAGGTGTTGCTCTTCTTGATCCTCCTCAATTACCTACCTTGGAAATATTTTTTATACTTGCTGACTAAATTGAAATCAAACACAGTTAAAGCAGAAGCTCCTCTTCTGCACTGAAACCAAAACCACTTTCTCTTGGGGAATACCAGCTTTTATTTCAGCAATGTAGTTAGTTAACAGAGCATTGCACCATGATGACATAGTTAACTGCAAATCAACTCGGGCCTATTTTGCTATGGTCTCCTTTGAAGCTGAAACAGAAGTTGGTTGGGTTTAGTGAAATTGACCTAGGATTGTATTTTCAAAAGCAGTTAAGTACTTGATTATTTTCATCCAGAGGGAGGGAGGATAAAACATTTCAGTTTGATGTTCAGATGACTGAAGTGTTAACTTAGTCATTGTCAGTATATTTTTGCTGTGGAGTTTGTCTGAATGTCATAATGCCCCAGTTTTTGGAAGAACTTCATGTCTTCTGCTGCAAGGAAGCTAATAGTGAAACAGTCTCATTGCTCCTCCTTTTTAAGAATTACTTACTATTTTGTGTCTATGTAGTTCAGTTTGATAGCTTGCTTGCCTTTCAAAGTGTTTTCCACACTGAATTATGTGTGTGTATGTGACAGGGCAATGTATTGAATTTTTGGGATTAGGTGCTGCTTTTGGTAGCCTAAAATAGCAAGTAAGACTAGTGTAAGTTGAGTAGCTACTGGTATGCAGATAAATAGTATTGTGGCAAATGTTTATCCTTGTGGTTATTACAGTGAATATTCAGTGTTGAATAGCTGCACTTCAGAATTCACCAATTACAGTATTCTCTTCACAGGGTTACCATTGAAAGGGTCTGTTGACAAGAAAATTTTGTCAATAATTCTGTTCATATAGGGACTGAAAGGAAAGTTGAAGTGGGGAATATTTGATACAGTTTCCTGATTCTTGCAGAGTTGATCTTCTGTCCTGTTCTTGCTCCACTTATTTCCTGTGTTCTTTCAGCTGTTTTCCCTGGTTCTGATGCCTGTCACCTCCCATGATTGTGTTCCTGGCTTTGCTCCTGATCTGCCTCAAGATTGCTTCAGTGCTGGGTTCAGGGTAGAGGAAAGGGGAAAGCATGAGAGGGGATACTTGTCCTGATCTTACTCCTGTTTCCACGGTGGTTCCAGCAGTAAGGGCAGAACATCTTGTTCAGCTCTGCAGCTGGGATGCTCTGTGCATCCTGTGCATGTGGTTTGCCTGTATTTTTAGGAATGGTGCTTGTTTTGGTGCAAGTGGAAGGCATCTTCAAAGAAACTGAACTTTAGCAGCTGACTGGTCTCCTTGCACAGATGGCTTCCTGAATTATAACTAGGCCAAATTTACAGGATTGTTAAGAGACTGCAGAAGGTGTAGGGCTGACACTGGAATAACCTCCTTAGCTTCGTGTTCCTTCTCTGAATTAGGGGAGGCTCTAGAGCTGTTTGGTAAAGCTTTTATAGGAATCTTGTCATGTGTGAGTATCTTCCCAACCATACTCTCAAAAAAGCGGACTTATTTCGGATTGAAATAAAAAGATTGGCCTAAGACAGAGGTGCAGTAAGGAAAACTTGTGGGCAAATTGCAAAAGCATTGCAAATTTTAGTGGTGTTCAGAAACTTGAGTTAAAATTTGCCTGCAGGAAACATTCAAGTGTTAGTGCTGGAGGAGATGCTGCTGTGTGGCACACCCAGCCTGGTGTTACCACCACCTCAGATAATTACTCTGCAGCCTGAGCTCTCCATGGGTAGTAGAACCAACGCTTGTGCTGTCTCATCTGAGCAAGGCAGTGCTCCTCTATGAAAGCTCAACTTGGAGAGTTGGATGAACTCATGTCAAAATTAGTTCGATATTTTTGAACACATTTGTCTGGTGAGAAACCTCCTCAGTCCTGTACTGACACTATTTTAGGGGACACACCACAAATAAAACTTAATAGTAACATTTTCTTTGTCCCTGACACGTTTTTGTTACCACTGAAGACAGTAGTAAATACATTCCTTTAAGAAAAAATGTACTTTGTTATACTGGCTGGTGGTTTGCAACTGGGATTCAGATAGTTGGATAGCTGGGAGTTAATGTTTAGGTTGGGTGTTTGTTGTTTGATTTGGGGATTTTTTGTGTGGTTTTTTTTGTGTAGTGTTTGGTTTGGGGTTTTTTTGGGTGGGGGGATTTTTTTTTTAGGCTTAGTCTGACAACTAAGTGTGCACAAGGTGATATCAAATCAAAAATTTGCACCGTCTAAGATTCTTGTGTCAGTTTTTGTCTGAATGATGGCAACTTTAATTTTTTTTAAGTTTTTCTACTTCAATTCTGGACACAAGAGAAGACCCTGTGGATTTCTGGGAGTGACTAGTAAGCTAAGAAGAAGATATGAATGAGCAGTTTGGAAAGTGTAAGTGGTCAAGTTGGCAAGGAGTTGAATTTGTCTGAGTGCAAAAATCAGGTAGAGGAATAAAAGCAAACAATTAGACCTGAGGTTAAATGAGGGCAGTTTCAGTGAGCACCAGTTAAGGAGAATTTGTGTTAGTGGAAAATAACGCCTCCTGGAGTTCGAGTTAAGCAAAGAATTATGTGCAGAAAAGGTGTTCAAAGGGTAGGACAGTTCCTGAAACAAGTGGAAGGGCTGGGGATGCTGCAGGTTGTGGCAAAGGGTCTTGTAGAACAAAACACATGGAGTAAGAGAGTTGCACCACGAGTTTTTTAGGAAGTCTTAATTGTGCGCAGAAGTTTTAAAGAAAAAATAGACCTCAAAACAAGAAACTCTGAAAGGGGCTTTACAGGGGTTGTGGTGAGGCTGTTTTCACTTTTCATATAGGCAAATACTTATTTTTGAACAGATTCACACCCCATGACACAACATAACCAGCAAATAACACAAAGAGAATACTTAGTTAACTCTGGTCATTGGCTTGGTAAATGGATGTGAAACTTTTCTTGGTGTTTTCATTACTAATTGTACACTCCTCAAGTTGTGATTTACTTGTGTTAAATGGATATTCTTAGCTTGATATAGCAGGTGAAGTAAGCATGTAGTATTGAGACTTCCTTGGAATTAATAGGAGTTGATTTGCAACTGAAGAGTGAAAGTCTGTAGTGTTGGCAGACTCTTGCCTGTTCTGACAGTGATCATGACTCTGTTTTGTCTATATATTCATGATGTTGAGCTGTTAAGAATTTGGCAGATACCGTGCATCTCAAATTGCTCTGAACTGAAATAACGTGTTGACCTTTTTTTTTTCTCCTTTCTACTCATTTTAAGACTTAAGTTTTCAGTGCTTTGACAGGGAGCCCTAAGAAATAAAGATGTCTTTCCCTCCCCCTGCTTGAATTAAAGAACTACTTAATTTTTAATGGGATGACATCTCTTCCTAGCAACATACAGGTAGTCAAATTCTTAACAGACCCGTTTTTTCAAACACGGGTAACATCATAAACAAACACAGGTATTTGCATGTGCTCTATTTAGATGAATGAATGTCTGAGAAGAGGCAGAGAAATGAGAGATGACAAAGGAATTGCTCACATGGATAGATCTACAAGTGAAATACTAAACTGAAATAAATCAATTTGAGTGAATTCATAAGCTCCTTGGTTGCTTGAAGGCTTGAGGAGAGGGTGGTGGCTCTGAGAGGTTCTCCTGAACAAAGCTGGTACTGAACCATTTTGTGTGGTAAAGTCTGTATGTAGATGCAAATGTATCTGGTGGTTTGCTGACTTGCTGACTTTGTCTGAAATTGGTTTCTTCACCTGAACATCCATCCGAAAGGAGCATCTCATCGATGTCAGTGCAGGATTAACTGTGTAGCTGAAGTGTGTCAATCCTGGTCATGCTGCCATGCAGAGGGACCTCCACTGGCAGAGGAAATGGGCTGACAGGAACCTCGTGGCTTTCAACAAGTAGAAGTGCCAAGTTCAGCACCTGGGGAGGAACAATCCTATGTACCAGTATATACTGTATGTTATCCAGCTGGAAAGCAGTGATGTAAAAAAGGACCTGGAGGTCCTGGTGACACCAAGTTGAATATGAACAATCACTGTACCCCCGGGGCAAAGGTGGTGAACAGACTCCTGGGCTGTGTCAGACACAGAATTGCCAGCAGGCTGAGAGATGATGTGATCCTTCCCCTTAGCATTTTAGAATGCAAAACATGAATAAAAAAGGAGCAAACAGAAAGCAAAAATGAGCTTCCTAAATTAACTCTTGCACATGCACAAAGCTGATAACTACATTAAAACTGAAAACCTCCAAATGAGGATATAATTAATACAGCATATACAAATGTGATTGTTAAATTCATGTGTATTGTGTTAGCAGTTTACAACTTTGTGTGTTATATGATGAAAGGGTAACAGTTTGCTGGTTTACATGTCAGTGTCCAATGCAGTCAGTTATAGTAAATGTGTAACTGTTTTAGTTCAAGAAATGTTAAGCTTGTATGGAATTTCCTGGCATTTATTTAAGAAAAACCATCTATAACCCACAAGTGGTCAATATGCTTAAAGTGTAAAAATGCTAAACCTAAAAACAGTAGGTTACTGTGGTTGTGAGAGGAATGCTTTTAATTTTTGAAACACCTCCTGTCACCTCCCAGATCATTTAAATTGAAAAGGACCTTTATGATCATCAAGTCCAACCATTAACCCAGAACTGCCAAGTCCACCCCTAAACAGTATCCCTAATCACCACATCCACAAGTCTTTTAAATACTCCCAGGGACTCAACCACTCCCCTGGGCAGCCCATTCCAATGCTTGGCAACCCTTTTGGTGAAGAAATTTTTCCTAATTTACAATCTAAACCTGCCTTGGTGCAACTTGAGGTCATGTCCTCCTTCTCTCATCGCTTGTTACTTTGAGACTGACACCTCAACTACTACGTTGTTTTAGGTACATGAATAGTACATGCCAATGAAATTTTATTGTTTCCCTCTATACGGTAATATAAAAGTTCAATATCAGAAGCCTGAAACCACTGTCGTGAAAAAATTATGGTGAGCTGCTTGATAGTTGTTAGAAAGCTGGAATTTATTAAAATATGATCAGGGAAGAATGGGGAGTGGGAGACTGAGTTGTACAGGGAGTCTTTCCCATGGGAGATGTGAAGTGTTGATGGTTTCTTTCTCTTCACTGTTGTGTTTTGTTGAGGTGGTTGTTGTTTGTGACATGTTCGGTACTTCCCTTTCTTCTTTACTTTACAGTTCCATGTTATATTTAAATTTCTTGTATATGCTGTGCATTTTATATATGCTGGGTGCTTGTTCTTTCTTCTGTTATCCCCCAAACTTTTTTTGCCCAGTTCTCAAGGTTGGCTTCCTTTGACCAGTAATGAGCACCTTGTGAGTTGTTTATAGCCTTAAGGCCTCTGATACCATTCTGTGTCCCTTTTTTCAAGGCCTCTGCTGTCATGCTATGCTTGTCCTCCTGTTCAGCTTTTTGTTTCAGGGTCACAGGTAATTCATTCCCTACACAATAACCACTTGTTAGTGGTATCTGTTGGGTATTACACACACACTTTTCTCTGTACACCCAATCTGTGTATGTGTGTGCTTGTATTTATGTACAGCTTTTACTTGGCTTCGGACAATTATGTGATGTAACACATGGTTTTACATATATTTATGTATACTATTTATGGAATATGTAGTAAATACATATTTATGTATATGTCGTGTGTATTATATATAGAAATATTTATGAAAGTTATGTGCTAGCTCACACAGTTGTCTGAAGCCAAGTAAAAGCCATGCAAGTTAGATGAGTCACCTGGTCTTAAGGTAATTGGTGATAGAGTTGGACAAGCTAAAACAAAGCTCTGGGCAGGCCAGGACAAGTGCAGAGGCCTTGTTATTCATTTAACAGAAGGCCCATGGCCTGTTACAAGCAATGCCAACACCATTCCCTTAAGAAAATGCTATTATAGATATCCCATCTTTGACTGGTTATCGAAACGTTCACACATACGTGAATGTAGAGAATAATTCTGCTCAGCTTTATTCTGCTATATGACTGTATTAAAATCAATTCTTTTCTGTAGGAAAGGTGTATGTGGAGAGCTTGGTTTGACAATGGGGTTTTTGGAACATGCACTGATGTTAAATTACCCTGATTACAAGTGTACTCCCTGCTGGATATACGGCAAAAAGTAGCAGACACTGCACATACCTGTACAAATGGCAAGCAGAGGCCTTATGCCTGATTTCTAAGGAGCAGAGAAGAAATGGATCTGAAGGAATGTTGCTGGTTGGAATCCTTGTCCTCAGAAGCAGATTCTTTAGACAGAATTGTAGTCTCTTGAAGTGCCTTCAAATATACCTTAGGAAATACAAGAATTTGTTTGCTTCTGTAGTTCTGCTCTTCTTTTAATTACTGTGTTCTGGTTTTTAATGAAGCTGGAACTCCCTTGTGAAGCTAATTTTGGTTTCAGTTTGAATGAAACAGATAACTCTTTCTTGTTTGCTTGAAGAGTGAACAGTTTTATTTCTGGTGTATCGTGTTGCTGGTGAACAAGCCTGTTGAAAGAACAAAACTAAGATGAGCAGAGAATATGAGAACAGGATGAATAATATGCCAGAAAATTGCTGTTAGACTGAAAAAAACCACTTTGCCACCACTGCTTAGCTTTTCACATTACTGATAGGTTAGGAAATGTAGTTTTCTTTTTCATGAGAGTCCTGCTTTGCAGAACGGCTGGTCTGTCACTTGCTTTGTGCAGGTTTTTATTCTTGTTGCGATCAAACATATTTCTGGTTTGGCTTCTTAATGTGGTTTTACTTGTAAAAAGACCTGAATCCAGGATGGTTTTCTGTGTTGCCTACCATTCATCACTTTTTGTCACTTTGGCTTCCTAAAACTCGGTGCTTCTATTTTTCAAGTGTCAATTGTCTGTTCCTTTAATGTGCCCCCTTTAGTTTGAAATGTTCCTTGTCTATGTTTTCTTTTACTGTTCTGTGATACCTTATTTGAATCAGTTTTCTGTAACTTAGTTTGAGAATTTGCCATGGAATTAATGTGGGAGAAAAGGTCTGGGACATAAAAATAGGACATCTATCTTGAAGAGGGAATCTGACCATAAATACAACTAAAATTTAGTATTTTACTACCTGTTATTTGTAAGAATTATGTTGGGACTTTTCATATGCTGATGCATCCACACATTAACATGTCTACAGTAGATATTCAAGTGTGTTGATGTGATGTAATATTTTTGTGAACTGATAAATAGCAATAGACCTGAAGAAGAAATTTTTTAGGTTGAATGTGGTATGGTCTGAGTTTCTGGTTTTAAAAAAATGGAAATGTCAGCATTCATTCCTTGCAAACCTAACGTGTTCAGGGTTCGTAGGTGGCTTGCCTATACTTGTACATGATGTTTGCACTCTGAATAGTAAAAATGTAAGCTTTCTTTTTTTTAAGAAGGTAGATATTATCATATAGACACCAGATTCCTAGAAACTTTGTGGATTTGGAGCAAGTTCAGGATAAACAGAAACTAATCCCCTCATTAAATGGTGCACATATTCCTGACATCTTTCAATAGCAAGTCTATTTTTGTGTCCTTCATAGAGAAGTAGAGATGATGTATGGGAAATACTGTGCTTTTTGAAACCAGTCATTCTGCAGTATGAATAAATGGCTACCTCCACTGGCAGGGACTTAAAAGAAGAGTAGCAGAATTGAAAATCAGTGTCCTAGATTTCTGTTGCAAAGCAGTTGCACAAATAACCCCTTCCCATAAATAATGTAGTGATCATCCTGGCTTGGTTGCTGTGGATTGCAGCTATAGAATCAACTTAAACCACTGCCCATTTTAATATACAAAGTACTCTCTACTGGGGGAAAAAATCTTTACTTGGTGTGCTTGATTGATGTATTAATGTTAATGCAGCTACAAGACAAATTTGCAGCTGAGGGAGCTAATGTGAAAGATAGATTTAAAGGCAATTTGTATCCCTTAGGCTGCTTTGCTCCTCTATATCTGGGTCACTTAATGTCTTCTGCAACCCTCACTGCCATTTCTTCCAATCAGCAGCACTAAGAGCAAGTATAACTTTAAAAATTAATGTAAGCAGTTGATAGGAATTTGACTCTTGCTCAGAGGAGGGATACAAGTGGAATTTGAGAATTTCAGTTTTCTGAGCTGGTGGAGAGTGGAAGTGCAATGTCTGTGAAAACACCTAAGACTGGAATACCAGCAACAGTAGTTGCAACTCTCATTTGTGGTCTTTTTTTTTTTTTTGATGGGGAAGCTCTATAAGGAAATGGTTATTGTTCCTCTGTTACTGACTCTGGGCAGCTGCTGAAAAGCTACAAAATTCTGCAAAGTAGACTCCTCGTTATTCATGTCGGTGTCCTATTTCCTTCTTTGTCTTGCTGTGTCTGTATGTTTGTCTTCTATGAAGTTGCTGCAATTAAAAATCAAGGGTTTACAACTCCTGTTTAGCAGATTTTTACTTTGAATAAAAGACTAAAAGCTTTACAGGACAACTTAATCATTTGTCTGCCCTTCCCTTAGCTTATACATTTTCAGGTCTATTTTTTTTAATGTGTGTGTTTATGGATGTGAATACAGTTGTGGTAGCAAGTTTCAAACACTTATACTTCACAGAAACACCTTTGGTGCTTCTTTAGATTGTGTTATTGGTGCTTCATGTAGTGGACAGTATGTCAAGAAAAAAACTAATGCAGCCAAATTTTTGTTGCCCACAAGTTTCCAGCTGACTATTCGAGGTTACAGAAAAAGCTGTTTATTAGCTCAGAAATATGACTTGTAATTTGTACTGTTAAGTGTCATCCTATTTCTGTTACGTAGGCTGAAAAAGCAAATGATGACCTTTGCTGATCAATCTTTCCTAACTTCTTGCATCTTCTCTCTTGACAGTTTCATCAGTGTGCTTCTAGTTTTGTGGTCATCTAATTGAAACATATGCCACAAAATAAACCTTCTAATATTGCCCTTGATCAGTAGATTTCAGAAAACCAAAGGCTACTTTAGTTGAAATGTAGACACCCATCCCTTCTGCTATTCCACTGCCATTATTCCCTATGCTTCTGCCATTCCTGCTGCAGATGGTGCCACAGGGTTGGGGGTTGGTGCCCAAAGTTAGTGGGGGCACAGAGGCTCTGAGACAGAGGTGTGTGTTTGGCGAGGGAGGTTCATGTGATCTTCGTGATACCTACAAATTTACTGATGACAGGTGAAGCTGAATGCAGTTTGTTTTGCACAAGGAAGATGTAGCTGAAATCAGAATGTTATAGTTATTGTAAAGCCTAACCTCAGTTTTTTTTCACGTCTTTAGATATTCAAGAATTTTATGAAGTGACCTTACTGGACAATCCAAAATGCATTGATCACTCTCAGACATCTGAACCAATACAGCCTGTGAATACCTGGGACTTCTCCAGCCTTCCAAGCACAACAGTGACATCAGAAACACTGCCGAGCAGCCTTAGCCCAAGTGTAGAGGTATGATATAGAAACCTGTTTTATATTCTTATTGAGACTATTAGTTCAACATTGATCTCTCCAGTTCCTTCATTTTATAAAATATTAATTTTCAAAGAAAAGGTACATTATTAAGATCAATAGTCATAGGGGATTTAATTCTTGAAATGTTTTGGAACATGTATGCATTTTACTTACTCAAAAATTTATAAACGCATTTGCAAATGTACCATTAAGTGACCATTACATTGGATTTATGCTTTGATTTTTGGAACCTTGCTGATAGGGTTAGTATGTTTATACTCATCCATACTTGTGACCCTTGAGTCATTATTTCATTAACAATTTGGGAAATTGAGGCTTCATCTTTCTGATAGTAAATTTTTCAGCCTGTTCATACGAAATTCCCTGCTCCTTCTGTGTCCATGTTCTGGAGGGACTTGTTTGGAAAACCATATGCAGCCGGTTGTCACTAGTGAGTGGTGAGAAAACTGAGCAGGGAAATGCACACGGATGTAGATTTTTCACTAAATCAAGATCTCCCTGCCCCAGTTAAAGTTATAATGTTGCTTGAATTTTTGTGCTTGAGACCTCTTATTTGTCCCCAAAGACATGAGCTTTGTTCCCTGTGTGCCCTGACTAGTGACAGCACTGGAAAAGGTGTCTGAGTTTCTCTGTAACTGAAGGCAGTTGTGCTGTGCTGATGGTTCTCATGAACTGATGACAGAGCTCAGGAGGAGCCCTAGGAGGGACCAGCCAAAGGACTAAGTGCTGCAGCCTGCAGGGAAGCTCAGGAGCTTGTACTGCTCACCAAGATAAAGTGGTTAGGGTGTTTTACTCAGTGAACCTTTATTAGAGGCTGTTTGGGCTGTAAGAACTTAGCTGCAGATTATAAGCTTATGATGTGCTAAAGAGTTTGTGCATTTAAATAAAAGTGCTTGTGCTTATTGTAGCTTTTCTCAAATTTGTTATATTGAAGCTAGTACAAAATACATCAGGAATGCTTTAAAGAGAACTATAGGGGAAATCCAAGACTTGTGTTCTTTTGGAAAGTAAAAAATGACCTCTAGATGAAGGATCAGCCAACCCAGGGGCAGGAGTTACATATGGCCCAAGAACAGCCATTAAAATCTCTTTATAAGAAAAAACTGAGCAGCCTAGGCATGCTGTACTTTTCAGATTTGTAAGTAATTGAGTACCAAAGAATTAAAATTCTAGCTGAACTTGCAGTGTGGGAATACATTTTCTTTGATTTTGTGAATCTTGATTATACACCAGAAAAATTAAATTATATATTTCTGTGGAATCTTAGTTACCTGAAATTGCATGGAGAAGGCCACTGTTATCACAGTCACCTTGATGAAAATTTTCTTTAAGAATTGCAATGCTAGAGTATATCACAAATAATATGGAAAATACTGTTGTTCTATTTATTTGTAGCCATCATCTAAATCTTAGACTTAGAGCTGTATAACTTCCCTTTTTGAAGGTATGGTGGGGGTGGTATCTCTTTGAAGCAGGAGCAAAAGGAACTGTAGACAACAGGGTAGGCAAGGAGAGGCAAAGCTTATTTTATCTGCTGAGGTGTTTCGAAATACACTGGTTCTAATATATTTCATGTTTGCTTGTGCAGAGAACCTAATGAGGCAATTTGAGCATCATTGCAGTTGCCCTTAGTGATGGAGGATGGATGAAGTTCCAGAAAATTCCAGATGGAGAAATGCTATCTTTTAGAAAGGGCGTGTATAGGAGCAAGGCAGGAGAGGAGTATCCAGGTTTAACAGGTACAAGGAACGATTCTACAGTCTTTTGGTAGCTCCTTGCAAGTGATAAAGGAGCCAAATAATAGCTGTCATGTTGTTGATGACAGTTTTGCCAGTTTCTTTCTGCTGTGGTAATAGTTCCTGTGCTAGGAAGAAATGGTAAATGTGATAAGTTCCAATTTCAGTAAAACTTTTGGCATGGCCTATCAGCCTATCTTTTGAGATAGTATATCAGTTAAAGTTGCTAAAAAAAATCCGAGTTTGGGTTATTAGTGAAAACACCTTGATTAAATTGGAAATTAAAAAATGGGAAGAGAATGTTGCCTTGCTGCTTCAGCAGCTAAGACTAGAATGAAGTCTTGGGCACTTGGAGTAATTAATGGGTAGGCTCTGGTTCAGCAGCCCCAGGTACAGTGTTCTTCACTCTGGCCGAACTAGTAGAAGTTGAATAGTTAGGAAGTGGTTTCTCAGAAAACATCTGGGCCATTTTGGAATCTCAGGGTGAGTCAACCATGTGATGTTCTTTTCAGAGATTAAAAGAACACCTTGTTGACACAAGTATAGTGTAAAACTGTTCCGTTCTACTTGGTCTGCACAAGGCTTTGCTGCACTTGCTGTCAAATTTGTGGTATCATGGTGCAAAAAAAGATGTATAACTTCAGTGCTTAGAAGAGACTGACACGGAGGATCTAAAGCTTGAAAAGAAATGAAGACTGGAAAGATTTGGTGCTGCTTAAAAAAATTGAACACTTAAGTGGGAAACAGAAAAAGGAAGCTATTATCTTGTGCATAGCTGTACATGGGCAGTCTCTGTTATTGAAGGTCTTCTGAGGCGGCATAAATGTCTTAAATGGCATAATTTTTATTTTATTTCCCCTGTAATGCACCTGGGAGCAGTGTTAGGGGCTTGAGGATTCATCCCTACCACACCATTTTGTTATTGCTAAATATGCTCCTACTTCCAGCAGCTGGGAGGGAAGCACATACCTGCTGCTGTGAGATTTGTGTTCCGATGTTGCAACTGTGGCATCTTTTGTGCTTCTCCTGTAGGAGAAACTGCTGACATCTGCCGTGTAGAATAGTGGGTCCTGATAAATCCAGTCTTTCTGGTTATTCACTTGCCAGCCCCTTCAGAAACTGTTTCTAGTTATATACAAATTTAGCTATTTTGCGACTGAGATGTCCATAATAACAGACTTACCAGCTCAAGGGTACTCTTGTCCCTGTATTTTTCTATATTGTGTGTGAAGGTGTAACTTAATTACAAAGTTGCATCTAGTTTTTATTCTCATGTGCTGTTAGCCTGCCAGTAATACAAGGACCTGTCCTTGACACTGCAACAGTGACAACAGGCACGTTATCATGGCAAGATGACCAACATGTTGAAAGGAAGGATGGCCTGATTTGGGAAGTCTCACCAGAGAAGTAAGGGTTTGTTCTCAGCTGCACTGTTTGCTTCTCCAGTACCGCCTGGTGATCACAGCATGTTGTGTTACCTAACCTTGATAGGGTGCGGATTACTTTATTTTGTCAAGTGGTCCAGATTTGAACATTTATGACAAAGCTACATGTCCTCCTTCAGATTCTTTTGTCTTGAGTATCATGTGAAAGACACAGTTGTTTGACCTTCAGTATATGAAGGTTAGATGTTAGATTTGCTGTCAGTATTTGAAAGCTTAGTTGCACATGGTGTTGATCCCAGTTCATGTGAAACTGAAAGTGACCGTTTCTCCCAGTCTCGGTCACCTACAGTAAATGTTACCTTGTATTTCACTAGTTAGAATACGGTTACGTTGTGAACAATTTTCAGAAGTTCAGCATTGATTTCATTTTTTTCTAGTATATCTGAATGTCTAGTTTAGCTTTCAAATGCATATGGAAATTATTACATAAACGTGAAGCTTGTATGTTTTATTTGCCTTAATTCTTTCTTCTTCAGTGACTTTTTTCTTTACAGACCTGTAAGGCAATACCTTTTCTTCAATATATTGAAATTTAATAAAAATTATGAGGATATATTCTTACGTATTGACAATTTATTTTCCACATACTTGCTACGTACTATGTGAAAATTTGTTTCTGTGCTGTAAAACTTAATGCATTTTGGTTTCAATGGTATGCTTTTTTAAGCTACTTGCGCATTTTTTAAAGTTTTTTTTTTATAATTGGATTTAATCAACCCAAGGGCATGACGATTCCAGTACCGCATGTGTTTAACCTAATGATTTGTTTAGCTTGCTGAAGTTTACGGGAGACTGGGGAGAGACTTGACTTTAATATATCTGATTTTGTTCATAGCTAGCTTTTTTTTTAGCAAACTCTCAGTTTTTAGTCTTTAAAGGCTGCTGTCCAGTTCAGTGTTTGTTCACAGATACAAGCAGATTGGCATAGCAGATGCATTTGGAGATTATTTTCGCTTTATTCTGTTGCTTGCTAGGCTGGTGAGTCCGTAGGTGATAAGAATGGGGCAATTTTTCTTGCTTGGAAATTGTTGGTCTTTGAAGTAATAGATTTCAGCTCTGTTTCTTTTATCTTGATGATATTTTCTTGCTCTAGTTACTGTGGGCCAAGTTATTATTCCTCCAGCTGACACCTTGATGGTATATGTGAGAGCTGCTTGAGAGTGGGAATATAATGCTCCTCTAAAGGGATTAAGGATTGTGTTACAAGAACTTTCTACACAGCTGACTTTGGGAATGACTTTTTAGCAATGTGTGCTTGTGTATATACATAGAATAGTGGTATACAAGCTTAGGTTGCCTGAGAACTGCTAGAGGGACAGTGTAATTCTGTTTTTGCCCTTCTGAATCAAAAGACAGGAGCTTGTAATCTGCATAGGTTTTGCATTAGAGAAAGTCAGAACTACAGACTGCAAGTTTTCCTGTTCACAGCAATCTGTTTTCTTTTCCATGCTCTATATTCCTGGAACCTTATTTAGCAGTTTTATTTGTTTCAGTCTCCAGCACAAAATAATAATGAAGGAAAAAGAAAGGAAAAGAAAAAAAAAAAGCAAAAGAGCGATTCGAGACAGTGATAAGGAGGAAAGGAATGTTAATCCTTTCAGTACTAGGAATTGGTAAAAAAATATATATATACACACACACACATATATATATATATATATATGCAATTTGAAAAGGATAAATGGTTCATACCCTTTTCTTGTGTTCATTAAATACTGAGTTAGGTGTGCACTGGCAAAGGTAACAGATCAGAAGGAAGATCTCAGTGCTGGTAACTGTGTGAGAGCTGTGTGTGTGCAGGAGGGAGCAGCCTTCGAAGCTGTTTGCTGTGATCTGTGGTGCCATCTGTAGGTGGGACAGTTTGCTTTCAACAAATACGCCGGGAAACTTGAATTGGTGTTAGAAATGTCTGACCTAATTGAGTAGTGTATTGCTAAGGAAATAGTTGTCTCGTGATATTCTTTTCTCTTTAAATCTGTAGGATATGTTCTAAAATTGTGATTGTTTTAAATCTGAGAAGTTAAAAAAATGTTTGCTGTTTAGCTTGAGTTAAAATTAGCCACAATAAATTAATTTTAGATGTTGATAAAAACCCCCCACTGAACACTGTCTCAAAGGAAATGTTTTGCCTTGGGAGAGGGAACTCAATCTGGAATCTCTTAGAGTTGGGCAAACACATCTCTGTATGTGGTGAGTAATGGTGGCTGGAGGACTTTGGGCTGATCTGTGGGTTCCCCATCTATCTGCACATGCCCATGTGTTTCGTGTCTGGCATGTGGAGAGACTGTCTGGCTCACTCTCTTCTAAGGCCCTTTGCCAAATTCTTTTTTCATAATAAGAAAGCAAAAGAGGAAGTAAGGAAAACAGCTGACATGAGGTAATTTCTGCTAAAATTTGATGCCAAGACAGAGTGGAAAGGAAAATCTCTAAACATTTTGGGATTATAAAATAATTCAGGATCACCTGTGAGGTCAGTCAGATCGCAAAGGATTTTGACCAGCTGAGCCTTGAAAATCTCTAAGAATGCGAACTGGAAAACTTTTCTGGTCAACCTGTTCCAATGTTTGACTATCCTCATGGTGAAAAAGCTTGTCCTTATTTCTGTTTGAATTCTCTGTTTCAAGTGATCTGTAGTTTCTAATGGTTTTCCATCATGCAACATGTACTTGGCTCTGTCTTCTGGGTAACCTCACTGTAGGTACCAGAAGGCTTCTTTTAGGTTCTGCTGAACTTTTCTCCAAAGCTTAAACAAGTCCTGAGCCCTCATCCTCTCTTTAAAGGGTCAAGTCTTCCAACCCCCTCATCTTAATGGCCCTCTGCAGAACACATTCCAGGTTATTCAAATCCTTGTTGTACTGGGGGCCCAAAATGGAATGCAGTATTACAGGTGTCCTGTTACAAGTACCAAGCAAAGGGGAACAACAGTTTCGTGGTACTACTGGCAGTGTTTCTGTTCATGTGGTTTGTATTTTCCTCCTTAGCTATTAAGGAATACTGCAGGCTTGTGTTAGATTTGTTCAGTATCTGTCAAAAGACAGTCATCAACATGAATATTTTGAGAGGGGATAAAGTTAAGCTAACCTCATTTTCACCTACAGTATGGGAATTGGCTTTCTCTACAAAGCAAGCAGTAATGTCATCTTAACCTTTGTAAGACACTGATAGTTTTGTGTAACTTCTTAATAAGATAAGCTTATGTAGTCTGGAGGAAAACTGTGGTTTGTAGTGGAAGGAAAAAAATTTGTGTTTAATCGGCAGTGTTTTGTATTTGGAATGGTATGATACCTCAAGCAGTTAATCAGGATCTCAGAGGCAGTTTTGGAAGGAGATACCTGCATATGTAGAGCACATTAAAGCAGCAGGATGCTCTAGTTCTGTTTTTCTGTGTTCTGAATTTTAACTGCAATATCTACACCTGGCTTTTACCAAATCAGTTGTACCTGTTGTAATAACAAACTGTTACTGGAAAAATTCCTGTCGTGTTGTACTGTGTTCAAATACCTTCTTTGCCTTAATATTTATAAAGATGCAGTACTGGCTCGCTTGGTGGTATCCTGTGTCCAATTGTTGTACTCCCTGTTACTGTACTGGTCCTTGATGCTTGTGTCTGCACGTGTGCATTGCCCATTGATTGTGTCAGCTCCTTCTCTGCAAAAATGACGTGCTTGTTTCATTTGAGCATCAATAATAGTGTGTAAACCTGGGTTACTCAGCATCCTCCTTGTTTTCTCTGTGTTAACTTTACGGTGAGGAAGTATTTGGCTTGCTATGTATTTTGCCTTCCATTCTTGAAATCTGTTTGTACAAAGAAAAGAGTGTAAGTCTTGAAGCGAAGCTGTAAAAGTCTTCCAGGGTCGGGCTTCTAGTTCAGAATGGATAGACAAGCAGCAAAAGTCTGGTATTTCTAGAAATGCACCTTTCTTAATTCAGAAGTAAATAGAGAACTTAAAAATTCACATAATTCTTGGTATCTAATTATGTGTTTTGTAAACTTGGAATGATGACATCTTGCAGCCAGGTTCAAAGGTACCTGGATAAATTAGGTTACAGCGTCTCACAATTCTAGTGCTTGCAGTGATGACAGTGCTTGAACTTTGCTGAGTCTTTGATTTGTCTCCTCAAATGTGCTGAGGTTGGGCGATGGACATCCCCTTGTGAAGCTGAGCTGAGCTGAGCCTGCTGCTCTGGTTGCACCTGTGACAGATGTGTGGGACGTGGGTTTTCTCACAGGATCTGAGAGCAAATTAGCATTTAAGTAACATACACACTTTTAGATTTGGGGATAGATGAAGAAATTATTTATCTGCAAACTCAGTATTTTCTGAAGTATTGTTTTAATTTACACAGTTAATTTCTGCGCACAGTTGATCTGTGCATGAATTTTCCTTTATTTTATTATCTGATGATTTTGCTGATAGAATCTCCCACACTGGAAAAAGAATAAGCCTGTGAAAGTACAAAAAGTGACTCCCAAACATAACCTGAAAGAATTCATAGGTAATTCAAGGCAAGGCAAACCCATCTCTTGCCTTTGTGTTTCTCACATGAGAATCATGTTTGTTTTTTAATATCAATACCACAGATCCTGGTGGATAGAAATGCACTTTTTCCTTCTGGCCAAACCATGTAGAATAGTTGTTATAGATTGTTATTGAGATCACTTGGGGCTGACAGGACAGAAGAGTTTGTTTTTGCTAAGTATGAATGACATTCAAGAGATTGCAATCCTTCCCAGAAATTGAGTAGAACGGTAGTGATTTTAATGGCTAATAGTACTATGTGGAGATGCCTTGTTCTTCACTGCACTAAAAAAATTTCTTTGTGGGATATCTTGTGTGTATTCAGCTATGAAAGTAATGACCCCCACCTTTTCTGGCAGAGGAATGTTCCATCAGCTTAACTGGTGCTTTTCTGCTTTTTGAAGCAGAACTTTCAGCCTTCTGTCTGAGTTCAGGCTTATCATTCTGAAAAATGTGTGTTTTCCCCACTGATGCTTTGTAGCAGTGAGAACTTCACCTAGGTGTTCACAGTAGAAATTCTTAACAGATTTTATAGACAGTGTAAAAAAGAAAAATATCTCTGGCTTGACTTGGACACACAGGGTAAAAATCCTCATCTTGGTGGCTGAATAGTATAAGATTTATCTTAAAATTCCACTCAGGTTTGTCCTGTAACGGTACCACCTGCCTGCAAAATGAAATGTGTAATTTTGGGAAGAATAGTTCCCTTACATACCAACCCTGCCCTGCTCCACCTCCCCAGCAGCCCCCCCACCCCTCAGCATATACGGCAGAGCCAGAGAGTCAAGTGGAGCAAAGTTGCAGAAACCTTAAAGGGAATGCTCTAGATACACAGTTAGTACATTCTAGAGTTGTTTGCTGATGCAAAATAGTCAGTTTTGCTAGTTGTGCATCTTGGGCTAAAAGCAAAATAATGCAGATAAGATTTATCACTTATTGAATATTCTCAATATGCTTCATTGTGTTTGCAGCAAAGGTGTTAATAGGAGACCTAATAGAACAAGAGAGTGGAAACTGAGTTAACCAGTTGCTTTCAATGCTTCTTGTGGGAAATTAATGTAATAAGGTTCCTACCAATGTATCAAACTGTCAGGTCGGTGTTTCAGAGTACAAGGATGGCTTGTTTTTTTTGTGCCCAAGTGTTAGACTTTTCCCAGCCCTGCTAATTAGGCTGAGGAAACAATGCCTGCGCATACAAACTTTGCCTTGTCACTGCATTACAGCTTTACCAAAGGAAATTCTAGGTTAATTCAAGGCTCAAAATAGCGTTTCTCTTGCAATATGCATTACTCTTTCCTTGCCACTTTCTTGTCTCCCTGTTCTACATGGAATATTCCATTCATTACTGCTTAGGAAATCAGTTATTTTGCAGGCTGCAAATGCTGAAATGACGTTAGAGGAGAAATACTTGTTTGCAACCAAAACTATTTTTGAACAAACGCTTCATTTTAGAAATTGTAACCAGCTAAGAAAAGCTGGATTGAGATTTTTTGCTGGAAAATAATTTTGTATTGCATTTCATCAAATGATTCCCTGTGATGCTCATGTGTTAGGTAATCCTGAGAGAGGAGTATATGAAATAGAATACGAGGAGGTACTTAACTGGTATGGAACAGGATTTGACATCTTTTGCAGGATATTTTCAAGGATACATTTAAGTTTTGCAGACATAGATAATCCAACTAGCTGAAGAATCTTTCATGAAAACTAAAGCGTTTGTATTTTAGCTTGCTGCTTTTTCTTCACACTGTTTCTACCTCTAAATGAATCCAAAGGGAAACCTGGCACTCACTCCACTGTTTTGATTATTAAATAAGTGTGCTCTTTCTCGTTCTGTTGAGATGGTGTTTAGCTGTGATTGAAAGTAAACCTTTTTAAATGTTTGGAAAGATACCTGCTATGCTGAAATGATGGATTGCTTATGCATTGTAACAACAAAGGTAAGACGATAAAGCTTTTGATTAATGCCTACAATCTTGAAAGTTCTTGTTGAATCTTTCTTTCAGTTTTTGTCTACCTATAATGAAAATGTTTTTATGATTTTCTAGTGCTGATTCTTTTAAACTTTAAACTGCACATATTGTTGAAATAAATTCTGTAGTTGTTGCTAAGAACAATCATAGATAATTCTTCGAAGAGCTAATTATGCACATAGTGAAAAATTGAAGTGTATTAAAATCAGTTATTTTCTCATTCTTCAGTTACTCTCTTTGGTAAAAATCCACTCTCTTTAAACATGCTAAAATAGTAGTTTGCTTTTTATTCCAATTCCAACAGATTTTTTATGTGACCTTATGTTTAAAATAATGGTCAAAGAGAAGATGATGAATCTGGCAAGTCATGTTAGAGATGGATATATTTCAAGATGCTTTATTATCTTGACATTTTGCTTTGATTTCTTGCATTCTTCTGGATAATTTGAAGTCATAAAACTCACTTATAGAAACATTCTTCTCAAGAAGCATAATAAAATTGAACATATTTGAGAATATTAGGTGGATTTAATGATAGCTTTTATAAAAATAAAGTTCAAGATTCTTCTTGGTTTGTTTGACACAAGGAAGCAAAGACTGACTGGAGTGAGTGAAGTTACCTTGTCTCTCACTTGGAAAGGAATCTTTTTGGTGTCTGAACTGTTGGGGTTTTCTGGAAGGGAAACATATCCTTTAAAATCACATTTGAGTGATAACATTAATTTGTGGCACTTCTGCCACAAAATAAATTTTATTATATTTTATTATATATCTAAAATAAATTTTATTTATTTTAGAATATTATCTTTTGTGCAGTGAGATTGGGATTGGATATTAATTGCTTTAATTCAGTTATATTGATATGTACTTTAATTTTATGGTACCCATTTTAGGAGAGGGTCAGAACTGTAATTTTTATCAGTTTCTGTGCATTTGTTCACCTTCCCATGTCTGCTTCTCTAAGAGCAGAGAGAAAATTCATATGGAAAGTTAAGCCAACAGAAAATGTATTCTGAGAAAAAAAGAAGTTCTTTTTCAGTGTGGATAGCCTAGCTCTGTGGGTGCTAAAGAAGTGAGACTGCTCACAGAAATGTTGGGGGGGAGAGGGAGAGGTCATCCCCTCTGCACAGCACAGTCTTCTGTGGGCTTAGACTGAGTGTGCATTTCCACCTGGAGTTATCAGCAATTAATCCATCCTGCCTCCTCCATGTGAAGTGTTGGCCTCATTTAACAAAATGCTGCTGTAGTACCTTGTAGCTTCAGCTAAAGCTGTTTATTCAAAGTGGGGCTTATCAAAGAACTGTTCCCTTTGTACGTCTGTGTCTGATCACTTGGAAGTTGTAGTCTGATGAAAAGTACGTTCCTTGGTTTTGTGCATAGACCTATTTTCCAAAGGTTAAGGAAAATCAATGCATCTAAGTAAGGCAATTTTGAAATCAACATTAAAGCAATGTATGATGGAATTAGTAATAATGTTAAATGCTTCCCGTTTCTCTGCCTTGAGTGGAGGAAACAGTTTGTTGTTACTCTTTATTTCTGACTAGGGAAGAGAAGGATTTGGCCAGCAAGAGGAATTTCCTAATGAATTTGAGAAATCTTTGATAATTTGGTCTTTGATAATTCTGTTTTACTTGATAATTCTGGTTTACTTTGCCCAAATCTAGTGCAAAGAGTACTGATTAATACAGTATTTTTTTCTCTCTATGTGGGCACATTTGGTTTGATGTAGGTAGGCAAATTTGCATCACTGCAACCATGGATACTATTAAGAGCAGGCACGTGGGCTGAGCTTACAGTAATGATTTTTATTTAAGTCACAGTTTTAAATGAGTTCATGGCATTTAAAAATACAGAACATGAAAAGTCATTGATTTTTCCTGAAAAAGCTATTCTTGAGCAGTCATTTTTAGCTTATTTGTTCCATAGTATAATTCCAGTAAAACAGTTGAATTTAAAATGAAAATGATGTAAAATTGCTTTAAATAATGTTCCTAGTCTGACTAGTGTGAAAGAACAATTGTTTTGTACCATTTTTATTTCAAACTACTAAGAAGCATCCTGGACTGCCCCAGAGCAGTATCAGTGTAGTCCAGGAGCTTGTTTCTGACAGTAGCCAAAACAGGTCCCTCGAGAGATGGGAAGCCTCTTTGATGCATTAACCTATTACTAGGGGGGAAAGATGGAGGTTTTGTTTCTAAGTTGTTGAATTTAAGCCATGGGACCTCTTGAATTGAGGGTGAGCACAGTGATGTGGCTGCAAGGTGCCTGACCACAGGAGCACAGCTACAGTGGTGTGGCTGGAGTGGGAAAGGTGACACAGAGTTTGTGTGATGCCTTCAGATTTCCTCACTTGGTTGTGCACTGCATGGTAGTTCCAAGTCCCTTTGTTGTTGTTGTCAGTTTTTGGAATTTCCCTCAAGTGAGTTGTGCATAATGGAACATGCACTGGAAGTGATCTTGTCCAACCCTCTGCTTAAAGTAACGGCAGCTTCAACTTGGACTGGCACATTTAGGGCTTTGATTAGATTTTGTAAACCCCCTCATCCCATCTCAGTTTGGAGTAGACTTTCCTGCTGTGCACAACAAGGAACAAGTTTTGTTTTCTTGGTAGTCTCCTCTTAGACATTAAAAGGCTCCTGCCAAGCACCTTTCTCTGTGTTTCACAAGTCCAGCTCCCTGAATCTTCCTTCCTTGTGCTGAATTCAGTCGAGACAATCCTGGTGGCTTTCCACTGTACTTGATCCTGTATTCCATGTGAGATCTAACAAGTGTTTGAAAAAGCATAAGAAGAGGCTGCAATGCAAGTTTTAACCTTCTTAAGCTACTGTGTGCATAAAACCTGAAAGCTTCAATGTTGGTAGGAAATAAAAAGGGAGAGGCAATTGTCTGAAAACAAACAGTTAAAATCTAAGCTTCTATGTATGAACTTGATGGAGAAATTACTTGGTGGGCCCAAAGGAGCATGCTTGCTTAAGTGGAGGATTAAAATACAGAATTTTGAATTGAAAATTGTGAAAGAGATGTAGATGAATTATATGGGAAATTATTACACTAAAAGCTTAAGAAACACATTGAGTGCTTAATAGTCCACAACAGCCCTTCCAAGTTGGCACATGTGAATAATGTGTCATAATGGGTTTTGGACAAGAATTTAATTTTGCCAACATTCCACGTCCTCACTAAAAAGCAAATTGCTTTCCAAACATATTTGATTGGATAAATCATAGTTATCTGGTGAGCCAGTTGAGTAGCGCTAATAATACATCATTTGACTTTGCTACACCATCTGGGTATAGTGTTGAAGAAATGGGTGCAGAATTGGCCATAAAAGCTTCGGGAAGTAAAAAAAATGGTGCATCACTAATGTTGGCAGCACCAGCAGATGGTATGAAATTGCTCTTGTATGTTATCTTGAAGTATAATGCAATGCCAAAGAAACAGCTGCATGCTGGATTGTTGGTACCTGTCAAAATCAGGGATGGTTGTGTGCAGTGTGAACGATTGGCTTTCATTTGGAATAGGAGACTAAGCATGAGAAATGATGCCATACGTGGGTTTCAAGGGTATTTGACAAAACCAATGAGGAATATAAGCAGAGAATACTGATCTTGTCGTCATGTCAGGAGAAATGGTGTCCCAACTGCCTGCATTTGTGGTTGTGAACAACCCTGTAAAAAGTCTGAAGTTTTAATACACAGAATGGTCTTTGTCAGGGGGTCACACTTCTAACCTCTATATGCAAATAAAGTAGTCCAGTGCAACATAAGATAGCATGAGATTGTTAGATCTAGGCGTTGTAGTTAAGGATTTAAGAAATGCTATTTTTTGGATTCTGTGGATGGAATGGAAGGTGGATTCTTTTGAGTTTTGAAGATGAAGAGATTTGAAGGTGATAAATGATGACACTAATAGTGATGAAGATGGCAGAGAGTGACAGTGAAGGAAATGATAAAGGGACCTGATACACAGAATCTGAAAAGCTGTACTAAGAAAGTATGAGAAAATAGACTAACTTAAGGCAAATGATTAGTAGAAGTTTATGTTCTTACTCTATATCGATTACAATGACAGAATAAACTTTCTGCATTTAACTTCTTTTTAAGGGGATTCTCTGAATTTGAGAGTTCTCTTTCTGTTAACATGTTATTTGGTATTCTCCCAACCAGCAGCAGTTGAAGATTTCCTGGGCCAGAGGCAATTGCTCCATAGTATTCTTTGGCTTTCTCTTACATGGATTGTCTATTCTCACCAAAACACACACAGAATACAAAACAAGGTATAAATCTGTGACATGTGCCTCCTATACAGAGTATTTCCAGACATAATTGTTGTTTGATTGCTACTTCTAAATGACTGTGCATATACAGGGTCATTTAATTGATAAATCTAAAGTTATTAGAATTGTGTAGTTATTCAGGCAGATGCATCAGTGAAGTTCATATTTGTTGGAGTTTGTGTGCTTGAAGAAACTGGATGCCATATAGCTGATGAATCTTACATTAATCTCTTCAGTTGTTTTGTGTGTTTGTACTTCTCCTTTGGTTTTCAAAAGAAAAGCTGCTAATTAATACTAGATATAAGTGGCAAATGAGTTATATATGGTTATTGTACCAGTTCTGAGTATATTTGATTAGGAATTGATTGAGGAGTAGATAAAACAAATGCCTGTAAAAGTAAGTATTTTCAGCAGTTGAATTATGCAGCTTTGAGAATACGATGTGGAATATATTTAGAGTGGAGATGCTGAATGAAGCAGTAAAAAAAGAGAATAACTTTCTGAAGTTAATTCTGTAAAAAAGTTAGACTCCTTTCAAGCATTTTCTCAACTCCATTTGCCTGCCTGGAACTTTGTGGGTTTATTTCAGAGGAGCTGGTGATGATAACTGAGTAATTTTCCAGGTAAGATTAATGGCAGCAGAGTGAAGCATTCATTCCTGATCAGTTCTGCTTTGCTGTCCTGTTTACTGTGGGAGAAGAATTCAACCTCTGGCTTCATGAGTGACAGTGAAACCTGATTACTGCTGCTGAGAGTGCTTCTATGTCCTTTTACTCACTGCTCACTTGCTGGGATCCTGGTAGAACTTGGTGTGGTTTTTTGCTGTTTACTGAATGAAGGCAGCTCATGGAAAAGTCAGATAAGCACTAGACCTATTAAAAGGTAGTTGTGGGATGGAGAGTTGGAAGGTGTTGAGCTGCTAAAGTGACTCAGATGCCTGTGAAAAGGCAGGTACAATGATAGGACTTAACAACTCAACACTTTTGGAAGGAGAAGTTGAGAAGATCAGTGATTCTCTCTGCAGCAGAATCAGAATGTTTGCTCTTTTTGGCTGCTGCTCATGGAACTGGACCCTCTGAGTGAGCAACTTTGGCATAGTTTCCTGTTGTAATGAAAACAGTGGGTGAATAAACGTAGAGATGTTCGTAGTTGGGCATATGGTCTCCAACACGATTCCTTCAGTAGGCAGAGGTATTTAAATTTTTGATGGTAAAAACCCCAAAAGGCTTCCTTGCTTATTTGAAGTGCGATTTGGGGATGGCTGAGCTCACTGGCTGATTACCTGGTATGCTGCTAGTCAGATTTGTATTGCTAGCCAGCACTGTGCTTGATCACTTCTTTTGTGAATGCAGTGCCTTGCACCAGGGCTTTGTTAACATGAGAGATGTTTTTACACTTTATTTGAGGCTTAATCATGCTCTCATGTTTGTCAGTGGGTATTACTCATACTTTCATAAGTGGGAATAACATTACTTGAATCTCATTCCTAGGACTGGTATTTACCAGACTAGAAAAAATTAAAACATTGAAGACATATTCAGGTGGTGACCATCTCTATTTAATGAAATTCTAATACATACTAAAAGCGTAACTGAGAGCTGCTGTCTTAAAGGTCAGTGTGGGCAGGAATCATCAGCATTTTCTGAATTCATCTAAATGCCCAACAGAGAATGAACAGGCCTTAGGGGATTTTAGTGACAAGCCCATATTGCCTGGAAGAATGAGTCCCTCCCCTCCACTCTGTTAGAACATTAGCATAATTACTTCCTTCTTTGAGTCATTGTATTCTAACAGTGGGTTAATTTGTGCCCACAAATTATAAATGTTGAGGACATTTTTGCTCTTTCTTATCTTGGCGGGGCTGAGTGTGTCAGCCACCATTCAGGGTTCTCAAATGTGCCATTGTGATGGAACACCACTGCAGGGAATTCTTGCTCCTTTGTGGCTTGTTCTTTCTTGCCTGTTGGAAAAATTGTGTGATAGTTGCAGCATTTATGTGACTTTATTACCTGGTGAAGGCACCACTGCTGAGGAGTGCTTTGTTTGCATGTTGTGTGTGTGACATGAGATGTGCCAGTGGTGTATCTCAAGCTTCAGAGCAGACTAGAAACTCTCTTCTTACTTGGGCTTTCCAGCTGCTGGGGTGTGTGCTGGCCAAACGTGGTAGCAGTGAATCTGGAACTGAACAGTTGCTTCTTGCATTCTTGCATTTGTACTTTATTTATCAGTATGATAACTCTGCTGAAGTGCTTGTAGTGAACCATGATGAGGAACCTGGTCCATTTTTCTTCTGTAATTAAAAGATAGCCTTTCAGTTTTGTAAACTCATTATTTCTTTGAAAATACATAATAATTCAAAATTGTGCATATTTTACTTACAGTATATTCCTGTATCTTTTTTTTAAATGTTTTACCCAGAAGGAAACTTCTTTCTTATTCTTTCATCTGCTGTCTTTCTATTTGGGGAAAAAAACCCACCAAGCCATTCACATGTGGTAAAATGCAGCTATTGATCACATAACTGAGTCTGAAAAATCTACTTTGGTTGCTTTAGCTTTAGTTTAGAAAAGCACAATAATATTTAATTCAGGAACAGTTCTCCTCAAAAAACCTTCAAACTCAAAATGAAGAAGAGATGCTGTTCATAATTCAGCAGTCTGAAGTGATGATACTGTTGCAGTTCATTTAAAAAAGAACAACCCCCCCCCAACCAAATCACCTTTCTGCTACTATTTGTAATTAATTTCAATAATAAATTAACAGTTACTCAAGAAGGCGAAAGTAGGACTATTTTATTAAATGAAATCTTTTTTTAAAGCTGTGTTTCTTCTTCTTTTGGGCTAAGGAAATAGCTAGGGAATACTTTAGTAGTGACTTTTTTTTTTTTACTTGAAGTTTGACTTGTTATATTCTCTAAAAATTCCAGTTGGGATGAGGAGAGGTAGTTAACTTAGTGATCCATTATTAACAATTGCATCTTAAAAGCTGCTTGTAGAAAATTTCCTGGAAATAAACATCACTTGTATGGTGAAAAATAGATAAATTTCTCTGTTTCCTAACTTCCTAATGGGTTGTTTACAGAACCTGATGTACACAGCTGTTTTAGGCAAGGAACTGGAGAAAAGTCTGTGGTTGGGCTGGAAGCAACATGGTCTCTGATCTTATATGAATCGATTGGAATACTCCTTGGGGGCCATCAGGGTATTTTGAGGAGATGGAAAAGTTCTGCTTTATACAGTGTTATGTGAGGTCCATTGCAAACTGTACATACCCAGCTGGGAGCACTGTTAGAGCAGTGAGGGAAATGCTGGCTGGGAAGGAGGGGAAGGGATAAAAACAAAGCTGCAAGAGCTTTTCTGGAGGATGTAGGGAATATGTTTCCAAAACCCAAAGATGGCAGTGACTCTTTAAATGAGATGATGTTGAAATGGGGACAATAAGAATTAAGCTAAAATAAATTAAAGCTGGAAATCAAAAGGATCCTTGCTGCTAGAGTAATTAGTTCTTAAAAGGTTTTTGTAACAATAATGTAGATAGAGCGAGCTCATTATGATGTAGCTAGAGGGTTTTAAAGGTCATACTAAGTTGCTTGTTATGGGTTTAGGTTGTTTGAGAGCCTTAGCAGAAAAATTCTCACTTTGCATGCTTTTGAATGAAAATCTTCAGATTGGTTTGGATCCAAAAATGAGAATTTTTAGCCATCTAAAATCCTGTCAGCACTATTTGGAACATATTCTAATGCTACTCTCCTGTCACAAGCATTGGAAAAGTAAATATCTGATAACATTGAACAGGCAAATTAATTTCAAAATGGCATTGTTTCAACTTCCTGAGTGGCAATCTGAAAACCTTTACTTTTTTAACCACTAATTAAAATGTTTCTTCATCTGTTTGTTCAGAGAATAAAGTAAAAATCAGGTTTTGTGCATTGGTTCACCAATGCACTGCAATTTATAAACGTCACGTTGAAACAACTTTGGTACCAGATTGTGACTGTAACGAAGGAAATGAAAAACTTTCTGGCAGAATCAATTTGCTTCTTAGGTTTTATATTTAGTTCAAATCTGGTGCTTGGAAATCATAGTGATTTTTTTATATTTTAGTTTGTCTTTGTAGTTTGAAGTGTTGTTTTGCAAAAGGCAGACTTTGGATAAAGGAATATAATTTACTCTAGACTTTAGTGGTTTATCCTTATGTTTAAATAAATGCTGCTGTTGCCAAGAGGGAAATGCTGTGGAGTGGCAGTGGAGAACTGCTGCCCTCTACTGTGTAGAATGTGTTTTCCTCAGATGAACAAATCGGGACAATGAGGGTTCTACTTCCGAGAATTTGGCAAAGCTTCCTCACCCCTCCGAGATTTGAAGTATGCGAGGATGTTCTTTTGAAGGGCAGAGAAGTTCACAAAAATGTGGTATAACTTACACATTATAAAGCTGGTATGAATTTGTTGACTTGCTGATGGTGAAGCTGTAAATCTTGTTGATATTATAAATATATATATACATTATATTCCTATGT